>NC_134703.1:226317399-226962316 GCF_043290135.1 Rhipicephalus microplus
TCGGCCCCATTGCTTATCCATACGCCCAGATACTTGTATTTATCTGTTATCTCTAGCGTGACCTCCTTTAGTCTAAGCTCACTACGTTCATTGTCAATAAAAATCATGACTGCTGATTTTTCCTTACTGAATCTGAAATCTAACCTATCTCCCTCATTACCGCAGATGTCCACCAATCTCTGCAAATCTTCCTTCTTGTCGGCCATTACCACTATATCATCTGCATACATCAATGCTGGTAGTGCCTGTTCAATAACAGTTCCTTGTTTGACGAAGGAAAGGTGAAAGCCCAGTCCACTTCCCTCTAATTTGGCCTCTAGTCTTTCTAGGTACATTATGAATAATAAGGGTGACAGGGGACACCCCTGTCTAAGCCCCCGTTTGAGCTCTGCAGGCTTGGATACCTGTTTTTCCAACTTAATTACTACTTTGTTACCTCTAAAGATATCCTTTAAAAGATTAGTGACTACATGTTCTACGCCTAGTGTGTCCAGTATTCCTCACAATTCCTCTTGAACCACGCTATCGTACGCTCCCTTAATTTCCAAAAATGCTAGCCACAGGGGCCTCTGTTTCTTTTCTGATATTTCGATCCACTGCGTCAGTGAGAACGAGAACAGATTGTCTTCCAACCTCATGTGTTTCCGAAACCCATTCTGCAGTTCCCCCAGCACGCCCTCATCCTCTATCTATGCCTGCAGTCTTTCCTTTATACGAGACCACATTCATCACGAGTCCCACTTTCATCTGCATTACCAGCCTAGAGACCACTGAAGTCACTGTTATTGGACGGTAGTTGTTTATGTCAGCTTTGTCCCCCTTTCCTTTATAGATCATGCTCATCCTGCTAAGTTTCCATCCATTGAGACTTCACCATCGCTTATTAGTTTGCTCACTGCCTCTCTCAAAGCCTGCTTAGACTTCGGACATAATGTCTCTATCAGCATAATTGGATTACGATCTGGGCCTGTTGATGTACAACTAGGAACCCTTTTCTCAGCCCTTTCCCACTCTCGTTGTAAAACTGGAGTCACTGCGCCACTTTATTCATCCTTGTCTATTGTGGTGCATAAAGCACTTCTTTGTTGAACTTTTTCTGTCACCCTTGTTCTTATATATTTAATAGCTTCGTCCCCTTCCAACCTAGCCTCTAGGGCTGTAGTTATAAACCTCTGCTCTAGGCTCGTCTCATTTCTTAGGGAGTTTAGATGGTTCTAAAATTTCGCAGCTGCTTTTCTATCTTTCTTATGTACTTCTGCTAGCTACTGGGCTCCCTTTCTTCTAATTTTTTCATTGATCAGAAGGGATGCCTACCTTCTGGAGCTTAGAAAGATTTCCCATTTTCTTTCAACATCATCGGTCGGTTCACCCCGCTGCTTAGCACGTCTGTGTTCCCTAGAGGCTTCCTGACGTTTTGCTATGGCTCTCTTAACTTCCTCATCCCACCAACTTTTGGGTTTGGGTCTCTTTCCGGGATGACTTGTCACGCGTCTTAGCAAGCTCTAGCTCAGACAGTCTAATTAGATTCGTGTATGCCCACACTGTCTTATTATCCTCCGTGATTACTTTCTCCATTTGTTTAGCGGCTATTTCAATTTGCCTTTCTGGGTAAAAATTTTCCCGTAGTTGCTCATCTTGTCTCCTTCCCACTTTCACTGCTCGTTCAAAACTAAGCTTGATACGTTTGTGATCACTACCCAGACTTCTGGAGCCACCTTCATCTATGTGCATTCTCCTGAGCTTATCATACATCCTACGTGACATCAGTGCATAATCTATCGTCGACTGCAGCCTTCCTACCTCCGATTTTATTTGCCCTTCACACTTCTCGGTACTATTGCAAATGACCAAATCAAGCATTTCACCCATATTTATGATCATTTTGCCTGTCGGCTCGGTATACCCATCTATAGCTTCTATGTGCGCATTCATATCTCCTAGTATAATTATCCCGCACTCTCTTCCTAACTCCTGAATGTCCTTTGCTATACACTCTACCATTAACTCGTTTGCCTCTCTCGCTTTTGCTCCCGTCCACAAGTACACGAAACCAAGGAGTGTCATCTGACCTGCCACTTACCCTTTTAGCCATAAATGTTCCTTGCACTCCTGTTTGACCCTTTGCCAGCCTTACTTTTATGAATGAATGCCCCTATACCACTCCTTTCTGCTGCCTTCTGTTCTATTCCAATATTCCCACGCGTAGTGCGGATTGTTCGGAGGTTGTTTCATGTCCCTGAGATGTGTTTCTTCAAAACCGTATACCATCGGCCTCTCTTCCGTTAGCTGTTCTTCTATCTCTATCCACTTCAGCCTGTTCCTACCACTCTGCATGTTAATATACCCTATGTCTGAATTGACTCGGCACTCGTGGCTACGTCTATTTCTGCCTCGGATGCTACCTATCTTAGATACTGGTGCCGCTTTCGAATCGTATCTGTCCATACCACCTGTCAAAGAGTCTCCCTGGTTGCTTTCCTCGTTACAAGCTATCCTGCACCCCGAAGGGCCCACTTACCCCCCAAAAAAGCTACTGCACGTCCTGCAAGTCGCCAACCCACCTCATGACCTAGCCGCCCATCAAAGTGAATTCTGTCTTGTTGAAAACAACCCCACCTATGCACCTCTCTGTTTATTTCCACCACCTCAAAGCATTTCTCTCGACTCATCTGCCATATCTCTTGGTTTGCATCGACAACCGCTTTTTGCAGGTTGCTATTACGCACCGGTACCTCCTGTATCGTTCATATCGCTACCTGTACCTGAGAAGAAGTGGCGCGCCTGTCATTGATGCCTTTCGCCTGTGTGGTTGCTAGTCCTGCTGTATCTTCATTTAAGACATCAGTTAAACCGCCTGAAATCATCACGAGGTTTCGTCCATCAGCTGTAGTTTTGAGTTTTACGCTCGCTTGCCTCATGACTGCTTCCAGCTTGCGTCCTGGGAACGCCCCTACTGCAACCCTCTTGTCCCCTCTTACCCTCTCTTTGATGGCTTCTGTGCATCAATTTAAATTCGAGTCCCCGGCGATTATCACATGCTGTGACTTTTCAGCTGGAGCGTCCTGCACCTGGGGGCTACTTGCACCTGTGACGCCAGCTGCTTTGTCCCCTCCCAGCCCCACCACTATTTCGCTGAAACTGGGCCTTGCGACAATGGAATCGGCTGAACCTGTTTTTAACAAACTTGCTTGCTCTTTCTTCTCCACCATTCTGGTTTTCGGTTCCCTACTGTTCTTTCCGTAGGCTGCTCCTCTGTTCACCTTTGCTTGTGCTTCCTCGGCGGACTTCAGCCTTTCTCCCATTGCCCTCGTTTTCTCTTGCTTTGTCGCCAACGCAGTCTCGAGATCGGCGATTCTCATCAGCAGTTCACTCTGGGCAACCATCATTTTCTCCATTTTTTCCTCGACCTCACATTGCCACACTTCGCACCAGCCTCTTCTCCAAGCGCTTCTACACTTGGGTCCACTTTCAAACCCACAACACATTCTTAACGCTTTACAGTCTTTTTAACCATTTCTTTCTGACACCAATTGTCCCTATATTCGATAATTACTAAACTCGAGCCCTGCCCTGCAATAAAAGAAAGAAAGTCTAAGCTCTACTACAAAACTTTGCGTGTTCAATGTACGCGCACCTCCCCCACGGGGTGGCAAAAGAAAAAAACAACAAACATTCAAACACACACACACACACTAACTAATAAATACCTGGTGACTGGCCCCGAAAACACCGTACCATAAATAAGTGCTACGAAGATTTCAACTGCCGCCTTACAATTATAAAGACAAGCTCAAAACATGCAAAAACGCTTAACTGCACAGTCAATCGGGAGCGCTCAAAAAACACGTCCATCCACCGTGACAGTTCGAACCGAACCGCCCCACTACGGACAACTGGCGTCACCTATCGTGATGTTGTGGAACTACTAGCGGTTGAAGAAAGTGGCCGCAAGGCAGACGCGAGAGATCGTTGGCGAGTGTGAAGCGGTTCACGAGGTATCAGTTATGTAATCACTTTGAATCGTTAATAAATCAGTTGTTTCTCGTTAAATCAGTCGTGTCATCGTATGCATCAACCCCTGACATTACGCATATGCACAGTGGACAGTGGCAGCTCTAGATGCTGGCTGCTGTAGTTTCTTTGCTAATTGCATGCAGACTCGCTCCCTCTTGCTTCTGAGGTAGTGGCTGAGCAGAGGTTAATATTAACACTGCTACGTGCCAACATTAGGTAATGTAAAAATATCTTCACCTTCTACAAGAACTTATTTCTGCAGACACAAAGAACAGCTGTAATATGCATTGAACTGTTCTGAATTCAGCAAAGCGGCTCGTGTAGGTGAGTCAACACAGCAGCAAGCCATTTCACGTCTGAATGAACAACCTTCTGCGCAAATAACCATGTTATCTTCCCCCGATCTTGAAACTTGTTCACAAAGACCTTCAAGAAAAGGTGAGGAGGTGGATGTTCTTTTTTCTTTTGCTTTGTCGCCAACGCAGTCTCGAGATCGGCGATTCTCATCAGCAGTTCACTCTGGGCAACCATCATTTTCTCTATTTTTTCCTCTACCTCACATTGCCTACACTTCGCGCCAGCCTCTTCTCCAAGCGCTTCTACACTTGGGTCCACTTTCAAACCCACAACACATCCTTAACGCTTTAAAGTCTTTTTAACCATTTCTTTCTGACACCAATTGTCCCTATACTCGATAATTACTAAACTCGAGCCCTGCCCTGCAAAAAAAGAAAGAAAGTCTAAGCTCTACTACAAAACTTTGCGTGTTCAATGTACGCGCACCTCCCCCACGAGGTGGCAAAAGAAAAAAACAACAAACATTCAAACACACACACACACTAACTAATAAATACCTGGTGACTGGCCCCGAAAACACCGTACCATAAATAAGTGCTACGAAGATTTCAACTGCCGCCTTACAATTATAAAGACAAGCTCAAAACATGCAAAAACGCTTAACTGCACAGTCAATCGGGAGCGCTCAAAAAACACGTCCATCCACCGTGACAGTTCGAACTGAACCGCCCCACTACGGACAACTGGCGTCACCTATCGTGATGTTGTGGAACTACTAGCGGTTGAAGAAAGTGGCCGCAAGGCAGACGCGAGAGATCTTTGGCGAGTGCGAAGCGGTTCACGAGGTATCAGCTATGTAATCTCTTTGAATCGTTAACAAATCAGTTGTTTCTCGTTCAATCAGTCGTGTCATCGTATGCATCAACCCCTGACATTACGCATATGCACAGTGGATAGCGGCAGCTCTCGATGCTGGCTGCTGTAGTTTCTTTGCTAATTGCATGCAGACTCGCTCCCTCTTGCTTCTGAGGTAGTGGCTGAGCAGAGGTTAATATTAACACTGCTACGTGCCAATATTAGGTAATGTAAAAATATCTTCACCTTCTACAAGAACTTATTTCTGCAGACACAAAGAACAGCTGTAGTATCCATTGAACTGTTCTGAATTCAGCAAAGCGGCTCGTGTAGGCGAGTCAACACAGCAGCAAGCCATTTCACGTCTGAATGGACAACCTTCTGCGCAAATAACCATGTTATCTTCCCCCGATCCTGAAACTTGTTCACAAAGACCTTCAAGAAAAGGTGAGGAGGTGGATGTTCTTTGCTGAACCAAACTCCTCCAATCAGAATGTTCTTTCAACAAAGACGCACAGGCAACTCATTCAGTGAGGCCTTACTGAGCCTTTGCTGGCTTTGAAGACTGGCGAGCCATCTGTGTTCACAGTTAAAATCAAGTCGCTCCACCTCATCTTGAGCACATGGCGCATCTTCTTGTACAGCGCACCATGGCTAATATCTTTTAATCGATCCGAGGAGGTTGAACAGAGCTTTTGCAAGTTGTTGCCAACAATGTTTCCCATTATTTTAAGAAGCTGCTGCAACTGTATCTTCAGGTCCTTCAGGATAAAAGAACTTCCTCTCTTCAGCAGAGCAGAAAGTGGAAACACCTGGGAGCATCTATCACAGAGCTGTTCATTGAGGTCATGGGTTTCAGTCAGAAAATTGGACGCTGAACAATAAGCATGGACCTGAACCATATGAGATTTCTGCGAATCCCAGAGTTTTTGAAAACCATACTTAGTGAACGGAAAAACCTCTTGGCCAAATATTGCATTGAGCAACTTGTCTACTTGCGTCCATGGTAGATTCGCTGCCACAACAGAAGTACCAGCAGTATGGCTTGCAACCGAATTGCGAAAATGCCAGAAAACTGTACAGATATATTCTCCGTGATAAACTCCGAAAGATCAGCATCTGGATCGTTGACGTCGCAATCTTCTGGGTCTGACCCATCAACAGGAGTTCCTTCTGCACACTTTTGGTTGTCGGAAAACTACCTGTCCATTTCTGGATCGTTGTCCTGTGCACTTAGTCTGTCTTCAAGACCAATATCATCATTGTCTGAAATTTCGGGAAGCTCGTCATCTGTAACAAGGGAGCTCTTTTGTGAACTTGGCTCCTCTTCCAGCACGACACTGTCATCAGATGGCTCACTGAATGTTGTCTGCAGGGAAACAAAAGATAAAAACAATACAGAAACGACCCAGTAGCCTGGCACAGTAAAGTTTGGTTCTCTTATGCATGGAAGCAGTCAAGACCTATAAACAAAACAATCAAATTAAGAGTATGACAATTAGTATGAGCAGATGCTCAAAATAAACGGACCATGTGCTGAGAAATCTGATACAAAGGATGTTGACAGAACAAGCACTAGTTTTGTCGTACCGTGCACTGAGTTTCTTTTAGCACTAATCACAATGTCATGAAATATTCAACAGTTCACCCAGCATATAACGTGTAAAGCAGTGGTGACATGCATTGTATGTGTTTGTCTACAGCAAAAGCTCATTGGCTCGAATTTCATGAGACCAGGGAAACCGTTTGAAATAATAAATGCAAGATTACCGAAAGTGTCAAGAAAACAATGAATAAATGAGTTTTTCATCAATAAATTCATTTTCCTTGAGTATGCAAATCGTTTTGCATGAACAAGCCAAAGACCGCACTATTCGTCATTTGCGACGTTTCATTTCACAGAGCGCAATTGTTTGGTTTCGCAAGTTTTTTTTGGGCGCGTCTAAATTACAGGATGCTATTTTAACTAGCCCACGAACTCCTGACTAGAAGAACAACACCACATAGAGAAGAAGAGTCGTTCGAACAGTTTGCCGGCGTGGCTCGTTTATTCCGCCTTTGTAAAAGAATTTTTCTGCATTCAACCATGATCAAAGACAAGATTAACAACCCCCCACGGTGTATCAATGATTATGATGCTCTGCTTCTGGCCCGAAGGTCGTGAGTTCAATTTCACCCGCATTTCGGCGGATGCATAATGGTAGAGGCCAACGTACTGTGCGGTGTCTGTGCGTGTTGAAGAACAACATATTGTCGAAGCTTGTGGAGACCCCTTTACCCCCCATCTCTCCTGATGCGTACACACCTCCAAATCGAGAGACTGGTTAGCCGTACAGCGCGGCACAGGTGAGGGACAAAAAATTGGATGCACACTTACCCCACGCCCAGTTTCGTCTGCGCTGCACGTTCAACCAATTATATTAGCTTGCCAGCTCACTTAAATTACCATAATAAACCAGGAAACTTTCATACCAGTTTGAAGAAACAGCTACCATCCAAAAACTTTCATGAGCGGCGAACGCGTTTGAGCAATACCGACATGCAGAGAGGCAAAATATAACCGTACACAATGCGTAGTTAGGGCCCATAAGATAACGGTACTCAAGTTTATTCAAGGTTATTCAAGTTTATTGCTGAGTACATGAGTACAAAAAAATGAGCTCACATAATATATACAGCGTCAGGAGGTCCCAAAGTAAGAAACTGTCAGGGGGACCTCCTATTGTTTATGGGGTACATAAAAGGTAAGTAACAGCAGCAAAAGCTGCAAGTGCGAACAAAAATAAAAAGTGCATTCAACACAGAACAATAAATAGTCAAATCGAAAAAGTAATTTACCAGAACAACATTATACAAAACTACAAGAATACGTAAAAGCAGGAATTGAAAACGTAGAGGTAATAATGAAAATGTTTTATTACAAATGAACAAGGGGCTCAATTAACAGTATGCTTTTCATATTATGTTTAAAAGACTGCAATGAATGAGACGACTTAACATGAAGAGGGATATTATTCCAAAGATGAACACAAAAGAAGCGTGCTGTGTATCTGCCATAGTTTGATCTGATTTTAGGTAAAAGGAAGTTATTACGCTCTGAAAACCTGGTATTATTGTTGTTGACGAAGATATGGAAAGGAATGTTATCAAGTGATATTTCGCGATGAATGAGATGGTATGTGATGAGCGACAATCTATGATAAAACAATTGTTGAATGGCTAGGATTCGAAGATGTTGATAGATAGGTAGAGAATGGCAACGGAATGGGCTAAAAGTCATTAACTTGATCGCCTGGTTTTGAAGACGATGAAGCGGTTTGAGATGAATGGCGTATGTGTTACCCCATGATTATAAGCAGTATGATAAATGGCTATTAATATAAGCATGATAAAGTGAGATGAAAACATGAGGTTGAAAAAATGCACGTGTTGTGATGATAATGCGGATACCAAATGAAACCCTTTTTATAAGTGAATTGGCATGACTATTGTATTTAAGATGTTTATCGAGAGTAACACCAAGGAATTTAACATTGTCAGATGCCAGTAAAGTATAATTATCCAGCAAGACAGTTATGGAGGAAGAAACCACAGTTTGTGGGCTATGAAAGAGTACGAAAGTTGTTTTAGTAGGATTAATCTGAAGTTTGTTATTTCTACACCATGAATGCACGTTGTTAAGATCTGCATTAAGTGTGTCTTGAAGTGCGGTGAGCGGTTTATGTGGTGAGTAAATGGTCGTGTCGTCAGCATATAGCAAACACTTAGAAAACGTAAGCGTATTAGGTAAGTCATTTATGAACAGATGAAATAACAACGGACCTAATATAGAACCTTGGGGAACACCGCAGTTAAATAATTTAGTCGATGAAAATTGACCATTAAGATATACGACTTGTGGCCTGTTAGAGAAGTAGCTACGAATAAAATTTAGAGTTGGGCCAGTAATACTAAAAGACTCCAGCTTATTCAGAAGAATAGAATGTTCTAGTGTGTCAAATGCCTTTGTTAGATCAATGAATATGGCACCTACAACGAACCCTTCGTCAATAAATTGTTTAATGTTATCCGTGAATTTGAGCAATGCTTGTTCCGTTGAATAACCATTCCTAAAACCAAACTGGTGTGGGGAAAGAAGATTAAATTTGTTTAGATAGTGCATCAGACGACTGTAGATAAGCTTTTCAATGACTTTGCCGAAAAATGGCAAAATGCAAATGGGGCGATAGTTGTTAATGTTATCACGAGAGCCTTTTTTGTACACAGGAATTATTTTACCACGTTTCAACAACTCAGAAAACATACCGGTTCTGAAAATTTTGTTAGCAATATCTGCAAAAACTAATGATATGTCTGCAGCAACCAGTTTTATTCTAGAGGGCCGGATGGAGTCCAGGCCTGGTCCCGTAACTTTGAGGGAAGAACTTATGTTAAAAACTTCTGAAGAAGAAACCGGGCGAAGGAAGAAGGACTGAGGGCTACGTGGAAGATAGGCTGGAACGCTAAGTGAGAGCGTATTTTGGCACGCGGCAAAATGATCGCTAAAAACATTTGACATATCAGCTTCGGTAGAGTATTCCTTGTCTTTGTAAATTATTTTTTTAATACTGGCATCGGACTCCCTAACATTCAGAAATTCTTTAATTAGCTCCCAATTACGCCGAGTATTTGTTCCGTTTTCAATTATTCGCCGTTCATAATATTTCCGTTTTGCACGTTTAAGGACGCTAGAAAGAATGTTGCTATAATTTTTAAATCTAGCTCGCAAAGATGCGTTGAAAGGCTGTAATTTCACCTTTTTGTGAAGATTATTTTTCTTTATTATTGAGCGCAGCAGCGCATTTGTAATCCATGGATTACTAGGAGACGAGAATGTGTGCTTATGGGTTACATGGGTTGTGCAATCGTTAATGTAATTCGTTATTGTTGATAGAAAAATCGAATATGCCTTCTCAGGACAATCTTCTCGAAAAACGTTATTCCAGTATGTGTCATGCACTTTTCGTGCAAATAAAGCTTCATTGAAGGAATTTTTCGTATATTGACGGTGCTGTCCACGTTTTGCGGTACCAAGAACGAAGAACAGGGGATAATGATCTGTAATGGAATAATCAATCACTCCGGTGTTGTAATCAGAGGTTGATGATGAAAATATGTGGTCTATCAACGTGCAAGAACCGGCAGTGTCACACCTAGTTGGAACATCAGTTAAGGAAGAGAAACCTTAGCTAAATAAGCAGTTGATATAATCAGAGCACGATTGACAGCTAGGAGGAAGTATGTTTATATTGATGTCACCACAAATGATGATGTTCTTATTTTCATTGGTTAAGAGATTAAGTATTTTTTCTAGCTGTGAAGAGAAGTCCGAATAAGATGATGACGGGGAACGATAAATGGATGCCAGGATTGTAGGCCTGTTATTGAGTGGCAAGACATTCCGGTCGAACTCTAACCATACAGACTCGCACAATAAATTTTGGAATGAAAGATCGAGACGACGGGTGTACGCAATCGACGAATTCACAAAGATAGCAGATCCGCCACTCCTCTGATTTCCACGGTAACTATGTTCACTGATGTACCCTGGCAGATCAAATAGATTGCCATCTACCTGTGTCAGCCACGTTTCCGACAAACAGATGATTGAAAAGTTATGGTCAAGTATAGAAAGAAAGTTGATCAGATCATCGTGATGCTTACGAAGACTGCGAATATTGCAATGAAGGAATGAAAATTGAGGCGGTTTATCAAGGAGCAATGCTTTCGTTTTGTCACACAAAAACATGCCTCTGTTCATGGTAGAAACACGAAAAAAAAGGATGTGCAGGCGCACTGACTATGTAAATATGGCCAGGTCGTTTGCGTTAGAAATACGATAAACACGACTATTTTCAGTCTTTCTGGCCTTAATCACACAATTTTCGGTCCAGAGGAATCGCCACCCTTTAGCCTTCTTCAATTCGAGAGCTTGCGAGAAAAGACGCTTGTTCTCTGGCGTGAGATGATCATTCACAAAAAAAGGTGAGTCACTGCTTCGCGAAAGACCAATTGCAGAAGTGGTGAGTTTAGCTTTCCTAGCTTTACTAATGAATTCCGTTCGCTTTGATCTCGAGCAGAAACGCGCGATTATGTTCTTGTCTTTTTTCGCGGGGACACGATGAGCGATGTGAATGTCAGAAGGTACAACAGGACAACCAATTTTTTTACCAATAGCTTGTATTACAGCCAGGCAATTTTCACCTTCCGTGACGGGAACACCTTTGATTTCTACGTTATTGAGGCGTAAATACTGCTCGAGTGACGTAAGACGTTGAGACAGCTTCGCGTTTTCTTCTTTCAGAAACTTAGTTTCCTTCAAGATGGTTTCATTCTGAACTTTCACGGATTCATACAGTCCATTAAACATGCTCAGACTTTCTTGCATTGATGCCAATTCAGCACGTAGTGTTGCTATATCTTTCGCTAGCTCAGCACAGGACGGCATCTTGAAAAAAAGCACGAGAGACTGATGGCAACAGGGCAGCGGCTAAGAAGGATTAGTAGATGCAAAAGTTTATGTGACGAACCTGTACGAAGTGCAAGGACGAAATTAGTTGCTTGTCCGCTGCCGCAACCCTTGCTGCCAAATGACGGGCTGGCGCACAGGACAACCGCTTTTGTAGGCAGTCCGGCTGATGAAGTCACTCCGATAGGCGTCGCTTCACTTCACCAGAGTGTTGATAGCAGCAGGCGCGAGTTGTGACGTGAACAGGATAGCTGACGTCACTTCAGTCGATGCCACTTGAAGCGAACAGTCCGTCGATGGCTGTAGGCGTGAATTGCAACCTGTACGAAGTGCAAGGACGAAATTATTTGCTTGTCCGCTACCGCAATCCTTGCTGCCAAATGACACGGAGAAACACAGTGGTGACGTTATACGTAAGCTCGAAAATGCAGTGTTATTCACCGCTGACATAGCAGGTGGTTGTTGCTTTCGCTGGCTCCAAACAGTCTGTCGGGGTACCTTGTGGACGATGTATCTGGTTCCCGATAGCAGTGATAACGTTTTTGAGGCATGGCGTCGGTATTCAAGAAATTATCTAAAGCGCATTCCCTTACTATTCTACAGACCTGCTACAGGGCTAACGAAATACGTGACGGCCACAAAAAAAACCTATAGCCCCCATTTTATTAAGGCAATTACTTGAACCACAAGGTTTTTTTTTACTGAGTGCATTTGCAGTCGGAACTATGTACACGTAATCCACCATGCAACCAAACTTTATGGTACAACGAACGGTTATCACAGAACACGGTTACCGCATGTGCCGGCTCCTTAATAATTTTAGTTGCGAAGCACTCCGTATATCTTTTGTACAACAATTGCGTTCACTATGGGCAAATATTTAAAGGATGGATGGATGGATGTATCCGGTTGTGCCCTTTAGACGGGGCGGTGGCTCACGCCACCTAACCATAAAGTTAAGTACTATCACTCTGTGTTTAAGAATTGCATTTCACTCGCGCCTTCATTGTAGCCACCAATCAGTTAGCCGTCTCCTGGTTATTTATAACCGTGTAAAGTCTATTTTGCATTCACTGTGCCTAAACCCCACTGCAATTAAAAATTCGGCGCCGTTATCTTCGACTATAGGGTGGAGCCCTTTAAAGAACATTATGAAATCTTCAGGCATTTTCTCCTCCTATACACACGCGCAACTTACCGTGTCCGTGCCTTCGTATTTCGCTTGGTACGGCTTGGTCCACAGTGCTTCCGTTCTAGTCTTGAAGAGCAAAGAACTACCCCGAGAATTATCGTGGATATCATCCCTTGGATTTTCTTGCTTAAAAGTTTGGTAGGTCTCAAGTTATGGTTCCGTAAGCATTCCCGTCTTCCAAATGTCACTCTCTGTTTCCTTCAGCTTCTTCTTAACTGATGTTTCTTTTTGGCTTGGTATTCTGCTGTTGTCTAAATACTTGCTTGACAGTTTTCGAGTTCGCTTCCTCCATTTAGTATCGGCATTCTTCATGTACAAGTAACTGAAAACACAGCTAGCTCAATGCTCCTCTCCCACTTTTCTCAATCGCTCCTCGAATTCTATCTTGCTGCTAGCTTCCCTACACTCAAACGATGTGCATCCCATGTCTCCCTGTACCCCCTGATTTGGGGTATTGCTGTTCAATCTTGCTTGAACTTCTGATTTCATACACAAGAACACATTGTCGAACGTCAAACGCGGTACCATGACATCTTTACAAATCCCTCTCATAACGTCGCACCTACACCTATTGTAGTGCCACAGGGCTTTATTTTTCATTACAGCTGCATTGCTGGTACCCCTAGTCAGTGACGTATCTTTCGTGCTTCCTTAGATACTCAGCCCCATTATTTATCCATACGCCCAAGTATTTGTGTTTATCCACCATTTTTGCGTGACTTCTTGTATCTTATGCTAACTGCCTTTGTTATTGTTTAATATCACGATTGCCGATTTTTTTCTTCTGAAATTCAAATTTAACCTATCGCCCTTATTACCACAGATGTCAATCAATCTCTGCAGATCTTCCTTGTTGCCGGCTATTACTATATCATCTGTATACATCTATGCTGGTAATGAATGTTCAATGTGTTGTTTTTTTTTGCTTGGCAAAAGAAAGGCTGAATCCGAGTCGACTCCCTCTAATTTGGCTTCTAGTCTCTAGAGATATAGCATAAATAACAAAAGTGACAAGGGACATTCTTTTTGAAGCCCATGTTTTATCTCTTTAGGTTCAGATACCTGTTCTTCCCCTTTGATAACTACCTTCTCACTTTTGTAGCTATCCTTTAGAAAACTAATTATTCCATTTTCCACATCTACTGTATTCAGTATTCCCCACAATTCTTCTTGAATCACTCTATCGTAAGCTGCCATGATATCCAGAAATGCCAGCCACAGCGGCCTGCGTTCTTTTTCTGCTATTTCGATACACTGCATCAATAAAACAAGTTGGCAGATCCCACGTATAGTCAGACTCAATGATATGCGAAGCCGAACGAGAAAGATTGATATGTCACTTTAAAACCAGCCCAACGCTACGAGGTGGAGGTAAATTATGTCTTATATGACTCCCTTGTCATGGTAATCCTCTTTGTATGTGTCGTTTACTTTCGTCATCTATTCACGTCACGTCATACCAAGTTTAGTTGATGTTCAGCTACTTCGTTTTTCATTGACGTCAAGTAACACCTAATTTGGTTTAAGTGGAGCGAGCTAAACGGCCATGAGCGCCTCATCAAGAACCCAATACACTCCAACGTAACATTGACGCGCGCGCATGCTGGGCACTGCGACGCTACATTAGAAAACGCGAGCTCTTTGTAGTTTACCGCCAGGCGCGAGCGGCACCTCCAGAGGGGGTCAGCGCGGCCCTACAGCAACCGACGGGAAATGCGACATGCTACATTTCGCGCTGTTGCGTTACCCAAACAGCACTGCGTCTGCCTCTTTTTGGAACGGAGGGACGCCGGACGCGCTGAAACGCACATTTGTCAAAAAAAAAACGCCGACTGGCGGGCACCTTGAGTTTACGGCGGGACCTGCGTCTGGAGTGGCAACGCTGGCGTGACTCGACGAAACCAACGCCGGGTGATGTCGAAAGGTATGAGAGCCTTGACTGTGACATGTAGTCATGCTCTCACATGACACGCATCTCATGACTATGATGTTTGTACCAGCCACATACCTTCGTCATTCATTGACGTCCCGTAATACCAAATTTAGTATAAGTGAAGCTAGAAAAGCCACCGCCAGCGCATCACTAGCGTGGCATGTAGTCAGTTGTTACATGACACGCGTCTCATGATTATCATGTTTTTCCAGAGTCACATACCTTCGCCATTCATTCAATGACCATAATACCAAATTAAGTATATGCAACGCTAGTGAAATGGCCGCGAGCGCATCACGAGCATGGCATGTAGTCAAGTTGTTTGATGACACGCATGTAGTGAATAATATGTTTGGATATGTCATTTACCTATCTCGTCCGTTCGTGTCACGTAATACCGAATTTGGTGCATGTGAAGCTAGCGAAACGGCCGAGAGTTCATTATGAGCGTAGCATGTAGTCATGTCGCTACATGAAACGCATCTCATATTTATCATGTTTGCACCAGTCTCATACCTTCGTCCTCCATTCACGTCTTGTAATAGGAAATTGGGTATAAGTGAAGCTAGCGAAACTGCGCATCAAGAGTGTGGTATGTAGTCATGTTGTTACACGACACGCATCTGAAGATTATCGCGTTGCACCTAGCACATAGCTTTGTCATACTTTCACCTACAGTATTACCAAACTTGGTATATATAATGCTAGCGAAACGGCTGCGAGTGTATAATGAGCGTGGCTTGTAGTCATGTTGTTATTACATGACAATTATATCATGCTTTTCATTTAGCGTCTGTCGTTTGCGTTCGCCATGAAATCATGTCATACCATAGCAGTTTTACAACGTGTCATTTGAACAAAACCTCCGCAAGAGCAGCAGGACCTGAAATGTAAATCATGTCATTCATGACATACATGTCAGGATTTTAAAGTGATAACTACTCAAATGGGCTCATCATACAGTCATGTTACGCCATACCATGTTTGGTCTTGATACTACTATTGAAACAGGCAGGAGAGCTAAATGTCGTAGTCGGCTAGATAGATAGATAGATAGATAGATAGATAGATAGATAGATAGATAGATAGATAGATAGATAGATAGATAGATAGATAGATAGATAGATAGATAGATAGATAGATAGATAGATAGATAGATAGATAGATAGATAGATAGATAGATAGATAGATAGATAGATAGATAGATAGATAGATAGATAGATAGATAGATAGATAGATAGATACGCTCAACGTCGCCGAAGTTCGCTAAAAAATGCTTTGCCTTTAAAGCAGATGGTCCTCTAACCTACTTCTTTTACAGAACCCACTTCAAAGTTCTCCCAGCACCCCCTCATTCTCCACTCATGTATGTAGTCTTTCTTTTACTATCTGCGTCACAAGTCTGTAAACTACTGATTAGTTGTTACTACAACTAATCAGTAGTTTACAACTACTGATTAGTTGTAAACACTAAAACTAAAACAACTACTGATAACTCAGTAGTTGTTTTATATAGGCTTTGTCCCCTTTCTTTTATAGATCATGCTCATCCTGTTTAGTTTCCACCCATTAGGAGCTTATTCACTATTGCTTTGCTCGCTGCCTCTCTTGATGTTTGCTTAGAGTTTGGTCCTAGTTTCTTTATTGGCATGATTGGAATGCCGTCAGGGCCTTTTCACATGCGATTAGGAACTCCTTTGTCTGCCCTTTCTCACTCTCGTTGTGTCAGCGGAGTTACTGAACTAATTGGTTCATTCTCATCTGGTGCGGTGCATCCCTACTGAAAAATTTTATATAATTCCATAAAGGATCCGTATGCTTCAATACAGGAGTTACAGGAGTTAATACAGGAGCTGTACAGGAAGCAAATTGGGGTAGACAGATGTTATACAGGACCTACATGATGATATTGAGGAGCTATGTAGGGATTATGGGTTTGGTATGTAGGTCCCATCTAGCACAACATAGGAGCTAATGAGGCTGATTGGGGGCCATACATAGGACTTGCATAGGGCTCAATATCAACCTCCATATTCAATGTAGGACATGAATAAACTTATTAGACCAAAGATTTAGGCATGCATAACTTTTTCGTTTTTTTTTTTCGTTGAAGGGTTTTAAATACTCAGTTTTCCCGCTCCATAAGTGGGCTGTACCTAACCTCAAGAAATAACCAGTTTTAAGTAGTATATGTCATGAGATTAAATTATGTGCTAAAGTGGAACAGATAAATAAGTATGTCAGATATTTACCAAAGCTTTTTAATTTGATTTGATCACCTTAGTTGTACACGTGTTATACTTACACAAATAATGCTGTGCAGTTTATGAGAAAAACAATAACTTAAGTGTTGTATTTGCTCACTGAATAATCTTTGTATTGGAAATCTCTAACGGTAAATAGTGATTGAGTAATTTGCTATCATATGAACATACACAAGGAGATAAAAGACAATTCATTCTTATATTCAGGAAAGATAGACAAAGTCTCACTCACGTGCTCTGTCATTGCCCCAAGGCACAAAGCACAAGGGGCTATGCAGGACTACCAAGGAAGAGTGCAAATGAGCTCTACACAGCTTGAACCTCGAGGCACAACCCTAGCTTAAGTGCACAATACATGGTCGAGTGGCAAGGCGTCTCTCTTCTGAAGTGGTAACTGCACTTTCTGGTCTAAACACACACACTGAAAGATTTCAATAAAGTCTAAGATCTGTACAAGTACAAAGTAATTACATAAAAATACATTAAAAAGGTTTTGCAGTACTGGTGTTGTTGAACAAAAACTACATCAAATATTCAGATCAATTTTCTATGCACTGCTCGAAATGGTCGATCTGAGAGTTTGGTTGGCTTTGCACTAGCTTGCTCACTTGTGAACGGTACTTGGCTGTGTTTATTCCTCAGACAGAATAAGAGCAAATAATTATCAAAATTTCGTTTAGTGTGCTTCCATCTGAGCCTTTGAAAACAGATTGTTGTACGAATACATCAAAGCAGCTTCACCACTAGCCAACTAAGTATTTCTCATGGTACTGATGTCTTAAAACAAAATTGATTCAAATATTCAGTTTAAAATTCAACACATTATTTTAACTAGTGAAATGAGTGTATGGGTGGCACAAGCTGGCTTGCTCATGAAACGTACTTGGCTGTGTTTATTGCTCAAATGCTACAGAAGAGCAAATAGTTCTCTAGATTAATTTCGTGTGCTCCCATCAGAACATTTGAAAACAGCTTGTACGCCTTCTTGTACCGCATCATTCCAACTGAACAGCTAATGGTCACAGTACTCATGTCTTGCAAACAAGAGAGGCTCAAGATGTTTTGAGCGTCCGCGCATTGCATGAAATGGTTGACAAGAGTGTTTAGTGTAACAAGCTTTCTTGTTCCTGATACGGGGTAGTGCTATCACAGAGAAGGTTCACAAAATCAAGTAATTCTCAACGCTTTGTTTTGTGTGCTTTCATCTGAACATATTGAAATAGCTTGTTGTATGCTTGCTCGTACAGCATCATCCCCATTGAAGAGCTATTTGTAATGGTACTCATGTCTTGCAAACAGAAGGGGCTAGATTTTTCATTTTGAGTTCTCACGTATTGCTTGAAATGGTTTATGAGAGTGTTTTGTGGCACAAGAATTCTTGTCTGTGGTACTTGGCTGTGTTTATCCCTGAGAAGGTGGACAAGAGGAAATAATTCTCCACGCTTTGTCTTGTGTGCTTTTATCTCAAACCTTGAAAACAGCTTGTTGTACACATTCATGTGCCACATTGTTCCAACTGAACAGCTAATGGTCACAATACTCATGTCTTGCAACTAAGAGACACTCATGTTTTAAGCTTCCACGCATTGCTGTAATTGGCTTATCAGCGTGTTTGGTTGCACAAGCTTTCTCTGCCTGATACTTGGCTGGGATATCACAGAGAAGGTTCACATCTAGAATTTGCTTCTGCAATTTGGTCTCCTCATTACAGCTATTTAACTAACATGCAGGAATCGATCCAGAATAGAGCCCCTAGATTCATCTCACAAAACTACAATGATAGCGCAAGCATAACACAAATTAAAAAAAAACTTAAGACTTTTCCTTTTGAGCAGCCGACGTGATCTAAACCTCCTTTCATTATTTCATAAATACGTACATAAACCAAGGCCATTATCAATGACATTGCAAACATCTGCATTCACATCAGAGAGACTAAATAATCATCGTTCATTCACACGCATAAAATTTTCATTCACGGTAAAACATACGTTTTTACCTCATTTTCACTCCCCCGTGTCATCCGCATGTGGAACAGCCTTCCAGAAGAAATCGTAGCTGAATGCAATCGGGAAAAATTCCGGCACCTTCTGCTCACCCATTTTCAGGATTAACTGCTCGTTTTATTCATATCAGAATCGGCACCTACGAAATTATTCACTGCTAGTATCTCGCTTTTTTTTCTTACACTAAACTTATTTTTTTTTGATGGTTTGAATACTAACATGCAATTCAGTTCTGTTGTGTTTTATTCGGTGATGTTTTATTTTGAATAATGTAGTCATTTCACAATTCGTGCTTGTTTTTTAAACTTGTTTCACGTCATTATCTCACGCGTATACTCATCTGATGTTCATTTCCGTTGTATTCCTATTAAAATTATTCTGAATATTTTCTCATTGCTAGTACTGTTAGGACTTGTATATTAATTGACAATTAGACCATGTTATTGTTTGCATGAAAATTGTACGAATTCGTGTATGTATTTCTTTTATGCTCCCCTTACACAATGCCCTTGTAGCGGAAGCTGCTCAGCACCACCGCATTCTTTTCTATCCCGTCTGCAGCCGGCCGTCGACAGCGCGCCTACTCGCGGCGCCAGCGCCTCCTCCTCCGTGTTCGGGGAACAACGTGTTGTCGGGGCCGGCTCCGGGGATTAGCACCGGCGGCATGCTACGTCTGCTCGCTCGGGGGCCCCCTTTTCCTCTTTCTTGTAGAAGAACGCCGGGGTGCCTCCTTCTCTCCCTCGTCGAGGGGAGCTCTCGTCACTCGCACGGAGTGGAAATAAACAGTGTTGCCTTGCAACTCCAAACCAGCTTCACGTCTCCTTTCTCGCTGCCTCCGGCAGCCGACATTCCCGGCCGCTACAAAATTGGTGACCCGAACGCTTCAACGAACACGCCGCGATGAGCTCCGACGACAACGCTGCTGCCTCCACGCCTGCGGTCATCGCCACAGAACTGAAGCTACCAAATTTTTGGCCGAAAAATCCAAGAGTTCGGTTCAGCCAAGTGGAGGCCCGTTTTCAGCTCCGGCACATCACCTCGCAGTCGACAAAATACCTTCACGTCGTCGCAGCCCTGCCCCCCGAAATCGCCAACGCTATCGACGACATTTTGGTTTCACCCCCCGCGCAAGAAGAATATGACACCCTCAAAAACACGGTGCTGGACCGCCTCGAGGCACCTGAAGAAAGCAGACTGCAGCAGCTCTTGTGTCGCGAAGAGCTGGGCGACCAACGACCTTCCCAACTGCTGCACCGTATGCGGCAACTACTCGGTGTGCACGCGCGTCAGGACGGCCAGCTCCCACTTCTTCGTGAACTTTTTCTGCAACGGCTCCCCCAGTCGGTGCGCGTGGTTCTCGCGGGTTCAAATGAGACGTCCCTTGATCAACTAGCGCAACTTGCCGATCACATCACGGAATACCCAACTCCAACCTTTGCGCCCATAGCTGCTGCAAGAACACATGAGCAACCAGATCGACTGTCGCGCCTTGAGGAGAAACTGCAACACCTTACCGAGACCATGCAGAAACTTGTGCTATCTGGCGCTCCCCAACAGGGCGAGCAACGACGCAACCGATCCCCTTCAAGACACCCAAGCTCTTTGCTGGTACCACCGTCGTTTCGGCACGGGTGCTAGCCGCTGCACTCAACCTTGCTCGTTTCCGGGAAACGCTCCGGCCAGTCGTTAACGGCGGCTTACGACATCGGCCTTCCACCCAGCCGCCTGTTTTTCGTAGTCGAGCGCGTAAGCAACTCGCGCCTGCTAGTCAACACGGGAGCCGGAATCTCTATTGTCCCGGCAACCCCCGAGGATCACCGACGTAGCAAGAACACATCGTCGCTGCAGGCAGTGAACAACACTGCCATCGCTACGTACGGCTTCCGCTCGCTGACAATAGACGTCGGACTCAGGCGCCTGTTTCGCTGGGTCTTCGTGGTGGCGGATGTTAATTTCGCCATACTCGGAGCAGATTTTCTCAGGCACTTCAACCTGGATGTGAGCGTACGTGACCGTTGCCTCAAGGATAACAACACATCCCTCAAAGTACGTGGTTTGGAGTCAAACATCTGCTCATCTGGCATCTGCGCCTTCCAGCCAGTATCAGCCTACCACCACGTACTGGCCGAATTCCCCTCACTCACCAAGCCCCGCAACACGGAACAGCCGGTGAAACATAACGTGACTCACCACATCGTCACCACCGGGCCGCCAGTCACCGCCCGGCCACGACGGCTGTCCAGCAAAAGGCTTCAAGCTGCACGCAGGGAGTTCGAGCGTATGCTGCAGCTGGGAAATGTTCGCCCTTCGTCTAGCAACCATTCATCGCCGCTACACATGGTGCCTAAGGACGACGATTGGCGCCCGTGTGGTGATTACAGAGCCTTTAACGCATCCGCAACGCTGGACCAGTATCCTCTGCCACACATTCACGATTTCAGCGCGCGGCTGGCAGGTACGAAAATATACAGCAAGATCGACCTTGTAGCGGCATACCACCAAATCCCCGTCGAACCACAGGACATACCAAAAACAGCCATAACAACTCCGTTCGGCCGGTTTGAGTTTGTCCGCATGCCCTACGGCTTGAAAAATGCCGCGCAGACCTTTCAAAGGTTCATAGATGAGGTCACCTGGGGTCTTCCTTTCATCTTTGTCTACCTGGATGACATTTTGGTGGCCAGCAGAACGCCTGTGGAGCACGAAGAGCACCTCCGCCAGCTCTTTCAGCGTCTGGATGAGCACGGTCTGGTGTTGAAACCTCAAAAGTGCGTGTTTGGAGTAGAGGCGCTCAACTTCCTCGGCCACCACATCACTGCTGAAGGCATTATGCCATTGGAATCGAGGGTGGAATCCGTCAAGAAGTTTCGAGTTCCAACATCTTTTCGCAAGCTGAGGGAGTTCCTCGGGCTCTTAAACTTCCACCGGCGCTTCATTCCGTCTTGTGCTAGAGTGCTCCAGCCATTGACCGACCTGCTGCGCCGAGACGACCAAAAGGCACCAGAATTTTGTTGGTCTGACGAACACCAGAACGCTTTCCAGAAAGCTAAGGATGAGCTAGCCGCGGCTACCCTCCTCATTCATCCACGGCCTGAAGCTCCTACACGCCTCATGGTGGACGCTTCCTCCACATCAGTCGGAGCAGTGCTGCAGCAACAGGAGGCCGCCCAGTGAAAGCCACTGGGCTTCTTTTCGAAACGTCTGAAGCCTGCAGAAGCACGGTACAGCACTTTTAGAAGGGAGATGCTCGCAATCTATTGTTCCATTAAGCATTTCCGCTACTTCCTCGAAGGCCGTGAGTTCTACATCTTGACAGACCACAAGCCCCTCACCTACGTATTCAAAAACAACAGTTCCTCCTACTCAGAACGAGAGATCCATCAGCTCTCATTTATCTCCGAGTTTTCTACAGACATCCGCCACGTTCCCGGGGTCGAAAACGAAGCAGCTGACGCCTTGTCTCGCGTCAACGCTTCCGGCACAGAAGTCCTGGACTTCGAAGCTATGGCCGCAGCTCAGCGCGATGACCCCGAGTTGACGAGACTGAAGGGAGGGGGATCTTCACTCGTGCTCTCGGAGGTTGCACTTCCCTACGTCCAGAGCACAATAACCTGCGATACCTCCCAGGCAGCACCACGACCTTTCGTCCCACTGAACTTTCGCCGCGTGGTATTCAACACTTTCCACTCCATCAGCCACCCAGGTGTCCGCGCCACCCAGCGGCTGATAACGCAACGCTTCGTTTGGCCCGGAGTCAACGCGGACGTGCGAAGATGGGCTCCGACATGTGAAACGTGTCAGCAACTGAAAGTGACTCGCCACAATCGGGCTGCACTACAGGAATTTCGGACTCCTGAGTCGCGGTTTGACCACGTTCACCTGGACCTCGTGGGACCACTACCGCCCTGCCAAGGATTTAGGTACCTGCTCACATGCATCGACAGGTACAGCCGGTGGCCCGAAGCTATACCAATTGCGGACATATCAGCTGAGACCGTCGCGCAGGCCTTCATTCAAACATGGGTGTCCCGCTTTGGCTGCCCCACCCGCATAACAACTGACCGGGGACGGCAATTCCAGAGCAACCTCTTTTCCGCACTTTCAACGCTTCTCGGCACGAAGCTGCAGCATACAACCGCCTACCACCCCGCCAGCAACGGAATGGTTAAGCGCTTCCACCGGCAACTCAAAGCCGCACTGGCAGCGAAACTCGACCGCCAGCACTGGGTGGAGAAGCTCCCGCTCGTTCTTGGAGAAGCTCCCGTCAGCACTGGGTGAAGAAAGACCTCGGCTTCAGCGCAGCGGAAATGGTCTACGGCTCAACAGTGCGCCTCCCGGGAGAATTCTTCTCCGACCAGACACCTTCCGCCCCAACAGCCTCCGATCACATCGAGAAGCTGCGCGCATGGCTCGCGCAACTCAGGCCAACAGCACCTCGCATCGCCCGCAACAGGAAAGTTTTCACTTTTCCTGACATGGGCTCTGCTACCCCTGTGTTCGTGGGACACGACGCAACGAAGCCGCCTCTTACTCCACCGTACGATGGCCCATTCAAAGTTTTGGGACGTACTAACAAAACCATCGCAATCGACGTGCGGGGGAAACGAGAAGTCGTCGCCGTTGACCGCGCCAAGCCTGCTCATATTGAGGTTTCCATTCAAGCAGCCTCTCACGTACGATTTCAGTGCTAACCATTGGACTGTGACCTTTCACTATTCAGCCCGTAACTGCGGTCCTCCTTTAAAGCTCCGCAATCTAGGGGGGGGGGGGAGCCTTTGTAGCGGAAGCTGCTCAGCACCACCGCATTCTTTTCTATCCCGTCTGCAGCCGGCCGTCGACAGCGCGCCTACTCGCGGCGCCAGCGCCTCCTCCTCCGTGTTCGGGGAACAACGTGTTGTCGGGGCTGGCTCCGGGGATCAGCACCGGCGGCAAGCTACGTCTGCTCGCTCGGGGGCCCCCTTTTCCTCTTTCTTGTAGAAGAACGCGGGGGTGCCTCCTTCTCTCCCTCGTCGAGGGGAGCTCTTGTCACTCGCACAGAGTGGAAATAAACAGTGTTGCCCTGCAACTCCAAACCAGCTTCACGTCTCCTTTCTCGCTGCCTCCGGCAGCCGACATTCCCGGCCGCTACACCCTGTTGGGTCTGTAAGGAATTTTTAATAAATAAATAATATCAAATAATTCTCAACGCTTTGTTTTGTGTGCTTTCATCTGAACTTTTGAAAATGGCTTGTTGTATGCTTGCATGTACAGCATCATCCCCATTGAACAGCTATTTGCAATGGTACTCATGTCTTGCAAAGGAAAGGGGTCATTTTTTTATTTTTAGTTCCCATGTATTGCTTGAAATGGTTCATGAGTGTTTTTTGTGGCACAAGAATTCTTGTCGGTAATCCTTGGCTGTGTTTATCACTGAGAAGGTGCACAAGAGGAAATAATTCTCCACACTTTGTTTTGCGTGCTTCTATCTGAACCCTTGAAAACAACTTGTACGCATTCATGTACCGGAATATTTCAATTGAACACCCAATGGTCACGGTACTCATGTCTTGCGAACAAGAGTTGCTCAAGATCTTGTTTTGTGCTTCCACGCATTGTTTGAAATGGTTGACAAGAGTGTTTAGAGGCACAAGCTTTCTTGTTCCTGATACGGAGCTGTGCTATTACAGAGAAGGTTCACAATATCAAGTAATTCTCAATGCTTTGTTTTGTTTGCTTTCATATGAACATTTTAAAATGGCTTGTTGTATGCTTGCTTGTACAGCATCATCCCCGTTGAACAGCTATTAGTATTGGTACTCATGTCTTGCAAACAAAACAGGCTCAATTTTTCATTTTGAGTTTCTGCGTGTTGCTTGAAATTGTTGATGAGAGTGTTTTTGTGGCTCAAGAATTCTTGTCTGTAATAATTGGCTGTATTTATCACTGATAAGGTGGACAAAAGAAAATAATTCTCCACACTTTTTTGTGTGTGCTCTTATCTGAACCCTTAAAAAAGCTTGTGTGAATTCATGTACCGCATTATTCCAAATGAACAGCTAATGGTCCCGGTACTCACTTCTTTCAAACAAGAGAGGCTCAAGTTGTTGTTTTGAGCTTCCACGCATTGATTCAAATTGTTGACAAGAGTGTTTAGTGGCACAAGCTTTATTGTTCCTGATACGTGGCTGTGCTATCACAGAGAAGGTGCACAATAGCAAATATTTCTCCACGCATTTTTTGTGCACTTCCATCAGAACCTTAGAAAACAGCTTGTTGTACACTTGCGTGTACAGCATCATCCCCATTGGACCGGGGCTCAATTTTTCATTTTGAGTTTCTGCGTGTTGCTTGAAATGGTTGATGAGAGTGTTTTTGTGGCACAAGAATTGTTGTCTATGATACTTGACTGTGTTTATCACTGAGCAGGTGGACAAGAGAAAATAATTCTCCACATTATGTTTTGTGTTCTTTTATCTGAACCCTTGAAAACAGCTTGTTTTGCGCATTCATGTACCACATCATTCCAACTGAACTAATGGTCAAAGTACTCATGTCTTGCAAACAAAAGTGGCTCAAGTTGTTGTTTTGAGCTTCCACGCATTGCTTGAAATGTTTGACAAGAGTGTTTAGTAGCACAAGCTTTCTTTTCCTGATAACCAGTTCTGCTATCATAGTGAAGGTGCACAATAGCAAATATTTTCCACGCTTTGTTTTGTGTGCTTCCATCTGAACCTTTAAAAACGGCTTGTTGTATGCTTGCATGTACAGCATCATTCCCATTAGACAGCTGTTTGTAACAGTACTCATGTCTTGCAAACAAAAGGGGCTCAATGTTTCATTTTGAGTTTTCACGTTTTTCTTGAAATGGCTGATGAGAGTGTTTTTGTGGCAAGAGAATTCTCGTCTGTGATACTTGGCTGTGTTTATCACTCAGAAGGCGGACAAGATAAAATACTTTTCCATGCTCTGTTTTGTATGCTTCCATGTGAACCCTTGCATAGAAACACTAACAGAAAATTCAAGATTGTCTTTTTGCTTCAAGAACACAAGTACTGCAACACATGTATAGTCCTCTGCTTGGCAGAAAGTTTTTATGCATATGTGAAATAAGCTGTAACAAGCTGTTTTAGAAAGCTCAGATGGATGCACACAAAACGAAACATTGAGAAACATTTGCTCTTGCGCACCTTCTCTGTGATAACCAAAGTGAAGTTGTGATCACAAAGAATAAACTCTTCGCCACCAAAACAGTCTGAAGAATTTCAAACAGTGTAAGAACTGAAACGAAGATTCGAGTGACTTATGTTTGCAAGACAAAAGTACAGCGACAAGTGGTCAAGTGAGGACGATGCTTCCATGCATACGTACAAGCTCTTTTCAAAGAAATAAAGGATTACATGCAAGCTCACAAAACAAAGCATAGAGAATTGTTTCCTCTTGTCCACCTTCTCAGTGACAAACGCAACCAATTATCACAGACAAGAATTCTTGAGCCACAACAACACTCTCATCAACCATTTCATGTGTTACGTGGAAGCTAAAAAGGCCCCTATTGTATGCAAGGCATGAGCATCGTTACACATAGCTGTCCAATGGGGATGATGCTGTGCACGCAAGTGTACCATAAGTCGTTTTCAAAGGTTCGCATGGAAGTGCACAATACAAAGCGTGGAGAATTGTTTGCTATTGTGCACCTTCTCTGTGATAGCCCAGCCAAGTATCAGGAAGAAGAAAACTTGTACCACCAAACACACTGATAAACTATTTAAGGCAATGCGTGGAAGCTCAAAACAACAACTTGAGCCACTCTTCTTTGCAAGACATGATTACCGTGACCATTAGCTGTTCAGTTCGAATGATAGGGTACGTGAATGTGCATTATTTGAAATGTTTCTTCTGAGTAAATGTTTGGCACAAAGAGTTACATTTTCTGTTTGCCTGTTTTGAATTTTCTTTAAAGGCCTAGAAAACGTAATTTGAAGATGCCTCTCCCATTTTATTGAAGTACGTAATCTCCCAATTGTGGCTTAATCGTTCAGATGTTATCATGTTGACGTTGTGTCATGCCGCCCCTACCGGGGCAACGCCCTGTGCATGCGTGCCATACAGTCACATGCATATATTCAGAGTAAATAAAGAGTACGGGGGCGTTTTCCCGTTCGTGTTCAACACGGTGTCGTTCGTGTGAACACGAACAGGAAAACCCGACATGGTGTCAGAAGTGTTGCGCACTGCTTTTTGAGCTAAGGTGAGTGCAGAAAATACGGGTTTCTGCCAGCCCTTGCCGGTACAACGGCCAGCAAGCTTCAAGTTTGACAAGGTGTCAGAGTGGCCGGCGTCGGTGCAAGACTTCGATGGTTATTGATTTGCTTCCAGTCTTAGCGAGTGAACTGGGGAAGCCCAGGTATGTACGCTGATGTATACAATAGGGCGACATGCTCGCAACGTATTATGGACCTTTGAATTATCGAAAGAAGATTCAAAGGACTATGAAGTGGCGAAGAAACGCTTCGACGCATACTTCGTTGCCACATGGAACTTGGTCTATGAAAGTGCGTACTTCCATCGTCGCCACCAAGCTGCAGTTGAATCGGTGAACCAGTACATGACGGCGTTACATACGCTGGCATATAGGTCTGACTATGGCGTGATGAAAGAGAGGATGATCCTAGACCGTTTCGTCGTTGGACTACGGGACTCCAAGCTGTCCGAGGCCCTCCAAACGGACGCAACACTGAATCTGAAAACTGCATTGTCCAGGTTAAGAACGAAAACAACCGGCCTTGAGGTCGACGCAGTTCATCGAGAAGCGTGTGGGTGGGCAGAGCACCAAGGAGTCAACAGAGACGTCTGAAAATGTGCGGCCTGTGGCAGAGCCCGTCATTGGAAGTCATCGTGTCCTGCAAAAGGAGCAATCTGCTACGGGTGCCAACGACGGGGACACTTCGCTGCGGTGTGCCCGCAAGGGCAGGACTTCACGAATGCCGAAGCAAGTGCATCCGAGGTAGGCCTGTGTAGTATTTGCCGGAGTCATGCTTCGAGTGAGCAATTAGGTCAAAGGGGTGTAACGTACTTCGTTGGAAATTTAGCTGGTACGTTTGCAATAGCTCGCTTTGTTCAAGTCGCTATTGACGGGGTGACCGTATCTGCTAAAGTCGACACAGTAGCAGAGGTCAACGTTGTTCCAGCATCCTTCCCTGGTGTACCAAAAGATCTACAGCAGTCTAGCGTAATTTTGAAGGGGCCGGGGGCCAGGCAGTAAAGTGTTGAACCTAAAATGAAAATTAACTGCCAATATTCCGTGGAGACAATGTCAGGTTAGGCAGGACATTTTTGTCATCAACTCGGCGAGCAATGTCTTTTTGGCTTGCCAGAAATAGAAGCTTTAAGAATTGTGAAATTTGTAGACGAGGCCTCAGTTCATCAAACTGTACAAACGCGCTTCCCCTCTCTGTTCAACGGTTTAGGTACCATGAAAGGAGAATACTGTATTAGTCTCGAAGAAGACGCAGTGCCCTATGCTATTCACACCGCTCGTCGCATACCCATCCCACTGAGGGATGGCGTGAAATGCGAGCTACAGGAAACGGAAAGAAACGGAGTCATTCGTAAATTTGAAGGGCCGACCGAATGGTGTGCTGGCATAGTGCTCGTCTTGAAGCCTTCCGGGCAAGTTTGGATCTGTGTTGATCTTACGCATTTGAATAAGAGTGTGAAGCGTGAGCGGTTTGTGCTCCCCACTGCTGATGAGACACTTCCGCTGCTTAGCGGAGCAATGGTGTTTTCTAAACTTGACGCGAACTCGAGATTCCATCAGATAAAACTAAGCAAGGGCTGTCAGCTACTGACAACGTTTATTACTCCTTTTGGACGTTATTGCTTTGAGCGTCTACCATTCGGAATAACATCTGCTCCTGAGTATTTTCAAAGGCAGATGTGTGAAATCCTTGATCGAGTGCCGGGGGTCATAAACCTAATCGACGATGTACTGGTCTTTGGTTCATCTCAGAAACAGCATGATGAGCGACTGTTCCAGATTTTAAACTGATTTGCAGAAGCCAGCGTAACCCTGAATTGGAAAAATGCCAGTTTATTGTAAAAGAGCTGTGTTTTTTGGGATGCCGAGTGAGCAAAGATGGCATACGAACGGACTCAGCTAAAGTTAGGGTGATCAGTGATATGAAGCCACCAGAAAATGCAAGCGACATGCGCCGATTCCTTGGTCTCGCAAATCATTGCTCGTGATTTATACCCGACTTAGCAGATAAGACCGCGCCGTTACGTCAGTTGCTGCAAAGGAACAAGGAGTGGAGTTGATCTGCACCTCAGCAGATGGCATTTGCCAGCGTAAAGCAGGCCATCTGTTCCGATAGATGTATGGCAAAGTTTGATCCGCATAATTCAACTATTCTTTCTGCAGACGCATCTTCGTACGGTTTAGGGGCAGTTCTGCTTCAGGTACAACAAAACAAAGAAAGACGGCCAGTTGTGTTTATTTCCAGATCATTGACACCAACAAAAATGCACTATGCGTAAATTGAAAAAGAGACCCTAGCTCTAACCTGGGTGGCCGAACGTCTCGAAAGTTCAGTGCGTGGGCTTTACATAACGCTGGAAACAGATCAGAAACCGCTAGTCACATTGCTAGGAAGGACCCCGCTTGATTTGTTGCCGCCGTGCATTCAGCGATTTCAAATGCGTCTGATGCGATTCAGTTTCGAGGTGGAATAGATTCTAGAGAAAAACTCTGAAATTGCTGACGCAGTTTCTAGACCACCTATGCGACAGCAAAACAGTAAGGGCGTCCTTTCGGTAGACGAGGTAGACTCGTTTGTTTCTGTGGTGTGTCCAGAGTTGGGCGAGTCGGACCAGTTTCTACTGGTTGCCGAAGAGCAGGCAAAGGACGAGACCAGCCGTATGTTGTGCCGTTATCTTCGCAAAGGATGGCCGAGACCAGCTTCGATGTCAAGCGTATTGAGGCCATATTGGCAGGATCGTGCAGCTTTGAGCGTCTGCAAAGGAGCGCTCGTACATGACACGCGCCTCGTTGTACCACACTCGCTCCAGAATAGAATGTTAAGTCTGCTTCACGAAGGCCATCAGGGTATCGTGAGGTGTGAGGCGAGAGCAAGAGAATCCGTTTGGTGGCCTGGTTTAAGCTCTCAGCTTGCTACCGTGGTTGGTGATTGCCGCATTTGTTCACTTTCGAGATCAGCTGAGTGAACCTATGATCCCAACCGAGACACTGAATCGCCCATGGCAAAGGGTCACCGCAGATATCTTCCACCTCCATGGCCGGAACTACTTGCTTTTAGTGGACTATATATCATGCTTTCCTGAGCTGTGTTTGCTTCCATCTCTTACCAGCACCAGCGTTGTTATTCACATCAAAGATGTATTTGCAAGGCACGGTATTCCGGAAGTGCTGCTAACGGACAACGGTGCTCAATTTGTTAGTGAGGAATTTAAGGCGTTCGCGGGGGCTTATGGATTCCAGAGTGTGACGTGTAGCCCGAGGTACCCGCAGACAAATGGGGAGATAGAACGAATGGTGAAAACATTAAAAGGGCTACTCTTAAAGTCTCATGATCCCTATTTGGCTCTGTTAGCCTACAGGGACACCCCGGGACTAATAGGCAGAACACCAGCGGAGCTGCTCAAAGGACGGTGGCTTCGTACCACCCTGCCTCTCCATCCACACAAGTTGATTCCAAGGACGCCCAACCTGAAAGAGGTGCAGGAAAAGGATGCGGCTGTCCGAGACAAGCAGAGACAAAATCACAATCGCCGCCACGCTGTCCGCCACCATGTCCGATTGGCGCCCGAAGACATTGTCTGGGTTAAGGACTGCAGACGTTAAGGCGTCATCTGTCGGCGTGCTAAATGGCCGCGGTCGTATGTTGTTGGTTTGGAAAGCGGCCTACAGATCGTACGCAACAGGAAATTGTTAGTCAATCAAGCACCAATTAGTCCCCAAATCCTACGACGCGTCGTACGACGTTCCCCCTGGCCTGGAAAGTTCAATTGCTAGCAGCCAGCCTAACTCCCAAGCTCCCCCCTATGATCGCACAGACGATCGCAGTAATGTTCAACTGCCACGAATACCAGGCGAAGATGTCACCCGATTCGGTAGAATTGTAAGAAAACCTGACCGTTATGGTAGTTCTGAATGTAGTGCAGTAGGTAACTTTTGGACTTGTGTGTGCAGGTAACTTTTGACTGGTGTGTGTGCCTCTTTTTCGCTCGGTTTGGTTAGTCTGAATGCAATAAGAAATGCTTTTTACGGTGTTCTTAAAGTTCTGCTTAAAAGGGGAGATGTGGCTTAATCGTTCAGATGTTATGTTTACGTTGTGCCATGCCGCCCCTACCGGGGCAACGCCCTGCGCATGCGTGCCATACAGGCACATGCATATATAGAGAGTAAATAAAGAGTACGGGGGCATTTTCCCGTTCGTGTTCAACCCGGTGTCGTTCGTCACTGAAACCCGACACCAATGCCATGCAAGCATGGTTTCAAAAAACGTTGGTGTACTGTCTCTGCAGAGAGATTTCATTCACCAAAGAATTGAAGAGAAGTGTCTAGTGTTAGCCTTGTGTGTCGCTTTCACATCAGTATGTTAATATTATTAGCGCTCATGAGAAACACTGAATCTTACCGCCAGCTAGGAGTCACGTATGGAAGCATGCTGAGTTGTTCCTTGTTTAACCTATTATTTACAAGATTGTCAGTATCTATCGCTTATTTCGCTTTGCACACTTATGCATGGGCGTCGGTAAGGGGAGCGAATTGGGTAGTTGTCCTTTTCAAGCCTCACTTGCACCCACCTAAGCTACGCCAGTGCTTTCGCCCTACACCAGCCATTTGCGCTCCCCAAGAAACAATCGTGCCGATGACCATGCACTTATGGCACCGACAATACAGTTGTGTTTGAGAGCTAATCTCTAAGCGTGTGCTTCTGGGTCATGCGGCATCGCTGTCTGCGTTGGAGGCATAAATGATAGATCGAAGACGAGAAAGTAAACACGGAGTCTGTAGATATCAAGAGCGACTGTAGCCTCGTTTTCTTCCTCAGTCACACAGGCTGTCTCCCCACCCCTTGCTTTCATTCCTTATAGTCGAAGCTTGAGCGTAAGCAGTGCGGCAGGCTTCGATTATCGTAAAGTGGCTGTAAACGTACCGCTTTGTTCGCGGCGCCTTCAAAGCACAATGTGGTGTGCGTGAAGCTTGAGCACTGGCAGTTTCAGTGGCAACATATAACGAATTATTGTTACGTTTCTACAACTGCGGAGTGCATGTGGCTGCAGTTAGCACTGCTTCAGCAAGAAGCTGCGCGTAGAATTCGCGTTAGGTAGAATTGTAATCTTCGTAGAACTTTTTGGTAAGTAAAAATGGAGTGTGACTGGGGAAAGTGCACTAGAATATACTGTGGCTAATACCGGAGGGATCTCTTTTTTTTGCCAGGGGGTAAAGCATGTAGTCGATTAAGGTTGCACGGCGGGCTTGTTGGTTATTCATGTTTTTCGAGGTATAGCGCATCCAGGACGGGACAGAGAAGAAGACACAAAACACATACACGGTGCTATAACTTTCAACAATGCTGTTTAATCCGAGAAACAGCAATACTTATACCCAAACATGGCGCGTCACAACCACGCGCTAGAACCAGAAAATTGTGATCTACTGCAACTCATGCGACATCTAAATAACGCAATTCTTTCAATGATAATGATACCGATGGCTTGCTGATACAGGCGTCTCCAAACTTAGCAGTTGATTTCTTTTCTATAATGAGCCTTGTCTTTTGGTTAGTGCTTCTTCCGATTATGCCGGTGCTATTAAAGAGGGGTTGGCACCCGTATAACGTGGCCAAAGCACAGCCTGGGGGTTTTCTTGCAATTCACTGCAAAGAATGCGGGTGCCAACCCCTCTTTATGCGCACCAGCATAATCGGAAGAAGCACTAACCAAATGAGAAGGCTCATTAGAGATGCGAAATTCATTGCTAAGTTTGGGGACGCCTGTATAAGCAAGCCACCGGTATCATTATCATTGAAAAAATTGCATTATTTGGATGTCGCATGAGTTGCAGTAGATCACAATTTTCTGGTTCTAGCACGTGGTTGTCACACGCCATGTTTGGGTATAAGTGTTGCTCTTTCTCGGATTAAACTGCATTGTTGAAAGTTAGCGCCGTGTATGTGCTCTGTGTCTTCTTCTCTGTCCCGTCCTGGATGCGCTATACCTCGAACAACATGGGTAAAGCATGGACTATGACAGGAATCACTGCCTTGCAGCTCTAGAAACATAAAATTGTGCCAGTCAAGTGTTTTGTTAACAAAAAAATTCCTGACAAATGTGCAGTCCTGTCTGGTGCGTTAAGCTGTCTCCCGTATTATTACTGCTTAGCCAAAGATAATTCTTCTCCACAGCACAGCTGTTTTTACACAATTACGCTGAGTTCTTGCATATGCATATACAAGATAAAAAATATATTAATGCTTACAGATATAGTAAGGTCAGCCTAATACTCATCTATGTAACACTTACGGCTCGTGAAAGAATTCTAAACAACACCACACACTAATTACAGGGCCCAGACACGAATATCTCTACCATTACCCTGTGTATTGAACGGAAAATAGTCAACATCTCGCAGATCTGCGCTTCATGTTTTCGTCGTTAATCTAGAATAACATAGATAAATTTTAACTTTGATGTGTTTTTTTTTCCTCTGTTGGTCTCCTCGAAGCTGGGTGTCTGGTCGCGTTCTTTTGGCGATTATGTATGTTTATGTACGCCAGTTAACGTATGCCGTTGCCCCGCTGCGGTGGTCTAGTGGCTAATATACTCGGCTGCTGACCCGCAGGTCGTGGGTTTGAATCCCGGCTGTGGCGGCTGCATTTCCGATGGAGGCGGAAATGTTTTAAGCCCGTGTGCTCAGATTTTGGTGCACGTTAAAGAACCCCAGGTGGTCGAAATTTCCGGAGCCCTCCACGAGGGCATCACTCATACTCATATGGTGGTTTTGGGACGTTAAACCCCCCATATCGATCAACGTAAGCAGTCATGGCATGCTGCTGAACAATAATCAGCTGGGAAGCTTAGTGAAGTTCAAAAATGCTTTTTTTCACATGCTCTCTACTGTAGGTAGGTATATTTTGTTACTGATTCGATGAAAATCAACGCGATCATCGCAGAATGCTTAGCTGCTATTTGCATTTTTGCGCGACCGGATGTTTACAAGCCATAAATCAACCACACCTGACAGCCGCAGTGCGGAAGCCAGAATACAATTTTCGGTAGCGTGAAAAAAAACAATTGAGACCAATCAAACTTACTGCAGGCTTTTTTACGCGCGCAGAAAATGTGAGTTTATGAATTTGAAATTGTGTGAATGAGTTTTCTTCTTTTCGCCAGTTTCGAGTTTTTTTTTTTCATGTGAGCTTCGGTATAGTCAGCTAACTACAAGCGGCCAAGACAAGCCCATTTCGGAGTCATTAGTTGTCAATATGGCGCTTGCGGGTTGTGCGATAGGTTATGTTGCTTGTCTTCTGCTACCGTGTTTATACGTCTTCTGTGTGCAGCCTCTATGCCTCTTCGAACTGTGCGGCAGGTGTAAAACAGATGTGGTTCAGTAAAACCGTGAAGAGTCATTTGAAATGTGAGGTAAACCAAAAGTCACGTTTTTCGTTTGCGGAGATGGTTACCGCGCCGTTGTGGACAACCTAGTAAAAGGCTTCATTCCGCTGAGCGTTGCCGATATGCCAAAAGAGGCCTTTATCGGTAAAGTGAGCCGGGTAAGGACATCAAGAACAGCTGCTTTTGCAGAGATGTCCACCTTCTTCGAGGTGAGTGTCATTTTATTTTCCATGACATTTTCCCTGGCGTGCATTTAGACGAAAAAAGGAAGGCACAACAAAAACATGTTTGAGCATGCGTGCGTTTTAATTTTTATGTGCCACATTTTATCCGTGTGTTCTGTATGTTGGCGTGCTGCACCTGATAACGCGTGCTCGTGTCCCATGGGATCTTTCGATCGCGGTCATGGCCGATCTGGATTAAAATGTTTCTATTATGTGTGGCTGCACAGCGACATAAGTTGTAGATGCCACTGTTGATCGCGATCAAAAAACCACATTCGGGTCAGCCCTGATGGCGCTGAAAATGTCCGGTGTGACACCGGTAGAGTTATTGATATATGAACAAGTCGACGTCGCTATTCCTGATGACCAACCTGCATTACATTGCATTTACTTATTGTTCGCGTATAATAGTAACACATCTACGTTCTCATTTCTGCGTGGTTATTTATAGTAACCTGCTTTCCTACTTCATGTGTTCTCTGGTTAAGCTATATTTACTCACCTCGTGCACATGGAGAACAAAAACGACTCACCGTGCAACACAACCTTTTCTATCAGAGTGACTGTGAAAGGAACGTCAGAACTTGAAAGGTAAATGTGCTTTAATAGTAAAACTGATTTTAACAGCATATAAAAATGCTAACTTCCTATGTCCTGGTTGCTTGCTTAAGCCAAACGTCTCTACAATAGTCACTCATTTAAGTACATTTGCGCTAACTGGCTAGGCAAGGGTAACTCATCCTATGTTACATTTTTTTTCAGGATCTGTTCGGTAGCGAAGTAGTAACCAGAACGAAAATGAAAACTGCTTCCTTTGAAACGTTTAGGTACATATGTCAGCTACATCTGTACATATTTGCCATTTAGATTCAGACATTTTTCAGTGTGTAGCACCAACTCACTCACTTATTTATTCACAATACTGCAGGCTAGCACAGCCCAAGCTGCAGTGGAATTACAAGAAAGGAGAATTGTACAGAAATAATTAATAACCATACTGGCACCACACGCAAATATGTCAGCTTTGCCAAGATGATTCCTTCAAATAAAAAGAACAGCACTAATAATTAGCAACCACACTTGGGACTTAGTAATGTAAGAGTCTTATTCAGCACAACAAAAGTTGAGCAAGGGCTTCATCAGAACTGTCTGCCTTGCAACTTCTTTTACCCTAGAAGAAGTTTGGTGAGCCTAGAAGTTCGGTGAGCGAGTCTGCAGCCGGCAGCATAGCGGAGAACAGGACTGGCTGAAAGCGCAGGCCTCCTAGCAAGTATTTTATGTTAGCAAACATATGGCAATCAGAGATAGCTAAGTCGAGTCTGTATGGCGATGGGTGACTGAAAATTTCCCACTGCTTCCTCTGTGGCCCATTGTTGTATTAAAAAAAAAAGACAGTGTCTTATGACAACATCTCTCTTTGCTTATTCCTAATTGCGCTCTGTAGGCATTTGAGAGTTAGACCTTCAATAGTGCAGTAAGGGTCATGCCATGTCACATAAATAAGGGAGCCATAAACTTGCGAAAGCTCAGGGGATGCACGCATCCTGCACCAGCTACCATTTAAAAGGCTCTACGTGTGCTGCATCACTTCTTGAGTATTGGCGTTTATCCGTGTCGCTTGCTTTCTTCTTGGTAACCCAACGCGTGTGCTTCAAATTTCTAGCACACAATAGCATGGCCGCACCTACGACTGACAACGAAAGAGAAGCATGTGCTGTGATTGCCAAATAATACTTTGATTTTAAGTGGCAAACAACCGACTGTATTTGCTATCACAATTATGTTTTTTTAAGTGGCGTGGCCTTGGTTGTCAGGTCATTAAACTAATTTACACTCGCACGTTAACGCACATCACCGACTAATATGCTTATTTTTTACGTGTTTACTTCAGTGCGGGCACTCAGCTGTTTTTGCATTTGCAGTTGCACCCCTCTATCGCTGTCTCCTATTGTTGGGTATAAAGTATCTTGTAACAATGTTCACCATCTGCAATGAGTATCATATGTTAATAAAACTACGTGTTCAGCGGTGGCGGCCTGGCAAAATGTTCAAATGATCGTGAATGACATTGACTAGAATGCTGTGCTAAAGAAGCTTCAAGAGCGAAATCTGTCAGCGGTAACAATTATTTAGTAAAGTCGAGCTTCTAGCTTCTAAGCATTTCCACATCGCATCGCGTTTGTGAACAAGGGGGTCTAGGCGACAATCACCTCACAGTCAGAAACCGTGTTTGTTAAGCCTATATAGTTACTTGTCCTGCTCGCATGTGCACCAGATCAGGTATGAATAAATTGACTACTACGAAATAAATGCTTGGAAGAACAGTTGAAATCACTAGCAACCTATTGTATACCTGTTATATGAGTAGAGTAGTGGAGCGCTTTTTCTTTCTACATAGCGTTACTGACACATTATTTTCTCCAACTGGGTGAGGTCGTCGCCTTCTTAACCACTACTGATTGTGTATACATCGCTGCAGTTGGTGTCGTGGATTCAACGCTGTCACCCCTGGCATGATGCCGTGCGGCTGTTGGCTGCTCTGTCTGCGTGGCGCCATGCGTTTTAGGGCAAATGCCGTATGCTTATCGTAGCTGCATAGATAGTGATTATGGTTGTGCTGATGAAAACTACACATCCAAATTACTTTTGTACTTCAGTCTCGGCACCTTGAATTTCTTTCGACGTGCCAATATGTTAACGGCCCATAGTCAACCTGCCATGGATCTTTGCTAGGAGCACCTGTACGTAAATACCGAATGTGTCAAACAAAACCATCTATGCAGGATTTTCGTTAACGATTACCCACCAGACGCTAGGCATCCAAACGCTATACCACTCACCATGTCTCTTTACGAAATCCGCTTCAATTTTCTTTCTTTGTTCCTAGGAAACCTGAACATTTTTCCCGTTTGGTGTTGTTTTTGACAGCTGCAAATCCGACTATGATTGTGCAAGTGACTAGATTGCCGTACAATTGAAAGAAAAGCCCTGTCTACGGCTCTAAGAACGCAGCCAGCGAAACAGCATGCCACGGATATCTTGAACTAGAAGCCGATGCAGATGGCGAATCTCACGAGCTTTGTGGGTTTATGCCTCACCTATTTTACCAAGGAAATATTACCATTTCTCTCCTCAAACACAGCAGGCATACACTCCTTCTTGAAGAAAGTTCACTTGAACTTCTTTGCGCTCATCAGAATGCTTTCACTGTTTGTAATGCAGCTGCATTTCTTCAGTTTTCGAGTACGTCATGGTAGTGCAAGAGAAATGTCAAAATGGCACCCGTTTGTCGTTTTTTCATGACCAGTCAGCATTTTAGGAACTGACTCTGCACGCAGTCTGCAGCACTGGAGTCTCTCTCTCTCTCTCTGTCCAACCACTGTATACCATCTGAGCTGTATGGAGCTAACTGAAATATTTTGGGAAATGAATTACTTCGTCCAAAAACTCTCACCCAATAATTTTCCCGAATTATCTGATTCGTTCAGTCAACAAGATCATTGTTTTACACTTGCTTTATTCCCAGTCAGTCTGCATTGTAAATATTGTGCATCATGCCTCTAAGTTCCTACACTATTGCAGTGCCTTGCTTTCATGTATTGAAAGTCATCGTGCTGTACACATTGCTCAATATTCGATAAATTTCAGCTGCACTGCACTGCTCAGCACCGCAAAATTGAATTATAGTACACACTTCCCCTAATTCGAGGCATGCTTACAAGGGTGCTTTTCGTCAAGAACTGAGAGCTGTGGCCTCATAAGATAGACAGGCACACTAAAGAAATCGCACAACACATATGCGTTGCATCACAAAATGTTATTTGCTTTTTACTCGGGGGCCATTTTAATTTTGAAAAATAGTGACATCGTACTTTACGAGCTAAAATGTATCTCTGGAGTGTCAACGTGCCAAAGCCAGCTTCTCAAGTTGCAGTCATGCTGACTGCATGTACGTTAATGAAGCAGTTATTTATGCAATTATTCATAAATTCATGTGGCTAAATCACTGCATAAACGTCAACCTGCAAATATGATGTGGAACAATTGCATGGTTTTAAATTAGGGAGCACATGCAGCTGTTGCGGTCAGCAACACAGCAGGCAGTATGATATGCGACAAGTAAATATTCATAGCTACCTATGAAGTAATACATGACTTAAGTAAGACAGTTACTGCAGCTCTAGTTCTGAGGTACGTGTTACTTAAAGTACAGACATCGTAGTATGTTGTGTTTACCGAAAAAGTTTCAGCAAGTGCTCCTGGAGAGTGAATGCGACAAGGTTTGAAGAGTAGGCCCTTGCTCAGTCAATGGTATTTATTTAACGTGGAAGTAGAAGAATCACTGAAAATGAAAAATGCAATTCTGTGCGTCTACTGAAGCACTGTCTTGAATGCCCAAGCATACATGGCTTGATTTCGCATTCACTCGGCAAAGAGAAACAGTGAAAATAGTGATAGAGGAGAAGAGGCTACTTACTTAACACCTCTTGAAGAAAGTAGGGAGGTGCTTGTTCTGCTAGGAGTGCTTACTTTGGATGTTATGGCATTTAGATCATCTATACTGAGTGTTGATATTTTGGGTACATATATATATGTATATATATATATATATATATATATATATATATATATATATATATATATATATATATATATATATATATATATATATATATATATATATCGGGAGGCTCGTAGAAATAGAAGAGAATCCGTTTATTCGGCGGACTTGCGCCCACTGAAGGAAAATATACACATCGGCTTAGCGGGTGGTGGACAGCGTGCTCAATGGCCGTCGGGGAACAGAATGCCCCACTGGATTGCAAGGCGCGTTCACCATCCGAGATACAGTCGTCATAGAATCTGGGGCTATCTCGTAATCGACGAATGGTCGACGTGCGGGCCACGATCTTCGCAGATGAATTGCGGTGCATCCTGGACCACGATACGGCCGCGTGCCGGCGGTATCGGCATGCGTAACACTATCCGCAATACGCTTCGTGGCATTGCTCCCCTCCTCAACGTAAGCATCAACCCAAAGCTTTGTTTACAATAAAACAAAAACGGACAGCCTGTGCGAAGGTAAACGGCAAATAAGCGCGAATCACGCGCACATAAGCAAAACAAGAGATGCCAACAGGGAGCGTCCTTTAGCGCGCATGATAGGGCTTTAAACGAACGACGTGTACCACTTCTTGTGCGCAGCGTCGTTGGGATGCGCTAGTCCCATCAGGGACCACTTCATAGTCCACTTCACCCACTTGACGCATGACTTTTTATGAGCCGAAATAACGGCGCATGAGTTTTTCGCTTAATTCGAAGCGGCGAACGGGCGTCCAAACCCAGACTCTGTCACCTGGCCTGTATGTTAAACCGCGTCTCCGCAGGTTGTAGCGTCTTGCGTCGTTTCGCTGTTGGCCTTTTATGCGCAGACGCGCAAGCTGCCGAGCTTCTTTTGCACGCGGAAGGTAGGCGGCCACGTTTAGGTTGTTTTTATCGCTGACATTAGCCAGCATGGCGTCCAGGGTAGTAACGGCATCCCTCCCGTGGACGAAATTAAATGTTGTCCTTTTAGTGGTCTCCTGCACCGCGGTGTTGTAGGCCAAGACCACGTAAGGCCGAGTTAGGTCCCAGGTCTTGTGTTCTGTGTCCACGTACATAGCGAGCATATCGACAATGGTCTTCTTCAAGCGTTACGTGCGACCGTTTGTCTGCGGATGGTACGCAGTCGTTCTTCGGTGATCTCTAAGACTTATGTAAGATTGCCTGAGCAAGATAAGCCGTAAATGCCGTTCCCCTGTCTGTTATTAGTGCCTCAGGTGCGCCATGCCGGAGGAGAATTGATTCGACAAAAAATTTGGCAACTTCTACGGCCGTTCGGAAGGGCCTTAGCTTCAGCGTATCGGGTGAGGTAATCAGTGGCCACTATGATCCACTTGTTACCGTACGTTGACGTGGGGAAAGGTCCAAGCAGGTCCATATCAATCTGTTGGAATGGTCTCGACGGGGGTTCAATTGGCTTGAGCAATCCAGCTGGTTTTGTTGGAGGTCACTTCCGGCGCTCACACTCACGGCAACTCTTGACGTACCACGCAACATGTGAGGAGAGGCGGGGCCAGTAGTATCGCTCTTGAATCCTGTGGAGTGTGCGTGTAAAACCGAGGTGGCCGGCAGTGGGTTCGTCACGTAACGCTTGTAAAATTTCTTCTCGGCGGCTGCTTGGGACGACAAGAAAATAAGCTGCCTTATTCGGTGCGAAGTTCTTTTTAACGACCACCCTGTTTTGCACACAGAAGCAGGATAACCCAGGCTTGAACTGTGCAAGCGGTATGGAGGCCTTTCCTTCGATGTAGTTGATCAACTGTTGTAGGATTGGGTCTGAGCGCTGCTGTAATGCAAAGGTGCTGCTGCTGATAGGCCCAAGAAAGGCATCGTCGTCTTTATGGCTTGATGGTGCGCCGAGAGGAGCTCTTTAGAGGCAGTCTGCGTCGGAGTGCTTACGACCAGACGTGTAGATCACCTTCAAGTCAAACTCCTGAAGCCGTAGGCTCCATCGAGCGAAGCAGCCAAAAGGGTCTTTCAAACTGGCCAACCAGCACAACGTATGATGGTCCGTTACAACCTTGAAGGGTCTGCCATACAAGTATGGGCGGAATTTTGAGGTGGCCCATACTATCGCAAGACACTCCTTCTCAGACGTGGAATAGTTCACTTCCGCTTTCGACAGTGAGCGGCTTGCATACGCGATGACGCACTCACAGCCCTTGTGCTTCTGAACGAGAATGGTACCTAAGCCGATGCTGCTGGCGTCTGTATGTATCTCAGTTTCGGTATTTTCATCAGTGACCCAGCACCGGCGGCGACTGTAAACGTTGTTAAAGTTCTTTGAATGCCTCACGTTGCGCAGCTTTCCAATTGAAAGGGGCAGCGACTTCGTGAGCTGTGTCAAAGGGTCAGAAAGGTGTGAGAAGTTCTTGATGAACTGCCGGTAAGAGGCGCACAGTCTTTAGAATCGGCGCACTGCTCTTTCGTTTTGCGGCTGAGAAAACTGTGCGATAGCGGCTGTATTTTCGGGATCTGGTCGTACGCCATCTTTGCTTATAATATGGCCACGGAACTTTAGTTCTTCATAGGCAAAATGGCATTTTTCTTGCTTCAGTGTCAGCCCTGATGACTTCATTGCGCCCAGTACCGTCCGGAGCCTTTCAGGTGGTCACTAAAGTTGAAGGCGAAGACGACCACATCATCCACGTATACGACACATATTTGCCACTTGAGGCCTGCCAGTACTGTGTCCATTAGACGCTCGCTGGAAGGTTGCTACAGCGAAACAAAGTCCAAATGGCATTACTTTGAACTCATACAATCCGTCCGGCGTGATGAAGGCTGTCTTTTCTCGGTCTCTTCCATCAACCTGAGTTTGCCAATACCCTGTCTTCAGATCAATAGACAAGAAGTACTTTGCATCACTAAGACGATCTAGGGTATCATCGATCCTTGGTAACGGTACACGTCCTTCTTGGTTACACTATTCAACCGTCGGTAATCGACGCAAAACCGAAGACTTCCGTCTTTCTTTTTGACAAGGACGACCGGGCTTTTCTATGGCTGAATTACATCGGCGTGTAACATTTCTTCAACTTGCTCTCGGATGGCCTGGCGTTCACGTGCTGACACAAGATAAGGGCTTTGATGGAGAGGGCGGATGTCTTCTTGTGTTATGATTCGATGCTTTGCGAGTGAAGTTGGTCGGACTTGTGAACAAGTGACGAAACAGTCGTCATAACATCGAAGAAGGTTCTGGAGCTGTTGCTGCTTGCATTGAGGCAAGGAAGGGGTAATGTCGAATGACAGCTGCGAGTTGTGGGTCTTTGGGGTGATGGTCGCTGGATTCGAAAAGGCGAGGGTGGCGCTGACTTCAGCAGTTTCATCGAGAAAGGCAATATTCGTGCCTTTGGCCAGGTGACAGTGTTCTTGGCTGAAATTTGTTAGCAGCACTGGGCCCTGTCCATTCCGGAAGTCCGCAATGCCTCTTGCGATTGCGATATCACGGCCAAGCAAAAGCTGTATGTTACCTTCGACGACGCCATGGGCATTTTTGGCAGTACCAGTGGTTAAGGTGATTTGGGTGGTTGATCGGGGTGAGACGCTCACGTCAATCTCGAGCACACGGAGGGCTGCGCGATTATGTGGTGCCGAGTATGAATTTATGGCTTCATCCGAGGAAAGCTTGAAGGATGTGGATGCCAGGTCGATAACCGCGTGATGTTGAGTCAAGAAGTCCATGCCGTGAATGACGTCACGGGAGCACTGTGGGAGCACCAAGAAAGTCGCAAGGTATGTGTGACCATCGAATGTCACCCTTGCAGTACATCGCCCCAATGGGGTGAGGAGGTGGCCTCCCGCTGTGCGGATCTGCAGGCCGTCCCAAGCCGTCTTAATCTTCCTCAGTTGTGCTGTCAATGGCCTGCTGATGACCGAGTATTCAGCCCCTGTGTCAATCAAGGCAGTTACCGGGTGGCCGTCGATAAATACTTCAAAATTGGTGACACGTGGGCTGGAGTTGCGCGTTGGTTTTGGGTTCGGGTCACGGCTTTGTCTTGTTGCTTCGTTTTGCTTCGTCTCGCGGCTTGGGTTGTTGTGCGTTGTCGTCGTCGTAGATGATGTGCTGCCTTCATATATGGTCGTCGGTGGAGGGTCTTCAGCTTTTCCTTTTGAAGCAACCTCACCTCCAAAGGTTGCTGGTTTTAGCTTCCCCTACGGGGACTTGGGGACCTTCTTCGTTCGTTGTCGCTGCGGTTCGGTGACGCGAAGTATGGAGATGGTGGTGATAAGAGAACGGCTGGACAAGTACTCTGTATGGCGCAAGTAGTCTTCGATTGCCGGAGGTCCTTGTCCAGGGCGTGGCCGTGGTGCCCGAGATGAGAAGCTATGCAGTCCCATCCGCCTGTAGGGGCAGTGTCGAATATTGTGGCCGGCCTCACCACAGTGAAAGCATAACGATGGTCGTCGGGAGTTCTCCAGGTGTCGCATTTTCTTGGGCTTGGGCGTCTCTCGTATGTAGGTTGGGCGGGGAAGGGCGGATAGCTACTTGGGGCTGCAGGGTACCGTCGAGGACTGGGCTCGTCTCGTCGGTGTGGCCTAGAGTTCACTGCAGCGGCGCAAGTCATTGCTTCGGCCTCTGTTCCAGTCGTCGCTGATGAAGAGCTAAGCGCCTGCTGGACATCATCACGCACTATGTCCAAGAGAGATGCTGCTTGGGTGGGCTGGGGGGAGAAGGTAGTAATCGACGTAGTTCTTCTTTAACCACTTCTCGAATAGCTTCCCGCAGATCGTTGGTGGTTAGCCCACCTCGAACCGGTTCCGAGTAGAGCGAGCTGAGCTGAAACGGGCGGTTGTATTGCCGAGTCCGGGCGTCCAGAGTCCTGTCTATAGTGTGAGTTTCTTCAGTAAATTCGGCGACTGTTTTAGAGGGTTAATTATGAGGCCGGCGAAAAGCGACTCCTTCACCCCTCGCATTATGTATCTGCCCTTTTTGTCTTCAGTCGTGTCTTGGTCCGCTCGCCGAAAAAGACGTTTCATTTCTTCAAAGTACACGTTTAGGGTCTCATTCGGCTGTTGGGTCTTCGATTCCAGCAGCAGCTGGGCCCTTTCTTTTCGCATGATGCTGGTGAAGGTCCTGAGCACCTCATTCTTCTGAAATTCCCAGGTGGTCAGTGTGGCCTCATGGTTTTCACACCACGTTTTGGCGGGGCCGTCCAGAGAAAAGTAAACGTATTGCAGCTTCATTTCTTCATCCCACCTGTTTATGATAGCCACGCGTTAGAATTGGTCGAGCCATTCTTCTGGGTCTTCAGCGGCATAACCATGGAAAGTTGGGGGCACCCGCGGCTGCTGCAGAATGACCGGGTTGGGTGATTGCGGGTTGCTCATGGTGGCTGTGGAAGTGTCCTTTTGTGGTCGCGTGGGTTCTGGTAGCAGTCCCAGCTTAGGTGGCAGGTTTCGGAGGTGGCGGCTGCTTCGAGTATTCGTGTCTTCAGCGTCCTCGTTCTCTGCAGTGGCTGTTTTAAGGTGGTTCTTGTGCATACCCAGCACCTCCACCAGATGTCACGTAAGAGTGAGGGTAGCCCGAAGACAGGAGACCGGGAGGCTCTTAGAAATAGAAGGGAATCCGTTTATTTGGCGGACTTGGGCCCACTGAAGGAAAATATACACATCGGCTTAGCGGGTGGCGGACAGCGTATTCGACGGCTCTGAGAGAACAGAATGCCCCACTCGATTGCAAGGCGCATTCACCATCCGAGATACAGTCGTCGTAGAATCTGGGGCTATCTCGTAATCAACCAATGGTCGACGTGCGGGCCATGATCTTCGCAGATAAATTGTGGTGCATCCTGGACCACGATAAGGCTGCGTACTGGTGGTATCGGCATGCGTAACGCTATCCGCAATACGCTTCGCGGCAATATTTTCACTCCCAAGACCCGCCCTCCTCCCTCCAAAAAAGTCACAGAAGGCAGCGATTCAAGAAAGAAAAAAAGCCCAGAAGGGTGGCTCTGGCGATTAGAAGCTTGTTTGATTGAGCCTCCTCTCGAAAGAGAAGAAAATTATTACAATAGAACGAGTGGATTGGGCAACAAATAGAGGCTTTGGAGGAAAGGAATGGCAGACTTCAGAACCCCTGTCAGCCAATGGTCGGCTAACTTTCTCACAAGCCGAGTCACTCTAACTCGTACTGGACCATAAATGAGAATCTGAATCAGCCGTATGTGCAAATACATTTTGTGATTGAGTGAGCTTCACATTTTTTTTGTTCGGCCTGTGCTTTCAACGCACCTTCGACAATTTAAAGATAGAATTTTCGGTGAGCTTGTAGTACGCGCTCTCTTATCTTTCATTATTCTCTGGGGAATTGATTGATATTTGGAGTTTAACGTCCCAAAGCCACCATATGATCATGAGAGAGAGCGTAGTGGAGGGCTCCGGAAATTTCGATCACCTGGGGTACTTTAACGTGCACCCAAATCTGAGCACACGGACCTACAACATTCCCGCCTCCATCGGAAATGCAGCCGCTGCAGCCAGGATTCGAAATTAATCTCTGGCTAACACTGGCCCATCTGCCCTATGTAGCAATGGCCGAAGCTAAAAGGAACATTTTACTTTGCACCTGTATGGTCATCAACAAGTCTTGCCCCGCCGCGGTGGTCTAGTGGCTAAGGTACTCGGCTGCTGACCCGCAGGGCGCGGGTTCGTATCCGGCTGCGGCGGCTGCATTTCCGATGGAGGCGGAAATGTTGTAGGCCCGTGTGCTCAGATTTGGGTGCACGTTGAAAAACCCCAGGTGGTCTAAATTTCCGGAGCCCTCCACTACGGCGTCTCTCATAATCATATAGTGGTTTTGGGACGTTAAACCCCACATATCAATCAATCAATCATCAACAAGTCTTTTGGTGTGTTTTCGAAACAAATGGGAGTCCAGCTTCTTGTACCCTCTCATTGTTTCTCAGCACGACGGCACAAATCTCACCTTGTACCTAGTCTATTGGTTGCCATAATATATTATTTTTTATCTATTTATTATTTTCTTAAGCCTCTGAGCTATATTCTGAATGTAAGGACTACCCGTGACACACCCGTTACTTGCTACGCTTCTCACTTATTATGTTCACAGAAGTCCAACATGAATCTCTACCAACAAGCTCAGCTATTCATTATGAGTTGTAAATTTCTATAATGTAGTGAACATTCTTTCTCATGATTTTTTGGTACCTATTATCTGTCACCCCTCAGGTTTCAGTCATATCTTCCAGGTCAGCCACCTTCGGCACAAACACTGCAGCTGCTGCCTCCACCACCACGGCCAAGATTTCACTTCAGCCATTTCTGCATCACGACCAGTATCACCACTTCTGAGCCGCTACCACAGTCCATCCCAGTGATGCCTCACATTGACAGGGCTTCACATGCTTCCAAAGGAAGCTATCAGGCAAGTGTGCACTTTTTTTTATTTAGCTTTCAATGGCATTGATTTTTCAATGGGCAGATCAACTGAAAAGTCTACCCACTTCATGCTTCTTGACCAGGGTTAAAACTACGTGTGTCTGTCGGTGCAGAGAACAAAGTGTATGTGAATTTCAAAGTAGCTTTTTTATTTTATTTTACAATACTGCAGGTTCCTCCTCGGGCTTATGCAGGAATGGGTTGAACTTGAATACACAAAAATGGGAGGAAAATAAATGGAAGTTACGTATAAAGCAAGTAAGAACAAGAAATATGCGCATTATACAGTAAACAAGATGTTCATATAAGTTCTGAATTCTGCTCACGTATTTGACAGACGAGCAGTTCACAATATCAGTTGGCCGCTTATTCCATTGCGAAATGGTGTGCAGAACTAAATAATATTTGTAAGGGTTGTGTTATTATTTTGTGTATCAGGGCAAGCAAAAATTAGAAAAACGTACTTTTACCTTGTTTACCAGATATGAAAGCAGATTCTTTTTCCACAATTTTCATGTACCCTGCAATTCTGAGCAAGTGCTCCCACTAAGGTGAAATTGACGAGATTTGGAGGGGGGTGGGGTTCTTGCTCGGTCTTGCGTCAAAAATTTAGATGGTGGTAGTAAAGCCGCATGTGTTTTCAACGAAACTGAAACACTTTAATAAATATGCATGCATTCACTATGGTTCTGCAACCTCGTTGCACTTCTAAATAAAGAAAGTGAAGGAAACTGCAGAAATGGAAGGAAGGCAAGGGGGGAGGGGTGTGCTTGCTCAGATGTTCGCGCACGTTTTAAATATCTTAAATGAGAGATGATGGCACATCCTTAGGGTGGGGGGGGGGTTACTTCTTGAGATATTACAGTATTGCTCCTCATCCTGCGTATCTTTTTTTTAATCAACTGAAAAAGGCAACCTGAAAGCAAATGGCACTTTTAAAGATAGTATATTTATAGCTTCTTTTCTTTGTAAACTGACAAAAAGCATGAAGTTTAGTATTTTTAGGGAAAATAAAAAACCGTCCAACTAGTAATGTTTAAGCATTTACTGAAGTCAGACACAGTGAAATACATCAGTTGGCACAGTAAAAAAAAAGGTTGAAATCGATCTTCTCGAAATGGCATTTTTTGTTAAGTCAGTATTAAAAGTTTAAAATGGCAAAAGTATCATGCTGATTATTTGTGCACATACTCAAGCAACACATGGTGGTGTACTGAACTGAACTTGATGCTTCAGAATAACTTTCATTTGATCTAAAAAAAGTTTGTCAAACTTGTCTAAAATTATGTACAAGAGCAAAAAATGCATTTTTTGTAATTTAAACCATACTTTGGTTCGGTCAATAAAACACAAGGCTCTGAACAAATTAGTATAAATATCTGGTCGCTATCATTATTACATGCTACAGGGGCTACAGGGTAAAAATAAGTTTTTACAGGGTAAAAAATACGTAGAAGTCTGGGACTTGGCCGGTCTTCTCTAAGCGACACAGTGCTCTGAAATAAGGCAGAGTTAACATACATCCACAGACCTGTCTTATTAAAAATGGCAACGTAGATAGATGGTCCAGAAAAGTTATTGTCACTACCCCTTAATAGGAGGCTGTAACTGGGTAGACTCAAATGGCTGACTTAACAGCCCCCAAAATGCACTGCTGAAGCTTCAAGAGTTAAATATCAGGTCCTTTTAGCAGGGGTGCAACAGCTGCGCCAATTGCGCCAATTTGATACAATTCCCGATAGCTGCACCGAGCTGCGCCAAACCCGTTAAGTCGTTGAATTCGCACAATGCTGCGCCAAAATACTCAGTCAGCCTCAATTTTTTTTCAGGTGTGCTAATTTTTGTCAGCAATGCAGGCCATGTCGGCCACCTGCAGCTTTGCGCCATCAGTCAAAGCGCGCAGATCCGAACTACAGTGTCTAGCATATACCTAAAATAATCTAGTTACCCAGACTATGCTGGTGAGACGTGATCGACCAGATAAAGTAACAACACTGCATGCCCATCGGTCCGTTGACAGCAACAGATACGTATAAGCGGGACGTCGCAACTTCAAAACAAAAATGTGTTCATGTAGCCACCAACGTTTCGCGGAACATGCGAGTTTTCTTGCCAGAAAACGCGGCTATGGCTTATGAAGGCTTGACGTGCTCCAGATGCCGGCGTTTATTACCTTAGCAGTGGCACATAACATGTTTTTTGTCTGGAAGCTGCGTCGTTCTTGCCACGGTTCTGGCAATAGATATCTGGTAGCGTCGCCGGGGCAACGGGCGCGCGCCTTTGTTACTTTACCTGGTCGAACGCGCGTTGCAAGGTAGACGAGGAAGGGGATGGTGAGTGCACGTTAGAGAATTTGTTGACTTTCGTTCTAAAGCTGCTTGAGTCCCCTTTGCCGCACTAGACCAGTGCCCCGCGAAAAAGCGTGTTGAGATATACAAGGGGCTGTTCACGATACTGGGACACTTCACATTTTGCTAAGTTACTCATGCATTAGTTCACTGTTCAATTCTGAGTACCAGTATAATCACTGACGTATAAAAAAGCTACTGGCAATCATTTGCAGCAGTGTGTGACATTAATTCTTTCCCTCAGAAAAAAAACTAAATTGTGTGCCAGTTTTTTTTCCCCAGCTCTACTTCTCGGTTTTACGAATCTCCCAAATTTCAAAGTCGCAATCTCGGCAGATTGATATTAAAAGTTTAAAAGTCTCAGAATTTGTCAAATGATTTCACAGGTGCAGTAAATGTTATATGGACTTTCTTATTGGTTCCTTAGCGAGGTGGTTCAATATACTACCTTCGTTGAAATAGCTGTGGGCTTGGTGGCTGTGCCACATTAGTACCCACTGGTCCGCTGCGCTTCGCCATGCAGGATTTCATCCAAGCTGCCCTCCTGCTAGTGCTTGTTCCTGACCTGGATGCTGTTTAAGCGTGCACTTTACAGTCTCCTCAACCAAATCTCTGCGCCGTTGGTGCTCGTGCCGCGTATCTGTGGGAGCTGCACAGGAGGCAACATATCAACAGCCTTTCCACTATCGCACCCACACCCGCTGTTTGTCAATCTACCTTGGCTGGCCCCATCGCCAACGACAACCTTCACAGTGTCGCCTATAAAGCAGCCGCATGGATCTGCACCGCATGTGGGCTTGGTGGCTGTGCCACACTAGCACCAACTAATCAGCTCCGCGTCGCCATGCAGGTCGGTCCATCGTATCAATTACACTCCAAAAAACTAGTAACTACATGTTGGTACAGCTGCCGAGCCCGCAGTGTTTGATGTGTATCTGTTGCGATTGTATTGCGGTTCTCCGCAATATATTATTGCTTGCGGGAGATATAGAAACTAACCCAGGACCAGTAACGGCACGCATTCTCATCGAGCTGAAAAAGCTGTCTGCTCGACAATTCCAGTTACTAACAGAAATACAGGACATCAAAACCCGTTTCCTTGAGAACAGCGCTGCCATTTCTGACCTAAGCAGGCGTTTGGCTAGTGTTCAGACGAGCTGCCATTGTATTGAAGCCATGCGGGAGCAGCTGGAATCGATACAATCAGACATAGTTGTTTCGGCTAGTCAAATTGTAAGACTGGAAAACCACCTTGACAAAGCTGAAAACCATTCAAGGTGTAAGAACTTGTTGTTCCACGGCATTCCTGATTCATGCGCTCCGAAGAAATAGTTCGTGCGCTCAAAATCATTCGTGTGCTCCAAAGATATAAGTATTCGCCACAGCGCTGAACACCTCAACTTCACATTAGACCCTCAAATAATTGAGCTAGCACATCGACTCGGTATACACACTCAAAGTCGAAACTTACCAATTATTGTAAAATTCAATCTTTATAAAACCAAGGAAGTGATACCATCCAACGGCCGTAAATTAAAGGGCACTTCTTTCGGCATTAGTGAAGACTTCTCCCGGCGAGTGCAAAACGCGCGAGAGCAACACGCTGCTTTTGCAAGAAACAAATCCGTTCTTTCCTTGCTTCATTAAAAAACTCTGCACGTCAACTCGAAGCGATATGTCTTTAACGAGTCATCTGAGAGTGTCGAGGAACTAACATAGCTATAGGGGAGACCCGCTCAAGTTTGCCCGCCGACGCCAGCGCTTGCTCTTCTCCTGCTAGAAAAATCGCACACTAGTAGCGTGTAGCGACCCTTCTGCTCCCTTTAGCTTCCATGCATTTGCGAAGGGCGCGCTGCACGTGAAACCCCCCTCGTTCCGCGATGTCACCCCAACAGAAAGGGGAAACTATTGCTGCGTCGTCAATTGTCACAATTCATGGAAACACAAAGGGGTTGACTCCACCAGTGAAATTCTACCGATTTCCAAACACATGGTACGAAAAAAGCAGACAACAGGAATAGATTAAGGCAGTGCACCGAGAAAAATAAGAAAACAATTTTTAAATAAAATTAGCACGCGCACAATGCATTCAACATAACGGGCGTTAATTCCTGCGTCACCATTCCTCTTATCTATCGAGTTACTGAGAGATGCACGCCCCCATCCTAAAAGTATAAATTACCATAATACTTACAACTTCCGTCTTTAGAGCAATGTTGAAAAAATGCCAAGAAATGTGTTTATGCTGCTACTATTATTGGGTGTTGTAGGGAACGTAGTAGTTGAAGCTGTGTACACATGTGGTATATGTGATGTGTGGTTATATATGTTTTATATCTATGCAGGGCCGGTGTAATGCCAAAAGCTTGGACAATGAATTGTAGCAGACATTTTGTGAGAAACTGCAAAAATGACTCAAGTCTGCACCTGTCGTATGTGCCGACAGTGTTTCCAGTGGCTTACAATAAATGGGCACCTCACTCGAAAACGGCGCAGAGGTATGATAGGCAGTGAACCACATAACTGTGCGTTCTAAAGCATTTTCTGAGGACTGTTAATTTCTGATTTCAAGCTCAGCGAGAATTCGTTCTGCGTATGTGCGAATATCAAGTAAAGCTAAAATAGAAGGATTTTAAACATACATTACACTTTCACACCACTGCAATTTAGGGGTAAGATTGGAACACGGTTAGTAACAAGCACAGTAACAAGTTTTCGTACGTAGCTATCTCCGTGAAGTTCTCGTATAAAATGTTTCTGTCCAATTTTGTATAAAATGTTGCACCTGCTGTGTTTCTGTATAAAATGTTGCACGTCCATTGTTTGACACAGTGAACTAGTTGTTACTAAGTGTGCAGGGGCAGCCCAAACAATACGGTGCATTTAGTGATCAAAATAAAATGCTTTTATAGCAATGTGCTCTTCCCCTGCAGATTAGACGCACAAAAAAAGTTTCTCTGAAAGCTGGGCGCTCATCATGATGGCACGCACGCTGTTCGTGAACTCGAAGTACCCGCGATGAGAACGGTGATAATGCAAGGAAAGACACGCGAGATAGATGTAAATTTTTGTTGTGGGTCAGAAAGAAGCCCCAAATAGACGATTAAATTTTGAAGTGCTGTGTATATACCACACGATAACATGGGTGGGTGCTAGTAAATTAAGGTATCCCAACTACTAGCAGTGACAGCGCAAAAACCGCTTAACCTAAAGCACGAGAAGCGGCCTGACCTATGCATCCAGTAACAAACATAGTGCATAGTACACACAGCCTACCAAATAAGACAGGTGTATAATTATGAACGTACAGAAAGTTCTTTCACCTCTAACTCCAAGTCGTAAACAGCGTCGCCTTTCACTTGTGAAACGCACTTCGCTCTGATGAGGACGGCATCGTCTGCTACAACTTCCTTCGCATCGGCTACATGGCTGAGCAGACGCTGTCCTTTTACCAAATTGTTGCCACGAAAAAAATCCTCAATTGCGGCGATCCTATTAAACGCGGAGAGAAGCGTATACATCATTAACGCGCGTGACGCGAAACTCTCAAGAACACGTGTAGAACGCGTGCGGCGTGTGAGCAAAGCAACGCGTTTTCAAGGCAGGTTGAAGGGGACAGCGGAAGGGTCAACACTCAAGTAACCAGCTTTCTTCCCGCATTGACTGACAGCACCAGGCTCTGCAACGCCTCGGTCGGCGTGGGTCTCCCCTATCATGCCGTACTGAAACGCCCTGCCACGCTACACGTGCTGCTCGTGCGCATACGTCTTTTTCGGTTATCTACACTGCCCCACCATGGTAGTCTAGAGACTAAGGTACTCGGCTGCTGTCCCGCAGGTCGCGGGATCAAATCCCGGCTGCGGCGGCTGCATTCCCGATGGAGGCAGAAATGTTGTAGGCCCATCTGCTCAGATTTGGGTGCACGTTAAAGAACCCCAGGAGGTATATGGACTCCGTAACACTTCCTTATGCTACATACGAAAAAAATATGGAGTTTTATGGAAATATACGGAAGTTGTATGGCATTTACGGAAAGCTTCTTATGAAGTATAAGGAAGGATATAGAAATTTTATGGCGTATACGCAAAGCTTTTTATGGAGTATAGGGAAAGATAAGGAAAATGTATGGCATATATGGAAAGCTTTTTATGGAGTATATGAAAAGATAAGGAAAGATAAGGAAACTTATTAAGCATACAGAGAGTTCATGATGGAAGATATGGAAGGATAACGAAAGTGTATGGAGTGTACAGAAGCCTTCATAAGGAAAATGCAGAATGTAAGGTCTTACGGAAATATACAGATTTTGTAAGGTTCTTACGAAAATGTGCAATAGTGTATGAAAGGCATGTGGAATTTTGCAAAAATGTGGAAACTCTACAGTTGTTGTCACATTTTCAGCAGAAAATCCGAGCTCTATAAAGTTATAAATGAATGCACAGTGACATATATAGTACAAAAGAATAACGCAGGCTAGTCTGTGTTGTCAGTCACCGCTGTTCGCCCTTTTGCAGAATGAATACAACTTCTGCAGATGACCAGGTGCTAAAGTCTGTCACACGGAAAATGTGTCATTTACAAGGAATGACACTAACTGTCATTTTACTTGCATGCTGTCACACGAAAACAAATCAAGCAAAAATGCATAACTTCAAGGGCTTGTTTTTTGGTAGAAACAATAATAATGAGAACTAAATTCAATGCGAATGAACTTGTCAATATTATTGAAATTGTTCTCATTAACATTGGCAAAGAGAAATGTCACTTGAAAATATCGACCAAGAGCTTAGCTCTCCTGAGCACCGACAAAAGAAATGAAAATCTATGAAAACTAATTGCATGTAGCCTAAAAATAATTTTTCATTGATAGTATGTGCTCCTACAATATTAATACAGCTATACACAACTTGCCACAGCTTCACGAATGAAACGAGGTAGGGGCAGAGGGAGTGGTCAGAAAAATAATTAAGTATGAGAGCACAACTGATATGTACAAACACATAATGGTGCTTATCATTGATGCACGGATGGTCGTGTATAGAGCTGGGTCGTTTTGAGATTTTCAAAAGCATTGTTTCAGACCACCATGCAGATTACGCTTCAATTGTAGTGCTACATAAGACACAACTTATGGGCCAGCTTTAATCAATAAGAAGATTATAGGTGAAAGAAATGCTTTAAAATATATCATATCATGGCTGCATGGACGCATACAAGCTATGTAAAGCGCAGTAAAGTGAGGACGCATGAGCTTCTCTTGATGCTTCAGTTCTACATAGATGCTTCAACTGTGCTGCAAAGAAATTTAACCAATGTCTGTGTGTGAAACATTGTCCATTTTAAACTGTCTATATGTATATATAAAATTCCTACTCCGAGTTAAGCTACGTAGCACTCCATAACTCTTCCTTTTATTAAGGGCAATTTTTCAAACAATCAACATTATTCATTTTCTGTCTCACTTCGTGCCCGCAATTCTTGGTTTGGCTCGATCACAATTGTGCAGCCCTTATTTTGGAGCAACCAAAAAACATACACCAAAATATATTTTGGAACTGCTTCTCGGTGATATTGCCTTCCCTCAACTGCCACAGCTTGAGATGAGTCATATAGCAAGTCTCGCGCATACCTAGGGCCTACCCTTGAAGAAACTGGTCCGGCTGTGAAATGCTCAGTTTCTTCTCAAATAAATTTTTTGGTTTGAGTTTTCTCACTTCTCGAGTCCCTTCACAATCAAGCAGACCCAATGTTCGCCTTAGTCCTTAATTTTGTTATATTATGAAATAAATAAAAAAATTGATATTAAAATAACAATACTAATAACTGTTGCGCAAAAAACACAGTCCCGCATACGTACTTGAACGCAATATTGCTTTTATTTTGTTTTAGAACCTAAGGCATTAAAAAAGAAAGCAGTACAATAAAAACGTTGAAAAAAAACAAAAAAACAATTAGACTTGGCGGGACTCGAACCTGCACCACTCAGTTGTGCTCGCGTACGTGAACTGAGTGCGTAAGCTTGCTAAGCTATTCGCGCTGAAGCGTGGCGTGAGTTTAAGTTATGTATATAAATTTGCTTTTTACACGCTATGTGTTGGCATATTTGTGTACGATATGCGATCGTATCTATTGCTGTGTGCATATGTTTTGGGATTGTATATACGTCACATGCTTTTCGCATGTCTTTCAACTATAGATTGCTGCCCCGCCGCGGATGAAAACAAGTATTTTTACACCCACACACAAGCTTGAGCAGTTGAAGGTTGTTTCCCGAGGCTCTCTTGCGAATGAGTCGGCCACCACAGGGAATTAGAGTGGAGTGATACGCCTATAATCCCTGCATCTAGCTGTATTCCACTTAGTAGCTCTATCGCTTGATGACAAATCGAGCGCGGGGCGCGACGCTATTGCGCACGACCATGCCTCGCGTAGTGGCGACATCAGCTCATTGCGCCGGCCGGCTTGCTTCGATTTGCTTCAGAGCAAAGAAATGTCATACCTTGAAATATTGCGTACTGCACTATGTCAAAATGTTACTGCTTTGTAGCCATCCTATGATTCATTGAGAATTGATAACTCTGATATCACTACTGTAGAGCTTTGCGTCGGCGACACGCACCGAACGTGAAACCGCACTACGTCTGTCGTAGAAGCAGTAGGAGGCTGTCGTCTGCTAGAACAAAAACCAAACAAAGACCTGGAAAGTATTCATAAGTTGCAACTTGTCTTTTGAATAACCGTTTATCACTTTTAAAGTTATTTTGCCAGATAATATACATTTTTTTCAGTTTATAGCAGCGACGGATGTTTTTTTTTATTTCCCTCACACAGATATCCAAGTCAAATCCATTCACAGCTAAAGCCACATGTTGTTTGTCTTCTTTGTTTTCGTGGGCATGCCGTGTCGGTGCGTCTCTCATGTGTTCGCGCTGCTACACACGAGAGCACGAAATGTTAAATTTACGCAAGTAAGCGCCGTTCCTCGTTCGTGTGATGTGCTAAGATTGCGCCCTATTCCTGCGGTTGTTCGAGTGCGGATCAAGTGCGAGTCGTCCAAGGAATCAGCGGGTTTGGCGGGCGCTCGAAGGACTCCGAGGTGATGGCTGACGCCTGTGGTCGCTTCCCTCAGGACAGTGTGAAAGAAACTAAAGGTAAGGGGGACACTTTCTTATGTAGACCAAGTATGCCACTCAGTGCAAGTGTGTGTTGCTGCACTCAAACGAAGCGTCGTGAAACGGCAACCTTACGCGCCTTTGCGAGTGCGGTTGCCGATTCGCTTTGACAACGCTAACCCCAGCAGAGCCATGGCGCATCGGCGCGGCCTTACTGGAGCTCATTCGCGACAACTGCGGCAACATACATGTGTATGGTGATCGATTTTTTCATAAGTGCAATGTAGTGAGGATGACGCACGTGGCGCTTGCTACGTTGTTGATTAAACGAAGCCTGCAGTGCCATTTGATGCAAAGCAGCATTTTGTTTACGTTCGCGGGCGATACAATTTGTAACTTGGCTCGATTCACCTAGCCAACCGCCTAAGTGGGTTGATTAGCATACGTTCACGGTAGAGCGTTATTATGCCCCTAAACAATGGCGTGTGCTTGTTAAAAGATATAATGTGTGTGCCTAGTGTAGAGAGAGAGAGGTTTTCGTGCAATCTGCATGTGTACCTGTAAGACGCCTTTGCTTGTAACTAATAATGTACCAGCCAGCACCTACATTGTACGCCTGACTGAAGAAAACTTGCATGCACAATGTGAGATTTTGTAGTCTGCCAGAGTTGCTTTTTATAAAATAATACACTGCGAGCATGTTCAAAATATGTTTCGCTGCTGTGTGGCAGGGGTGTGGTTTCGCTGCTGTGTGGCAGGGATGCAAGCACTTATAGTTTTGATGCGTTAATATTTCTCATCTAACTCATCAGGTGTTTGGCTGTTTCAGCACAAACAAGGCACAGAGAGAAGGAAGACGGGTAATTACAGGACCAGTGCCGACTTTTGTTTGCAGGAGAATACCCATGTTGATGTATTTATTGTGACAGCCTTTCTGTGTTGCTTTTTTGCCCAATTTATGCAACAACACAGTTGTCAGCAATATGAGAGAACACTGGAATTAGCTTTTAAAGATCATGGTGACTAAATGCCTAGTGATTCACAGCACAAGGTAACAACAAAATACATCAGTATGATCAATGTGGGCGAGTACAGTCTTGCATCTAAAAAATATATTGTGCAAAATGTTGCCTAAGTAAGAAACCTCTCTATGTTTGCAAACAGTGTGACGTCACTTCAAGCACCATGCCAGCCATTCCCTCCCTCTGTGCAAGGGCTGGTTGGCAAGGAAGTTGTTTGTGACGTTCCTGAGAGACCACTGAGATGTATGTGATTCTAAACCTGTAGCCTAATATATACGTAATCTTTTGTGCAGTTACATCGCTGCATCTGACACCTACAACTTATTTGCATATTTACATTGCTCCCTTAGGACCTAACACACAAACTTGTTGTTTGCATTGTCACTTCATGAATATCGAGCGGTAAAGGTACTGAGTATATGTGAAACAAGAATCTCTGCTTATTACATGAAGACATGTGAGGCCTTCGATAAAACGAGTTATACCTTTATTGGGCTTGCGTACTCGTCGGGGTGATTCATACATGCAGCTTCAGCAAATGGTATCTTCTAGCCCGGTGACCATGCAATTTTTTTTCTGCACACAGCGCAAACACCGAGATGTACCCACTCGAATATGGTCGCGTCAAGTGCATATTTCCTTTGACTAGAATGTCGAATCAAGTTTTTTCATCGACCGGTCCCTGTCATAAGTGCTAACGTCTTCGCAAACAAGACACATTGTTATTGACACTGCACACACCACACACAATATTCTCAGTTGAACCGATATTCTCAATACTTTTCAATGCACACTACATGCCACAATCAACAGTGCACATTTTTGAAGACTATGCCGCTGTTCCTCGCACCGGCCACCCCGTGTGTTCACTTCTTCAAGATAAACAGACAGCGTGGCAAATATTTTACCACACAGTTTACCACACAGCTAGATGTTTGCTGACACATACTACAGCTAATGTCGACATTGTAACGTGAAGTGCAAGCTTTGGAAAATTAAGACTTGCCCCAAACTCCGCACGACTGTACCGGGCTGAACCACCACCAGGAATGTTTTTCCAGCCAAACCTTTTTACATGTGCCAGTGACATCATGCTGTGACGTATCTCGGTAGGCGCCTATCGCTGCATACTTTATGTGAATAAGGGTACTGTTAGTGAAAGCAGGCATTGTTGATTTCGTAACTTGTTCATTCCCAACTGGACCTTCATTTGCACGAGTTGTCTGACTGATATTCAGGCGAACTTTTGTGCAATAAATCATACAGTTGGCAGTCTGTGCTTGCCCCATACTGTTGTTACTGGTGTTTCTTGTTGTTACTTTGCACTGCTCATTACTGCTCACCTACAGAAACTAGCCTATCTTGCCGCTGTTTTGGACAAGATGCAGCTGGCAAGTGCGATAGTGTTCATAACTCTAAATTCTCAAGCAAAAATTATCGTTTCATATTCAATTAGTTGCATTCATATCAGTACAATATAAGAAATCATTGATTAAACATGAATCCGTGTTCCTTCACATAATGCTCACAACTTTTATATCTAATTGAATGGTGTTTATAAAAACATGGGTTTTAGCTAAACTTCATGCTCTTTTCTCAATCAGCTGACAAAACGCTATTGCATGCTTACTTGCCATGAATTGGACTGTGTTTGAAATGCATTGCAATTCTTCACCGGACTGCCAGTACACTTCACATAGGGGGAACATTTAATAACCATGGATTGATTAATTAAGAACAGAAAGAAAGAAGCGGCAGGCCGGGATACTTGATATTGGCATCCGTTTTGCTACCAAGCGCATTATCATGCAAACTTCCTATAGAGTGGTTATGTGTCTTGCATGTGTGTCTGTAAACCAAGAACTTTGGGTAAAACTATATTTATCTCACAAATGGTTGCAGGACTGTGGAGGCTGTAGGGCTGCTTAGCAATGGTGGAATCCCTGGACATGTGTTCAACCTTGCTGCATCAGCTCCTTGGTGTTTTCACGGCATCTTTACAGGTGTGTTGGGTGAGTAAAGCAAGCAGGTTTCAACACAAGGAAAAGTATAATATGGCAGCACCTCTTGTGCGTGCCTTACATCCCAAGTATATCAAATATTTATCTTGCACCTTGTGGCCCGTAATTTTTAAAGAGACACTTCTTTTTGCTTCATATTTGAGTCTTGATGCTGCAACAGCAATGTATTTGTGTTTGACAGCAAGTGTTCTTGAACAAATAACTGATCTCAATAATGACAAAACACCCTTCATACTTGGTGCTTAGCATAAGCTAGCACATATCTGTAGCAGATTCAATTATTCATTTTTTGCTTGGATGATAACGGGCAAGTAGCAAAGGCAAGTTCAGATTGGAGTGGTTGGTGACGTCTGTTTAGGCTCTGTCATATTGCTTTGCAACCAGAGTTACTTGTGGCCACATATACAATGAAGCCACATAATGTGCATTCTAAATGAGATTACCATATCACATTTCACTGCATCTTAATATGGGCCAAACAAATGCAGATATCATTAGCTTGCCACTATAAAGGTATCCTAAACCAACACAAGGTTGAAATTTAGTCATGGTGTTGCAGCTGTGTATGACTCTACAATGGATGCATAGCCGTGATAATTTGTCTATATGTTGTCGAAAAAGTAATGTTACACACATTGTACGATACAAAAGAAGTCCTCGCTTATTTCGCTTTTTTTCGCTATGCTTCTTTCTTGTCTCTTCTTGCCATGTGCTCCTCCTCACTGTACAAGGAGCAAGAGCAGTGGGCACACAAACACGTATTTAAAAAAATGTTGTAAGGTGAGCACTGAGAAGCTGAACACTTCCAAAAGGCTCAAATAGGTAAAGGTATTGTTTCTAGCTACTTTTTGGACACCCATAGCTAGTTGTGCTGCTGCAGTTAAAAAATAGGATAAATGTTAAAAATTATTTGGAGGTGGTTTGGCACCCATAATTGTAGTTACATACAGAACTAGGTTTCAATGCGTAAGCAAAATCTGTTCACTCTAAATCAATCCTAATAATATCTGAAATTCAGGAAATAATCACAGAAAAGCTCAGGAAAAGGCTAAGTGGTTGCCCCTTGAACGTGAAGGAGATACCCTTCTTCTAAAAGGTCAATAGACAGTCTAGTAGTCTCGATATTACATGCACCATAAAATATTCTGGTGTGGTGCTTTTCATGCATGTTATAATGAGAGGGTTTTTTAATAGAACTGTTGTCACTTTGCCCTGCGTTGCTGAAATTGTTCACATAATTATAATACATGAATCACTTTATGCCTTTTGATTTTATGCAAATGGTTTGCTTACCCAGTCGGTTTAACTTGATTTGGACAAAATCATAAATGCTCTAAAGATTTTTTTATTATACAGCAGGTTTATTTTTAAAATACGCGACCATTGATGTGAACGCAGCTGGTGGCGTGCTTGATTAATCCTTCACTATGACCACTCTAACTACGCCTGCTACAGTGCATATTGTGACAAAAGTAATGGTACTTAGCATTACTGGCAGCATACACTTTTATGTCTCAAAATGTGCTAAAAAGCCTGGTAAAAATGTGTGTACGTTTTTTTTTTTCGCTCCAACAAAGTATTCTGGTCTACTCAAAGTAGCTTCCGCTCTTTTATGGTCCTCAAACTATTAGGTGTTCAAAAGAAGTATCAATGCCATATACTTTCTTTGTCAGCCTACTCACCACTCTAATAATGAGAACTACCCGACAACATTACCCAGTAAAATATAGGGATGTTATAAAAAGTAATGTCAATTCAATTGTCAAAAAACGTTGCCAAGTTACGTTTTTGTTCACTTTTCTTTTCACAATTTTGTTAAAGTTACTTTTGATAACATCCCCTATAGTTTGTTTGGCATCATTTTCTGCTAGTTCTCATTATAATGTGTTCAACAAAGACAACAAACCCTTCAATTTGTAGTTCTTTTCTTTACTCATGAGTCTGAAACAGGGAATCTCAGTAATCTTAGCAGTGTGTGACTTGTTTTTTTTTTGATCACTTGTGCATGTGTTCAAGTACATGCATTTAGGTGGGAGGGCAAACTATTGCCTCCTCTTGTGACTAGCAGATTTTCTGAGAACTGACAGATGCATAATGCTGCCAAAGAAGTATAGGGATATTGGAAGTAATCGTAACGTAATTGCAATCGTATTGTAATTGCCAGTAGGCAAAAAAAAGGTGTCCCACACTCGCCATAATGGTAAAAGGCAGCGCTGACTGACTCTTCCATGTATAAATGCACATATATACCGTACAAAATGGAAGAGGGATAGCCGCCATGGGAGCTCAGTTGATAGAGCATCGGACATGTTATTCGAAGTTCGCAGGCTCGGTCCCTGTACAGGGCAGGTTATCTTTTTTTTCTTCTACTTTTCTTTCTTCACAAGTACAACACTTCTATTCTTCTTGAAGATGTTCTGGTGTAAAAAAGGTACCCTATACTCTGAAGAGGCAAACATAATGTGCCAGTGTACGAGTTAGCTCTTGTAGTGGTTACATGTGAGATATGTTTTGAAGAATAAATCATTCTGCCACTTGCCTAAAGAATGGCTACAGGACATGGCGCTGGAGGAACTTTGTTATTTTTGAATCAAGCTATCTTGTATTCTATTTTTATAAATTACATGGGATACACATGACGGTATCACACACTTTAACGCCACAAAGATTATGCAGCGAACAATGTTATAAATGCGAAATTGCATAAGGATAAAGTGAAAACTGCACCCTAAACGAGAATGTACAGGGAGCACAGGGTGCAGGCGTCATTCCTTCTGCCCGTGCTTTTCAAGTGCGAGCTGTTTTCACCTCGTTCTGACCAACTAACTAGATTGAGATGTGTTGTTATAGAGCAAGAGGATGCTCTACGGGAAACTAGGTTTGTCCCAAACTCTGTGTGTATCTTTCAACCTATATGGTGCCCGGTTCAAGAGTTCATGCAGACCAGATCGTGTAAAACGGGACCGTGTAAAATGGACTACGTAAATAAAATGAAATGGACCATGTAAATAAAAAAAATCGTGTAAAATGTCGTTTTCGTGTGCAACTGTAGTTGTGGTTGTGCTGAATGACCTTTCTTTATATACACTACATAACAAACTTGCTCCTTTAGAGTCGAGTGCATCTTCGGATTGATTGTAAATGTTTGCATATGCGAGGCCTTAAGTTTTATAAGAAATTCCTCAGTGTGCACACGAGGAAATGTGTGTTCAGCGAAACTTTGTATATCATTATATACAACTCTTAAAGCCTCGTCAACAACTTTGTGCAGGTTGACCTTGAGCAGAAAACGAGGAGCGGGAGCAGCCCGCAGAAAAGAGCAAGCACCCTTCAAGCTCCCGAAGCTCTCTTCGACAGGAACAGCAAGGTCACTGTGTGGCATTGAAAACCATTGCAAGGAGTGCCTTATCAGTACACTGTGCTGCTCTTTCACTGAAGAAGACGAAGTTGACCACTCCAGAGGAACTTCACGCTGTGTATTGTGAGTGCTTCAGTGGTTTTGTTTTTGTCCAGCCAGCAGTTAAGAAATCATGTGTCAGATTCAGCCAGGATGGCTAGAGGGAGTCGGGCAGGCACGTTTGGACATTTGTCTAGCCAAGTAGTGCCAATTTTTGCACTGGTCTTCTTGGAGTTACTGCCACAATCACAGAAGCTACGTCACCTCTCTAACTGTACAGATGTGTCGAGGAAGATTAGCTGCATTAGGTTTTTCTATAACTGATAGCTGCCAACATTCTTCATTATACAGGAGTTTTGTTCCTCCCTTATGGGTGTAAAGCCCTCTACAGAAAAAATGCAACACGTCTACTTCCAGAAGACTCCAAGGCCCTACTTGTAGGTTTTTTCGGCTTGTATCATAAGCACCTCGTTTGGGGTACATGAACATTTTATAAACATGTACAGCGAAAAATTTGGGCGGCTGGTCGTTTTGTCGTTATCTTGTTCCTCGCAGTATTCTTAAGCATGTTGTGCATTACGTTGTCAATCTGGTTCATGTGCATAGAAGACATTACGAAGTTTCAGGCTACAGTATAAAAAGCCTGGAAGCAAGCTATCAATAATTTTTTAACAGAGTTGCTTAATCTGATACATGACACATCACTAAACTTTCGTGCGTATTCATCAATGTAAGCTCGTCTTAGTGTTATCCAAAATGAAGATGTGAGTCGACAGATGGAAACATCTAGTGGGGTTATCAGAGTGAACAGTAGAAATGCTTCAGACAGGCTGGCCGATGTTGCGATAGGAGGACCTATTTTTTAGAAGTCACCTTGTCATCCTTGGCGTGTTAGTTTAAATGGGGTCAGTAATGACATCATCTTTTGGTGTAGGCGTGTGTGCCTGTTGGAAATGTTTGTCTGAAAAAAAAACCTATAACGCAGAAGAGCGCAGCCCTTGCTTCTTTTCAAGTTAGGTTGCGCTGATACAAAGTGTTCTCCTGTCGGAGGTTGGGGGTAAGGAAAGCAAAAAAAAGATAAATAATAGAAAAGAAGAAAAAAGAAGAAAGAAAAGGGGAATGCAAAGTTAAAGTAGTGCTACACTGCTCCTACTTTGCATCCCCCCTTTTCTTCTTTTTTTTCCCTTGTTTTCTTTTTTCACCTTTTTTGTTACATTTGCATTGTCCCATCTAGTGCATGAATCAATGACACATGGCTTCGCTATAGCAAAGATGCCTATGTGATGTTGGATTGAGCAGTGCATTGTACTTCATTCAGTTAATTACAGACTGATCAGTCTTGCAATAAGTGCTTCCTGTCTATCACCACACATGTTCAAATGAAAAGTTTGTGCTTGGCTCTTAGTATGCTGGTATATAGCTTGTGTCTTGGACTACTCAAAATGAATGTTATTTTGCTGCTGTTTATGGTAATGAATTTATCCAACATGGAAATATCTTGCCTTGTGAACTTTGTCGGACCTGCCTTTCTTTTTCTTTCCTATGCAGGCATTGTATGTGAGGGAGGCAGTAACAGAGAGGTGATAGCTTGAGCTTCGGAAGAATAAATGCTGGCAGTGAGGCAATTAGGCATCAAACATCCCAGCCATTTTGCCAACTTTCCTAAATGTGTTTTGAAAAAAAAAATATTGTGCTCGTTTACTGTATTTTTCTGAAAACAGCAAAATGCTAAAGTATATCGCAGAGTACAAAATATTAGGCCACGTTGGTGCCTTCTGGACTTCCCAGGATGTCGTCCGGGTCTTGTTTGTAAAAAGTAAAAAGTGTTTCAAAACTACTGCCTCTTCCACACCAAATTCGGTCTAGGTATTAAGTAAAGGTGATTGTGTGTAGTGCATGAAGCTCAGTAATATTAGTGCAATTTTTTCGCCACATCAAAAGCAAGGAAGCAGTTCTCTTTATAGCAAGTTATATGATTACACTTTGTCTTAAAGTAGAAATGAATTTTTGAAGTTTTCTTATGAAGTCTGTTTTCTGCATTTGATATACGACAGCTTCCGTTCCGAAGTTCCCAATGGCCCTCAGTAGGAGACTTCAAAAATCATTTTCCTCATTTAAACAAAAATTGTAATTATAACACTTGCCATGTAACAAGAACTGTTTATTTGCTTTCAACCTACACATAAAAGTAATTTTCAATTAGACAAACACACAGCTCAAATTGCATCTCAATGTGGACAAAAACAATTATATAGTGATATTTGTAATCTGGACCTAACATTATTTTTTTCGTGAAATATAACTTCTGTGCAGTGAGTATTTGTGGCTCAAATATTCATACAAAATGCAGTATTGCCATACAAGAAATGCAAACAATAAACGGTTAGGCTGAATTCTTCAAAGCCTATGTAGCGGAAAAATTGCACTAATGTTACTCGGCTTCAAATACTTTAAGAAGCACCTTTACTTAATATGTAGATCAAATTTGATATGGCAAGAAAAAGTGGTACTTTGACATTTTTCTCACAAATAACACCCGCACGACATTCTGCGAAATTCTGAAGGTACCCACGTGACCACTACTTTTTTCTCTTCAAAACATTTCTGCAAATAACTATTTTCAGAAGAGTAAATTACCATCATTTTTTAAACTATACATCTGTGATGTTCGCCAGGCACTATGGTTTGTATGTTTGGTGTAGAATAGCCCAGTGCGAAAAACAACAAATGGCTGAGCATCCTTTGACGTTCGGGCAATTTCGAAAGCATTTGTTTGTTAGCAGCAATTCAGTTAAGCCCTTGTCTTTATGCTTAGGCTCAGAAACAAAACACAAGTAACCAAAGTAGTCCTAAGAGTCATGTAGTGTCGCTGTTCCAAGGCTTGTGGAGCCTAATTTAGTGCAAGCTTCACCATTTATAAAAAATTCAGATTCAACGAACAGGTTTTGAAGGCACAGTGCATTTCAGCTAACTTTTTTCACACCAGTTACTTAGATAAAAAGCGGAAAGTAGAGGTAAAAATACAATTTTAAAGGCATTGTAGGTAATAACAAAAAGGACTGCTTTCTTTTTTTGTGTGGTGCTTTGCCTGAACGCTGTGCTTTTCGTGGTATAGTTCATTGTCTAGTGAACATAGGCCTTAAAAACTAACATAAGCCATGTTGAGGTCGATTTCTTGGTTATAGTCATAGTAGCCATATTAAAACATATGACTTCAAACTTGATTGTTCTTTTGAAGATTTTTTTCTTGCATAATGATATTTGAGTGTCTTAGTCAATTTTGTTATAAGAAAACGTGATGTCATGATAGGGTCACCTTTTGTAGAGTCGTTCAGTTCTACCTTACCTTTTACATTCCTAATAGAGCAGTTATTTTCAATATCGGTATTCAAAATAGAATGAGCATGCTGTATGTAGTAAGGTGTAAGCACTTACAGATAGCACATGCACCCAACTTTTCTGTTGGCAGTTTATTTCTGTTAATCTTGATTTATATGTGGGGTTTCACGTTTGAAAACCACTATATGATTATGAGAGACGCCGTAGTGGAGGGCACTGGAAACTTCGACCACTTGGGGTTCTTTAACGTACACCCAAATCTGAGCACACGTGTCTACAGCATTTCTGCCTCCATCGGAAATGGAGCCGGGGTTTGATACCGCGACATGCGGGTCAGCAGCCGAATTTCTGTTACTCTTGCTCCCCTATATGTGTGCAGTTCGGTTATAGTTATCTGGCTTGCACAAATTTTTTATGGCACCTGCCTGGTCCTGCTTGCTTTCATGATGATTTTAACCTTTATAGGTTGCATAGGTGTAACTCTCAAAACTGTTCAAGATGCCAATTTTGTGCACAAACTGTATAGGTTAAAGGCAGCAGATGTACATGCACACACTATTAAATGTACATTGAAAGCTTTCACTTGCAGTTCCTAAAGTTTTACTGTGCAGGAAGCATTTAAATTATAATTTCATAAGGACATAATAATCGCTTATCTCTACCTTTGAAAATCGTGACAACCTAGTTATTTTCACTAAGATAAGCATGCTGTTTTTTCTGATGTAGCAGAACTAATCTATACACTCATTCCTTCTATTATTCACATATGCATAACATGAAGAATTGTGTGCCTTACATTTTCAGCTTCATTCTGTGTGTTATATTTTTTGTGCATGTGAACTATTGTGCTAACATGTGTCTCTGACATTATTTGTTCCAATTATTTTCATTTTCAGGTGCCTATGAAGGACACATAAGTTCTATGGCAGTGACCTTCGAAATTTACAGTGGTGCCGGAGCTTCAAGCAGCATTTCGCCGATCTCCACAAGGCATTCATGAGATAAATACAGCGCCACACTTTCACAGTGCTATGATTAATATTTATGTTTAAACATTTCGTTCTAAAGTTGCTGTTACATTGTGTTTTGTGCCACCATCCTATGGCTTAGGTGGAGCTTGTGAAATTACGGTGCAGTCACCTCATTTGTGTACGATCAACACTGCAATGTCACTATTCACAGCTGGAGCATACAGACAAATAAAAAAATATATTGATTGTAGCAGGGCTGATGTGTGCAATAATGCTTCTCTATTGATAATAATAACTTTATAAGTTCTTTAAGTCTTGCATAGAACACTGCATTAATGTGTTGCAATGTAACCACCATTTCTGATTGCTAGCATGTTAATTTAGTAGTTTTGTAATGTATTTTATTTAAAAGGTAATTTTGCTTCCGCACCATGACAATTAGAAAGATGCCGATGATTCAATCCCTCATCATGCACATTTAAGAAATATTGTGATTTGTACACAGTATTGCATGTACTCAAGATGTGGACGTCTATTCAATTTACACATTATATTGCTTTGCACTAGATTCAGACGTAACATGCACACATTTCAGTAATTTCCACATGATACGTCTTTCCATAAAATGCGGAGTCCGCATCATATGTCTTATGCGGAGTCCTCATCATACGTCTTCCATATTCCAAGAATTCCGTACTTGAGGTCTCCGCATCTTACGGAACGTTTCAGTAGGGATACGAAGCATTTTTTTCAAAACGATATGCAATATCAAACCTCGTGTCATCGTCTCGGAATTACCTGCTCATATTACCAGAAACGTAACTCAATGCCGATGTTCCTGATACGGAAACACTAGAAGACCTGCCAAATTTCGAACTAATCTGCAAAGATCAGCAGGGAAGCAGAGGTGGTGCCCTCATTGCAATTAAGAAAGAACTTACATTTTGCACCAATGATATACGTTCTGACCTGGAAATTCTATAGATCGTATGTCGTTCCAAGCCATAAGTTGCTCTCGTTGGTGTGTGCTATCGCCCCCCGAACAATTCTTCAGATTTTTCTACGAAATTAAACATCTTAAGCCAGCTAGTCAAAAAGTACCCGACTGCGCTCCTTCTACTTTTCGGATATTTTAATTACCCCCACATTGTTTGGTCAAACCCTTCACTAAGTACTGGAAATCTGGAATCTAAAGAATCCGTAAACGTCTGCTTAAACTACAACCTCACTTAAATTTTAACCGAGCCAACACGTGTCACGCTGGATAGTGCTAACATCCTTGATCTAGTATTGTCTTCAAGCCTTGAAACACTATCTTCCATCATCTACGTTAAAGAAATAACTGACTACAAAGTAATTCATGCCACTTTTTCTATAACCCAGACCGTGCATCAGTCACATAAGAAAATCATCCGTATATATAATGAGGAGAATTACTTAGCGATCAATAACAAATTGAACAATTTTACGAGGAATACGAAGCAGCATCTCAATAGCGTGACATTCATAAAAACTTGTCTCTCTTCAAAGAAAAAATAGCATGTTTAACCGATAAATACATTCCAACATTATCAATCAATGCTAACCGGCATAAACCATGGTTCACAAAAAACCTTAAAAACTTGAAAACTAGAAAAAGCGCCATTCTCGCCAGACTAAACAAAACCCACAGCACCATTCATGGGAAAAGTACTACGAAGCTGAACGTACATATCTTACAGCTATCCGGAAAAGCAAGTACACCTTCATTCACTACAACCTGGCTAAGATGATTACTGAAAACGCTAAAAAATTTTGGCAAACCACCAACCCACAGTCAAACCGCACTATATCTTTACCCAGCGAACAGGGTGAAACGCTATCAGCTAAAGACACCGCTAACATGTTTAACACCGCCTTTTTTTCTGTTTTCACCAAAAAACCTGATGAACCATTACCTACGTTTCTTGCCCCTTTAGAGGCTACAATGCCTCCCATTACCTTCTCGATAGACGGCATTTTAAACATAATTGCAAACATTAAACTGTCATCATCCGCAGGTTTCAATGAAATTGCATCGAAGTTTCTGAAGAATACCAAATTCGTTTCCGCGGCTTATCTAACGCTGTTGTTTTCCCAGTCACTGTTATCTGGAAACCTACCAAACGAGTGCAAAATGGCCAAGGTCGTTCCAGTCTACAAATCAGGCAGCAAGACTTCACCCTTAAACTACCGCCCCAATTCCATCACATCAGTGCCTTGTAAGATCATGGAGCATGTCATATACACTCATATAATTAGTTTCCTTGATTCTCATAATTTGTTTCACCATTCTCAGCTTGGGTTACGCAAGGGATTATCCTGCGAAACACAATTAGCTGCCTTTCTCCATGACCTGCACCTCAATCTAGATGCTAACACTCAAACTGATGTAATTTTTCTTGATTTTGCGAAAGCATTCGATAAAATTGCTCATCAACGCTTACTACTAAAACTCTCCAGACTGAATTTAAACCCCGCAGTTCTAACATGGATTTAGCAGTTCCTCACTAACCGCCTCAAGACAGTGCGCGTCAATAACAACAACTCTGAGCCTCTTTCAGTAGAATCTGGCGCCCCTCAGAGCTCCTCAGTATTAGGCCCCCTACTCTTTCTAATATATATTATTTACCTACCATTGCATGTTACTAGCAAAATTGCATGTTACTAGCAGTAGACTTGGCAGCACCGTGTTCGGGTGGTTGCTCATGAATTTCTACTTTTTCGTCCAGATCGCCCTCCTGTGGGTGGATTCCGTCGTTGGCCTGGCGGAACTCTTCCCACCGCAGGGAAACATCGTCGCGCCTGCGCCGGACAGCCCTGTCGGCGTAGAACCATCATGGAAAGCAGCGCCTTAAGTGCCCCTCCCCTACCATGTGGTCAACCGAGTGACGTCAGGGGACGCGCTTGAGCTTCAGCATAAAACCCGGAGCCATCTTCAGCAGTCTTTCAGTGGGCTTGGCAGCACCGTGTTCGGGCGGTTGCTCATGAATTTCTACTTTTTCGTCCAGATCGCCCTGCTGCGGGGGCATTCCGTCGTTGGCCCGGCGTAACTGTTCCCACCGCAGGGAAACATCGTCGCGCCTGCGCCGGACAGCCTTGTCGACGAAGAACCATCATGAAAAGCAGCGCCTCAAGTGCCCCTCCTCTACCATGTGGTCAACCGAGTGACGTCAGCAGACACGCTTGAGCTTCAGCATAAAACCCGAAGCTATCTTCAGCAGTCTTTCAGTGGGCTTGGCAGCACCGTGTTCGGGCGGTTGCTCATGAATTTCTACTTTTTCGTCCAGATCGCCCTGCTGCGGGTGCATTCCGTCGTTGGCCCGGCGTAACTCTTCCCACCGCAGGGAAACATCGTCGCGCCTGCGCCGGACAGCCCTGTCGACGAAGAACCATTATGGAAAGCAGCGCCTCAAGTGCCCCTCCCCTACCATGTGGTCAACCGAGTGACGTCAGCACACACGCTTGAGCTTCAGCATAAAACCCGAAGCCATCTTCAGCAGTCTTTCAGTGGGCTTGGCAGCACCGTGTTCGGGCGGTTGCTCATGAATTTCTACTTTTTCGTCCAGATCGCCCTGCTGCGGGGGCATTCCGTCGTTGGCCCGGCGTAACTCTTCCCACCGCAGGGAAACATCGTCGCGCCTGCGCCGGACAGCCCTGTCGACGAAGAACCATTATGGAAAGCAGCGCCTCAAATGCCCCTCCCCTACCATGTGGTCAACCGAGTGACGTCAGCACACACGCTTGAGCTTCAGCATAAAACCCGAAGCCATCTTCAGCAGTCTTTCAGTGGGCTTGGCAGCACCGTGTTCGGGCGGTTGCTCATGAATTTCTACTTTTTCGTCCAGATCGCCCTGCTGCGGGGGCATTCCGTCGTTGGCCCGGCGTAACTGTTCCCACCGCAGGGAAACATCGTCGCGCCTGCGCCGGACAGCCCTGTCGACGAAGAACCATTATGGAAAGCAGCGCCTCAAGTGCCCCTCCCCTACCATGTGGTCAACCGAGTGACGTCAGCACACACGCTTGAGCTTCAGCATAAAACCCGAAGCCATCTTCAGCAGTCTTTCAGTGGGCTTGGCAGCACCGTGTTCGGGCGGTTGCTCATGAATTTCTACTTTTTCGTCCAGATCGCCCTGCTGCGGGGGCATTCCGTCGTTGGCCCGGCGTAACTCTTCCCACCGCAGGGAAACATCGTCGCGCCTGCGCCGGACAGCCCTGTCGACGAAGAACCATTATGGAAAGCAGCGCCTCAAGTGCCCCTCCCCTACCATGTGGTCAACCGAGTGACGTCAGCACACACGCTTGAGCTTCAGCATAAAACCCGAAGCCATCTTCAGCAGTCTTTCAGTGGGCTTGGCAGCACCGTGTTCGGGCGGTTGCTCATGAATTTCTACTTTTTCGTCCAGATCGCCCTGCTGCGGGGGCATTCCGTCGTTGGCCCGGCGTAACTGTTCCCACCGCAGGGAAACATCGTCGCGCCTGCGCCGGACAGCCTTGTCGACGAAGAACCATCATGAAAAGCAGCGCCTCAAGTGCCCCTCCTCTACCATGTGGTCAACCGAGTGACGTCAGCAGACACGCTTGAGCTTCAGCATAAAACCCGAAGCTATCTTCAGCAGTCTTTCAGTGGGCTTGGCAGCACCGTGTTCGGGCGTTTGCTCATGAATTTCTACTTTTTCGTCCAGATCGCCCTGCTGCGGGTGCATTCCGTCGTAGGCCCGGCGTAACTCTTCCCACCGCAGGGAAACATCGTCGCGCCTGCGCCGGACAGCCCTGTCGACGAAGAACCATTATGGAAAGCAGCGCCTCAAGTGCCCCTCCCCTACCATGTGGTCAACCGAGTGACGTCAGCACACACGCTTGAGCTTCAGCATAAAACCCGAAGCCATCTTCAGCAGTCTTTCAGTGGGCTTGGCAGCACCGTGTTTGGGCGGTTGCTCATGAATTTCTACTTTTTCGTCCAGATCGCCCTGCTGCGGGTGCATTCCGTCGTTGGCCCGGCGTAACTCTTCCCACCGCAGGGAAACATCGTCGCGCCTGCGCCGGACAGCCCTGTCGACGAAGAACCATCATGGAAAGCAGCGCCTCAAGTGCCCCTCCCCTACCTTGTGGCCAACCGAGTGACGTCAGCAGACACGCTTGAGCTTCAGCATAAAACCCGAAGCTATCTTCAGCAGTCTTTCAGTGGGCTTGGCAGCACCGTGTTCGGGCGGTTGCTCATGAATCGCTACTTTTTCGTCCATATCGCCCTGCTGTGGGTGCATTCCGTCGTAGGCCCGGCGTAACTCTTCCCACCGCAGGGAAACATCGTCGCGCCTGCGCCGGACAGCCCTGTCGACGAAGAACCATTATGGAAAGCAGCGCCTCAAGTGCCCCTCCCCTACCATGTGGTCAACCGAGTGACGTCAGCACACACGCTTGAGCTTCAGCATAAAATCCGGAGCCATAGAAAAAGAGTTAGCTCGCCTACAGCAATTCGAGGATAAACTCGCCGAGCATGAGGTGATGAGTGTAGAAACAAATAAACTGGTGCGAGATCTATCAGTTAAGGTAGAAGACTTGGAAAACAGGATCCGCCGGAATAACATAATAATCTATGGCGTGGAAGAGGGTGATAACGAACAAAATGCAGATTTACAACAGCGGACTGTTGAGGGCATTTTTAAAGACATCCTCAAGGTGAATGTTACATCTGTAGAACGCATGCACCGAATTGGCAGGAAAACACAAAGTCAAGAGCGGCCAGTAATTCTTAAGCTGTACAATTTTTCTGAAAAAATGTCAGTCCTTCGTAATTGCGGCAAACTGAAGGGAACAGCGATATCGATATCCGAAGACTCTTACGCACGAGTTCGGGACCTGCGCAAAAAACTATGGCAATCAGCAAAGGAAGATCGGGACAATGGTGCTAAGGTCACACTTGTATTCGATAAACTAAAGATAGATGACGACTTGTACGTATGGGATGAAGCAAAAAATGCAAGATTCCCTGAGAAGGGCACGTCACGATTGTCGCGCGAAAAGCAACGCGTGACACCCGCAAGCCGCCACACCGTTTTCATTGGTATGTTTGAATGCCCGTAGCATTGTTAACAAAACTGACTAGCTAGAAGAATTGTTATTTTCGTACACTCCTGATATTGTCGTGATAACTGAAACGTGGCTGCCCCCAGACATTCTTGATTTTGAAATTGTTCCTTCTTCCTACTGCAGTCAGATTGTGACGGTCGCGCGGGCGGGGTCGCCATTGCAATAAAACGTGGTTTGCAATATCGTAGAGAAAAGGGTATCGCGAATCACGAAAGCGTTTGGTGAACAATATTTGCTCACGATGCTCCAGTACTGATTGGTGGCATCTACAAAAAGCCAAATGCGTCTGATGATTACCTTTTACAAATACATGACTATCTGGTTGATAAGGTTACCCCCCGTAACAAATTAATACTTACTTGAGATTTCAATCTCGCTATTGACTGGGAAAACATTACAAGTACTAGAAATACCGCCAACAGCGAGCTATTACACAATTTAATGTTCAATTTTTCATTGTCCCAGTTGGTCCAGGAACCAACCCGAATTCAAGGAATCACTCGCTCTATACTAGACCTAGCTTTTCTTTCCGATAACCCATCCGGTAAAGCCACTGTAGAAGATGGAATATCTGACCACAAAATGTTGATAACTTTTAGCCTTGAATGCTTAAATACCAAACCCGATGGCAAAAATTCACGGATAGCAGTAAAAGACTACACCAGAGCTAATGATGTTTGTGTTTGTGTTATTGATTACCTCGACACAGCACTATAGAGGCTTTTTCTCTAGAGGAATGTGAGGGTGTTAATGGTATGTGGATTCAACTGAAAAAAAAATAATTACGTACTGTGAACAAAGTTTTATCCCAACAAAACTAAAACGCACACAAAGAAAAGCGCCATGGATCAATCACCGTATCATTCACCTTGAAAGAAGGGTACAGAAAATGCGCAAGAAAAAGAGGAATCCAATCATCTTAAAGGAGCTTGCATCTCAGCTTAAGGCGGAAATTAGAAATGCAAGACAAACTTTTTTTTCGCATACGTTATCCCACTTCATGACGGATCAGCCGCAAAAATTTTGGCGTTTCTTGGCACGGCCTGAAAACCCAACAACTGAAGTAGAAATTGAGGGTACTATCGTAAAGGACGCGCAGGTCGTTTCCAATGCTTTTAATAGGTATTTTCAGTCGGTATTTACACGTGCATGCGCACCAAGCAGCGCTGTTGCTCCGGTGCATCCTTTTTGCCCGGTGTCGTTGTCACTACGGAAGGTATTTTGATCCTGCTGTTGCAGATCGATGTTAAGAAATCAGTGGGTCCTTACAATATTTCAATTGTATTCCTTCGACGGTACGCAAAGCAACTATGTCCCTTCCTTGAAGCAATTTTTAAAGCATCCCTGCTAACAGCTTCTTTACCTGCAGACTGGTTGTGTGCGAAGGTAATCCCAACTCATAAAGGCGGGAGCAAGCTGTCCATAAAAACATTCAGACCTATCTCGCTAACTAGCTGCTGCTGTAAATTATTGGAACATATAATCAACAAGGCAATAATTACTTATTTAGAGAATAACAACTTATTGCACCCAAACCAACACGGATTCCGTAAAAACCTGTCTACCGTTACTCAACTCTTGGAAATAACGCATGACTTCGTAAGTACTATTAACTCACCATCGTAAACCGACTTCGTATTTATAGACTTCGCCAAAGCTTTTGATAAGGTGCCTCACAGTAAATTGATTGACAAGCTTGTGTCTATTGGTATTAACAGTAACATAATAGCATGGATAAAAATGTATCTATCAAATCAAATCCAGTATGTAACCGTAAACAACACAGCCTCTGATTCTTTGAAAGTTTTTTCCGGAGTACCACAAGGTTCCGTTTTAGGACCCATCTTGTTCCTAATATATGTTAATAATATCTATTTGTGCCTTGAGCCTAACGTTAAATTGAGATTATTCGCTGGCGACTGCGTGATCTACACCACTATCCGCACAAGTGATGACTAGCTTAGACTTAATACCACACTAGCTAATATTGCATGTTGGTGCCTTGAGTGCGGAATGGAAATTAACGTGTCAAAAACAGCTTTCCTTAGCATAACTCGCAGAAAAACAATCCAGCATTTTAGTTACAATTTGGTCGGCACAAACATTGCAAGAAACGACGCTGTTAAATACTCGGGCGTTACCTTTACAAGTAAACTGAAGTGGGATGCACATATTGTAACGATGTTGAAGGACTCGGGGTGTAATAAAACGTATTTATTAAAAAGCGAACCTGTGCCCGCAACTCAAAGGGACTATGGTCATAGCCCGTTACAGCAGAACACCAACTATGTCTTCTTCTTCTGCCTCTTCAAGAAGAGTCCCAAGCGCGTGGCGCACATCAGCAGGGGCCAGCTGGGTTCCCGTGCTATCATCATCGTCTCTGCGCAACACTAGACGGCGCGCATGTATGTCCCTGTGCGCGTGGTGATGGGCGCGTTGTTTGAATGCAGGCACTATGTCGCGGCATAATGCCCCTCTTCATACGCATCGTCCCGATGCGTCAGGCAATGAATAGATTCGTGGTAGGCGTCACTGGTCTTCCGGTGATCTTTCATAGTGAGGCTTCATCCGGACTACATGTACAACTTCTGTAGGGTTGCGGCGTTTTGAGCTCCCGTGTATAGCGGATCTGACTTGGTAAGTTACGTCGCTTACACGATGGAGTACTTCGTAAGGCCAGAAGTGGCGGCTAAAAAGTTTTTCAGAAAGTCCACGGCGATGCACTGGAGTCTATATCTATACTTTGTCCCCTGGTTGAAAACGCGCTTCGGTACGACACTGATTGTACCGATAGGAGTCGATACACTGTTGGCGGCGTATTCTGTATCTCGCCATCTGTCGTGCTTCCTCGGCTCTTTCCAGGAAGTCGTCTAGGTCAGGTGGATTGCTGCTTTCATCATTCAGTGGTAACATGGCATCCAGTGAAGTGGTGACTCTTCGGCCGAATACAAGTTCAAATGGTGTCACTCGCGTTGTTTCTTGAACGGCTGTATTATATGCGAACGTGATGTAGGGCAATATTTCATCCCACAGTTTATGTTCGACGTCGATATACATTAAAAGCATATCAGTCAGAGTTCTGTTCAAGCACTCCGTTAGGCCATTTGTTTGAGGATGGTATGCTGTAGTTCTTCTCTGGTCTGTATGGGTCATTCGCATCAGACATTTCATTAGGTCTGCAGTAAAAGCTGGGCCACGATCTGTAATTACGAGGCTGGGTGCACCATGTCTGAGGACTATGTTGTTGATGAAGAACTTCGCAACTTCAAGAGCTGTTGCGGTGTACAGCGATTCAGTCTCGGCGTAGCGAGTGAGATAGTCCGTGGCTACGACTATCCATTTCTTGTGTGCAACCGATGTCGGAAACGGGCCTAGGAGATCCATACCGACTTGTTGGAATGGGGCATGTGGTGGTTCTATTGGCTGGAGGAGGCCTGCAGGTTTCACGGATGGAGTTTTGCGTTTTTACACTCACGGCAAGTTTTCACGTAGCGCTGAACTGATGATAACAGTTTTGACCAGTAGTATTTTAGGTGAATTCTGGCGAATGTACGGCTGACACCCATGTGTCCAGATTTTGGCTCATCATGACATGCGTGCAGAATCTCGTTTCGTAAAGATGCAGATACAACGAGTAAAAACTTGTCACCATGAGGCTTGAAGTTCCTCTTGTAAAGGACATCTTCTCGAAGACATAACGAAGGGGGCCCTCTGGATAAAGTGCGTGGGACTTTAACGTTGAGTCCTTGGAGACGCTGTATAAGCGGCAGCAAATCGTGGTCATTTTGTTGTTGTTGAGCGATTTCTGATGCCTGGACGACGCCTAGAAACGGGAAGTCTTCTTCCTCCGGCTCACTCGTCTCCACTGGTGCGCGTGACAGGCAGTCGGCATCGCTGTGCTTTTTCCCAGATTTGTATACCACAGTAACATCGTACTCTTGTAGCCTAAGACTTCATCTTGGTAGTCGGCCAGAGGGATCCTTAAGATTTGCCAGCCAACACAGGCAATGGTGGTCACTGACTGCTCGGAATGATCTACCGTAGAGGTACGGCCGAAATTTACTTATGGCCCAGATGACCGCGAGACACTCTTTTTCTGTTGCAGAGTAATTTCTCTCAGCTTTCGAAAGCTTGCGGCTGGCATACGCTATCACTTTTTCTTGGCCGTTTTGCCGCTGGACTAGAATGGCTCCGAAGCCGACGTTACTCGCATCAGTGTGAACTTCAGTTTCGGCAGTATCATCGAAGTGAGCGAGGATTGGAGAGGCTTGCAGGCGTGTTCTTAACTCATCAAATGCTTCCTGTTGTTTACTTTCCCACATAAAGGGCACCTCGTCTTTTGTCAGATTAGCAAGTGGTTCAGCAATGTTCGAAAAATTTTCCACAAATCGCCGATAGTACGTGCATAAACCCAGGAAGCGACGTACTGACTTCTTGTCTTTGGGTGTCGGAAACTTCGCAATGGCAGCTGTCTTTTCGGGATCTGGCCGAACGCCATCGGAGCTGACGACGTGTCCAAGGAATCGAAGCTCTTCAAAAGCGAAGTGGCGTTTTTCTGGCTTGATGGTCAAGTCTGCTGAACGAATGGCTTCTATTACTGTGCGGAGTCGCTCTAGATGTTGGTCGAATGTAGCGGAAAATACGACAACGTCATCCAAGTACACCAAGCAGGACTGACATTTCAGTCCCGCGAGGACAGCGTCCATCATTCTCTGAAACGTAGCTGGCGCTGTGCACAGGCCGAATGGAAGCGCTTTAAATTCGTAGAGGCCGTCTGGGGTTATGAATGCCGTCTTTTCATGGTCGCGCTCATCCACCTCAATTTGCCAATATCCGCTCTTGAGATCAAGGGAGAAGTATTTCGCACACCGTAGTCGATCGAGTGTATCATCGATACGCGGCAGAGGGTATACATCCCGTTTCGTTACGCTGTTCAGTTTCCGATAGTCGACGCAGATTCGAAGGCTGTTATCTTTCTTTTTAACAAGCACTACGGGAGACGCCCATGGACAGCTGGAAGGCTGGATCACGTCATCTTAAAGCATCTCCTCCACTTGTTTCTTGATGACGTCTCTTTCCTTTTGCGATACTCGATATGGGTGTTGGTAAATCGGTGTCGTGGCTTCTTCTGTTATATTCCTGTGTTTTGCAATAGCCGTGCGTCGCACCTTAGAGGACGTTGAGAAGCAGTCCGAAAACTCTTTTATAAGGGCGAACAATCGTTTCTTTTGATATTCTGGGAGTCTATGGTTGACGTTAACTGATGCGTCGACGTTGCAGGTCTCTTGTGGAGTTGTTGGCGTTGTCGCTAAACTGCATAGTTCAGTCGCCATGCAGAACTCGTGGAAATAGGCGATAGCCATACCTTGCGCGATGTGCTGACATTCTTTCCCAAAATTCGTAAAGAGGACAACGGAGCGGCCATTCCTTAAGTGAACAACACCCCTCGCCACGCGAATTCCTTTGTTTAAAAAGAGCTCTACGTTTTCATCCGCTATTCCTTCGTGGTCACAAAATGCCTTATTTTCAACAAGCACCATTACACTACAGCGTGGTGGCACTGTGGCGTCATCATCAACAACACGCAGAGCAGTAAGACGTCGCTTTTCCGATTCCTCCACCGACATAGCTTGTTCGGTCGAAAACGTTACACTGTATCTGCGCAGAATAATTATGGCTCCATTGGCTTGCAGAAAATACATTCCTAGTATAAGCTCCCTTGAACAGTCCGGCAGCACGATGAAGTCAGCAACGTAAGTAAAGCCTCTTATTTCGAGCCTCGAGGTGCATCTGCCGAGCGGTGTAATAGTGTGGCCACCTGCCGTGCGTATCTGTGCCCCACTCCATTTTGTCACAACCTTTTTCAGTTTCTTTGCCAATTTGTGACTCATTACTGAATAATCAGCACCGGTGTCAACTAAAGCATTTAGCTCGTATCCGTCTATTTTCAACCGCAAATCTGAAGTAATCTTCGCACTGCTGCGCTTATCCTCTGTAAACATAGCATCGTCACTTTGAAACCGTAATGGAGGATCTTCGCAACTGTAGTTATCAGCGGCCTCACCTCCACAGGTCGCTTGCTTCAGTTTTCCTGGTGTGGGCTTGTAGAACGGTGCCCAGACCGTGCGGAAGAAGCACGTGGGCTGGGTGATCGGTAACGCCTGGGCGACGGCGATCTTGGCTGATGTTGGCGTGGAGTGAGTGGGCTCTGGCACGCGGACAAGTACTCTTATATCTCCGTTGGCCGTTCACCGTTTCGAGGGCATGGTGCGTACAACGGAAAGCCCCGTAATCCTGCCTGTCGGTAAGGGCAGAACCTACACAGGTGACCTGCTTCCCCACAATGGAAACACAAAGGCCTGCGCTCATGGTCACGCCAGATGTCACTTTTCCGGGGCCTTTGATCCACGTAGCGAGCTACACCACGGGCTTGTGGCAGGTAGGTAGCCGTCAGTTCCAGTGTACGAGGTGCGCAGCGTACCGTTTGTGGGCAAGGTGAGGCCATCGCAACTGCTGCATTAGTGTGCGCCGGGGGTTGTCCGAGTACTTCAGAGTACGTTGGGATGCGTTGGATCGGCTGTGGCGCACGCTCCGGGCCACGTATCATCAGCCTCAGTTCATCTCGTACTACGTCGACGACAGACAGTGTTGCTGTAGTGTGAGGTGCTTGCAACTTGCAGAGCTCTTCCCTGATCACCGACCTGATGAGTTCTCGCAGGGCGTCCATGTCACTTCGCTGGCGTCCAGAGAAGACATTGGCAGGTGCATAGTTTATGTCTCGATTGTACTGTCGAGCCCGCTGTTCCAGCGTTTTCTCGATGAATGTCGCTTCCATGTGAAACTCCGCAACTGTTCGCGGTGGGTTTCGGACGATAACAGCGAATAGCTCTTGCTTCACCCCACGCATGAGGTGGCGTAGCTTCTTGTCTTCAGTCATGTGGGAATCTGCGCGCTTGAACAGGCGGATCAAGTCCTCGATATACATTGCGACACTTTTGTTGGTGAGTTGGTTCCTGGATTCGAGCGCAGCCTGCGCCTTTTCTTTGCGATCCGTGCTGGCATAAGTCGCCAGAGCTTGTCGCCGAAATTCATCCCAGGTCGTAAAGGAAGTTTCATGGTTCTCATACCACGTCTTTGCGAAGTCCTCAAAAGCAAAGTATACGCGGCGGAGCTTCTCTCTCTCGTCCCAACCGTTTAAACGTGCCACTCTCTCAAAGAGGTTCAGCCAATCTTCTACGTCTTCATACGAGTCGCCATGAAATACTGGTGGCTGGTGAGGCTGATTTATCACCACTTGGGCTAGTGTTACATGACTTGTCATGGTGGCGGCGTCCATTGACTGAGTTCTTCTTGGCGTGAAGTGGAGTCGACTGAATTCTGGTGAATCACCTCGAAGACGGCGACTGGTCCTCTGATGCACAGGTTTGGCTCCACAAGATCAACTCGCTGGTGGTCGGGGCTACGCTGTCTTGAGTTCGTAGGGCTTTGATTCATACCCAGCTTCTCCACCAGAAATGTAACGATGTTGAAGGACTCGGGGTGTAATAAAACGTATTTATTAAAGGGCGAACCTGTGCCCGCAACTCAGAGGGACTATGGTCGTAGCACGTTACAGCAGAACACCAACGATGTCTTCTTCTTCTGCCTCTTCAAGAAGAGTCCCAAGCGCGTGGCGCACATCAGCAGGGGTCAGCTGGATTCCCGTGCTATCATCATCATCTCTGCGCAACACTAGACGGCGCGCATGTATGTCCCTGTGCGCGTGGTGATGGGCGCGTTGTTTGAATGCAGGTACTATGTCGCAGCAATATAAGCAGCACATACACAAAAGCATATCGCCAGCTAGGGTTCCTGCGTCGAAAACTTGCATTGACGCCTTCTATTGTAAAAGTAACAGCATATAAATCTCTCATAAGGCCGATCCTCGAGTACGCCAGCATTGTTTGGAACCCCCACCAAAAATATATTTCCAATAAATTAGAAATCGTCCAACGCAAGGCCCTTCCGCTTTATCTATTCTATGTATTCGAGGCATGACAGTGTCACTGAGCTGCGGAGGCGGGCATGCTTGCCGACGCTTGCAGCCCGTCGCCGTGTCTCTTCCTTTAAGTTTATTTGTCTTATGTATCACAACGGTTTAAACATAGATAAAGACAACTATATAAAGCCGCCTAACCATCACTCCCTTCGTACCAACCACAATAAGCGCATCAGACCATTCATGTCACGCTGTGACACTTTTAAATATTCATTCCTCCCGTCAGCAGTGGAAGAGTGAAACAAATTGCCACGTGAATGCGTTAACCTTTCCTCTGCAGATTTATTTGTTCGGAATCTAGAAAACCTGTTTTATGAAGACTAAAAGCAACTTTTGTTTTTTTTGATGTTCTTGAGCGCTTCTGAACACACTGATCACTGTACCCCCTGCTGATACCTCGATGTTTTGTGACCTGTCCATGATTTCGTACAATTGCTTTCATCGTTCAAGTTTTATTTTCACCATCATCTTGTGATTGTGTTTCTTCCACTATGTGCGATATTGCCTGGTTTGTACGCGACTGTGTATATTTGCTCCCCCACCCTGTATGAACCTGAGAAAGGCTTACAGTATTAAATAAATAAATAGAAATAAATAAATCTGCATGTTCGCCGATGATTGTGTTATTTATAGTTCAGTTGTTAACATTACTGACCAGTCTGCTCTTCAACGGGACTTGTACAACATTAAGGACTAGCGTCAATGCTGAATAATGATTTTAAATACTGGTAAATGCAAAACAATGTCGTTTTCTCGCAGTCCTAACCCGTTAAAACTCAAATATGAAATAGCAAACCAGCAACTAGAGACCGTATGCCAATATAAATACTTAGGCGTGACGATATCGAAAAATCTCGACTGGTGTGCGCATGTGAACAACGTTGCTGCATTATCTAACAAAACATTTGGGTTTTTACGACGTTATTTACAAAGCACTCCACAGCATGTCAAGTTACTATCTTACAATGCACTAATATGGCGCAAACTAGAATACGCATCAGCCATTTGGGATCCTCGCCAGATATTCCTCACAAACGCCCTTGAGGCTTTTCAGAATCGTGCCATTCGTATTATTCATTCCGCCTTTTCATACGATATCAGCATAACATCTTTGAAATCAAAATCCAGTTTACGAACACTTTCTAATCGACGCCACATCGTTAGTTCATGAACCATTCATAATTTCTGCCACAGCGCGCTATATCAAGCACCGTATATTTTGCCACCATCACGCATATCTTATCGCATTGGTCACCCCTTAAACGTTGTCCGTCCTCATGCTCACACAGTCACCCTTGCATCTTCTTTTTTCCTTGAGCAGCCAACAACTGGAATGACCTTACACAAGAAATCGCTAACTCAAGCCCTACTGCTTTCATAGAAGCGATCACATCACAATATACCATATAATGAAGTGTTCAACCTGTTATACATATTGTAACCCACCTCTTATGTAATACCCTCTGGTGAGGTCTTTAAGGAATAAAAGTGAAAGTAAAAGTATTAAATAGTATGATCAAACTACACAGTTTAGGTTATGTTTATTGTTTTAATTGTTTTCTTTCTCTAAATGTAAGCCTTCTTTTTTTACCTCTTCAAATTCGCAATGTCATGATAAAAATGCATGTGTTTTTTCCATCCCATGCTCCGAACTTGGAGTTTCGTGCTCCAAAAGTAACATTTTGCTGCTCTCAAAGTTGCTCCCAGTGGTATCTCAGCTGTTGCATCCCTGTATTAGCACACCAGCAAATGCCGGTCGGGGTCCGAAGATAAAGTGTGAGCTCAGAGTTTTGTTACAAGCACGAAGCAATGAATGAAATAGGAGTAAATGGGAATGCTATGCAAAGATTAGCACATCACTCTTCAGATTCAATCTCACAAAAAACACTGGTAAAAGACAATGTGATTGCTGCTGAGAGTGAGTGGTTTTTCGTGCTGTCAATAGTCTCAGCGAAAAGAAATGCTGAGAGTAGACCACGCAAACAAGCCGTGTAGTGATATTTATCTAAATAGCACGCACCGGAACTCGTAACTGCTCCCTTATGTTCAAAAGTAGCAGCTGTTGAAAGTGTATAAATAATTGCCATTGCAATAATTTGTTCTAAGTGAACGACTAGTTAAGTCTCTTAACATCTCAAATGGATTTAACAATTACTGCAGTGTTCCTGCACCTGCTGCAGTAACAATTACAATTACTACACCTGTTGCAGTCGGTGAATACTTGTTACTTTTCAGTGTCACTGTGTTAGACTCTCTTTCAAAACACCTCCTCAGTGACTGCACAGTATTATATATTAAGCCTTCATCATAGACTGACTGACTGATGCCCTAATTAGGTAGCATAAGGAGCTGTTTGGTATGCGAAACATCACACTGCGTTGTTTCATATTTTTTTCTGATCAGTGCTTTTCTCGGCAGCTATGTAAGATGATCGATGGCAGTTCTTAATAATGCAGCACTTCTCTGGACACCCGAAGCACTCTTCCTCATTAAAACACATTGCTCAACAAATGAACAACTTCTGCATTTACCCTGTCTCTGCGGGCTTATATTGAGCAGCACCCTGCGCAGGTTAAAAACACATCTGGGAGTCGTTCACACTCAATCAGGAAATATATTTTTCCTCAGGCCAGGCACATGTTCGCATTGCCTTGTAATGAAGAAGCCCTGAAAAGGCTTTCCAAGTAATCATCAAATGTATTCGTTCGAGAAACGTATTCATCCCAAATCGACTGTTGGGAAAAATTTTGCAATCTGCGTAGTACTAGCAGAGCTACAGGAATTCGTCACATGCTTTACGTGCTTTCTTTAACCTTTCGTTTGAGTGAGCACACTCAAAGCCATGCAGGAGGGGAGGACTAGGGGGCAAGAAGCTATGCCTATTTATAAACGTGCGTCCTGACATTGAGCGCTTTTATTCATCCCTTTTTATTTTCATCAAACATGGGGCTTCTTCTCAGTGTAATCACGAACAGGTGCACGGGCATGTGGCAGCCTCGGGTTGTGCTTGTACACATTGCACTTGAAGCGCAGTCAGTTGGATTTGGAGCCTCTTTTGTTGAGAGAAAACAGTGTTTTTCAGGTGACTGATTATAAATTATAAATAACAGGCTGCGTGCTGCCCTATAATGTCTGTCTCACATGCTCTCAGGTGCCTCGACTACCCTCGGCAGCATTTTCTGATCATGCTCAAAAAGGGTTGCTGGGCCACTTAAATTGCTTCATGGAGAGTGTTGTGAATACTTTACTGAAATTGTTGAAAGAAATACCCATGTTAGCATGCCTAATTTCTGTATATCTGCCTTCTGCTGCATTTTATAAAAACAACTTGAAAACGAGTGAAGTGATGACAGTAGATGATCCAAGCCCTCAAATTACTGGGCATTTATTGTAACTGTGGAGGCACTCGAAGAACAAGAGGAAAACGTCTCTCTGGCGCAAGTGGGCTCTTAATTGGCTATGCTTTATATGGTTTTGCCTGCTTAAACATCATCAAAGTGCTTGAAGAATAAGAAGAATAATTCTCTGTGGCATGACTGTGCGATCAATTGCTCAGCTATTTCTGGTTTTCTCACTTCTCTTGAAACTTATGGTTGTAGTTTGGGTGCCAAAGTGCATTCAAATATTCAAGTGTGAGTGCAAATTGAATATTTTTCTAAAATTTCTCGAATGCTTCTTGAATTTTTTCAAATACTTCATGTGAATTTCTAGAAAAAAGTTGGAGAGGCTTCCAAAGTTTATTCTTAAGAGATGAAAGTTTTCCTTTTGGCAAAATTGATGAAGTTTTGGTAGGGTAGCGTTTTGTAGTTGCCTTATAAAGAATAAGGCAATGTTCTAAAGAGTTTATGTATGCACAAATGTGTTTATATACACGATTTCATGCAGCCAAAGAGTTGATCAAATTTCAGGTCAAAAACCACTATAAATAAGCCAAATAAGCCCTTGCCTCTGCCACATCTATCATCTCCTTGTTAGAATCAGCCTTTTCTAGAGTCAGTACATTTGCGACCCTAGCAGAGCCAGAAAGGCAGCTTTCACGCAGTACGAGTGTGATGAGGTGAAACATTAAAAGTTTGGAGGGTCCCTTTCAGTCAGACCTTGACCGTATTTTTTGTCTTTGGTAAGTTAGAATAGTTCCAATAGCGAAATTTTCAATACGAATTGAATCGAATAGCAAACATTATTTAAAAGATATTCATGAATATGAATATTTGTGTACCGCAACTTATTGTTAATTAACATCTACCCCATTTTTTTGTTCTCAGTAGAAAAGACATGTGCCGTTCTAAATGATGTGCTAAGGCCACAGATCAGAACTCATGCACGTGCCTAGAGCTCCACGCATATTCTTCTGTTAGACCTTCTATTTATTTGTTTGAATTCAAAATTTTGAAACCTCTTGGGTCAATTTTCACTATTGAAACTTTATTCATCGAAGTGGTTAAGCTAGAAACCTTTAAGTGTAATAGCGACAATTTGAGAGGGAGTGTAACGATGTTAACTGCCACACACAAAAAGGATTACAGAGACAGTTTTTCAATGCAGGTTCATCTGACAGGCAAAAAAAGGAGCAGTGGGCTTGGCTGCGTTCGTGATGCAAGGAGGCCACAAAGCTCCTGTGGAGAGTCCTTCAGCTTCAGAACAAAAGCCTCATAGTAGCACCGCGTTGGAGTATTTGCGCATCAAGAGGACAAACAGGCACCCCTTTGCACGACTCTGACAGTGAAAAATTTGAAGGTTGTGGCTAGTGATTATTGCTTGAAGAGGTATTGACGCAAATTTTGCTCTTGCAATATTAACATTGTTGACTGCCTCTTAGTCACAATGTGGTGGATCGCTTGCTGCAGCATGGGACAGGTGAACAATGGCTATCTGTTTAAAATAGACTAGTTTTATCTTGGCACAGCTTCGATAACACGAGCCACCGGGTGTAAGAAATGCCAGCTAGCGTGCAAAGTGGCACACATAAAAAGGGGTATTCCTGGCTTAAGTAGCACTTGCACAGCAGGTCTATCAATAGTGAAAGCAGGCGGTGACAACCGACACAGTAATCAAGGCACTGGGGCAAACAGCTCGCACTCAGCGCTTCTGGCTTAAGAGATGACCCACCATGGCGTATTGTTCTTCTTCCTCCTTACACACAGAACACTGACGCACTCCGCGCTGCCTGCGTCATGTGCTCACATTCTTTTGCTGCTGCACATGCAGCACAATGTCGTTGTCGTCAACTTAATCGTTGTCGTTTGGGTGCGAAGGTTTTCTTGAGACATCCTCATGTTCCACATGTTTACATCAGGCATGGACACAGCAGTCACTGAATAGTAGCCTGCTAGTAATAGTGTGACCAAAGGGCTTCAACGACTATGATGTCAATAATGTAGGTGTGCCACCTTTAAGCTCGGCAACAATGGTGGCGCCTGGAAATTTGGACTCAGCTTCAGGTCACTTTCAGCGATTCAGTTATGCGAGGTGTGGTATATAGCACTGAATCAAGAAAGCCAACTTCAATATTCATATATTGGCTATTTCAGCTCTAGTTCTTCATCAAATTTGTAGATATACGCATGTTCAAGGGAATCGATGTCACAGGCTATATGAGCCACAAAGTTTTGTTTCAGTACTTTTTATGGTATTTTGCTTTTTGATTTAACTTAGAGATAAACAAATATGTAAAATATTTAGTAAGTGCTTTATGTACTTTCCCATTATTGTGCAGATATTTTTGCAAAATATGTGAATCAGCCAACAGATATACATGCACCTACCAGGCTGAGATAGATAAAAACACTTCGTTGCAATATGTTTTATCATATAAATAAATTCTAGGATGCTATAATATTTGTCTTCTTGTTTTTCTCCTATGTCCCAACACTACACTACATACAACACTTTGTTCCACCCTTTTAGTATACTGCACTTTTGAAACACCATTATATTGCCCATTGTGGCATATTCGTATTTTTTACACTTTATAAACTGGCATTGCCTTATTACTATACATTACTTATGACCCTTACTACTTGCCCATAGGAACAGGGGATGTTCTGCAGAAGAACTTGTTCTTGGGCTAGTTTACGCTTGCTTAAAATTATATGGTGTGTGGTGCTGTGTGACCGTTCTCTCTTTTTTTGCTCTACATTATGATTTTCAGGAGGAACGAGAGAATCGATCGGACCCCTATCACCCATATTACCCACAAACCCTACAACTCCTGTATGGCCCGTATATCGCATATACCCTGTATGGTCCATAAGCCCTATATCCCCTAAATGGGCCATGATCCCTATACCTCCTATATGGGCTGTAATCCCTGTATCACCTGTATGCAATATCTTCGTATGATACGGGTCATATCCGTATAGAAATTTTCAGTAAGGACGCAGCGCTTTCCTGATGTTTAAAGTTTCTACTTTCATTGTTTTTATATGTTCCATTTCCTCATCCCCTTCTAGTCTGACGCCTTCAACTGTAGTTATAAACCTCTGTTTCATGCTTGTCGTATTACTCAGAAAATTTTGATGGTTCCAAAACTTTGCAGCTGCCTTTCTATCCTTCTTCATCCATTGGGCCCCCTTTCTTCTAATCTTGTCACTGATCAAATCAGACGCTTCTGTTCTGCAGCTCAAATGCTGTCCCATTTTTTCACGTCATTGTCAGGTTCACCCTTTTTTAGAGCACACCTGTGCTCCTTGGAGGCTTCCTGACTCCTTACTATGGCCTTCTTAACTTCCTGAACCCACCAGCTCTTGGGTTTCTGTCTGCTTTTTTCGGTTGTTTTGACTCGCACCTCAGCAATTTCAAACTCAAATAACCAAGCTAGATTTGTGTACGTCCACTCTTTTTTAGTATATTCAGTGATTATTTTCTGAATCTCTTTAGTTGCTATTTCTATTTGTCTTTATAAATAAATATTACTGTGTGGTTACTCGTAATGCCACATTTCCGATTTCATTTCTCTTCCAAAACTCAGCTTGATACGTTTGTGATCAGTACCTAAGCTTCTGGACCTATATTCATCTATGTTCATCGCCCTTAGCTGATCATTCAACCTAGCCTTCCCATCTCTCACCTTATCTGCCCTTCACATTTCTCTGGGCTGTTATAAATTACTAAATCATGCCTTCACACATATCCACTAGCATTCTGCCTGTTGGGTCAGTACATCCATCGATATCTTCTATGTACGCATTCAAATCTCCTAAAATAGTTACTTCGCACTCTCCTCCTAGTTCGTCAATGTAATTTCCTATGCACTGAATCATTTGTTGATTTTTCTCTCTGGCTTTTGCCCCTGTCCGAGAGTATACAACACCCGGGAGCGTCATTTGCCCTGCCACTTTCTTTTTTAGCCATAAATGTTTCTTTCACTCCTGCTTCATCCTTTGCCAGTCTGTACTTTTATTAATGAATGCCCCAATGCCACCCCCTTTCTGCTGCCATCTATTTTATTACAATATTCCCACGCGTATTCCGGATTATTAGGAGTTACTTTCATGTACCTAAGATGTGTTTCTACAAAACCATATACCATAGGCCTCTCCTCCATTAGCTGTTCTTCTATCTCTTCTCACTACAGCCTAGTCCTGCCACCCGCATGTTAACATACCCTACGTCTGAATTGGCTCGGCCCTCCGGGCTACGTAAATTTTTGCCCCAGACTCTACGTGTCTTAGATATTGGTGCCATTTTGGAATCGTATCTGTCCATACCACCTGTCAAAAAGTCTCCTTGGTTGTTTTCCTCGTTAATAGCAATCCTGCACCCCGAAAAGCTCACGTGCCCCCAAGAAAGCGACTGCGCGTCCTGCAAGCCGGCAACCCATCTTATGACCTAGCCGCCCACCGAAGTGAATTCTGTCTCGTTGAAAACCACCCCACCTATGCAGCTCTCTGTTTATTTCTACCACCTCAAAGCCTTTCTCTCGACTCATCCGCTGTATCTCTTGGTTTGTGTTGACAACCGGTCTTTTCAGGTTGCCGTCAAGCACCGGTACCTCCGGTATCGTGCATATCACTCCGTGTACTTGAGAACAAGTGGCGTGCATGTCATTCTTTATTCTTTATTCTTTATTCATACATATCCCCGCTTTGCCAGAGGCGTTACAGCAGGGGGGTTACAAAGTTGAAAAAAATACATCTTCATTAACACTGCACACTTGCTTAGATGTCAAACAATTCCATTCGTTAATAGTTTTAACAAAAAACGAGTTTGAATACAGGTTCGTCCTGGCCCGGCACGGCTTTATTTTGTGTATGTGATCTGTACGTTGAGATATGTAATCTGGTCTTTTTAAGTAAGTGTCGCTGTCTAGTCCCGTTTTTTTATGAAATATCTGGTATAAAAGCTTCAAACGCAATTTTTTGCGACGGGACGACAGTAACTCCCAGTTTAACTCCTTTTTCATTTCGGTACAACTCTGCTTTTGTCCGTACCGACCCAAAACAAACCTGGCTGCTCTGTTTTGTATTTTTTCTAATTTATTTATCAAACCTGTTTGTGTTGGGTCCCAAAGAGTACAGGCATACTCCAAGATTGGACGAATACAAGTGAGGTAGGCCGTGCTTCTAAGGTTAGGATCTGCACATCTCAAATTCCTTTGAATATAATTCAACGCTATCGCGGCTTTGGAAACCACATAATCCACATGTGCATTCCAGGAACAATCATGCGACAGCAATACACCCAAATATTTGTACGAGTATTTTTTATCTAATTTATTTCCTCCTAGACAAAAATTTGCATCAAATATTTTTTTCTTCTTTGTAAAACACACATGAACGCACTTATTTGTGTTTAACTTCATTTGCCACTTAAGGCACCATTGATGAATACGTGCAAGATCAGCCTGCAATTCAAGGACATCATGTTCTTTCTGAATTTTTCTGTAGACTACGCAATCATCAGCAAAGAGCCGTATACTTGAGCTTATATCTTTGTTAATGTCATTTATAAAAATTATGAATAGCAGAGGCCCCAATACAGATCCCTGGGGGACGCCCGAAGTGACCTCTAGAAATTCCGACTTAGTACCATTCAGGACAACACATTGGCGGCGTTGTGACAGGTAATTCTCTATCCAATTAAAAATTCTCTCATCTATATTAAATATTCGTAATTTTTCGAGGAGCAGAGGATGCGAAACAGTGTCGAAAGCTTTACTGAAATCTAAAAAGATGCAGTCTGTTTGCCCACCTAGATCAATTTCGGATACTAGATCGTTGTAGAACTCGAGAAGTTGGGTCGTACAGGAAAAGCCCTTACGAAAACCGTGTTGAGTCTTTGTTAACAAATCGTAATCTAATAAATGCTTCATTAGAGCCTTATATATTACATGTTCAATGATTTTACATGATTGTTGTGAGTGAAGTGCGCGAGTCAAGTGACTTTCAAATTTGGCGCGTAAGATGAACTACTGACAATGTGTGCAAGATGGCGTATTGCGCCAGTGCGGCGAACACTGGCGATTGGAAAAAGAAGAAAATTCAAGGGAATGGGAGAAAAATCCAGAGCCAGGGCATCGAAGAACGAGGAAGAGGAGATTCGGGCTCGTGCTTGGAAGAAGAAGGCTAGGGTGCGGCGTGCGACCTCGTCGGGTGCGAGTACCTCCTGGGCGTCAGGGCATCCACCTAGCGGGCGACTGTTTCCACGGGGTCCTGGTGACCATTCAACCGCAGCGGCTATTGGCGAATCCTTGGCAAGACCTTGGTCTGATGTTCGAGCGGAAGACAGCGCAGCAGATGACGTCTACCGGGAGCGGGAGCAAGCCGTCGGGCTACGGGCCCGAGCTTATGCACTCTCACCACGGCAGCTTCCCCAATGGACTATTGAAGGGCGTGAACCGCTGGTGAGCCGTATCCGTCTTCTCTCGCGTCCGGACTCAAACACGAGGACTTTAACGAAAAGGACTGTTTAGACTCTTAGAGGTTTCCGCTCGCTAACGAAACTGACAGTGCTAATTAGTTAACATTTTTCTGATCTTAGTATTTTCCTTTTTGTGGTTTTTTTTTGTGTGTTTGTGAAAGTATAATTTTTTTTTGCAAATCAAACGCTCACTTCCTTTTCTCGTGAGAGATTAACGTTTCACAGCTAGCTCGACTGGCTTTATTTACTGAACCTGTCACAAATTGGCGTCCGCTACGACAGGACGTGAGTGTTTGCCACTAAAAAGTAGATTTGAGTAAGGCTAACTAAAAAAGTAAAATGGGCTCGCGAGAGTTGATGGCGCTGGCAGAACGCATGGGGTTGGAGGGAGCAGAATTGCAGGCTTGGTTTGACGCACGAGAAGCGCGTGAGCGCGATGAACGAGCCGCGGAGAGAGACGCGAAGAAAGAACAGTTGGAGCTGGAAGGCCGCAATTTACAGCTACGTCTTGAAGTAGCAAAAACGGAGAACCAAACCCGAGAAGCAAGCCAGCGACACTTGGAAGTAGAAGAGAGGACGCTGCAACTGCGCCTGAGAGTAGCTGAGGCCGGGGTCGGTCAGCCTATGGTGGCTGACACGGGCAACCAAAGGAACGCGCCTATGGTAGTGAACCCGCATAACTTTATACCCGTTTTCAACGAGGACAGAGACGACCTTGACGCCTACCTGAAAAGGTTTGAGAGAGTGGCGACAGGTCAAGATTGGCCACGGGAAAAGTGGGCCACGGCTCTTAGTTTGTGCCTTGGCGGAGAGGCTCTGAAGGTATTTGGACGGTTGTCACCGAACGATTCCCTGTCATACGACGAAGTCAAATTGGCACTGCTCCAGCGTTTTCGCTTCACGGCTGATGGCTACCGTGAGAAATTCCGGAAAAGCAAGCCTGAAGACGGCGAAACTGGAAAACAGTATGCCACGAGACTCCAAAGTTTCTTTGACAGGTGGATAGAAATGTCTCAAACAGAGAGGAATTTCGATTCAGTCCGTGACTTGATTGTAGCCGAACAATTCATGGCGAACTGCAGTAGTCAGCTGGCGCTCTTCTTACGGGAGAAGAACTGCAAGACTCTGGAAGCCATGGCAGAGGCAGCTGATATATATATAGAGGCAAAGAGATTGAAGAACTTATTAATAGTTCAGAATAAGAGTGAGGACACAACTGGGAAGGCTAAATTGATTTCAAGCCCAAGAGCAGAGATGCAATGTTTTGTTTGTGGCCGTAAGGGGCACAAGGCTTCTGATTGTCGAAGTAAACCTAAACAAGTATTTTGTACAAACTGCCGTAAGTGGGGGCATGATGTGAAGGGCTGTCAGAAAATGACTGGCACTTCGAAATCAACTACATCTTGTTTAATGCTACCCAAAGAAGAGACCGGTCCACAACAATCCATGATTGATGGCGACGACTCGGACCGAGACGACAATGTTATGGGCACGGTGAAGACGCAAGCGCAATGTAAGAAACGTCCCATGCCAGTGTTACCAGGGGAAGTGAATGGACAGATTGTTCGAGTCCTAAGGGACACCGGAAGCAACACGTTGGTAGTACGCCGGTCATTAGTACCTGATGAAGCACTAACTGGCACTACCGCGACGTTGTGGTTGGCTGATGGCAGCACCATCGTAACCCCTGAGGCGGAGATACGTATCAGATCTCCATACTTTTCCGGCATGGCCATCGTCAAGTGTATGCCGTCGCCACTGTATGACGTCATAGTTGGGAACGTACCGGGGGCCCGTGACGCCAATGACCCCGACGTTTCGCGGAAACTTTCTCAAGATCAATTCATTGAGAAAAAAGTTCATTCTGCGGACGAAGGTAACCACCCAAATTCTCAACTGGTTGGTGCCGCACGTCTCAATAGTTCGCGAAGGGCCATCTCGGTTGGGCTCCCTGGCCAGATGTCTCGCAAAATGTTTCGCGAAGAACAAGAAAAAGACCAGACGCTTGACATCTGCAGAGCCAGAGTGGGTAAGAAGTTTGTTAGAAAGGGCTCGACATCTTTTTCTTTCGTAGCCAAGAATGGTATTCTTTACCGACAATACTTCCTGTCCCCTGGTAAGATCATTGAACAAGCCATAGTCCCGAAGTCCCTGAGAGGCCAAGTGTTACGTTTGGCTCATGAAAATGTCATGTCAGGCCATCAGGGTGTAAAAAAAACAATAGATCGAGTTCTGGACGCCTTCTACTGGCCCGGGGTACAAGAAGATATCCGCAGATATGTCCGATCATGTGACGCCTGTCAAAGGACTTTACCGAAAGGCAAGGTGGGCAAGGTGCCTCTAGGGCGTATGCCGTTGATCGACACCCCTTTTGAACGTGTGGCGGTCGACATCATTGGACCGATAACTCCAGCCTCGGCAAAAGGCCATCGGTATATTTTGACTCTTGTGGATTTCGCCACTCGCTACCCTGATGCAGTGCCTTTGACAGCAATTGACTCAGCTACAGTGGCCGAGGGACTTGTCGAGATGTTTTCTCGCATTGGTTTTCCACGAGAAGTCTTGGCTGATCAGGCATCGTGCTTTACCTCAGATCTAATGAAGGAGGTGAATGAACTACTGGCAGTCAAGCATCTTAGCTGCACTCCATACCATCCTATGTGCAACGGGATGGTAGAGAGGTTTAATGGAACACTCAAGCAAGTGCTCCGCAAAATGGTTCAAGAACAGCCTAAATGTTGGGATCGCTTGCTAGCACCTCTTTTGTTTGCTTATCGTGAAGCCCCACAAGCAAGCTCCGGGTTCTCACCATTTGAACTTATTTATGGCCGACATATTCGAGGACCTCTGAGCATCCTGAAAGAGCTATGGACTCATGATCAGGAGAACGAAGAACTTAAGACGACGTACGGATATGTCCTGGATTTAAGAGAGCGAATTGAGAAGACACTAGAGCTGGTACGACAAAACCTGAGCCGAGCACAGGTGTCGCAGAAAAGGTATTACGACCGCCACAGCAAGCAACGGGACCTGAAAGCTGGTGACCGTGCATTGATCTTGCTTCCCACAAGCAACAACAAGTTATTGATGCATTGGAAAGGGCCGTTTCCAGTCATAGAAAAGAAAAACGACTATGACTACTGGCTGGACCTTGGACACAGCAAAAAACTTTTCCACATAAACATGCTGAAAAAGTATGAAGAACGCCGTGAAGAACAGCTTCCTCAGACATCATCTTTTGTCGTTCTGGAGGAAGAGGAGTCTGAGAAACCACTACCAACTTTCAAAGTACAGGGTAGCTGCGGTATTGACTCCATAAAGCTTGGAGATGAAATCGGGGAGCGACAGCGGGTGGAGATACGGGACATCTTAAGTACCTACGAAGACGTATTCTCGGAGATCCCAGGTAAAACAAACCTTGTGGAGTGTCGGTTACAAACGACCAGTTCAGAACCAGTTAACACCCCACAATACCCATTGCCATTCTCTATGAAGGAAGTCGTTGAAAAGGAAGTGCAAGACATGTTGCAACTTGGCATTATAGAACCCTCAGAGTCACCATATAATTCTCCTTTGGTACTAGTCAAAAAGCCAGACAATGGCTACAGGGCCTGTATAGACTTTCGCCGTATAAACAATGTTCTGGTATCTGATGCAGAATCTATACCCAGAACTGATCACTTGTTTGCCGAAGTGGGAACAAAGAAATGGTTCTCGAAGTTTGATTTAACTAAAGGATATTGGCAGGTTCCTCTCGCAAAAGACTCGCAGCAAAAGACCGCCTTTTCAAGCCAATCAGGGCATTATCATTTCCTGTATATGCCTTTTGGCATCAAGACCGCATCCGCGGTCTTCACTCGTCTGATGAGAAAGTTATTGCTTGGAATACCCAACGTCGTTCATTACATAGACGACGTACTGGTGGCTACCACTACGTGGGAAGAACATCTAACAACTTTGAAGCAATTTTTTTGCCAGGATACGACAAGCCGGACTAAGGATCAAGCCACAGAAATGTGAAGTGGCTATGAGCACAGTCACCTTTTTGGGACATCGATTGGGAGATGGCAACATACGGCCAGTCGAAAGCACGATACAGAAGATCACCTGTGCTTCTAAGCCTGAAACAAAGAAGCAACTCCGGTCATTCCTTGGACTGGCTGGCTATTACCGTGACCTGATACCTCGGTACGCCGAGAAAGCACAGCCGCTCACTGAGATGACGAGGAAGATGGAGAAAAACAAGATTACGTGGACCACGGATAGAGAAGAAGCGTTTGAATCACTCAAAAAGGCTTTGTCTTCTGGGCCAATCGTCAAAGCACCCGATCTGAAAAGAGAATTCGTGCTTCGGTCTGACGCCTCTGATTCTTGTATAGGCGCTATCCTTATGCAAGAGCATGATGGCATCCTCCACCCTGTGTCATATGCCAGTCGTCAACTTCAGCCTCGCGAAAAGAGATACTCAGCAATCGAGAGGGAATGCTTAGCGTTGGTCTGGGCGATAGAAAAGTATCATGTTTTTCTGTACGGAACGTCATTTGTCGTACAGACCGATCACCAACCACTGCAGTATCTCTTAAGGGCAAAACACCTGAACAGTAGGGTATTACGGTGGAGCCTCGCGTTACAAGAATATTCATTCCGAGTCGAGCACATTAGAGGCTCTGAAAATGTCGGCGCAGATTATATGAGCCGGTTGTGAATTTTTACGTTTTCTCGAGACAAGCGACTACTTCAAGTTGTTTGTTTGTTAAGGACATCTTGTGAATGGACGACGCGTGGTGACTTCTCGCGCACTGAACTGCAGTTTATTTTTCTTCACAAAAGAAACTTTTCAAAGGGGGGACTCTTGTTGTGAGTGAAGTGCGCGAGTCAAGTGACTTTCAAATTTGGCGCGTAAGATGAACTACTGACAATGTGTGCAAGATGGCGTATTGCGCCAGTGCGGCGAACACTGGCGATTGGAAAAAGAAGAAAATTCAAGGGAATGGGAGAAAAATCCAGAGCCAGGGCATCGAAGAACGAGGAAGAGGAGATTCGGGCTCGTGCTTGGAAGAAGAAGGCTAGGGTGCGGCGTGCGACCTCGTCGGGTGCGAGTACCTCCTGGGCGTCAGGGCATCCACCTAGCGGGCGACTGTTTCCACGGGGTCCTGGTGACCATTCAACCGCAGCGGCTATTGGCGAATCCTTGGCAAGACCTTGGTCTGATGTTCGAGCGGAAGACAGCGCAGCAGATGACGTCTACCGGGAGCGGGAGCAAGCCGTCGGGCTACGGGCCCGAGCTTATGCACTCTCACCACGGCAGCTTCCCCAATGGACTATTGAAGGGCGTGAACCGCTGGTGAGCCGTATCCGTCTTCTCTCGCGTCCGGACTCAAACACGAGGACTTTAACGAAAAGGACTGTTTAGACTCTTAGAGGTTTCCGCTCGCTAACGAAACTGACAGTGCTAATTAGTTAACATTTTTCTGATCTTAGTATTTTCCTTTTTGTGGTTTTTTTTTTGTGTGTTTGTGAAAGTATAATTTTTTTTTTGCAAATCAAACGCTCACTTCCTTTTCTCGTGAGAGATTAACGTTTCACAGCTAGCTCGACTGGCTTTATTTACTGAACCTGTCACAATGATATCGAGGTAAGCGAAATAGGTCTATAATTCGTGACATCTTTTTTAGGACCTCCTTTGTGGATCGGGACTACATTTGCCACTTTCCAGTCTTGTGGCAACTGGCCAGTGCTTAGTGATTTTTCAAAGATCAGGTAAAGGTAGAGCGAAATGGGGTTAACGCACTGTTTTAAAACTCTTGGAGAGACACCGTCAGGGCCGATAGCTTTACTGTCGTCGAGATTCCTGAGCAAGGCCTCAATACCGCTGACACTAATTACAAGAGGTTCCATGAGAGGAACACTGCTACTTGTCAAGGATGAGCTCAATGCAGATTTAGGAAGAAAAACGGATTGGAAGTAGTTATTTAGGCACGTGGCTTTATCCGTATCATTGGAAAGAGTGCGTCCATCGAAAATAAGTTCATTTATTCCAACCGGATCAGACCCACATCCCTTTAGATATTGCCAGAAAGGTTTAGGATTTGTACTCATATTTTCATTCAATCGTTTAAAAAAATGCTGCTTTGCATTTACTAATTCTTCTTTATAATCACGTGTTAGCTCCTGTAGCTTCTTATAATGAACTTTACCTTTCATTTTTTTGTATTTTTTGAATACCCGTCTTCGTTTCTTAATTAGTTTCAGGATACTGTAAGTCACCCACGGTTTTTTACGTTTCTTAAGCTTAGCCGAATCCATACTTGGTATGTACTGCTCTGAGAGTTCGAGTATCTTATTTTTAAATGTGTTCCACAAATACTCTACACTGTGTTCCTCTACCAAGCATTCAAATACAGGCAAATAATCAAGAAGCCTTGCGGAAATTGACGGATAGTCGCCTTTGTCAAAAAAGAACAATTTTCTTCTGATACTCTTCGTGATTTTTTGAATTTTTGTTATAACGCCTGCTACTACAACCTGATGGTCACTAATGCCTGGAATGATATCGACGTTACTTACTAAATTAGGGGAGTTACAAAAGAGAAGATCAAGGGTATGCTTAAGTCTTGTGGGTTCTAAAACGTACTGTATCAACCCAAAAGTGTCAACAATGTTCTTCATTTCTAGGTTATTACGGCTGGCATGCAGCACCTCGCATGAATGACTTCGCCATTTTAGATCGGGTAAATTAAAATCACCTGCTAATAATATCGTACGGTCAGACGCCTGTGAAACGATGTCACCTAATAATTGCAAAATACTGGAGTTCGCGGCGGGCGGTCGATAAAACGTCCCAGCTACAAAAGAAAAATTGTTACTGACTGTAACAGTACTCCAGACAGATTCGACAGCGTCATTACCGATATCAAGATTAGCGGATGAAAGGGACGAGTGAACTAACAAGAAAACACCACCCCCATGATTCGGCCTATCTTTACGGTAGGCAGTATAATTGTTAGGAAACACTTCATGATCAGAGATGGATGGGTTGAGCCAAGATTCTGTACCGAACACGACATCGGCCTTCACGGTATCAAGCAAGCCAGCGAATTCGTCTATTTTGTTTATTACACTTCGGCAATTCACTACTGCAATAATTAAATCACGATGAACGCAGATGGTACAATTTTCCTGTCATCGTTTAGACAAGGCAACGACTTCTTCCTTTTCATCATCCCAAGTAAATGCTCTGCCGTTTATAATCAGTTTATCGGCTTTTAGCTTAACCAGGTTTTTCTTATCCGCCCTTTTCGCTTTACCATATTCCCAAAGCTTCTTTCGTACAGTGCGCGTTTCGAATGAATAGTCCTGCTCAATGCTGTACTGTGTACCTTTCAAATTCTTGGCTTTTTTAAGGACGACCTCTTTTTCCTTATCAGATGAAAAGTTCACAATAATTGGCCTTTTTTTCCGTTCAATTAAACGACCTACGCGATGTGCCCTTTGAACTGATGTCAGTTCGTATCCGAGTTGGGCAGTGCAGATGCCCTTAACGAGGGCCTCAGACTGTTCCCAAGTTTCATGCTGGTCATTATCGTCTATCCCGTAAAACACAAGGTTCATTCTACGGCTTCTGTTTTCGAGGTCGATATTTTTCTTTTGAAGAATTCGCATCTGATGAGTTAGATTCTTTATTACAGTGGCTTGCTCATGTACCAATTTCATGACGCTTTCTATATGGCCCTCGGTCATCTCTAGCTTGCTCTTTATTTCAGCTATGTTAGTATCACTGTTAGTTATCCTAGTATCAATATTCTCTAACTTACTCATAATAGTATCCTGCAACTTCTTCAAATAATCCATTTCACCTTTATCGAAAGGCCCAGGATTGAGCTCAATGTCTCCAGAAAGTAGTAGAAGAAGAGCAACATATAGCACTCGGTTCACAATAAAGCGAAAACGCTTCCCATTAACTCCAGTGCACACTCGCACCGTGGTGCTCGCGACACATGCCTTTGTGGGAGGAGCCGGCAACGCTAAAAGTGCTTTAGGAATTTCAAGCATACGAACAGCACTAACCTGCAAGAGCAGAAGTGTTTTGAGCTTCATGTCGGCAAGCGTGCCGGCTCCAATTCCCACGCAGCCAAGGTGTCGCGCAAATATATACGCCAGTTCTGGGTCACATGATGTTCCACACATGCAGCGACTGTCGCCGTCGTAATCGCTCACGCAAGCGGCCCAACAAGGATCGCAGCACTCCTCGTCCAGCGATGAAGATGCTCGAGCTGATGACGCTTTGCGTGATGTATCCGCAGATGGGATGGCAGAACACACGTGTACCGTATGCCCGCCGAACGGCTGATGCGCAGTTTCCGTCCAAAAGACCGCAAAAACCTGCAAGAGCAGAAGTGTTTTGAGCTTCATGTCGGCAAGCGTGCCGGCTCCAATTCCCACGCAGCCAAGGTGTCGCGCAAATATATACGCCAGTTCTGGGTCACATGATGTTCCACACATGCAGCGACTGTCGCCGTCGTAATCGCTCACGCAAGCGGCCCAACAAGGATCGCAGCACTCCTCGTCCAGCGATGAAGATGCTCGAGCTGATGACGCTTTGCGTGATGTATCCGCAGATGGGATGGCAGAACACACGTGTACCGTATGCCCGCCGAACGGCTGATGCGCAGTTTCCGTCCAAAAGACCGCAAAAACCTGCAAGAGCAGAAGTGTTTTGAGCTTCATGTCGGCAAGCGTGCCGGCTCATCGACACCTTTCGTCAGTATGGTTGCATGTCCTGTCATATCTTCATTTAAGACATCGTTTTAACCGCATGAAATTATGAAGAGGTTTCGTCCATCAGCTGCAGTCTGGAGTTTTGTGCTCGCTTGCCACACGACTGCTTCCAGCTTGCATCCTGGGAACGTCCCTACTGCTGCCCTCTTGACGCTTCTTACCCTCTCTTTGATTGCTTCTGCGCATCGACATAAATTTGAGTTCTTGGAGATTATCACGTGCGGTGACTTTTCATCTGGAGCGTCCTGCACCTGGGGGTGAAGTCATCGGATGATGACTTCACGGTCATCATGAATCGAACTACAAAACGAAGACGGCTGCGGACGGCATCATCAGCAAGTGTTTACACCGTTAAGACTGTGCCAGAGCGGTGGCCGCACACCATTCTGTTCATGCCCGAAGACCCTGCATCTAACTTGCGACTCCTAAACAGGCAAGCTCTTTCTGTGCTTCTCAAGGACACCACGCCAAATGAGATCAAAGACATGAGGATCAATGCACGAAAGAATGTCCTTGGTGTAAACGTTATGCACCGTAGCGCGCTGCAAAGCCTTCGGTACATATTAGAAATCAGCAACGTAACAGTTCGGCCAATGGTCGCTACTACTGGTAATGACACTGTAGGTGTTATTTATTATGTGGATCTTTCCCTCCCAGCTAATGACTTGCCAATATTAATAAAATCAGCGACAGAAGGCACCCGCATCACGCACATTACCAGACTCGGCAACTCACGCTGCTTGAGGCTTGTGTTCGACGGGACAGTCTTCCCTCATATGTCAAAGTTGGCCATTTTCACCACTCAGTGCGTCCATACCTACCAAAGCCACTGCAATGCTACAAGTGCTTCAAGACAGGACACGTAAAAGGTGTCTGTGAGAAGAAAGTTGTGTGTCCGCAGTGCGCTGAATCTCACTCAAAAGACGCCTGCGGTGCCTCCGTGTTCGGTGTCAAAACTGCAACGGCGCTCATGAAGCCTCACCCAAAGAATGCCCGCGGGTGCGAAACAAGCACGCAGTACTCAGGCGTAGAGTGCGGGACAAATCAACGCACAGAGAAGCTGCCACTATACTACATCGACGACGGCGTCGTAGGCGAAGACCATCACGGAAAGACTGCTCTACCGATAGAGAGATGCCATCCTCTACTTATTTCAACATACTGCAGCCCCGCAGGGCTATCATTTATCAAAGTTGCTGACCCACAAACACCGAGCTCACTGAAGACAGATACTGCCAAACAGAAGAAAGGGACAGCAGTCGCACCTTCCGAACAGTGGCCCTTACTTCCACGAAGTCAACCTACTTCGGAGTTGCATCAAATCCCACCGCCCTTGACGACCCCTCAAACCAGTGATGCGATGAATGAAGATCAAGTGATAAGCTTGCTGCGATTGCTGATGAGTACCAAGCATGTCCTATGGAGTAATATGAAAACTTCGTCTGCGCAGACCGCACTGCAAGTGCTGGTAAAACCATGGCCAGCGAGGCACAGTCGTTTCAAGTGGAAGGCAAGAATGCATCTGTCTTTCAGTGGAACGCCAGAGGATTTTAGTTGTCCATGTCTGACTTTAGACAGTGTGTATTTGTGAAACGCTTCCTCATTATCGTGATTTGTGAACCCAACCTGTCTGATTCAATCAAACTGTCAGGATATGAGTGCTTTATGTCCTCCACTCACAGATACTGCAGCAAGGTTATTTTATTCATGCGCCATGAACTCACTTACGTTCACCACAGAGTCTCGCCTGATGAAGAGAATCAATATGTGTGCCTTACTGTGAAGAAGGATAAGGTTTCTTTCACGATTATCGAAGCTTACTTATCTCCATCAAGCCGCCTTGACAGCGAGCACTTATGCGGTATTCTGACATCAACTTCAAGCCCTTGGGTAATCACTGGCAACTTTAATTGCCGCCATTTTCCATGGTAAAGCTCTAGGATCAACTCTAAAGGAAGAAAATTGGTGTCCTTAGCCTCGGAGCACAAAAGTGGATTAACGTGGCACAGCCTATAGCAGCTGCATGGACCTTACATTGCTTTCTCGCTCACTTAGCAGGAAAGTGCACGGGTTTTCGGATCTGGAAACGCGGGACAGCGACCATATACCAACTTACCTGCGGATAGAAGGTTTCACGAGCGCCACATCCTCAAGAGACCTCAAATACACCGATTGGCCGAAACTCCAAATGTAAAGGAAAGACTGCTGTACCGACGGCTCATCATATAACCTAGAGGACTTGATAAAGAATGTTCTGCAGATTACCACGCATTCATTTTTGACTAGTCACAAGCGCACCTATTTCTAGATCGAGCTTGAGAAACTTCGCGCAATACGCCGTCATGCAGAACGAAGGTACCAACGGAAAAGTGCGTGGATGATTTGAGGCTGGCTAGACGCATTCAAAAGAAAATGCAGTGGCACAAGGATAAACTGGCTTGGCAACGTTGGACATCCTTCTGCGAGTCGTTGGATCTGCGTTGGATCTGCGACTGATATGGCAAACTGTCCTGGGTTTTAACACAACCTTGGGACAGCGACACCCGTTTACATCTCTGGCACTTCACCTACAATGCAGAGAGATTGACGTCGCAGAATTCTTCTGTAAAAGAATTGTCCGTCATTCCAATTTCACTGTATCAAGAATAGAAACACTTGACAACCCACCACCTTCACGTGATCCCCGTATGGAATGCCAGTTTTCTATGAATGAGCTAGAGGCGGCACTGGCACTGTGCAGACGTTTTTCAGCACCCGGACCTGACGGCATTACCTATCGTGCCCTTTGTAATCTTGGAGACGAAGCTTGGAAGGCACTCTAATACCTACAGAACGACTCGTGGCAGACTGGTATGGTTCCCCAAGCATGGAAGTCAAGTCGCCCCATTCAACTTCTAAAGGCTGGTAAATGTCTTTTGGATATTGCCTCATACCATCCTATTGCGCTTGCCAGTTTTATGAAGAAAGCTATGAAACGAATGATTCTAACACGGATGGAGTGGTGTTTAGAGTACTACGAAGTCTATTCAATATCCATGACCAAATTCAGGCGCGGCCATTCGTCAATCAACAACGTTGTTGATCTGGGGACATATGTTCAACACCAGAAAGCTCGTAAGATACTATGCGCTGTACTGTTTCTAGACGTTAAGGAGGCTCACGACAATGTCCCCAATGAAGGCATCTTTAGTGCTTCGGAAACAGTAGGTCTTGGTGTCAAGATTTATATGTGGGTGTACAGCTACATAGAGCTGAGATCATTTTACGCGATGACAGCGAATGGCCCAACATCAGATTATTACAGCAGCCGAGGAATTCCTCAGATAGGAGTGCTAAGCCCTACACTTTTTAATCTAACTCTCATTGGACTAGTCGAGCAGCTACCTAGCGCTGTAGAAATTCTTGGCTACGCTAATGACATCTGCATTTGGACATCAGGTGTCACAAGGACTCAGCTTCGCGCCCGCGTTCAGAAGGCTGCTACAACGACGTCATGCTACCTTCGTAAACAAGGCCTCGAGGTGTCCCACGGGAAATCTGCAGTGGTAGCGTTCACGCGAAAACCAATGTCTGCTTACAGCATATGAAGAATACATATGGTTAAGCAGAAGCCACAGGTTCTTGGGAGTCATGATAGACAGAAACCTGTCGTGGAATCCAAATGTGAACTTTGTGAAAAAGCCGCTGATCGCAACATGCCACAAGTGGAAATTCCCTGTAGGAAAGAATTGGGGAGTGCCCATACCATCCATGCTACAACTGTACAGAGTGCTGCTTAGCGGATTATTACGGTACAGCTTACCAGTAATATTTAACACCGGTAAGACCAACCTTCGCGCAATTCAAAACATTCAAGCCCAACACCTAAGATATGACTTGGATATGCCCCACAGTGCTTCAACGGCTGAAACCATTGCCATAGCTCTAGATCACTCAATAAAAACGCATATTATTACCGAGAAAATGAACATGCACCTCAAGCGCTATGTCAGGACCCCCTCTCACCACCTGGCGAGCCTAGCTGCTTAAAGGCCCCGCACGCCATATGGTGATACTGTCTACAAGCATCGTTCATCGTTTACTGAGACGTGCGCACCTGCATCAAAGCCACTGCTTCCTTCTTGAAGCTTCAGCCGGCCGCGAGTTCACTTATTGATTTCAGGAATGAGGAGAAAATTGGACTTACCGACACACGCCCTGAAACAACTGAGTCTGTTCCTACTTGAACAAAGCTACAGTAACTACGTGCACATATACACAGATAGCTCGACTAGCCATCTTGTTCCGGTGGAGCAGTGGTTATACTATCACAAGGGTGACTCGATGTTTTAAGACTTCACAATGTGACAACGTCCATGACGGCAGAACTCGAGGTTCTGCGAAGTGCACTGGAACTCATCAATTCTGAAGAAAGGCCAGGTAAATGGGCCGTGTTTTCTGACTAAAAACCAGCGTTACATTGCCTGCTATCAGTTCTTTGACGCGGATGTCACGACCAGTTGACCTACCAAACCGTGAAACTTCACCACTTTTTAATACAAAAAGACCACGGCATCGTCTTTCAGTGGTTACCTGGGCGTTGTGGTATAGGCGGAAATGATTCTGCAGATCATTCTGCTGAGAAGCAAACAGCGTTCTCATTCCGCTTTCAAGAGCGGACGGGGCGAGGCATATTCATCAACTGGCCCGCAGTCTCACACTGACTGAGTGGAGCACACCAAGCATACGATGTATAAGACTGCCCGAGCTCGACTCTTCACTACAACTCCAGCCTCCAACCGGCCTACATCGACGCGAAGCTTGGCTTCTCTATCGCCCTGGGCTGGGAGTCTCTCACGAAAGCTTATACCACTTTAATCGAAATTACTGACAGTGCGGCGTGCGATGTTTGCGGCACCGACGAAAATATCGAACACCTGCTGTGCCACTGTCCTCGATTTGCCTCAGACAGACAAGTACTTGTCAACACAATGCGGCGACTGAATGATCGGTCTTTTTCTGTGCCGGTGCTATTACAGCAACGTCCACATGCCTCGACAGCTCACAAGGCAGTGAAAGCTCTGCTGTGTTTTCTGAGAAATACAGGGTTGTGTGAACGCCTCTGACATGCGCTTGAGTTCTACACGCTGCAGTGAAATTACTGTTGGTCTCTCCCCTTTTTTCTTTTCTCTCTTCTCTCTATCTCTTCTTTCTTGTCCCCTTCTTTAATCACCCAGTGTAGGGTAGCCAACCGGATGCCTTTCTGGTTAATCTCCCTGCCTTCTCCTTTTTGTGGCTTCCTCCTTCCTACATGACGCCGGTTGCTTTGTCCCCTCCCAGCCTCACCACTACTTCGCTAAATCTGGGTCTTGCAACCGTTGAACCAAGGCACTGCGCCGTGCTCCTGACCGGGTTGCAGAAATCAGCTGCCTTTTCAAATCTTCTAACCACTACCACCACCACCGTTGAACCAGCTGAACCTGATTTTTTTCGAACTTGATTGCTCTTTCTTTTTCGCCGTTCCGGTTGCCCGTGTCCTACTGTTCTCTTAGTTGGCCGCTCCTTTGTTCACATTCGCTAGTGCCTCCTCGGCGGACTTGAGCCTTTCTCCCATGTCCCTCGTTTTTTCTTGCTCTGTCGCCAACGCAATTTCTAGCTCGGTGATTCTCATCTACAGTTTACTTTGAGCAACAATCATTTTCTTCGTTTTTCCCTCGATCTCACTTTGCCTACACTTGACGTCAGCCTCCTCGCCATTCGAGTCTGCACTTGGGTTCATTTTTAAACCCACCCCGCATCCTGGACATTTGCAGTCTCTTTAACCATGTTTTTTTACACCAATTGTCCTTATGAATTGTCCCACTCGATAATTACAAAACACGGCCTACGACAAAACCTGCCCTACGACAAGAAAGTATAAGCTCTACTACAAAAATCTGCGGGTTCGGTGTACATGCACCTCTTTCACGGGGTGGCAAGAAAAAAAACAGAAACAAACAAACACACAAAAACTAGGAAATACCTGGTGACTGACCCCCGAAAACCGTACAATGTAATAAGTGCTAGAAAGGTATTAGTGCTGCCTAATAATTATAAAAGCAAACTCAAAACATCCAAAACCAGTTATCTACACAATCACTCAAGAGCGCTCAAAAACACGCCTATATCCACCATGTCAGACCAAACTGAACTTTTAAAACTTTTGAACTGAACTTTTTTTAAATCGATCTAGCTTTTTTACCATTTGTTGGCGAAAAATGCAACAAACGATAGCAAAAGTGTTTGCGTTGCGATGAGCAGCTTGCAAAGAACACGCCCAGAGTAATGCTGCAGAAATTTTGTTTTTTATTGCTCCTCCTAAATGACGCTACAATATGTAGTTCCCTTCCTCCACTTCCTTCACACAGTTGGTACGGGGTTTGGCATAGAGTTTTATACAATAATAAAACTCTACGAGTTTTAGATTTAGAACACAGCTCTCTAACTGGTGTGCGATTTTCATTTCAAAATTGACACATACGAACGTAAATAAAAGTGGATATATATAGCTATAAATAACCCCTCCGTTTGGGTGGCAGCCCTCACCAAATGTCTGTAACCTGTCTTTTTTGTTATTTCGGGGTTTTAACAAACGTATGAACCAATGTCTGTAACCTGTCTTTTTTGTTATTTCGGGGTTTTAACAAACGTATGAACCAAAATTTGGCCCCGTATCTGCATATACTCTGCAAATGTCGTCGAAAGGCGATAGTCTTGCGCGCGGAAAGAGTGAACAAAACGTTTATTTGATGTTCTGCGCAAGAAAAGCGGTGAATGATATTCCGGAGGCGCTGCGTTAGAGTGCCTCGAGCGTGCAGCGGAGTTGAACGAGCGTATCAAGTCACGTCACACGTGAGACATGAGCGCCATCTGGCAGTTTCTTTTGGAAAACTAAGTGCGTGGCCGTGCGTGCCTGTCTCAGAGGTGATAAGGTGTAGAACGCGAGGCGACGGGTAGGTGCCACCACCATCTCGTCTTAGCAAAGCGTTGGAAACACTCCCCGTTCCGTGCAAGCGTTACATGGTAAGCTCAGCGTGATAAGCGCTATGGTCCTTAAAATTACCTATGTATGCGTTTTATAGTCTGAGATGCATATGCAGAATATATGCGTGTTGTTATGGCGCCCCAGACATGCTCAATTATTGCTTTTTATTTGACGATTGCACAAGCATGAACGCTCAACCTTGAGCAACATTAGTGGTCGCTGCGGATGGGGTCGGCCGTTCCAAATACCTGATGCGGGTAAGAGTGGACAAACAGACAAACGTACAGACAAACAGACAGACAGACAGACAGACAGATCAAAATTTTTGCGGCGAAGGTCCCCAAGAAAAACTTTATTAAATTGTTTAATAAGTATGAGTTCATAAGTGGAGGAGCCATAATATTTGTTGAAGTCGCACGCAAACGGCATAATAACAAACACATATCCTGAAATACAATCTAGAGCTTGTGTTTGGGCCATTATAAATGGGCCATGATTTTGTCATTTGTGCTATTTCAACAAACATCAAATAATATGTAATGCTGAATACAACCGCCATTTTTTAATGGGCTATGCAGCTATCCGCCACCAATTTTCTAGCCTTTTCTTGGTGCAGAATGTGTTACACGCGTAGTTGCACGCAGATTGCATGCTTACACTGCAGATGATATATACGCTTTTTTGTAAATAACGTACCCGTGTACACCAGGTTATTATTAAAACGCGATACTGTGCATGATGAAATTTCATGCATGATCAGTGAATATCATTGACATGTGCTTGATAATTCTCAACGACTTAATACGATACTGCACGTGATAAAATGATGCACGATCGGTGAATATCGATGACATGTGCTTGATATTTCGCAACAAATTTTTACGATACTGCACATGATGAAATTGATGCATGAGCGTTGAATATAGATCACATGAGCTTGATATTTCGCAACGACTAAATACAGTACTGTACATAATGAAATTGATGCATGATCGGTGAATATAAATGACACGTGCTTGATATTTCGCAACGACATAATACGATACAGCACATGATGAAGTTGATGCATGATCGTGAATATCCATGACATGTGCTTGACATTTTGCAATGACTTTCGAAGGATTTCTGAACTAATGAGTGCCACAGCTATAGCGCAGTCAGAGGTGTGGTTTGAGGTGCTATACGTTTGCCATTAGCTTGAAACTCGTTACACTTTGTGGCTGTACATACTCGTACACATGCAAACACGTGCATGCTGCTCTAGTTATACTGCCAGGTATACTTCAATAAGAGAGTTACTAGTCCCGGCCACTTATGCGGATTGACGATATGCATGCTTCTTCTCTGTGTAAATAAATAGGTAATGCATGTACGCATATACACTATAGGTTAATAATAAAATACCATACTGCACATGATGAAATTGATGCATGACCACTGAAAATTGGTGACGTGTTCTTGATATTTCATTAAAGTTTCGATGAATTTTTGAGCTAATGAGTATACCCACGTGTAGCGCAGTCAGAGGTGTGGTTTGAGATGATATACCTCTGCCATTGACTTGAAACTCGTTACATTTTGTGTATGTATGTACTCGCACACATGCAAACACGTGCATGCTCTGATGATGCTCTAGTTGTACTGCCAGGTATACTTCAAAAAGAAAGTTACTAGCACCGGCTGCCTATACGGATTGATATGCGCGCTTCTTCTCTGTGTAAATAAATTTATCAGTGGTGCTCACTCGTGATGCTCCCATTAGCGTTTTTGACGTGGAAGTAGAACACTATAGTTAACGCACGTACGCGTATCCACTGTAGGTTAATAATAAAATCCCGTACTACACTTGACGAAATTGACGCATGATCGGTGAATATTGACGGCATGTGCTTGATATTTCGCAAAGACATTGATGAACTTCTGAGCTAATTTTTATCTACCCCATCCAGAGACCATTAGCGAATTCAAAGTTAAAGGTGGTTTGAGCTGATATCTTTGCCATCAACCTGAAACTCGTTCGTTATATTTGGGGACGTGTGTACACGCGCATGGAAACCCGTGCATGCGAATATTTATAGAACAAAGTCAGACTCCCGGCCCGCGCAGAAAAAATATCTGGCTAAGCCTAACAGAAACGTAAACACGGGTAAACAACTTCAATTGGGGGCTCAATACCACTGACAGACGAAATGCTTGTATTTTGTGGGTACGATTGCTGTGGTAATGATCAAATAAAAGATTCGTGTTTCCTAGTAGTGTGATGTATCCGGTTGTATAGTGATGGGTCATCTTCAATAACACTCCATCACTTCAAGACTTTTTCTCCAAACAAAACTGCTACACATACCACGGCTGCACTTAATTGATACTGTTTTCTAAGCTTGTATTGGCGTGTTCAAGGTCTAGGTATTGCCGATCAAAATGAAGTGCTTTGTGTATGTTAAATATCTGTCGGGCAACGTGAGATTAGTGACAACGTCAAACCGTGTGCGGAAATTCGATCCGAAAGACGTCAACGACTTCACGCCTGGGGACACTTATTTAGTGTACTTGGACGGCGACGAGTCTACGAAGGGAGGCTACCATCACGCTGACGCATATGACTGGTAAGTAGCTGTTCTTTTATAAACCACATGTTTTGCTTATTTGTCGGATCAAGATATGCAGATCTATGTTTACATTTCTAAGCGGCCTTTTTTTTCTCCAACGGCTGCTCAATGTCGACGTGCATAGTTGACCCTGCAGCTACGCGCATTTTGAGAAAAAAGGGCGTGATGCTTATTAACGCTTCTCAGTACCATCATGAATCTCTACAATGTAGCCCAGGTATCTGTTCTTCTAAACAAGGGGTGTGTTTTACACCACGGCGCCGTTGGCCAAAGCGCTACACTCTCAACATGCAGTATATTGATTCTTGTTTCGCTCGGATGTCATCTGCTTTTGCATTCCGCGTCAACGACAATGTTGAGATAGTTTATTTCTATTGAGAAAACATATCTGCACCATTATCAAATAAAACTTAGTAACGGAAATATTATTGACTTTTATATTAGTAAAGACTCGTAATAAAACACGTAAATAAATGAATTATCTATAATGCACCTAGAGCTATCTCTCGCCGCTATAGCAACCCGCCAATGAAACAAAATGACCGCTGCGCACGTGAGCGTATTATGGCAATTATGGCTAGCGTGGTGAGCTTTCGTATTTCTGTGTTGAGTTCCTGGACGCTGCACAGTCGCACCATTGTTTATCACACCAAATGTAACAGATTGTAAAAATGGGGGCAAGAAGAATGACGTTTGGGAGCCGATGCGCTTGTGCTGTAGCTGCTTCGCAGTTGCGTCAGTGCTACCTAAGCACGCCTTTCTATCTACTGTCGAGTGTTATGTCTGAAGAAAGAAGCATTGAATCGAAGGGAGTGAACGTTATGTTTCTTCGTGCATGGCCGGAAGGCACCTGATGTCACCGATGGAGTAGATCAAAAAGGTAAAAACAATTGGCCCTGTATCTGCATGTAATCTGCAAATGTCGTCGAAAGACAGTCTTGCGTGTGGAGAGAGTGAACAAAACATTTATTTGATGTTCTGGGTAAGAAAATTGGTGAATGGTATTCCGGAAGCGCTGCGTCAGAGTGCCTCGAACGTGCAGTGGAGGTGAATGAGCGCATCAAGTCACGTCACACGTGAGACATGAGCGCCATCTGGCAGTTTCTTTTGGAAAACAAATCGCGTGGCCGGGCGCGCCCTTCTCAGAGGTGATAAGCGGTAGAATGCGAGGCGAAGGGTAGGTGCCACCACCATCTCGTCTTAGCAAAACATTGAAACACTCCCCGTTCTGTGCAAGCGTTGCACGGAAAGCGCAACGGTCCTTAAAATTACTTATGTGTGCGTTTTCTAGTAAGCGATGCATATGCAGAATATATGCGTGTTGTTATGATGCCCCAGACATGCGCAATTATTGCTTTTTAATTGATGATTGCACAAGCATGAACGCTCAACCTTGAGCAACATTGGTGGTCGCTGTGGATGGGGTCAGCCGTTTCAAGTACCAGATGCCGCATGAAAGCTCAACCTTGAGCAACATTGGTGGTCGCTGTGAAGGTAGACGGCCGTTTCAAGCACCCAATGCCGGTAAAAGTGTATAAACAGACAAACAGACAGACAGACAGACAGACAGACAGACAGACAGACAGACAGACAGACAGACAGACAGACAGACAGACAGACAGACAGACAGACATGCAGACCAAAATTTTTGCGTCGAAGCTCCCAAGAAAGACTATCATCTTTAAAAAGCTCGTGAAGAGATTCGTTTCGACAGCCTGTGTGCTGCTCGGGCTGCGGTCGCTCCTCGGAATAGCGTCTGTGAGCGAATTCGACAGGTGCTTGTCTGCATGCCGAGGACGCTGGTGTATAAAACTGTAAATTTTACAGATCGCAAATTTAGTAAACGTGATTGAAGAGTTACATTATGCGTATGTATGCGCAAATGCAAGCCCGTGCATGAACATGTATAAAGAAAAATTGTATCCCCGCGCCGAAAAACGATTTCTGGGCAAGCCTAACCTGTGTATACAGGGGTAAACAGCCTCACGGCGAACGCGGCAATAGCGCAGCCCTGTTTCATTCAGCTGTAATAAATAAATTTTTAAACTGGGATATCGTACAGGAATACTACGTGCATTGTGACATTCCGTTGTACGCGTTGGCTTCCTATGGACTCTGACATGCTAGCGTCGTGATTAGATTATACTTAATAAAATAAAAAGGACGGAACAAATGTGCAGCCGTCAGTTTACCACTTGGAATATCTCAATTGTATTATTGGTGTGGCTAATTTATTGTGTGTGATCTCGCACTTTTACAAGGCTAACACCAGTGTTTCTGTCTTCACTGAAATCATTTTACTGAAATGTTTGGTCTGTCCTGTCTGAACAGCCTTAACTGCAAAAATTTGCTGCTAGAAGAATACTCAATTTCTTGGAAGTCTCTGTGACCACTGTTACTAAAGGAGCATAGTTCTCAATGCCTTTCAGGACTGGGTTTTGCAGATTTGTGCAAGTTCAGCTAGTCTTATTGTTAAGCAACTTCTTAATAATTCTAGAATGCTTTAATTCATATTCAGAATCCAAGAAATAATGGACATATACCTAAGTTCACGAAGCGCACGTCACACCAAGAAAAATAAAAAAGCCCACAGAGTTCAACCAAAGAGGTAAAGAAACTTTTGTCTGTTTTTAAAGTGTAATAATTACATGCGGCTTCCTGTTTAAATGCTAGTTACAGCAATTCAAACAAATTAAAATTGTGTTAATCTGCCTTGTAGCGAAATTTTAACTGGGCTCGTTATAGGTATTATGTGCGGAACACTTTAGAAGCTAGGCTTGTCTTTTGTCGTCGTACACTAAGCTATTGAATTATAAATTAAGGCACAACAAAAAGCAGTTCTTGGGATCTTGGCGTATCCACACCAAACCTGGAAACATAATCCCTGCCAAGTGTTTATATCCACGGCAATCAAGGTCAATGAAGTAGGCAACACTTTCACAAAAGTAGCTGCAGGAACAACAGTGGGAAGGAAGACAATGTGTAAAGCAAAAGTGCTAGCTTTAGAGCTAGCCGGCCAGACAGTCTTCTCTAGAAGGAACGGAATAGGTCTCGAAACGCAAGGAAAGCTTTTAAAACTGAAAACCAAACTTGGCTGGACAGTTTTCTAATGATTTTGTTCCAATTTGGTTTCCGCAAAGGTCTTAGCACTGAACTGGCGTTATTGGCTCTAGAAGACCTAATATTAACAGCACTTAACGAAAGTAAATTAGTCATAGGAATTTTTGTTGACTTCCCTAAGCATTCGATTTTATAAATCATACCCTTCTAATAGAGAAACTGTTATGCTATGGCCACCGCGGCAAGGTGGCAGAACTCATAAAATCCTAACTACAACATCGTATTCAGCGAGTCGACATAAACCAGGATCTCTCTGGTCCCCTTGCCATGTCTTCAGGTGTGCCATAAAGCAGTATCTTAGACCCATTTCTTTCTATTCTCTATATTACTGATATCATTGCCATAAACCTTCAGGCAAAATTTATAATTTATGCTGATGATACTAGCATCTTTTTAATAGGGAATTTGGCTGATGAAATAATGAATGAAGCCAACTTAACCTCACAAAAGTTAGACGAATGGTTATTTCAAAACAGTTTAGATTTAAATACAAATAAAACAAAAGCTATGTTACTTCGCAGTAAAAATATAATAATTGTAGTTAATAAAACTTTAACAGTAAACTATCGCCCTCGTATCCAGTTTTAAAACATTAGGCGTCGTCTTTCAGGAAACATTATGCTCAGATGCACATGTCGATTGCCTAGTAACAAAAATCTCTCAAGTGACCAGTATTGTTTACCGCAATCGTCATATACTGCCACAGAACATTATGATGCTGATTTTCAACAGCTTGCTTCAATCCAGACTGAACTATTGTCATTTAGTTTGGGGCACCACTACACAAGGAAATCTACACAGAATACACATCCTACAAAAAAAGTTCGCACGCACAATTGAAAATGTCTTAGGACATTTCCACACACGTGAGTATTTATAAAAATATAGGATACTTCCAGCCACATTACTATATGATTACCGTTTGTGTAAGGCATATAAACAACAGTTAAAAACCAGATCAGATTTTCTTAAGCACTTTTCCAGGTTACAAGAAAATACCCCTGTATATGCAACACGTGAAAGGGAGTACTGAAAAATACCGACAGTGCGAACACTACAGGGAAAACAAACACTCGGAAACAACTTACCAAGATTATAAACAGATTAATTTGCGAAAAGCTACTATTAGAGAAAATGTTTTTTAAAGCAATACACAGTTATTTTGAACTCGAGACAAATAATTCTTGAAAAGCATTCTTCTGATGCCTCTCATTCCTAAACCTCGTGCGCATGAATAATTAAGGTCACGTAGGAAGAACGTAAGTGTAATGCGGTATTTTCTTGTTCTTTTTCTTTTTTTTCCTTTTCCTTGTCTCTGCAAAGGATTACAGTTATGTAAAGTTAGGTATTATTGTTTTTTTTCTTTCTATATATGTCTTGTATAATATAATGCTGATTTATGTTGGTTTCTTGTTGTTGCATCACTGCTGTTCAGCGCCAATGAGGGGGCCAGCGGCCTCGTCAAGCTCTCCAAATGACAGCTTTTTCCACCCGCCCCGTCGTATCATTCATTGTATCGATGCGAAAATAAAGTCATTGTCATTGTCAATTTGGCCAGCCAGATTTCTTCTGAATGTGTACCTTTAAATGTTTATTACATGCTCGAACGTTACGACTCTGGGCAGTTTCTATTTCAGAGAATTCGGAGGGAAGGAAGGGGGCACCGGGATGTGCTCTGCCTGTTCGTGAAAAATTAATGTTGAGTGAGTGCGAATACGAGCTATATTTCTTGTCAGTCTACCATATCAGTGCTGCTGTTTCATCTGCTGTGTTGAGTGGTACGAGTTGCTTGTTTCTGTCATTGTCAAACTAAGTTGTTTATCTTGTGTGGTGATTGGTGATGGAGCCTGGATCAGTGTAAAAGTGGTTGGGAAAGCTCAGTTCACTTTGTGAATCTCTCCAATAGCTGTGATTTTGTTGCTGTCAGCATCCAACAGAAGTGATGATCCCGGTGAGGCTTCGAACAGCTGCAGTATTGGCTGTGCTGAAACATCTTTGCTTGACGTATAAGTTGTAAGGGAGCAGGCTCAGAAGTAATAATGCGAGCAGTGACATCACAAGATTGGCGCTCTGTAACTGTGTGTATCTGCAACATGCAAGTTGCATTACGTTCGTTTTACTGATTGGTATCTAGATCAGTCAACACTATGTTCTGAAGGCATACTGATTCTATGTATGCATGTTGAAGCACTGAGACAGTTATTTGTCCACTATGCAGTACGATCTTGGTAATAGAGCTTTTAGTTGGTCTGTTTACATAATACCTGTGAAATCCTTAGGTGTAAAACTTTTGTTTTGTCAGCTGCATCACTGTTTTGCCCAAAAAGTGGCAGAAAGCAACAGTAAAGGCAGGGTGGTTGATTTAGTAGTGTTTGCTGTCGGGCTACTTTGTTTATCCCTGTCCGAGAACTTGCAAGATGAATTCAACTTCAGGGTTTAACCTTAACGTCATTACCGTCTGGCTTTAGAACACTGTCAGGGTTCCTGCCGCTGCTGTACACAATTGGCCGGCAGGTTAGTCTCCATAATCAGCAAAGAGGTAAGTCTCGAATGATCGGAAACTGAGCCTGCTGGCAGGGATTCATGTTAAAAAGACAGGGCATGCAAACATTGAAACAATGGACATCAAGAGACAATAAACTTTGACTAACAACTGATTAACACTCGGGTCTTGAAAGGTGACATGGAAAGCTATCTGTGCATGCTTCATGCCTGTGTAGTTAGCACACCTACCAGTCTGGCACTTGTGTTGCGTTATAATAGCTGCTTACACTTGATTTCTTTTTTACGCAGGTGAATCAATAGTTGGATCGAGCATGCGCTCTGATTATTATTATTATTATGCCAGAACTCAACCACTAAGCGCGTTCCTTCATTCTGGTGATGGTACAAAAGCACGGTTTATCAAATTTGGGCACGCACATACAATCTCTACAGTGTAAATTGTAACAAGAATAAGAAAACTCGTTAAATGGTTAGGCCTCGGGCATAATAATATTAGTGATATTACACACGTGAGTCTCTCATCGATTCACCTGCATAAGGAAATAACAAGTGTCTAAATATCTCTCCCTCTCATAGACCACCATGTGCGCCAGATGGATGGGTGCGCCTAATGTATGTGCACGCGCTGATAGGGTTTCGAGGCTTCTCTCTTCTCGGTCACCGTTTGTTTCTTCAGTTCATCAAAGTTTGTGGTGTCATGACATCTCTCGGTCTTGTGCTTGTACACTCTGCATCACAAACAGGTAGGTCTCTGCATTCAGAAAGGAGCTAATGCCCCTGTTACACGTGGCAAAGTGCATTATAAGCGAGTGTACTTACACTCATGATGGAAGTGACAAATGGCAGATTTGTAGCCCAACAAATATTTGTATTTGCACCCGTGTCTCATCATCAGACGAATTACGACCAGTGGCACATGAGGTTGTAAATAAGTCGAGAACAACTCGCCTACGGATGTTCAAGTGTGCCTGGAAATAAACAACACGACAGGGGCGCAGCCATTGCACAGGATGTGCTGTCGTATCCCCCTAACAGACGTGGCCACAAACTGCCTGAAGATGAGAATAGTGAAGTTCTTTTTTTGTAGTATTTGGACTTGTTTCAATGCATCGCAATATTCCTTATATCAAAAACAACGGTTAAAAAATAGTATGAACACGGCTTTAAGAAACAGCATATTTTGTACAAGCCACTGGAATCGATTGATTGATATGTGGGGTTTAACGTCCCAAAACCACTATATGATTATGAGAGACGCCGTAGTGGAGGGCTCCGGAAATTTAGACCACCTGGGGTTCTTTAACGTGCACCCAAATCCGAGCACACGGGCCTACAACATTTCCGCCTCCATCGGAAATGCAGCCGCCGCAGCCGGGATTCGAACCCGCGCCCTGCGGGTCAGCAGCCGAGTACCTTAGCCACTAGACCACCGCGGCGGGGCAAGCCACTGGAATCGAGGCTACACACTAACTCGCAGCTGTCGCAGCGACACGAGGTTGGGGAAATCACTTGCCGGTATGTGTACTTTGCAGTGAGTGACACTAAAATTTCTAAAGAAAATGTGAGGGATTATTTTTATATTTGGACACAATAATAACGAGAACTCATAGACAGACTAAGAAAGTATAGATCATTTTCCGCGGCTAGTTTGTTTCCCCAGAACTACCGTTTTTCTTCGAATGTAACGCATTTTTTGTTTAGCTTTTCTTTTTTCAGATGTTTGTAACGTAAAATTTACTATCGGGTCGTTACGATCAAATACCAAAACTACTATATTTGTTTTTTTTCTTTTGTTCTTTTCCTAGGCGCAATGAAGTTATTCTCGATTTACCATTGTGGTCATCTTACAATCAAGTAAATAGAGTAGATAAGGCCAGCGCACCGATGTCGCGGCCTTCTCCTCGGATGCGCGGCCGCGATGTGACGTGAGGCGGACGTTGCCCTGCAGCCTACGGTAAAAACGGTGTTGATAGTGATTCTTGAAAAAAGAAAAAAAGCATCTAATTTTTGTCAGCCATAAGGCGACAACGCAGTGCTGAAGAGAACAAAAACGAAAAAAAAAATACGGGCAGCGTGGCCCGCTTTGCTGGCCTTGAATCCGGGAGCGGCAGCGGCAAATCAGCCGGCCATCAGCGACGGTGAAGAAGTGGAGAGAAGGCCATTAGATCATGTGTTCAAACGCGGCAGCGCCCAATCGCCGCTGTAGAAAACCGTCAATAGGGTACCAGCATTGGAGCTTCCTCGACCACTCTGGGGGTGTGAGCGCACACTTCTCAGCTGCTCCCGCGGATGAGAGTCGTGGCTGGTAGAGGCGGTGCATGCACACATCACCGTAGCAAAACCAAGGGGCACTGGCGGTGCTGCTGCGTATTCAAGTGCAACAATATATAAAAACAGGGAGGACGTATAGAGGAAAGGGAGGACGTAGAAAGATGAGGCAGCATTGCATTCAAGTGGTCAGGCGAGCACAATTCTGTTCTTGCTCTCCCGTCTTAGCGGTGTTGGGCTCGATTGATTGATTTGTGGGGTTTGACGTCCCAAAACAACCATATGATTATGAGAGACGCCGTAGTGGAGGGCTCCGGAAATTTTGACCACCTGGGGTTCTTTAACATGCACCCAAATCTGAGTACACGGGTCTACAACATTTCCGCCTCCATCGGAAATGCAGCCGCTGCAGCCGGGAATCGAACCCGCGACCTGCGGGTCAGCAGCCGAGTACTTAGCCACTAGACCACCGCGGCGGGGGGTGTTGGGCTCGTTTCTAAACCAAATCGCGCGTGTCTGCTATATTTCTTTGATAGTGAAGAGAGACACGAATGGAAACCAGGGTCCCACAGCCGAGTTTCACTGTCGTTTTTTCAGAAGTAAAACTGTAAAAGCTGGCCTGCTGAGCGTTGCGTCATGCACTTCACGACTAACAAAGTTTTTAGGCATTCGTCCATCTTACTACCACCATCAAACTTGATATGATGCAACCGCGTGAATTGAATTATATGTGAAGCTGCTAATCTTTTTTTTTTTCTAAACAGTTGCGTGTAAAGGAAAGCTGCCTTGTCCACAAGACTTGTATAGGGCCACGTTCACATACGCCTCTGAGCTGTTCAAACAGATACTCTCGCGGTGAACACTCGATGCTGCGATGCCTCTTTTTAACTTGTGCAAAGAACAGGGTTCTTGTTATGAACAAAGCAGCGGACTACTCGATGCATAGCTTTCTGCAGTAAGCCAACGTGGTAAGCGTTTTTCTCACTGGCTGCCATGGCTAATAACATCAGAATTTACACCTTGCTAGAGAAGTATCAAATGTCTTCGATCTTCACTGGTTGTTTAGTTCCCCTAATGCAGTTTCAGTTTTTTCGCTTGCCGGCGTCAGCCTCCCCAATAATTGCTAGGCTTTCATGTGCGAAACAAGATATCATTTTGAGGTACTTGGTAGTGTGCGTATAAATATCGTGACTGCTTGGGGTTCTCCAATGCGAACGTATATCTTTATTCACCAGTGTTCTTTTTATATATTTCAATCCATCGAAGTGCGGCCACCGTGATCGCTAACCTCTGCCATGCTTTCAATAATAGCAGCGCGACACCACAAGTGCTATGCTGCCACGGTGGTTTGCTTGATAAGCGTCCCCGTGCCTACATACTGCCGACAGGACGCACAAAAAATGGCAGAAAAACATTGACGCAGCTGCCACTTACTCTGCTTTTGTTTCTGTTTTGTTTTACTGCAGATGTTGGCAGTGTTGTATCGTCGCAGCACAGGCTTATCAATAGGGGCATCTCAGCCAGCACAAGCGTTAGCCCAAAACCCAGCTTGCAACAAAAAAAAAATCGGCAGATCCCACGTACCTGGGAATCGACGTTATACGAAGCATGTGGAGAAACTTTTTTATTGAGCGACACGTCATGGAATGATACTAAATATATGTACAAATCTTGCACACACAGACATATGTTGGAGAGTTTCAGATGTTTATATAGCCGGTTGTTTGCACTTGCGCAACGATGTCACCTGAAGCATGCATATTAGCAACACCAGAAGCTGATATGAAGCACTGATGCTCGCGAAGATGCTGGCCCTGGACGCCGCTACATAAATGAAGTTCATTGCATGGCGCCTAAGCAAAGTTGACGTTAGCCCATGTCACAAAACGAGCGCTCAAAAAAGCGCGCGCCGCCAAATTCTCGTGACGAAGCGCCGAGAGGTCCACGATAAAAAAAGAAAACAAGCATCCAAAGACTCCCCGGGCACGCGTCCCTCTCCCCTCGGAAGCGTAGGTTCATTTCTATTCATTTCATTTATTGCATCCTTAAAGGCCCGAGGGCATTACATAAGGGGGGGGGGGCAAAAAATACGCTGTGAGTGTGTATAATTCAAGTTGAACAAATTATCATAAACAGTACAGTTCTAATATGGTAGTTTGGTCAAAAATGACAACAAAATTGAATCAAATAACACACAAAGGAAACGCTTTGGCTGGGAATTAGAGTACAAACAACTAGGCACAAGCAAATTATACATACAGTACGTTGGTAGAATATATGGTAGAAGTAACTTCCGATGATGTTTCTACACTCCAGCATGATTTATTTACTCTAACTGAATGGTGCTAAAAATGGCTGATGAAAATAAACGTAGAAAAAACTAAGCATGTGCAATTTTCTTCTACGACAAGATCCGAAACTTATAATTACCTAATAAATAATGCCAAAATAGAAACTGTTTCATCCTTCAAATATCTGGGAATTACATTCACCTCCGATTTAAGCTGGACCCTCCATATAGAAAAAATCACATCGAAGGCGTGTAAAAAGCTCGGCCTGCTCAAGCGTCACCTCTATTTCGCTAATTCAGAGACACGACTTCACGCGTATAATGCTCTTATCCGCTCTTCACTAGAATACGCGCAAATCATCTGGCATCCACATCAGATGTGTCTGACTAACATGCTCGAATCCGTACAGAACAAGGCCGCGCGCTTCATTCTGTCATCGTACTCAAGATACCAGAGTGTATCTGCCTTGAAGGACGAACTTAATCTCCCCCCTCTCACCCAACGCAGGCAGTTGTCATGATTAACTTTTTTTCACACCCTGTACCATCATCCAACACCATTCGCTCGCAAATTTATACTCCCGGCACCCTATACGTCCGCACGCGCTGACCACGCTCACAAAGTTGGCCCAATTTTTGCCCGAACAAACAAATATCAGAACTCACCCCTTGTTCTGGCAATCAATGAATGGAATTCTTTACCTAGTAGCCTAGTGGACCAAACAGACACCTCTTTTTTTCAAACCGCACTCCTCGCTTTTCTAGCTATTCAAAATACACTGTAACTTGTCTTCATCATGCTCATCTTTTCTAGGCTGTAAATTTGTGTTCCTGCCTTCCAAATACCAGATTTTTTGTCCCTTTTACACTTTTTTTATATGTTTCATGCTGTACTTTGCAATTGTGTACTTTTGCTGCCTTTATGATATAGTAATGTCACTTTTGTTGTGTTGATTCTTTCTTTTTACAACATTGTACGTTGTGTCGGCTTTCAACCCATTCCCCCTCTATGTAATGCCCATTTGGGCCCTTAGGGTACCGAAATAAATAAATAAATATTTACAGCCACGGTTTAATGGGTGGAATAAAAGTGGGATTCCAATTTTGCGCGGAATGATGTGCGGTCAGGTCTGACAACAATGGTGTCGGGAAGGCGATTACAAAGTGTTATTGCTTGGAAGAAAAGGGAGTCGTTCATTGCGGATGTACGGCCGTTGATTCGTGCAATGGGGTTTGAATGATTAATGCGGGAAGAAGTTCTGTTTGGGGGCTGTAAAAGTTCGTGTCTTGATTGGGGTCGGAAAAAGAAACTGTGGAGGAGGCATAGGCGCGAGATGAGGCGGCGCGACGTGAGTGATGGCAGTTCAATTGATTGTTTTAGGGCGGTGACGCTGATTTCTCTGGAGAACTGTGAGGTTATAAAGCGGGCAGCGCGGTTTTGAACTGCTTCTAGTTCGCTAACGACGTATGCCTGGGATGGATTCCAAATGGACGATGCGTATTCGAGCTTTGGCCGTACGTATGTTAAGTATGCTAGTTTTTTAACGTCAGGAGATGCTGATTTGAGGTTACGGCGCAGAAAACCAAGCGTACGCAGAGCGTCTGAGCAGATGGACTGTACGTGCGGTGCAAATGAAAGAGATGGGTACATGTGCACTCCGAGATACTTGTATGACGAAGCCGAATCGAGAGGAAGCGAATTGATAAAGTAGGTATGGTGAACAGTGGTGCGTTTACGGGAAAATGACATCGATTTGCATTTGGTTAGATTTAACGGCATTGATGAGTCTTGGCACCACAGCGCAACTGTGTCGAGGTCTTGCTGTAGTTTAGTACTGTTTTCAAAGTTGTGAATGGGAGAGTATATGACACAGTCATCTGCAAATAGTCGAAATTTTGTTTGAATGTTTGTTGGCAGGTCGTTTATGAATATTAAAAATAGAAGAGGTGATAAGCCCGCACCCTGAGGGACGCCTGATGATACGTTAGTTTTAGAGGAGTTATGATTATTAGCAGAGGTGAATTGTTTACGGTTGGAGAGGAAGTGTTTAACCCAGGAGACAATATTCTGTGCAATGCCAAGGGAATTAATTTTGCTAAGTAATAAGTTCTGTGGTACGCGATCAAAAGCTTTGGAAAAGTCTAGGAATATGGCATCAATCTGCAGGTTATCATCCATGCTTTTTAGTAGGTCGTGGGTGAACTCGGCTAATTAGGTCTCGCATGAGAAGTGCTTTCGGAAACCATGCTGGTGATTATAGAAGAAATTTATTGATTCAAGGTGAGTCGCGATGAGAGAAGATATATTGTGTTCTAGTAATTCAGAGGGAAAGCTTGTCAGGGTAATAGGGTGGTAGTTTGCTGGATTCGTTCGCTCTTCTGTTTTGAAGACGGCTACTATTCGGTCTATCTTCCAATCGTCTGGAATTTCGCTTGTTTCAAGGGACTACATGAAGATGAGGCAAAGAATCTGACTAACCACTGTGACGGTGTTAACTAAAAGTTTGGGGGTTATTTGGTCAGAACCTGGCGCTGAAGATATCTTAAGACCGGTGATTAGTTTAACGATTCCTTCGGGGTTAAATGCTATTTTTGGGGATACAGCGCCAGGGTAACTGGTAGGTATTCGTGTTGACTGTGTAATGTTAGGGGTAGAAAATACTGAGGAAAAGTAATCATTTAAAGCGGAGGCAACGTGTTTTGAGTCTATTGGTTCCCCGTCTGGGTCTAGAAGATCTATGTTGGTACTTTGATTTTTGTGAGAGAGCATGCGCCAGAATTTAGTGGGATTTGAGCGGAGGATAGATAGTAGGTCACATGAAAAATATTTATCTTTGACTTTTTGTAGTTCCGTAAGATACTTTTTGGCGCACAGGTGAAATTTTTCTCATGTTAAAGGGTTATTGCATTGACTGGCGGTCCTATAAAGACGTTTCTTTTTATTTAAAAGACTTTTCAGTTGTTTGTTGAACCAATGGTTTGTGGAATCTGATTTTACGGGAATGGTTGGAATATACTGTTTTTCTAAGTTAAGTATCGTGTTTTTGAATATCTGCCAGTTGGCGTTTACTGAGCGGGTTTGATATGATCCGCGAAAACTGTCAAGAAAAGAACCAAGTTTGTCGTTGATAGCGTTATAATTTCCTCGTTTGTAATCAGTTATGAATTTTTCAGTCGGCGACCTTCTGATCAGAGGTAGAGATATGCAGTTGTGGATAAGGTTATGGTCGCTAAACCCGGGGAGTACTATTGTGCGCTTTATGTCATCCGGGCTTGATGTTAGAAGAAGATATAAAGTATTATCACCTCTTGTGGGGCAGTTATAGCTTGGTGAAGGTTAAAATCTAGCGTCAGATCAAGGAATTGCTTTGATTCGTTGGACGGGGATGCACTAGGGCTGAGAGTAAAGGCCAGATTATTTGAGGGAAATTAAAATCACCGAAAAGAAAAATAGGGGCGTCCGAGAACTTGTCTTAAATTCGGGTGAGGGAATTTGAAAGGAGGATGGAAAAGCCAGGTTCAGAATCAGGCGGCCGGTAACAGATGCCAAAAATCGCCTTTTGGGCAACGTTTGACACTCGCACCCACGTTAGTTCCAATGTGTCGTCATGAGTGATAAGAGAAGATGTTAGATTGTTTTTAATAGCTATGAGCACGCCTCCACCAAGGCGATTAGTGCGATCATGGCGATATAAAGTGTAGTCCATGTTAGACGAGAAGATTTTGTTGTCGAGTACGCCTTCGTGTAACCATGTTTCTGCTAGCACGACAATGTCGGCTTCTATATCTTGGATAAAACTGTGTAGTCTGTCTAGTTTAGGCAGTATGCTTCGTATATTAGTGAAGGCAACATTTAGATTTAGTGTTGATGATCGGCTTGGTCGAGGGTTAGAGGTACAGTAGACAGAGGGGCGTCATTCGGTGGTTTTGCTGCTCATACCTAATGACTCACCAGCTATGGCACGCACAGTCTGTTTTTTGCTGATTTCTACAATTTTGTCGGAAGTCTGGTCATACATGTAGCACTTTTTGTCCACGTGAAGTCTGTCGAGGCTCAGTTTAAATGCGCATTTTGGGGGGCGGATGAAGTGCAACAGCTTTGACCGCGCAATGCGGGTGGCAGCTGCGAACTCCTCTCTAATGGCGAAGTCTGTGTCTTTAAGCATGCGACCGCAGTTCAGAATGCGTTCCTTCGTTTTGTAGTGGGCTAGTTTAACAATGATGGGTCGAGTTTTGCTTTCTGAAAAGGTCCCGAATCGGTGTGCGCGTTCCATCGCACCTGGTTCCAGAGTAAGTTTAAGCTTGTCGGCACAAAACGTGGATATCTTTTGCTCCGACTCTTCCCATGTTTCCTTTATGTTGTCTTTTATGCCAAGCAAGAAAAGGTTGTTCCGTCGTAGGTGGTTGCTGGCGTCAATAGTTGCGGCTTTGAGCACAGAAATTTCGTGGCTTATCTGGGATGAATCGTTGTTATCGCTAGGGTTTCTGGTTTGGGGATTTAGTTTTTCTAGAATTTCGAGTCGGTTGCTAATTGAGGAAATTTGTTTTTCCTGGGTTGCTTGGGCAGTTTTAAGGCCATCTATCTCTAATCGAATCGTTTCTAGATTGTCTTCAACGCGTTTGATAGAATCAAAGATTGCGGCTATATTACTGCTTTTTGTTGGGCCGGGATTCAGTTCCACGTCGCCAGAAAGCAGCAGTATTAATTGAGAACATAAACCAAAAGCAATCGCGTCAATGCACAAGTCCAATATATTGCGCAATTTAAAGTCGTTGGGGCACGACATAGCAATAAGGAAGCGATTACTGCTTCTACACGATTTACAATTGCTTAGATAACTAACCTGCAAAGTCAGAAGCGGGTTGAGCATGGTGTGGCTTGTGGTGTCGTGCCCCAAACTGACGGCATCGCAGAGCGGTTTTGTAGCGGTGACACCGGCCATGTGACCGGTGATGTCATCGATGGGCTTGGTTGCCAGCTGTAGAGGGGCCACTGGGCTGGTTTCGGCGGAGCAGCAGGATCCGGAGCGTCAAGGGGCGGGCCAGTTTCCCAGGCTAAGTTCCTGGGCGCAGGGGGGTACGTTGATCCAAGCTTGTCTTGAAGGGAGGAGGTTCGCTAACGAACCTCCTCGCATCGATGGCCGAGCAAGCCCTAGAGAGTTCTCGATGGAAAGGGGCATGGTGATGCAGGGTTGCGTCACTTTTCGCGGACGGCCCTCGTACCGTCTCACCCTTTCCCCAGCCTTCCCCAGACGAAATGATGAGAACTTTCTGGAATCTCGCGCGGAAGGTATTTAATCGAGCAGCAGAGATGAGAGATCAGGAGAAGAAGGAAGTTAGTGCCAGAATGCGTAGGGTATCCCGCCGCGTCTGTCGGCGAAGGTTTTGTCCTTAGTGACAAAGCAGGAGAAGAAGAAAGTATGCGCCAGAGTGCGTAGGGTGTTTTGCCTTGTGCGCGAAGCCTTTTGTCTTCTGTGACAAAGGAGGAGAAGAAGAGGATTTCCACCTGAGGGGTGAAGACTCGAGCTACAGGCAAGAGTGTGTGTCTACCGCTATCGAGCGAAAACGCGTGGCAACAGCGGCGTGTGTGAAGCCGACGTGTTTCCGGCGAAGAAGTTTGAAGCTTGGCGAGCGGCCAATTGAAGACGCGAGGTTTCCTGGAAGAGAAACTTCGGGGACAGCAGAACGACAACAATGCTGGACTTTGAGTGAGTGATTCTCGGAAGAGTATCATTCAGACTTTTGTTGCAAGACCTTTGGACTGAATATGTTTTCTAACTTTTTAGTCTTTGAGTGTCTTGGTTGTTCGATGCATGCGACTGCATTGTAGTGCATATTGTTGTCTGCGTCCGTTGTTTTGAGTGTGGCTGAGTGTACTGTGTAGTACATTGTTTGATTGGTGTCATATTGTATTCAACTATTGTCGAGTGTGCATACTTGTGTATCGTTTTGATCTGCCATAACTGAGAATATAATATTGTTTTGTTTATCAACTCTCGGCTCTGACTGATTATTTGGGCCACAGCCGGCGTCCGCTGGCGCGCCAAATAGGGCCACTTCTAAATTGTCCACGCTTTCGTGGTGCGGTTCTGGGGGCCGATACTTCGGCCCTTGGAATTAGCCCGGCGATCGCCTCCCGAATTAACGGGACCAGTGGCAATTGATCTGGCATCTGCGACAGGACCTTTTTGGTGCACAGTGTGTCCAAGGTAGTGAGAAAGCGCTTCGAGTTGTTGATACTGCTATCGGAACGATTTTGTGTGTTGCTCAGTGTTCTCGTTAACGAGTGCAGGGGAGTGTTCCGATAGACTGATTTAGGCAGATACTTTCTGCACGCGGCAAGACTTCATTTGCGAGACACCACGGATCATAGAAAATTAGTAGCTCTTGGTGAGAAGATGGGTCTTTCTGGCGCCGAACTACGGAAGTGGGTAAGCCAGGAGGAGAAAGAGGTGGTGGAGAGAGAGGGTTGGCCGCTGAGAGGGCCAAGGAAGAAAAAGCAGCTGAGTTGGAGAGAGAGAGGTTGGCAGCTGAGAGAGCGAAAGAAGAAAGAGAGCAGCAATTGAAGTTGGAGCTGGAGAGAGAAAGACTGGCAGCCGATGGGGCGAAAGAAGAAAGAGAGGAAAGGGAATGGCAGCGACAGCACGAGATGGAACTCGAGCGGCTCCGTTTGCAACTGCGAAGTGAAACTCCGGTCTAAGCTAGAGTTGAAAGCAGCGAACGGGAGGACCATGGCTTGCGCTTGAACCCAAGCAAGCTGCTCATAGCGTTTTATGAAAGGAAGGACGACCTTGACGCGTACCTTCACAGATTTGAGACGATTGCAAGGAGCCAGAATTGGCCGGAACATCAATGGGCAACTGCTTTGAGTACTTGCTTGAGTGGTGAAGCGCTCAGTGAGTACGGCAGGCTGACGCCGACCGATGCAGCCAACTATGCAAAGGTGAAAGCTGCTTTACTGAAGCGATTTAGATTTACTGTGGAAGGATTCCGGGACAGATTTCGGACAGGAAAGCCAGCTGATGGTGAGACGGCTACGCAGTATGCCGCCCGACTTTGCCAATATTTCGACAGATGGATTGAACTTTCAGGACAGCGCAGGAGTATGATGAGCTTAGAGAGCTCCTCGTCAGAGAGCAATTTTTTACCAGTTGCCACCCAAGCCTGTCGCTGTACTTAAAAGCGAGGAAGGCTTAGTCACTTGAAGGCATGCTTGAATTGGCTGATCAATTCTTGGAAGCGCAAGGTGGAACTAATTTGGCCAAGGTCAAGAAGGAGTGGCCCAAAGATTCGAAAAATTCGGCACCCGAACAAAAGAAGCGTGTACCAGAGAGTGTTCCGCGATGTTTTCTGTGTAACCAAGTGGGTCATCGCGCGAACAACTGTCGAACGATCTTCATGAGCCTTACGGTATTAAAATGTTTCAAGTGTGGTCAGACTGGGCACAAAGCAGACGCATGTCCTAACGGAGCGAGTCAAACTCACCAGGTATTGTGTGTGCTAGAAGCACCAAAACCCGATGATAATGCCGTCACCGACGGATTCGTAGAGTTGAAAAATGAGGAGAAACTTCCTATTGTGAGTGCTGTAATGACAAAACAGTCAACCGGTGTCACGAAGGGAATGCCAACGCTGCCTGGAAAAGTTGCGGGCAAGAAGGTTACGGTGTTAAGAGATACTGGTAGCTCCACTGTTATCGTGCGGAGAAATTTGGTACGTGAAAGTGAGTTAACAAGCAAAACGAAACCAGTTTGCCTAATTGACAGTACGGTTTGGATGCTTCCCGAAGCAGAGATTGAGGTTGAAACTTCGTACTTCAGCGGGAAGGTTACTGCGCTATGCATGACGACCCCCCCCCCCTGTACGACCTCGTCATTGGAAACATCGACGGGGCGCGAGGGCCAAATGATCCAGAATGTTTGGGAGAAGACCCTAAGATAGAGCCCTCGCCAACCCAGCGACCGCGAGATACAGTGGAGGAGCATCCCGTGATGGATCTCACTCGAGCCCAAGGTGAAGCCGCGGTGAAAGAGACAGTGAATGAGAGGATGATCGTGTTGAATGAGTTCACGTGCTGGGCAACTGGACTTACGTAGGCGCGACCTCAACCGACCGACAGTGTAAAGGTGACGGAGTCGGCCAGCCAGGCCCAATGCCGTGACATGAACAAGCTCGTAAATAAACAGACAGTACCCGTTGAACGTTATGACCCGTTAACGGTGTCGGAAGTGACAACGATGGCTGAGACGCTGCCTCAGATACCGTCGTTGGAAAGGGCTCGCCGAAAAAAGAACGAGGAAAAACAAGAAGAGGTCGAGCGAGCACCGCAAGAAAGGGCGCAAGCGCCGCTCAAGGTACACAGGATAGGTGCTGAGGTGGAATCGGAATGTGTTTGGCACGGCTGAGTGCCATATTTTGTGTTAATGTTCTGGTTATCCTGTGTCACAACTGTATGTCGAGCGAGTCAAAATGTTTGTTACGGTGATGTGATGTATAGTATTGTATAATTGTTGTAAAGACAGAACTTTGTACATTTGTATTGTCTGGAATATGTGATGGAGTGTTGTACTCATGCACCTGTGGTTATATTCCATGTGTTGTGAGATTGAATTACAATGCCAATTGTATTGAGTGCTCTATTGTGAATGTGACGTGGCATGAGCGATGGACTATGTTACAGTCTTTGCGAGTGTGGGGACTGTTCGCGCTCGTTTGTGAGGTTTTGAATATTATGAGATAGTATTCTTAAAGTGGGGGGCAGTGTCACAAAACGAGTGCTCAAAAAAGGGCGCGCTGCCTAATTCTCGCGACGAAGCGCCGAGAGGTCAACAATAAAAAAAAGAAAACAAGCATCTAAAGACTCCCCGGGCGCGCGTCCCTCTCCCCTCGGAAGCGTAGGTTTGCTAACGAACCTCCTCGCATCGGCGGCCGAGCAAGCCCTAGAGAGTTCTCGATGGAAAGGGGCGTGGTGATGCAGGGTTACGTCATCTTTCGCGGACGGCCCTCGTACCGTCTCACTCTTTCCTCAGCCTTCGCTGCGTATCGCACCGACGAAATGATGAGAACTTTCTGGAATCGCGCACAGAAGGTAGTTAATCGAGCAGCAGAGGTGAAAGATCAGGAGAAGGAAGTTAGCGCCAGAGTGCGTAGGGTATCCCGCCGCGTCTGTCTGCGAAGGTTTTGTCCTTAGTGACAAAGCAGGAAAAGAAGGAAGTATGCGCCAGAGTGCGTAAGGTGTTCCGCCTTGCGGGCGAAGCCTTTTGTCTTCCTTGACAAACAAGGAGAAGAAGAGGATTTCAACCTGAAAGGTGAAGACTCGAGCTACAGGCAAGAGTGTGTGTCTACCGCTATCGAGCGAAGACGCGTGGCAACAGCTGTGTGTGTGAAGCCGACGTGTTTCCGGCGAAGAAGTTTGAAGCTTGGAGAGCGACCAATTGAAGACGCGAGGTTTCCTGTAAGAGAAACTTCGGGGACAGCGGAACGACAACAATACTGAACTTTGAGTGGGTGATTCTCGGAAGAGTATCATTCAGACTTTTGTTCCAAGAACTTTGGACTAAATAAGTTTTCTAACTCTTTAGTCTTTGACTGTCTTGGTTGTTCGACGCATGCGACTGCATTGTAGTGCTTATTGTTGTCTGTGTCCGTTGTTTCGAGTGTGGCTGATTGTACTGTGTAGTACATTGTTTGATTGGTGTCATATTGTATTCCACTATTGTCGAGTGTGAATACTTGTGTATCGTTTTGATCTGCCATAACTGAGAATATAGTTTTGTTTTGTTTATCAACTCTCGGCTCTGACTTGTTCTTTAGGCCACAGCCGGCGTCCGCTGGCGCGCCAAATAGGACCACTTCTGAATTGTCCACGCTTTCGTGGTGCGGTTCGGGGGGCCAATACTTAGGCCCTTGGAATTAGCCCGGCGATCGCCTCCCGAATTAACGGGACCAGTGACAGCCCAACGTGACAGCTGTATCATAGAAGTACATTGTAATTTTTATGAAATTGGGTAGACAGCAATGCAACCACTATTGACGTTTCACGAAACTTAGCGTCTATTTGAAAAGTAGTTCCAAGAGCTGGCTTTCTGTAGTAGAATGCTTGATTGCTACGCAAAATGCTTGGGTTCGATTCCTGCTTGAACCCTGATTTTGTTATTTGCATTCATCTAGGGGTCAACGCTGCCTCCCACATTTGTTCTGTGCCTTCGTTGGGTTGATGCTACCGATGCTGGGTATTGCTAAACGCTCACGCGTTAAAATTGTCCATGTGTGTTGTCGTTGTTCCGTGGTAGATACTAAGTGTCAATCACCTGGGGCACATACCCGCATACCAGCGGCACATACTCGCCCATGGGTATGTGCCACTGTCTGGCGGGAAGTGCTTGACGACGAACGCAACGGAATTGTGACATTATTAATGTCTTGACCAGCGCGTCATAATTGTCAAACCGTCTTACTTTCCTATAATTATTTTGGTTCATGCTAATTTAGGAGGGTGGCCACGAGAGCACCCAAACGTAAGCTGCTAGATAGATAGATGGATAGATAGATAGATAGATAGATAGATAGATAGATAGATAGATAGATAGATAGATAGATAGATAGATAGATAGATAGATAGATAGATAGATAGATAGATAGATAGATAGATAGATAGATAGATAGATAGATAGATAGATAGATAGATACGCTCAAAATCACCGAAATTCGCTGAGAAATGCTTCGCATTCAAAATGAAGACAAGGGAGCTGCCATCTGGCACAGCACTGTCCCTTTCATACTATATGCATAGACACAGTCTCCATTGCAGGGCTTCTCTCCGTTCTTTAGTGCTTTTTATGCGAGAGTAGCCTTCAGACAAAGTTATTTTAATAAACCACAGTGCAGTATTGCTGGTACGATGGCTTTTCGAGCTGTTCGTTCAAAATTGAAGCCCGGCAGCGGTGCACGCGCCTGCTCTTATACACTGCGGCCGGTCGTCTGGGCATGAGCAGCTGAGTTATGTCGCGACTCTCGGCCAGGTGCTCTTTTTCAGCGCACCACCTATTCAGCACTGGTCTCCTATTGGGGTGGTATAGGGGATGTTATTAGAATTGTAATGCAATTTTTAAGAAAGAAAAGTGCACAAAAAGATAGCTTGCAGTGGCAAGAACCGCACCTGCTAGCTTTGAATAACGCATTCGATGCTATATCAACTGATATCCTACGGCGGCTATTCTCCTGTCCACTTTATGGGGTATAGCGCCAGCTGTCGCCATTGAGTCGAGTGTAGTACACTCATTATTTGCCTGTTGGCATCACGTAGCATGGGTGACAGCACACAAATGACACTGGCGACAAAGTGTGCTTGCTCAAAGTGCACTTAAGTTACGTGTGAAGGGGTATTAGTCTCCAATAATGGAAAACTGAGGTCGTTAGTGGGAATTCATGTTAAAGATACAGGGCATGCAAGCACAAACATTGGTAAATCTCTACAACCAGTAATCACACAAGTATCTACTGTTAGTAAGCAGCTAAGTATTTTTGTGGGTCCCCGGCTAGGCTTTGCTTCACCATGTTAGGCTTCATCATCATGTCCCTTCTAGTGTTTGCCATCTCTCACTCATCTGTTGTAACCAGACGAAAACTTGTACATTGTTTACAATCTGAGCATGCATGATAACCTAGTCACTCTTTATGATATGGAACGTTTACTTACATCAAACATAAAACATGTTTTAGGTTGTATTGTGCACATGGTATTGTAATGTTTTCATGAGTGCTATGTAACAGTAAAATCATGTTTAAATTATTGTAATGCCACTCCTTTAAATGCAGTGTACCATAAGGCTTAGAATCATGTGAGTGTAAAGCCATAAACATACTTAGGCTAAGCTTCGTACTATGCCGAGTTCGTAATTGCACATTAGTAATGCACAGTTAAATAAGATGTGAACCAATGCATGCAGTAATAGTTAGAGAAAGGCCCCTCACCTAATGAGATTTCTACATGCTGAAATCGGCATGCGAAACAAATTGCATTGTCTGTTGGTGAGCCACTTGATTTATGTTATATAACGGGCGCCGCAGGATTGCAATGTGACTAAGCTCATGCACCTGTGTATGTTTTCTTGTCATACTCTCTAATATCTTTGCAGCCATATGTTGTGGTGATATTTCTGTTGTATTCAAGGCTAATACTTTCAATTTATTGGTTACTCCAATTTCGGGTCTCGCTTGACATGAGGAAATTGAGGATGGCAGGAAAGAGTCCTGCCACTGCAGACCTGGAGCAGTGCCACAGCTGCCGACACTTTGAGCAGGAGGTGCAGAGGCTCCAGGCACAAAATGGCAAGCTCCGGACGCAAAACATGGGGCTGCAGAAGCACATGCTTGACAGGCTCGGACAAGCAGGTGATGTAGAATTTTATTTTTAAATGTCATACTTTGATACACACTTGGGTGCACCTTGAACCACCATGTAGAGAACGCCTTGGGTATATGTTTAGGGAAAAGTATGGTCAAAAAAGATTTAGCAAAATTATGTGCGAATAATCTTGTGACAGTGCAGAAAAAGTAATGCAAATCACGTTGCACATAGGTCCCTCATGTGGAAGATTTTATTTTCGTCATTTGTATCAAAACTTCACTGACATGTAGAGAGCTGTTTTCATTTCGAGGTGGTTGTTTGCATTTAAAAGATGTGCTCATAGGAGGAAACTCCAGCTTGGGGTCATCTGAGATATCTGTGTTAGGAGTGCTTCAAACACTGCACAATTTTCGACAATATTTGTCTTATCAACAGATAATATCGTACTAGGTGTGGCATCAAACCATACTTGTGTAATGAGAATCTGACAAAAAACGACTCGCTATTTGTGGAACCTTATATGTTACCTCCACCTGCTTATTTTTATTTTCTATCTTGTTGCATTTGCTTAAGTAGCGGTGTCTCTATTTTTTCACTTAGCATTACTGCATTTTTGTAGAGGTTCGACAGCGGGTCGCAGATCTAGGCGGAGCTATGGTTTTTTATTATTTTTAGGTTGTATAACTGAGTATAGAAAATTTCGCTTTGGAAAATTGGCAAAGGTTGCCCCGAATTGGCTGCTTTTCGAAATGTAGAAAGTCTGGCAAACATGCTTATGAGCTAAGCCACATCTTCACAGGCAAGCACGCTTCTCGCTTCCCGCCACTGGATTTGGTCAGCCAAGATCCGAAGAGCCCGCCCTGCTCAAGTCCTCAGGAAGACACATGTGCACCAGCAGATTTTATAGGTGTATGGAATCGGGTTACATGCGCACATTGTATGTAGTAAGATGTGAAGAAAATTGAGAACTCTTAGGCTTCACCTTTAAAAGTTGATTGCGATAGCAAAATCCGGCCACTAGTGCACCCTTCGACCACTAAGTGCATTTTTATTCACATATATTGTTACAAGCACACACACGCACACAAACCCGCGCACAAAACATTGGGCCATCGCGTGCTATTATCGCCGAATGGGGTCGTTTTTATTGTGACACCTGTCAAACGAAATTTTTAAGGGGGCCCTGAAACACTTTTTCAAATAACCATGAAATTATTTCACTAGAAGAGCTTATTGCCTCATGAATTCAACACCGCAAAATTTAAGGAATCCGTCCAGTGCGAGTGGAGTTACAAAGGTTTGTCGCACGCTGCAATAGCATTATGTCTTGTCCCGGCGAAAGCGCTGGAAGCTAAGCAGGGAGGGGTGGCAGGACAATATATATATATATATATATATATATATATATATATATATATATATATATATATATATATATATATAATTAAGCTTCGCCTATACGCCGACGAATGTGCATTGTATTCCAATGTACGTAGTGTGACTGACCAAGTTTTTTTGAATGATGTGTACTCTTCCTTTTGCGAATGGAGTAGAACTTGGCAAACGGAGCTTAATTTTCAGAAAACTGTGACAATAATTTTACAAATAAAAAGGAGCCATTGCAACTTAGATATGGCGACTCCAATCACATACTGAAAAAAGTTCAGGAATTCAGGTATCTCGGTGTTGTATTCTCTCCAAACTTGAAGTGGCGCAAACACATCGACCTTAGTTCTGTAAAATCGCTTAATAAATGAGGTTACTTAAGAAGAACGCTAAACGGCGCCACAAAAGAATGCAAGCTTATGGCCTTCAAATTACTGGTCATCCCGGTTTTGAATATGCGTCTCTTGTGGGGTCACCACATCTTGCAATTGACATAAATAAACTTGAAGTCATTCCGCGTAAAGTGATTAGATTCAGTTTTAACCGTTATGACCGTAATTTCTCCCTTTCTGAGCATTACCATGCTTTATCGCTAAACTGTTTAGAACACAGACGTATGTGTGATCGGCTTACCATGCTACATAACATCGTGCACAATTCCGTCCGCATAGCCTCACCCATTTCGTTCACCAATCGTCCTACCCAGGTGACTCGCCGATACAATCTGTTTAACAATGTGTCATTCAGATGTTTTATTGATTGTTGTAAGTACTCTTTTTTCCGTGCACAGTTGACACTTTGAATAATCTGGACAGTACTTTGAAACGACTACCGCATGCGCTGTTTGTTGAACAAGTGTCCAAGTATATAAAATGATGTTCTTAAGTTTGCTGTTGCTGTTGTTCCTTTTGTTTGATCATTTATTGTAACCACTCCTGCAATGTCTCAAACACGAGACAGCAGGATCTGTAAATAATATATATATATATATATATATATATATATATATATATATATATATATATATATATATATATATATTGTTGCATACCGCCACGGTCTACCCAGTCTCTTGTGGTAGCCTGGTGTAACTTCGGGTTGAGGAAATGAACGCTGACAAGATGGGGATACGAAAAACAAACAGGTTTATGGCACTATTTACAATTATTTACAGCATGAGGTTTGGAGTTCACAAACCACGAGCGTGGTGGTTGAACCATTACATGGTTCAGAGCGACGTCCAGCACTCTGCGGCGTCGTTTTAAGCCCTGTCGGCCTCCTCCTCCTTGAGTGTAACACCAATCACACACACGCAACAGGCGAGGGGTACGAGCATGCACGACCCACGTGAACATCCAATATTGAGTCGTGATCACTGCACTGCAAGGTGGCGCCAGCGTTGCTTTTCCTCGTCTTGTGTGTGCCGCTGGTCGAGGGATGCCAAGCTCCTGGCAGCATACATCGAAGGGTCCGCCGATCTGTTCGCTCAATTAGCGGGGCGATTTGCGGTGGCCGCCGTGGTCTCTTCCGAGGAAGTTGCTGTATTCGCTGTCCTCTCTCGAACGGCTTATGGTGTCATGGCTACACTACGTGTCTCCTTCCGGCTAGCAGGGACAATACCTGGTGGGCATAGGCAGCTGGGCGGTCGGCTACTTGTTTGAGGATTAAAAAAGAGCCACTCCCCCGTATATATATATATATACGGGGGAGAGTATATATATATATATATATATATATATATATATATATATATATATATATATATATATATATATGTGTGTGTGTGTGTGTGTGTGTGTGTGTGTGTGTGTGTGTGTGTGTGTGTGTGTGTGTGTGTGTGTGTGTGTGTGTGTGTGTGTGTGTGTGTGTGTGTGTGTGTGTGTGTGTGTGTGTGTGTGTGTTAGCAGTTGCTCGCTGGGTGGCTTGTGTTTCGCAGCATCTGGTCAAGTATTCGGTGGCAACCACAATCCAGCGGATACCAGCCATTGACTTCGGAAATGGGCCGAGAAAATCTATCCCGACTTTCCCAAAAGGTGCGTGGGGGGTCACAAAGACTGAAGCAGACTGGCTAGTTTTGTCGTTGGATTTTTGCGGCACTGGCAGGCTGTGCATGTCTTGAGGTAATGCCAGATGGTTTTCGTAAGTTGCCGCCAGTAGTATTTGTTCTTGATCCGCGCCAGTGTACAGGCGAAGCCAAAATGCCCTGACGACGGCTCGTCGTGACAAGCACGCAAAATATCGTCGCGTAGAGCAGCAGGAATGACGAGCAGGTAAACAGTTTTCATTGGATGAAAGTTGCGCTTGTAGAGGATGTCTCGGCATAGACAGAAAGATGACAAATCACGCACAAACTAAAGAGGGGGGGGGGGGTTCTGGGCGACATCCTTCAAGGTATTCGATTAGTGGTTGCAGTTCTGAGTCTTCGCGTTGCTGCTCAGCCACGTTTAATGATGCGAGAAAGTCAAGGCGGCTGAAGTCTTTATCCTTGTCTTCTGCAGCGATCTCGGGGGTGCGTGGGAAAGACAGTCAGCGTCGGCGTGTTTCTGGCCAGACTTGTGAACCATTGTTATATCGAATTCCTGTAACCTAAGGCTCCATCTTGCGAGACGGCCTGAAGGATCTTTCAGATTCGCTAGACAGCAGATAGATTGGTGGTCAGTGACGATTCAGAAGGGGTGTCCGTACAAGTAGGGCCTGAATTTCGTAATGGCCCATACAACCACAAGACATTCTTTTTCAGTCGTCGAGTAGTTCTTCTCCGCAGATGAGAACGTGTGGTTAGCGTAGGCGATGACGCGTTCCACGTCATCTTGATATTGCACGAGAATAGCTCTGAGGCCTAGGTTGCTCGTATCAGTGCGCTCTTCTGTGTCTGCTTCGGTGTCGAAGTGACCAAAGATCGGCGGCGTTTGTAGGCGTTGTTGAAGGCCACGGAAAGCGTCGGATTGTTTAGGACTCCAGACGAAGGCGACGTCATCCTTGACGACCTGTTGTAGAGGGTCGGCGATTTTCAAAACATTCGGTACGAAGTGGCGGTAATAAGCACAAAGGCCTAGAAAGCGGCGTACATCATGCTTTGTTCTCGGTATCAGGAACAAAGCAACTGCCTTAGCCTTCTCAGGGACGAGGCGAACACTGCTGCTGCTGACAATGTGGCTGTTGGGCTCGAACTTCGTGCGTTCCCCGAATACCTAATGTTACCCACCCAGCGGCCGACGACACCTCGCCAACAAGGAAGCAGGGCCAACGGAATGCGCGACGATGACTGTCTGCTGGCCACAAAGGACGCGACAACTCCCGTGCCGCTGTCGGGCTCAATTATGGCGCCTTACTGGAGACCAAGCCAGGCTGCAGGTGGCCGGTACACGTGGAAGGTACACGTGGAAGGTACACGTACGCGTCCGCCGGACAATCAGAATCAGCCGAGGCGACGGCATTGGCGCAGGGGCCACTTGTATTGATGGCCTGTCAACCCGGCATCGCGGGAACTTACTCGGAGGCGCTTTTCCACGACCTGGCAACGCCCGTCATCGACCATTCCTGGAACCGGTGTGAAAGAAACCTGAGCGACGGCGGAGAACCGATGAGTGGGCAAAAGGTGGTGAGTCTTCGAGGTTGTGGTGAGGAGAGACACATCTGTGCGTTTTGATTGAACTATAAGAGTGGTGCGTTACGATTGGACTGTAAGAGTGGTTGAATCGGGAGACAGGGGATAAAACCAGGGGTGCAAGGACAGTGAGAGAAGAGAAGACGAACGAATAAACGTCTCTATTTCCAGATGATGTCGGAGCGGTCGTTTCCTCAAGGTTTCAGCAGATAAAAAGTTCTCGTCTTCGGCTTCCTTGGCGACAGCAGCAAATGTCGTGCAACAAACGAGAGGCGAGTAGAAAGAACCAAACGGAACGTAACTGTGGCCAAGAACTTTGAGTTCATCGCATCCTAAATAACACTTTTCAGCTTTCAGAGAGAGGCCTGCTGTAGCCAGAAGAACCGCCTCAAGCCGCTCAATGTGCTGTTCAAAAGTCGTAGAAAAAACAACTACGTCGTCTAAATACACTAAACAAGGGTGCCAATTCAGGTCCCATAAAACTGTGTACATCATTCTTTGGAATATGACTGGAGCGGAGCGCAGGCAAAAAGGGAGAACTTTAAATTCATAGAGACCGTCAGGTGTAATAAACGCTGTTTTTTCTCGGTCCCGTTCATCTACTTCATTCTGCCAATATCCGCTGCGGAGATCCATGGAAGAGAAGTAACGGGCGTGTCACAGGCGATTCAAGGAGCCATCAATGCGAGGAAGAGGATATACTTCTTTTTTTGTTATCTTGTTCAGTTTGCGGTAGTCGACGCAGAATCGTAGTGAATCATCTATCTTTTTAACCAGAACAACTGATGATGCCCAAGGACTAGTCGATGGTTGAATTACGTCGTCGTCGAGCATTTGTTTCACTTGATGACGGACGGCACTCTGCACCTTCTACGACATGCGGTAAGCATGTTGGCGCAAGGGTTGAAAGTTCGGCTCAGTGATAATCCTGTACTTCATTAGAGGGCTCTGTCGCACTTTCGACGTAGTGGCAAAACAGTCACTAAAGGATGAGAGGAGACTGAGGAGCCTTGCCCTCTTTGGTTCTTCTAACTGGCGATTGACGTTGAGGCGACCAGTCACGTCAGTATCGCAGCTGTTCTCAGTCGAGATCTTCGTAATCAAAGGGAAGGCGTCCAAATCATCCAATGCATTCAAGTAAGCTATGATTGTGCGTTTCTCAAAATACCTGTATTCGCCACTGAAGTTCGTAACGAAAAGCGTAGTCTGGTCATTTCGGAGTTGAACGAGACTTCGAGCAATGGTGACTTCCCCATCAAGCAATAACGTCAGGTTATTTTAGGCGATGCCCGTAATTGACTGCTTCCTTGGACACTCAACAAGCACGAAGATACTACTGCGAGGTGGCAACGTGACGCAATCATCAACTACGTGTACGGCGACGCCATGATATTCGTTCTCGATGTCAGAATCTAGAGAAACACAGTTAGCAAAACTGAAATAAAAATCACCCAGATTAATTATCGCTCCATACTTTTGCAGAGAATCGATGCCCAAAATTACCGGCCGAGAACAATTGGGCAGTACAAGAAATGACGCTACAAAAGCCGGCGCACAAATTTCAAACCTCGCGGTGCACCTTCCTATAGGAGATACGAGGTGTCCTCCAGCGGTGATTAGTTGAGGGCCGTCCCACGTGGTCAGCACCTTGTGTAGACGGGTGGCCAATGAAGCACTTATCACCGAGTAACCGGCTCCCGTGCAGACAAGCGCAGTCACCGGATAACAGTCGACGGAAACGATAATGGCAGCGGACGTTCTGTTGGCGGTTTCCGAAAGAGGCTTTAACGGTACGTCGTAAGGCAGCGGTGGAGCGTATTTGTCGGTTCGCGTGAAAGCGGCCTCACATCCTGAGGCCGCTGTTTTCAGTTTCCCCGGCGTGGGCTTGCGCCACTGACACCAGGGGACCCAAAGGCGGGTCGGGCGCGGTGCGTTGATGCGGATAGACGGGGTGATGGTGACTGTGACTGTCATCGCAGTGGGACAGGAGCGTGATGGCTACCTTCCAAGTAGTCCGCAAATTCTCGCGGGCACTCACCATAGCGTGGATAACGGGCATCTGAATGGAATCGGCGTAGGCCTATTCGTCGGTAGTAACAGTCGTGGTACATGTGCCCAACTTCGCCACAATGGTAGCACAAGGGACGATTGTCGGGTGCATGCCAGACGCTAGACTTCTGCGGGCCAGGACGAAAATCGGCCTGAGAAGGAGGGCCATAGGCTGGACTTGGAAAGTGTCTGGTGGTCTCAGCAGATGGATGAACGAAATGTGCCGTCGACGGCGTAGAAACGCATAGGGCATCCGCTTAGAAAAGTGTGGGAGGTTCGACTTGTGATGGTGGTGAGGAATGAACGAACTGCCTGATTTTCTTCACGAACAACGTCCGTAAGAGAAGCGCTACTGGGAGGAGACGCTGCATAAGATTTCCGAAGTTCTTCGCGTACAACCTGCCGTATGAGTTCGGTGAGGGCCTCCCTGTTATCAACTCCTGGTATAAGCGAGCACGCAGCAGACATGGCCGTCTGACGCTCATATTGCGACAATCTATTCCGAAGCATGCGCTCCATAATTGTGGCCTCACGTATGAACTCCGACACTGTCGTAGGAGGGTTGCGCACAAGGCCCGTGAACAGTTGCTCTTTTACGCCTCGCATTAGCAGGCGTTAAAGTGTTTTCTTAGGACCTTGTTTCTTAGAACCCACCGAACATAAACAAGGTCCTAAGAAAACACTTTAACGTATTGGAACAGAGCGTGCGACTATCCAAAATTTTCACTTCTCCTCCTTGTGTTGTATACAGAAGGCCGAAAAATATAAAGGATCATTTAATAAATTCAAAGATAGGTGTGAAACCTCAAATTGGGTGTCACCCTTGCGGAAAAAGCAGATGCAGGGTATGCAAACACATGCAGACAACGACAGTGGCGAAAAGCACCCACTCGGATTTTAAGCACAGGATAAGAGGTGCACTAGACTGTGACTCAGACAATCTCATATACCTCCTGGAATGTGGGGTATGTAACAAGCAATACGTGGGCCAGACAGACTCTCCGTTTAGAATTAGATTCAACAAGCATCGGGCACATGTACGATCTCTTCCAGGCCTTCCACTTTCAAAACACTGCACATTAAAAGACCACAGCTTTGATGACATCAGGGTTACACTACTAGAAAACAACTTTCGAACAATCAGAGAACGGGAACAACGGGAATCTTACTTTATCTACAAATTTAACACGGTAAAATACGGAATAAATGAACACCCAGGCACTCTGTCTGCGTTACGACCGCTAAAAGACGTAAACGCTTCTCTCTAATCAGTCCGGTTTCATTACGACAATAATATTACCCGCTAACAAAGCTTTTGGCCTATGCATCTGACAACATAGAAATGATTTGCCTCATCAAGCACAGCCGGAGCGCACAGATAAGTGGTCCCGGAGGTCGTACTGTTCCCCCCCCCCCTTTTTTTTGCTTTTTTTTCTTTTTTTTTCTTCGTCAAGCTTCAACGCACATTCTGTTCCTTCACTGACAAGGAGCTGACAGCTAGGTGGTTTCGTTAACTTTTTCCTACATGCGCGCATATCTTCCCAGTGCGCCGCAACTGTGTGGTGACTGTCCCGGAGTGGTACAGTCTCTCCCCCCCCTGTTCTTCTTCTTTTTTTTTCCTTCGTTAATCCTTTTACGCACATTCTGTTCCTTCACTGACAAGGAGCCAATGCATATAATGAATATCGATGGCGGTGCCTCATTCACCGGCTTTTTGCTCCTCCCGATGCCACCAGCATGCACTTAAAGCGCTCAAGCCCTCCCCATTAACTTGTCATACACTTCAAAGAGGAACGAGCCGCCAGCGGACTACACGGAAAGGTGAAATACAAAAACGGCGGCTCCCTGCCCACTTAGGGAAGTGTGGGTGCGGGGGAGGTATTGTTGACAATGATGACATTCCTCATCTACCTCTGCCCTACTCTGTTGAAATGCTGCTCCTTTCTAATTACGCCATGTCGGTCTTGCTTCTTCTCCTAGATTTTCTATATTTTATTTAATGTTTGTCCTCCCGTTTCGCTGTTTCTTCCTTTTTTTTCTCTCTCTCTCTCTCTCTCAATTGACCCCTCCCCTCCTGTCTCGACGGGATATAAAAAGGCACGGAACATGTGTAAATAGTATTATGCCTTGAAAAAGACAGGGTTCCTGTCGAAACGTCGGCACAATAAACAGTTGTTATGTGAAAGCGCATCTACTCTCATATTTATAACCTTGCGGCAACCGAAGTTATTCTTCTGCATATAAGCCTTATATATATATATATATATATATATATATATATATATATATATATATATATATATATATAGATATATATATATATATATATATATATATATATGCAGAAGAATAACTTCGGTTGCCACAAGGTTATAAATATGAAAGTAGATGCGCTTTCACATAACAACTGTTTATTGTGCCGACGTTTCGACGGGAACCCCGTCTTTTTCATGCCTTGAAAAAGACGAGGTTCCCGTCGAAACGTCGGCACATTAAACAGTTGTTATGTGAAAGCGCATCTACTTTCATATTGTAGCGATGCTGACGCCGACAGGTTAAGAAAACAAGCGTCTTTATTAGAGCGAACTTGTGCCCACGATTCTAAAAACTATGGTCGTCAAGTTTGAGTAGCCGAGTGGCACAGATCCGACTATCTTCCTCTTCCTCGTTGTTGAACGTCCGAACGCGTGGCGCATGCCAGCCGAGCCAGGTCTTGCTGGTGCTGGTGCCACGATGATTGTGGCGGGCTACTTGAATGTGGCGAACCTGTCGCAGCATTGCCCCCCTCCTCAGACGCATCGTCCCGATGCTTAAGACAGTGAAAAGATACACGCGCACTCTCACTCGTTTTTCGACGATCTGTCATGATAGGCCTTCATGCGGACTACGTGGACCACTTCCGTGGGATTGCGGCGTCTTGAACTCACGTGTCCAGCGGATCTAACTTCATAAGTGACGTTGCTGATACGGTTGAGTACTTCATAAGGGCCGAAGTATCGGCAAAGAAGCTTTTCAGAAAGTTCGCGGCGGCGCACTGGTATCCATATCCACACTTTGTCACCGGGATGATAAAGTGTGTCACTGCGTCGCTTGTTGTAGCGACTAGAATCGACGTGCTGTTGGTGGCGTATTCGGTATCTTGCCATTTGCCGTGCTTCTTCGGCTCTTTGCAAGAAGTCATCTAAGTCAGGTGGATGGCTGCTTTCGTCCTGTAGTGGTAACATGGCATCCAGCGGGGTGGTGACTCTTCGGCCGAATACTAGTTCGAAAGAGGCAACGTGGGTTGTTTCTTGAACGGCTGTATTATATGCGAATGTTACGTAGGGTAATATTTCGTCCCACTGTTTATGTTCAACATCAACATACATTGATAGCATGTCGGTCAAAGTTCTGTTGAGGCGTTCGGTTAAGCCATTTGACTGAGGGTGATACGCCGTTGTTCTTCTGTGATCGGTATTTGTCATGCGCATCAGACATTGCATAAGGTCTGCAGTAAATGCTGTGCCCCAATCCGTAATAACGACGATGGGCGCACCATGTCTGAGCACTATGTTGTTCACAAAGAACTTGGCGACTTCGGCAGCTGTCGCACTGTATAGAGAGTCAGTTTCAGCATAACGGGTGAGATAGTCTGTGGCTACGACTATCCATTTCTTGCCTGCACGCGATGTCGGCAAAGGTCCTAGGAAGTCCATGCCGACTTGTTGGAATGGGGCATCTGGAGGGTCTATTGGCTGGAGAAGGCCGGCTGGTTTTACGGGTGTAGTTTTGCGCCGTTGACATTGACGACAAGTTTTCACGTAGCGCTGCACTGATGCGAGCAACTTAGGACAATAGTATTTCAGGCGAATCCTGGTGAATGTTCGGCTCACACCCATGTGTCCAGATGTTGGCTCGTCGTGGCATGCGTGCAGAATTTCCTCTCGCATGGATGTGGGCACGACTAGTAAAAACGTTTCACCATTAGGTTCGAAGTTCCTCCTGTAAAGGACACTTCCTCGAAGGCAGAACGCGGAGAGCCCTCTGGAGAATATGCGAGGGACTTGAACGTCGAGACCCTGCAGGTGTTGTATAAGTGCCAGCAAATCCGGGTCATCTCATTGTAGTTGAGCGATTTTGGATCTGTCGACAACGCCTAGAAACGGGAAGTCTTCCTCTTCAGGTACACTTGGATCGACGGGAGAGCGTGACAGGCAGTCGGCATCGCTGTGTTTCCTTCCCGATTTGTACACGACCGTAATATCATACTCCTGCAGCCTAAGGCTCCATCTTGCTAGTCGACCTGACGGGTCCTTGAGATTTGCCAGCCAGCATAGAGCATGGTGGTCACTGACAGCTCTGAACGGTCTACCATAAAGGTAGGGTCGAAACTTGTCTATGGCCCAGATGACTGCGAGGCACTCTTTTTCAGTTGCAGAGTAGTTTGCCTCAGCTTTTGATAGTTTGCGGCTGGCATAGGCTTACACTTTCTCTTGACCATTTTGCCACTGGAGAAGGATGGCGCCGAGGCCGACATTGCTGGCATCGGTATGGACTTCTGTGTCGGCTGTCTCATCAAATTGGGCAAGTATTGGTGAACCCTGTAGTCGTTTCCTTAATTCGTCAAAAGCTTTCTGTTGTTCGCTTTCCCACGTGAAGGGCACGCCGTCTTTTGTCAGTTTTGTAAGAGGTTCCGCAATCTTTGAGAAGTTTTCCACAAATCGTCTATAATAGGCACATAAACCCAAAAATCGACGCACTGACTTTTTGTCTCTGGGTGTAGGGAACCTCTGAACAGCGGCTGTCTTTTCAGGATCGGGACGAACACCCTCGGAACTAATGACATGTCCAAGGAATCGCAGCTCTTCGAAGCCGAAGTGGCATTTTTCGGGTTTGATTGTCAATTTCGCTGACCGGATGGCTTTCAATACTGTGCGTAGTCGCTCTAGATGTTTGTCGAACGTTGCAGAGAATACCACCACATCATCCAAATACACTAGGCATGACTGCCATTTCAATCCGGCGAGGACAGTGTCCATCATTCGCTGGAACGTCGCTGGTGCTGAACAGAGGCCGAATGGAAGCGCTTTGAATTCGTAGAGGCCATCTGGTGTTACGAATGCCGTTTTTTTCACGGTCCCGCTCGTAGACCTCTATTTGCCAATATCCGCTTTTCAGATCTAAGGAGGAGAAAACCTTTGCGGATCGCAACCGATCTAGTGTATCGCCGATACGTGGCAAGGGGTAGATATCTCGTTTAGTTACACTGTTCAGTTTTCTGTAGTCGACGAAGAATCTAAGTGTGTTGTCTTTCTTCTTAACGAGCACTACGGGAGACGCCCATGGACTATTCGAAGGCTGGATGACATCATCAGAAAGCATCTCCTCCACTTGCTTCTTGATAATTTCCCGTTCTTTCTGTGACACCCGATATGGATGCTGGCATATAGGCCTCGTGTCGTCTTGCGTTATAATTCTGTGTTTCGTGATTGACGTGCGCTGGACCTTCGAGGTACTTGAAAAGCAATCAGAGAATTCTTTTACCAAGGCGTAAATCTGTTTCTTCTGACTGTCCGGAAGGCTCTGATTGACGGTCACGGATGTGTCGATGTTGCAGGCCACTGGTCGAGTGGTTGATGTCGTTAAGCTGCATAGTTCGGTCGCCATACAGAAGTCGTGTAAATAGACGATAGCCGCGCCTTCAGCGATGTGTTGAAGCTCATTGGAGAAATTTGGGAGTAGGACATCTGCACGGCCATTCGTCAAGGGAACAAGACCCCTAGCTACGCAGACACCTTTGTTCAAAAACAGTCCTACATTTGTATCCGCTATGCCTTCGTGGTTGTACAATGCATCATTTTCTACGAGCACCATTATACTGCAGCGTGGCGGCACAGTTACGTCATCATGAACAACGCGTAGAGCAGTTAGGCGTCGTTCCTCAGATTCCTCCACAGGTGTAGCTCGTTCAGTCGAAAACGACACGCTGGACCTACGCAGGTTAATTACGGCGCCATTAGCTCGCAAAAAATCCATTCCTATAATGAGTTCTCTTGAACATTCTGGCAGCGCGATGAAATCGGCCACGTAAATAAAGCCCCGTATTTCAAGTCTTGCAGTGCATCTGCCAAGGGGCGTAATAATGTGACCGCCTGCCGTGCGTATCTGTGATCCACTCCACTGTGTCACAACTTTGCTTAGCTTTTTCACCATCTTGTGACTTATCACTGAATAATCAGCACCGGTGTCGACTAAGGCATTCAGCTCCCATCCTTCCATTCTCAACCGCAAATCTGAAGTAACGTTTTCGTTGCTGCACCCATCTACCGGAAATACACCGTCATCACCCTCAAACCAAATTGGAGGATCTTCGTAACTGACGTTATCAGCGGCCTCACCTCCACAGGTCGCTTGCTTCAGTTTTCCGAGTGTGGGCTTGGAGAGCGATGACCAGGCTGCCTTGAAGGTGTACGTGGGCTGGATGACCGGTAGCGCATAGGCGATGGTGACCGTGACCGGTGTTGGCGTAGAGTTGGCGAGTTCTGGCGCGTCGACAAGTACTCCTCAATCTCCGCTGGTCGTTCGCGTTTCGGGGGCACGGTGCATATGATGGGAAGCCTCTTAATCCAGCCTGTCGGTAAGGACAAAATCGGTACAGATGACCCGCTTCCACACAATAAAAACACAGAGGCCTGCGCTCGTGATCACGCCAGACGTCACTTTTCCTGGGCCTACGCTTCACATAGTGATGTGTGCTACGTGCTCCTGGGGGCAGATAGGTAGCTGTCGGTTCCCGTGGACGAGGTGCGCTGCGTGCCGCAGGTGGGAGAGGAGTTGTTGCCATCGCAACTGCTGCATTACTGTGTACCGTGGGTTGTCTGACAACCTCAGAGTATGTTCGAATAGGTCGAACCGGCTGCAGCTCACGCCCTGGCTCTCGTATCACCTGCCTCAGTTCGTCACGAACAACGTCCGTAACAGATAGTGCAGTTGAAGTCTGGGGCATATGCAGTCTGCTCAGTTCTTCTCTCTTAATTGATCTAATTAGCTCTCGCAGGGCTTCAACGTTGTTTCGCACGCCTCCGGGGAATACCTGTGCCGATGCGCAGTTAAGATTCCGGTTGTACTGCCGAGCCCGCTGTTCCAGTGTTTTTTCGATGGCCGTCGCTTCCGCGTAAAACTCAGCAACCGTGCTCGGAGGGTTGCGGACGAGAACGGCGAACAGCTCTTGCTTCACTCCGCGCATTAGATGGCACACCTTCTTATCCTCAGCCATGTTGTGATCCGCACGCTTGAACAGGCGGACCATGTCCTCAATGTACATAGCAGCACTCTCGTTCGTTAGCTGGTTCCTCGATTGAAGAGCTGCCTCCGCCTTTTCTTTCCGGTCTATGTTCGCGAACATAGCCACCGCTTGTCGTCGAAATACCTCCCAGGTAGACAACGAGGTTTCATGGTTCTCAAACCATGTCTTCGCGAGGTCTTCCAGGGCGAAGTATACGCGACGGAGCTTCTCTCTTTCGTCCCATCCATTCAAGCTCGCTACTCTCTCGAACAGGTCCAACCAATCTTCAACATCCTCGTACGAGTCGCCGTGGAAAACTGGTGGCTGGTGCGGTTGGCTAATGAACACTTGTGCCGGTGTTACCTGGCTAGTCATAGTGGTGGCATCCATCGTTTGAATTCCCCTTGGTGTGAAGTGAAGAGGACCGAACTCAGGTGAGTCACCTCGAAGACGGCGACTTGCCCTCTGGTGTACAAGAGTCACTTCCACGGGGTTGATACGCTGGTCGTCGGGGCTACGCTGTCTTGAGCTCGTGGGGCTTCGATTCATTACCCAGCACCTCCACCAGAAATGTAGCGATGCTGACGCCGACAGGTTAAAAAAACAAGCGTCTTTATTAGGGCGAACTTGTGCCCACAATTCTAAAAACTATGGTCGTCAAGTTCGAGTAGCCGAGTGGCACAGATCCGACTATCTTCCTCTTCCTCGTTGTTGAACGTCCGAACGCGTGGCGCATGCCAGCCGAGCCGGGTCTTGCTGGTGCTGGTGCCACGATGATTGTGGCGGGCTACTTGAATGTGGCGAACCTGTCGCAGCAATATATATATATATATATATATATATATATATATATATATATATATATATATATATATATATATATATATATATATATATATATAGGGAACAAACTCGGCGTATGAGCCAGGCCACATCTCCCAGTCATCATAGCGTCACACGAGTCCACAGGTTGGAGACCAGCCAGCCCCTTCATCAGTCGTACATCATCGACAAGCTTCTCCGCAAGACACCCCGACCATAAATGAACTACCGAACGAGCACCTAGCAGTGCACATCGACGAGCATCGTTGCGGAATTTTTGACTGACCTTCCCATCCCCAAGTACACCGGAGCAGTGGACGATGGACCTGTACAGGAATGGTTTGACCTGTTCAAGCTCTACGCTACCGCTGCATCATAGTCGGAACGCGAGACGGTCGCCAACTTTACCGACTACGTCTCCGGTGAGGATTTCGAATTCTACCTCACCCACATGTTTCAAAACGACGAGTCATGGGAAAAAATCAAAGAAGAAATGATCGTTTGGTTTAAAGAATACAAGCACGACTACGACGAAGACTCTGTTAGAACCTGCCATCCATAGACAACCGCTCTTGGTCGTCACAGTCAAAAGCAGCCTATACACATTGACCAACCTCCTGCTTTTCCGTCGGGTGGATCTTCGGTCGCTCACAACGCGCACCTCGCGTCTCACACGTTCAATATGGTCGGAATAAAGCGGAGAAGCTCGGAGCATGCTCAGTCAAGACCGGGACCTACAGTTCAGTTTCATGCGCCAGAAGAGCTCGCATCGTTTGTTGCACATATGAAGTCTTGGTTTGGATTACCTTTTATTAGGCCCGAGGAACCGGCAGCCGACAGCTACGATGAATGAGCCAAGATGATGATGCTACGCGACAACGATGGGGATGCATGAGCCACACATGATAATGATGATAATGTACCGGTGAAGAGGATGCGTATACTAAATGCCCACATCAATTCCCCCCACGTGAAAGCGGCCAGTCTGGCCGCGGCAAGTCAAGGGGACAAAGAACGTCGCATGAAGGGCTTCATACGGGAGACATGGACGACCTCTGTAGTTCGATAACGGCGATCTGCTGGGGCTACAAGTGGCGTCACGCGATAATTCACTGGTGAAGTCTCTTCAAGAACTGTGTACGGCCCAATAAACCGAGGCTGAAGTTTGTCGCACAAACCAGGTGTGCGAACAGGCGTCAAAAGCAGCACTTCGTCTCCAGGTTGGAAGGATACATCACGATGCGATTCATCATAAACTAGCTTTCTGTCTTCTTGGCGGGCTTCAGTGTTTATACGAGCTCGTTGGCGGCACTGTGCGAGTCGTGAAACGTATTCCTCTGAAGAGGATGGAGACGAATTCGCTTGGCAGGTAAAGAAGGAGACGTCCAGGAAAGAAGTAGGGGAGCGTCCATAAACTAGGTAAAATGGCGAGTAGCCGGTTGTTCGCTGAATGGCCGTATTGTAGGCGAATATGACGAATGGTAGAACAACGTCCCAGTTTTTGTGGTCTGGTTGAATATAGGCGGCGATCATGTCAGCAAGAGTGCGGTGGAATCGCTCAGTGAGGCCGTTATTCTGGGGATGATAACTAGAGGCAGTCTTGTGAGTTGTGCCGGAGGCCTGAAGAAGTTCGTTCACTAGTTGTGAAAGAAAGGCCCTTCCACGGTCACTGAGCAACACACGTGGAGCACCATGACGCAGTATAATGGCTCGGAGAATGAAATCGGCAATCTCAGAAGCTGAACCTGTTGTAACGGATGCCGTCTCGGCGTAGCGCGTCAAATGGTCAATGGCTGTTACTATCCACCGGTTTCCAGCAGCACTGACTGGTAGGGGGCCATAAAGATCGACGCCTACAACTTCGAATGGTGTGGCTGGGCACGGAAGAGGCTGTAGTTTACCGGCGGGAGCAGATGTTGGTAGTTTTCTACATTGGCAGGTAGTGCAGGACCCGACGTACCGAGCTACGCTAGTGGTAATGCCTGGCCAATAAAACCGACTTCGAATGCGATCGTAGGTTTTATGGTAACCAAGGTGACCAGCAGTCGGATGGTCATGAAGTGCCCTGAGGACTTCGGACCGAAGCGATCGGGGTAGAACGGGAACCCAGCGCTGACCGTCAGGATGGTAAATTTTGCGGTACAGCACCGAGTTGTCCAGCTTAAATTGCGAGAGTTGGCGACGGAGCCTTGCATTAGGTGGACGGGAACTGCCAGTGAGGTAGTCTATAATACGTCGACAGTATGGGTCAGCCAACTGTCGAGAAGGAAAATCGTGCGGGTCGTCCGAAGGCAGCTGGTCCATAGAGGCGAGAGAGGAAACCGCCGTAGACGTGGACTCCGAGGGCGTGTTGTGCAAATTGACGGCGGAAACCCCGAGTGGAGTCGCTGGTAGTGGGCAGCGAGAAAGAGCATCGGCGTCACTATGCTTCCTGCCACACTTGTACACGATCTCAAAATCATATTCTTGGAGGCGTAGAATCCAGCGTCCGAGGCGTCCCGACAAGTTCTTGAGTGTCGAAAGCCAACATAAAGCATGGTGGTCGGTCACAATTGTGAAATGGCGGCCATGCAGGTATGGACGAAATTTCTGTACTGACCAAACGATGGCGAGGCACTCCTACTCGGTGATCGTGTAGTTCCTCTCGGCTGCGGAGAGGACGCGGCTGGCGTATGCAACGACTCGTTCTCGCGAAGAGTTGTCGCGTTGCAGGAGCACGGCTCCTAAACCGCGGCCGCTAGCGTCTGTGTGCAGGAAGGTCGGTGCATCATCGTGAAAATGAGCAAGTACAGGGTCGGTCGTGAGGGCACTCTTCAACCTGTCGAAAGCTGATTCACATTCCTGAGACCACTGAAAGGACATACCGGAAGCAAGTAGCTTATGAAGTGGTGCGGCTATGGAGGCAAAGTTTTGTATGAATCGCCGAAAGTAAGAGGCGAGACCAAGGAAACTTCGCAAATCTTTTGGTTTGTCAGGGCGAGGGAAGCGGAGCACTGCAGCAGTTTTATCAGGGTCTGGGCGAATTCCGTCCTTGCTCACAATATGACCGAGTACCTTGATAGATCTGCTGGCGAAATGGCACTTTTTGTTGTTAATTTGAAGACCAGCGCCCGCAAGACAAGTCAGGACCTCGTCCAAGCGTTGCAGATGTTGAGAAAACGTCGATGAAAAGACAACAATGTCATCGAGGTAACATAGGCAAGTCTTCCATTTCAGGCCACGCAGCACGGTGTCAATCATGCGCTCAAAAGTTGCGGGCGCATTGCATAGACCGAACGGCATAACATTGAATTCGTATAGGCCGTCCGGGGTTGCAAATGCAGTTTTTTCTTTATCATCTTCGTGCATGGGGATTTGCCAATAGCCTGAACGCAAGTCGAGGCTTGAAAAGTATTCAGCACCCTGTAAGGAATCTAGGGCGTCGTCGATGCGTGGCATGGGGTATACGTCCTTTCTAGTGATCTTATTGAGTGCTCGGTAATCGACACAAAATCGTACGGAACCGTCTTTTTTACGTACCAGAACGATGGGCGACGACCAAGGACTGGTTGAGGGTCGGATTATCTTCCGTTGGAGCATATCGTCTACGTTTTCTTCAATGATTTTTCGTTCAGCTAGAGAGACGCGGTACGGACGGCGGTGCACAATGGATGTTCCGTCGGTCTGAATACGATGTGCTGTAGCAGATGTCTGGCCAAGGGTGGATGAATGAACGTCAAAGGAGTTTGCATGCTTTTCCAACAAATCAAGCAGCTGCTGCTTCTGTGAGTCATTCAAGCCTTTGTTGATGGCTGCTGTAAAGGCCGAGGAAGCAGCATGATCTGCAGGATGGCCTTTAGAGGAGACAGGGGTAAGAGGCACAACGCAAACAGGCTGCAGATCGGCAACGCAGGCGACAGTAGCGCCCCGTGGTAGTAAAATTTTATCTTGTGTGGTGTTGGTAGCAGCGAGGACAGTTGATCCATGGTTGAAGCGAGCCACACCTGATGCCAGAACTATGCCTTTATTAAGGCAATACGGTGACGGAGTGACCAAAATGTCACCAGAGTCGACGTCGTTGGACAAAACTGTCACTAATTGATGTTCGTTTGGTGGTAACTCGATGTCTACTGCAGCGATGAGTCGAAGTGGCCTGTAGGTTTCGTCGTTGAGCAAGTGGTCCGTGTCAGTAAGATGGGCGACACGTTGTGCACAGCAAATAGCCGCAGAAGCAGAGGAAAGAAAGTCCCAGCCTAAAATGAGTTCATGGGAGCACGGGGATAGCACAGCAAATTCTATATGGTGAAGAATTTCGTCGATTAGTACACGGGCAGTACAAAGAGCGGAAGGGCGAATCATTGTTCCCTGGGCTGTAACCAGTGTCGGTCCATCATAAGGCGTCGTGACTTTTCGAAGACGGGCACACAAATCAGCACGAATAACAGAAAACGCAGCCCCAGTGTCCACCAAAGCATCAACGTCCACTCCCTCAACTGTGACCGCAATCATATTGCCAAGTTCCATTTCCCAAGTTTTTGTTATCGTCCCAAAACACCACACGATTCTCAGCGCAACCCGCGCCTGCAGTTTTCTAGAAGGTTCCGGACTTTAGTAGATCATTTCGATAAGATCACGCCCACTGTGCGAACGGTACAGATTGTTCTGGAAGCTACGCCACCGCCAGCGATAACGCTAGAACATTCGACGGCAAGAGTATAAATGCCAACGCGCTTCGCCGCTGTCAGTTGTTGATCGAAGGCCGACGCTCCGTTCGCCGCTATCAGTCCGAGACTGCTATCTGCGCGAGACTGCTGCTGTAATTGGACTTTCCGTTTACCGGGCACAGGTTCGCCCAAATAAACAGTTAAATCCCAACACGAAGTCTCCTATCTTCGGCCACGTCACGACCCCGTGACATCTGGTGGAGGTGCTGCTTCGTTCATGTACCGCACGCCCCCGTCAAGCCGTGAACCCAGCCCACGTCGCGGAGAAGACACCGACGCCAACCAGGAGCAGCGAACAAGCCGCCGACAGCAAGGGCTACCACCGGAGTACGGGATTCTAGAAGACAAGGTGCGGAAGACCAAGGCCATGACCGCGACTGCAGCGACAATGATAACCGCCACATCCCTGCCCACGATGGTCATGCATCAACCCAGGGAACCACCAATTTTCCATGGGTCATCGTTCGAAGACCCGGAGTCCTGGTTAGAAACATACGACCGCGTGGCCGCCCTCAACCACTGGGACAACGAAGAAAAGCTCCGGCGTGTGTACTTCTACCTGGAAGACACCGCAAGGACCTGGCTAGAGAATCGTGAGTCCACACTCCGAACGTGGGATATCTTCTGCGGCGCATTTCTGCAAACGTTCGCGAGCGTCGCTCGCGAAGAAAGGGCCGCTGCTCAACTAGAGACCCGGGTTCAGCTACCGAATGAGAAGGTTGGAATTTTCACGGAGGAATTGACCCGCCTATTTCGTCACGCTGACCCAGACATGCCTGAGGAGAAGAAAGTTCGTTTCCTCATGCGAGGGGTCAAACAGGAGCTCTTCGCGGGACTAATGAGGAATCCACCGAACACCGTCCAAGAATTTGTATCCGAGGCGACCACCATCGAAAAAACCCTTGACATGCGCACCAGACAGTATAATCGTCGCCTTACTGCAGAATGCGCTGCTGCTCAAACCAGTGACTCCGAAAACCTGCGTGAAACGATCCGAGCGATCGTGCGGGAAGAGCTGCGCAAACTGTTGCCTTCGGCGCAACCTCAAGTGGATTCGATCGCCGACATTGTGCGAGAAGAAGTTCGGCAATCACTTCGAAACCCCCATACACCGCCGCCCGAGCCAGAAACTATGAGCTACGCCGCTGCAGTGCGCCACAACGCTCCTCCCCGTCCACGCCAAAACACCGCCCCGTCGCACTTCCGTCGCCAGACACCACCGCCGCCACCACCCCCACCGACGACCTACCGTTCACCAGCGGGCCAGCGCAGTGCGCCGAGGAAAACCGACGTTTGGCGCACCCCTGACCACCGCCCACTGTGCTACCACTGCGGCGAGGCCGGGCACACTTACCGCCGTTACCAGTACCGACAGATGGGACTGCGTGGCTTCGCCGTTGATGCACCACGTCCGCAGCCAGGAGAACGACCACGTGACATCGCCGACTACCTCACAGGAACTCGGTGGACACCACGAAGCCCTTCGCGTTCGCCGTCGCCCAGCCGCCGTACGTCACCGCACCACCGACAGTACTCTGGCCCAACGCGGGGCCGGTCTCCTAGCCCGTATCCGGGAAACTAAGGGCAGCAACCGGTGGAGGTGTGGTTGCTGTGCGACGAACTACCGAAGATCCTCCGACAACGACGACGCCGCGACGGAGCTTTCCGAACACAACGCCAACCAGGCAAAGCCCTGACGGTGAAAGCTCACTTACTGAAGGTGGCCTGACGACGCAACATGGAAGCAGCGGAACAAGCCGACGCAGCCGTGACCCGACGCCACGCCCTAACTGTAATGCGAGACGGCGAACTAGCGACCTCGACGTTCTTATCGACGGCCACAGTGTGACCGCTCTCGTCGATACTGGAGCCGACTATTCTGTCATCAGTGGGTCGTTCGCCGCGAAGTTAAAGAAAGTTAGGACAGCTTGGAAAGGCCCTGAAATCCGCACAGCCGGAGGTCATCTCGTAACGCCTGCAGGAATCTGCACAGCAAGAGTCACCATTAACGGCCGTATTTATCCTACAGACTTCATAGTCCTACAGCGTTGCTCGAGAGATGTGATCCTTGGCATGGACTTCTTATGCCTCCATGGTGCTGTCATCAACCTAAAAACAAAGTCGATAACGTTATCCACAGAAGAAGCACTACCGCCGCGCACGCCGTCTGGACACCATGCCTTGAATGTGCTGGAAGAACAAGTCACCATTCCGCCTCGCTCAAGCGTCATTATTTCAGTCGGCGCTTCTGAATCACCTGACTTCAAAGGCGTCGTTGAAGGCAGTCAGCATCTGTTGGTCACCCGAAATATTTGCGTCGCAAGAGGAATTGCAGAGCTGCGGGGAGGCAAAGCAACGGTTATGCTCACGAATTTCAGCAATGAGTACAAACATGTGAACAAAGGAACAACGCTCGCATACATCGAAGAAATTGTCGAAGCCACCAGTGCTTTCGCCCTCGCCGATTTTGCGGAACCTGCTCAGAGGAACCAAGCCCCTCCCATAGCTTTCGACGTCAATCCCAGACTTCCGAACGATAAGCAAAAACAGCTCAAGGCCCTTCTCCTGCAATACGAAGATTGCTTTTCGTCGTCATCGAAAATTCGGCAGACCCCAATCACGAAACATCGCATCATAACCGAAGAAAATGCCAGACCACTCCGTCAGAGTCCATACAGGGTTTCGACGCGAGAACGTGAGGCCATGAAGAGACAAGTTGATGAAATGCTGCGGGATGACATTATCCAGCCGTCCAAGAGCCCATGGGCATCCCCCGTGGTGTTAGTGAAGAAAAAGGATCGGACCCTACGTTTCTGCGTCGATTATCGCCGCCTGAACAAAATCACAAGAAAGGACGTGTATCTTCTCCCACGAATAGACGACGCACTTGATCGGCTCCACAACACCAAGTACTTTTCGTCAATGGACCTCAAGACTGGCTATTGGCAAATCGAAGTCGACGAAAGAGACCGAGAGAAGACGGTGTTTATAACACCGGACGGCCTCTTCGGGTTTAAGGTGATGCCCTTCGGCCTTTGCTCAGTGCCTGCAACTTTTCAACGCGTTATGGATACAGTACTGGCAGGATTGAAGTGGCAGACTTGCCTTGTGTACTTGGACGACGTCGTCGTGTTTTCCTCGAGTTTCGACGAGCATCTTCGGCGCCTTGAAGCTGTACTTCAAGCCATCAAGACTTCCGGACTCACACTGAAGCCAGAAAAGTGCAGATTCGCGTATGAAGAGCTCTTGTTTCTGGGGCACGTTATCAGCAAGTCTGGAGTTCGTCCTGATCCACGGAAAACAGCCGCCATCGCCGACTTCCCGCCGCCCACTGACAAGAAAGCCGTGCGCCGATTTCTGGGCCTGTGCGCCTATTATAGGCGGTTCGTGAAAAACTTCGCCCGCATCGCCGATCCTCTCACTAACCTTACCAAGGCCGACGTGGAGTTCAAGTGGGAAACGCCACAGGAACACGCTTTCCAGGAGCTTAAACATCGCCTCCAGACGCCTCCGTTACTTGCCCATTTCGACGAATTCGCCGAGACAGAAATACATACTGACGCAAGCAGCGTAGGTCTTGGCGCCGTTCTTGTGCAGAGAGCTGACGGACTTGAAAGGGTTATTAGTTACGCAAGCCGATCGCTATCCAAAGCAGAAGCAAATTATTCCACAACAGATAAGGAGTGCCTCGCCATCATCTGGGCTACGTCAAAATTTCGCCCATACCTCTACGGCAGGCCCTTCAAAGTTGTGAGCGACCACCACGCCTTGTGTTGGCTAGCCACTTTGAAGGACCCTTCAGGTCGCCTCGCACGATGGAGCCTGAGACTTCAAGAATATGACATTACTGTCATTTACAAGTCCGGCAAAAAACACTCCGACGCCGACTGTCTCTCTCGTGCGCCTGTCGACCAACCGCTACCCGACGACCCGGATGACGACTACTTCTTGGGACCGATCACTACCGACGACTTCGCTGAACGACAGCGGGCCGACCCAGAACTTAAGGCCCTAATAGAATACCTCGAAGGCAGGACCGCCGAAGTCCCGAAGGTATTCAAGTGCGCACTTGCGTCGTTTTCTCTACGAAACGGTCTTCTACAAAAGAAAAACTTTTCATCGCTTCGGGCTAAGTACCTCCTTGTGGTGCCCTCAGCTCTGCGACCAGAACTCCTGAAATTGGTCTACGGAAGGAGCCCGGCAACGACGCTCGATGCCATGTTACCCAACGTCACCGACGAAGAAAACCTCGATGTGAGCGAGTACCGTCAACGCGCCGAAGAAGCCCGACAACTTGCGCGTCTCCGTATCAAAAATCAACAAACGACCGACAGCCACCATTACAACCTTCGACGACGCTTCGTGGAATACCAGCCCGGTGAACGTGTTTGGGTGTGGACGCCGATACGCCGACGTGGACTAAGCGAAAAGCTTCTGCGACGGTACTTCGGACCTTACAGGGTGGTTCGACGTCTCGGCCCACTTGATTACGAGGTTGTCCCCGACGGCATCACGAACTCTCAACGACGCCGATCGCGACCTGAAGTCGTACATGTCGCGCGCCTCAAGCCGTTTCATGCGCGTTAACAAACTGAATCAGCGTTTTTTTTGTATTATTTTTGTATCGGAATTTATTCATTGTACTTTCTTGCATTATTATTGTACTTTCATCTTTAGTTAAAGCATCGGGACGATGCCTCTTTTTCAGAGGGGGGCGATGCCACGTTCCATTTCCCAAGTTTTTGTTATCGTCCCAAAACACCACACGATTCTCAGCGCAAACCGCGCCTGCAGTTTTCTAGAAAGTTCCGGACTTTAGTAGATCATTTCGATAAGATCACGCCCACTGTGCGAACGGTACAGATTGTTCTGGAAGCTACGCCACCGCCAGCGATAACGCTAGAACATTCGACGGCAAGAGTATAAATGCCGACGCGCTTCGCCGCTGTCAGTTGTTGATCGAAGGCCGACGCTCCGTTCGCCGCTATCAGTCCGAGACTACTATCTGTGCGAGACTGCTGCTGTAATTGGACTTTCCGTTTACCGGGCACAGGTTCGCCCAAATAAACAGTTAAATCCCAACACGAAGTCTCCTGTCTTCGGCCACGTCCCGACCCCGTGACAATATTGTAGGGGCGCGCTGGAGGAATTGGAGTCTTGTGTTGGAATGCAGTTTGTCCTCCAAAAACTGCATCGCTTAGTTTTCCGGACGCCGATCAGAAGTAAGGGAAGCGGGCTGAAGAGGGGAAGAAGAGCGACGGTCAGGCGACGGTGAACGGCGTCGGGTTGATCGGTGACTACTGCGCAGTTCACCCGATGCTGGCGGAGATGGAGATCGACGCGGCGGTGACGAATAACGGCGACCCTGGTACAAGGCTCCTGCGGTATAGTCCCGTTCGCGTATGTCGTACCCTCGGCGCTCGTCTTGCTGGCGCTTGCGGCAAAAGCGTGCAATGTGACCACGATAGCCGCAATAATAGCACGTAGGCCGAGTCGATCGATGATGAGGGTAGTAGCTTGCGCTAACTGCACCAGGAGAGAGAGAAGTCAGAGGGACAGGTGACGGCTCACGCGGTGGTGATGAAAAGCTCGTGGGAAAGCTTGTGGGAGGTGCGGCAGCAACCGACGCGTACGTTTGTGGCGGGGACGTCGAGCTGACGGTGCCTGGTGGTGCGGCGGCGGTGTGCGGGAACGATGGTAGAGTACGAGAGACAATGGGCTGCAGGTTGGCCATGTGGGTCATAGACGTGAGCTCTTCCCTGATGCCATCCCGCAATGACGTTGAAGAGGACTGAACGAGACACACTGAAGGTAGTGTGAATCCCATTGATTCCAATTCTTCACGTATAATCGCCCTTATCGTGTCCCGCAGGTTTGGATCAGTCGTAATACGGGCCGCGTCACTGTCTGATTGTAGGCGCATAGACTCAAGTTCTTCGAGGCGCTGACAGGTTGTCGCAACGTCAGCAACGGTAGCCGGATTCTGGATCGCTAGGGCATTGAATGCGACGGGTGCAATCCCCTTAAGAAGCTGGCGCACCTTGTCTGATTCTGTCATTGGTGTGTCAACCCGGCGGCAAAGTGAAAGAACATCCTCGATGTAGGATGTGTACGACTCCCCGATGTGCTGTTTCCGAGTCGCGAGAGCTTTTTTTGCGAGAGCCGAACGAACAGCCGGTGTGCCAAAGACATGACGAAGCTGATCTTTGAAGGCTGACCAGTCGGGGATGTCGATGAAGTGGTTGAGGAACCACGTCTTCGCGACACCCGTGAGGTAGAATGACACGTGAGCGAGTTTGTAGGCGTTATCCCACCGGTTAGCAGCGCCGACACGTTCGAAATCGTCCAGCCATTCTTCCACATCTTCCCCGCGCATACCAGCGAAGGGATGGGGCTCACGCTGGAGCCTGTTGATGACGTGAGAAGGCGCGGCACGCGGTGGTTGAGTGGGAACGGCTGCAGCAACGGCCTCATCTTGGTGCGACATATTTCCAGACACCTGGCCCAAGCGGCGACCTGAACGTAGCTCCAGGGGGTAGAGTGGTCGAGAGGATGACGAGGGATCTAACAGCACTCTCCACCACGTATGAAGTCTTGGTTTGGATTACCTTTTATTAGGCCCGAGGAACCGGCAGCCGACAGCTACGATGAATGAGCCAAGATGATGATGCTACGCGACAACGATGGGGATGCATGAGCCACACATGATAATGATGATAATGTACCGGTGAAGAGGATGCGTATACTAAATGCCCACACACAGAACGACAGTCATTCCCAAGGGAAATCTGACCAAACTGATCCTTTCGCAGTGTCGCTGTCAAATTCTCGGCCACCTGAGAGCCCAACTCACACAGGAGGCTCGGAAGGATCAACTCTCAAGCACTGCCGTGTGCCAGAAACGTTCATTAAGAATGGCGTTGCAAGAGCCTCAGCAGTTGTTTCTGCCAATTCTGGTGCATTATCTTCATTGCCTGATACAAATCGCGACACCCTATCATGTATCAACTATTTGCTGGTCACGTCAACCTACAAAGAAAAGTGGGCTCATGTTTCCAAAGGAAGCCGACCTCGTCAGATAGTGCAACGTCAGCAAGACCAACAAAAGCAACAAGAGAAACCCCAACAGCTAAAACGGCCACACCAACAACGGCAACGAACAACTAAAACTACGTCGCAAGGATACTTGCGGTTTAAAGAGTGTCGTGATAAACGAACACTAAAGAAAAGACTGATTCCACATCTGAGCTATTTTCGCAGAAATAAAAGCCAAGGAACTTCTGCACCAGCGTTCAAGATTGCGCCTTCGGTCTGAACATCTGCGCCATCACCATAGAAAACTCCCCAAAAGCCACAAAACAACCACTTGTGGTCTGCAGGAACACAAGCAGCACCTAATCAGCCACGATCAACGGGTGCGCAAACTGCATGCACAGCCTTTCTATGACCCACGACAAAAAATGCGACACCTACGAGGCACTCAATCCTACGAAGCACTCCAACCTCGTTCATTCTTTGCGAGAATACCGGCTGTATTTCCATCTGTTTCCACGCTCAAAGCATGTTTATGTTGTCCAAAGCGTAACCGCCAGCCTCGCCCAACGGAGCTGTACTTTATTAACCCGAAGTGCTGCCCTCTCTTGTGAAGACTGTGTGATCTTATGGAACTTTAATGTGATCTGCTACTATGGCCCATTTCGATGTCTTTTTTGCGTTCTAAGACTCCTCATTGATTATGCATTGTATTATACAACGCGCATTCTTTCGGGGGGAGCGGTAATCGTGTAACGTAAGTAGGTAGTGACTGAAGGTAGAGGCTGATGACGAAGAAGTGAGGAAAGAACAAACATGGCGTATGAGCCAGGCCACGTCTCCCGCATATAGCGTCACACACACACACACACACACACACACACACACACACACACACACACATATATATATATATATATATATATATATATATATATATAGAGAGAGAGAGAGAGAGAGAGAGAGAGGAGAGAAAGAAAGAGAGAAATCTCGGTATACCGAACTTCAGGGGGTTACGGCACTTTTTTCGTTGTTTTTAAATGTCATTGTTGTGAAAGCCTAAAAATTAACCATAAATACTTATTTCATTTCATTTCATTTCACTTATTTTCTCTCAATGCACAAGGCGTCACAGAGAGGAGTGGTGAAAAAACAAGTAACAATCTGTACAAACAAATGGAGCATGTTTAAAAAGGGTATGCGTTTATGGTACTCTTGAAGTTGGCCGGGTCAGTGATGGATGCGATGGAAGTGGGAAGGTGATTCCAGTCCGTGCTTGTTTTGGGCACGAATGAATTAAAATGGAGGTTTGTACGGCTGCTTGTAATTCCAACTTTGAAGTGGTGATCGCTGCGGGATGAAATGTAGGATGGCGGCAAAAAAAGCGAGTTACTCAGTGAGTGCATGGTATGGTGCAACTTGTGGAAGAGGCACACTGCGCGAGATTTTGCGGCGAAATGATAGGCTAGGTAGATTTAAGGTTGACTTCATATGGGTTATGCTTGCTGTACGGGAATAGTTCGACAAAATGAAACGAGCGGCGCGATTTTGAATTGCTTCGATGCTACTGATATGGATGTTTACGTGGGGATCCCATACAGAGGATGAATATTCTAGCTTTGGTCGGACTAATGTTTTATAGAGCAGAAGCTTCAGTTGCATCGGGGCAAGGGAGAAGTTACGGCGTAAATAACCAAGTGTGTGGTTAGCATTGTTTTTAATAAGGTCAATGTGTGACTGCCAGGAAAGGTTGTCAGAAATTGTAACGCCAAGGTACTTGTAAGAGCTAACTTTAGTAAGGCGAGAATTATTAAGTACGTAGTTAGTAGAAATATTACATGTTCGACGTGAGACTCTCATTACTTTGCATTTAGTAACATTAAGGTTCATTAGCCAAGTATCGCACCAAGATGAAACATTGTCTAAGTCACACTGAAGGGCAAGGTGGTCAGAAGGGGTTTTAATTTCGCGGTAAATAACACAATCATCGGCGAAAAGTTTAATAGAAGAAGAGATGTTATGTGGCAAATCATTAATGTAAATCAGGAAGAGTAGTGGGCCAAGAACGGATCCTTGGGGGACGCCAGAGGTTACGGGTGAGAGGGGAGAGCTGAATTCATTCGCAGTTACAAATTGGGAGCGGTCTATTAGAAAGCATTCAATCCATTTTAATATGTTAGCATCAAGATTAAGTTTGCTTAGTTTTAGCAGTAGCAGTTTATGGCATACAGTGTCAAAAGCTTTAGCAAAGTCGAGAAAAATACAGTCAACAAGGGAAGAAGCGTCAATGGTAAGAAAAAGGTCATTAGTAAAGCAGAGAAGTTGGGTCTCACACGAGTACTGTTTCCGGAATCCATGCTGGTGATCACTAAGGAACGAGTCGTTTTCTAAGAAAGTGATTATGTGGGAGTAGATGACGTGTTCCATGAGCTTACATGGTATTCTTGTTAACGATATGGGCCTGTAATTGCGGGGGTTATGAACGTCACCTGATTTGTGAAGAGGAACCACCTTTCCCGCTTTCCAGTCACCCGGGAGGCAATGACATTCCAAAGACTGTGTGAAAAGCTTACATAAAATGACAGATGAATAAACAGAGGTATTATGCAAAAACTTTGCACAGATACCGTCTTCACCTGGAGCACTGGCTAATTTCATGTTTCCTATCAATTTTTGTATGCCGACACAGTCAAATAAAAGGGGTTCCATGGGAACAAGTTATTTTCCACTGACCAAAGCGGCTACTTTGCAACGTTGACTTAAAGAAGTCTGTGAGTTTTTTTTTTTGACGTGTGCAGCACAAACTTTCCAGTGCAAAGTCCACCAGCTCATACACATCCCTGTTGTTGTCGGGCTTTCTCCTGAATCAGTGGGCCCGACACGGGTATGTTCTGGTCTTTGAACTATGTGAGCACCGCAGAGTCTACCGGCTGGAAGTCACCGAGCTGCAGTCGCTTTCTTGTTGGGGCAAGTTGCGGCTGATCCTGGATCCTCATTATTTTGTTCTTATCTTTCAGGATCGTGGCAATTGTAGAACGCTTCACTCCAAGTTCTTTGGCCACAACAGCCTATTTTGTGCGTTCAAGTTGCCAAAGAATACCCACTTTCTCGCTTAGCGAGAATTGCTTTGGCTTCTTCGTCGCAAGTAGAGATGAACTCATTGTAGTACAACCGTAGTGTGAACGCCAACTAGCTTTGCGAACGCGATAAAAAATCACTGAAGGGAGATGAACACGACTGACAAGCCCTCCTAGAGCACATGTAAAAGTGACAAAAATAAGAAAAACTCGAAGCGACGTGGCTTTCATAACCTCTTCCGAAGAAAAGCAAGAGCTGGAAAAATTATCCCGTTTCGGTTCTGGTTTTTGCCTTGTACATGTTTTCTGTGCCAATGCTTCCGAAACTCCCACTATGCTTCTCTGACCTTGCCCTCCTGTGTTGTCTTGGCATCTCCTTTCTGCGCTTGTTAACCTGCAGCGTCAGCTCTTTATCAAAAAGAAAGAAAAGAAAGTCGTCTTTTCGTATTTTGTCTCTCTTGGCACCGTCACACGACTTCCGAGGAGCATAGCGTCCGTTTGCTCTGTCGTCTGCTTGCATACCGATCTGGTGGTCGCAACGGATTTCAGAACATTAGTTCGAACATTAGTTAGTACTGAGGAGTTCATTTCGAGAACAGCAACACTTCCTTTCATGCACAGATATTTAGCCTAGAGTGCCACCTTAGCTGTCACTCGTCTTAAGGTACAACGGTGAGCAATAGGCACAACCATGGCATGTTATTGCTCTTGAATATTGTAATGCCAGGGGAATGGTTGTGGTTGACATGTAACAGATGCAGATGTTCCAAAATAAATATATTTTCCTAATTTTGTTGCATTTATACTCTCATAATAAGTGTAGTAGTATACTACAGTTAAATCTTGGTAGAAAGAACAACAAATAACGAACTTTTCAGATTAACGAACTTTTAAAAATTCTAGCACCGACTGCTAGTAGTTTCAATGTAAATTATTTCACTACTATGTACTTCAGAATAGCGAACTTTTCAAAATAGCAAGCGGTATTTTAGTTCCGCGTTATATTAATAACGCCTCAGTACTATGAACTCGTGTTCCAAAATTTGTCGCAACCACTGGAGCGCTACTCAACCAGAGGGCACAGCGAACGCACGCCTTGCTTCTCAGTAAACGCGTCACAGTGCAGCGGGAAAAGAAGACCCAAGAAAAGAACACGTTTGAATCAATCGAGATCAAATTTACCGATTGGGTGAGACTTAGTGTGGCATTTTGCCCCGTCATGGGGGTCTAGTGCCTAAGGTTCTCGGCTGCTGACACACAGGTCACGGGATCGAATCCCGGCTGCTGCGGCTGCATTTTCGATGGAGGCGAAAATGCTGTAGGCCCGTGTGCTCAGGTTTGGGTGCACGTTAAAGAACCCCAGGTGGTAGAAATTTCCATAGCCCTCAACTACGGCGTCTCTGATAATCATAAGGTGCTTTTTGGATGGTAAACCCTACATATCAATCAATAAATTGGTGTGGAATTGCCATCTTTGTTTGCTCGGTTTAAATGAAAATGCGTCACCTTAAGCACAAGTCTGTTGTCTATCACGACTGATTTTGTTAACTGATGTTTTGCGGTCACATGCAATATTCCCGCAGTTATTTGCTGCGGGGAGTGAAATGAACTAAAAATAGGCACGTTAGACACGAGCGCCATCTGGCAGTTATCTTCGAAAACTAAGGCGTGCGTGACCGCGGAGAAAGATGCGCGCCAGTCTCAGAGGTGATAACGTGTAGAATTCAAAGGGACGGGCAGGTGCCACCACCGTGTCGTCGTAGCAAAACGTTGCACTGTCAGCGTAGTGCGATAAACGCTACAGTCCTAAGAGTTACATGTGTGTGTCTCTTCTAGTATAAACGTACACATACAAAACATAGCCGTGTTGTTATGGCGCCTCAGATATGCGTAATATTTGCTTTTTAAAGAGGATAGTTCAGGACGTCTTGAGGGGCTAGTTGGTTCATTCTATTCAGGTAAAAAATTGCGCTGAAATAGAAAGGACACCACAAAGAAGGAACACTTAAACAGGTCCGCGAAGGATGGCGGAAAAAGCAGGTCAAGAGAATCAGGAAAGATGCCTGCTGGAGGGGGTGGAAAGCCTTCAAAGGAGCACAATTCGACCGGCAAAGAGGACGACAAGAGACAACCTGGGAGATATTGTGAGATACTTCAAAGATAAAGGTCTCAGCTTGACTACGGCTGACAAAGAAGGTGGCTTCGTGATTATGCCGTCAGCTATCTACCAGGAGAAAGCACGCCAGGCCATCGAAAAGAACTTTGTCAAGGTAAAGCCTAGTGAGGCACGTGTTAAAACAAAAGCAGTGGCATTGTGTAGGGACATGAAGCTAACGAAACTTGCGAATGCAATTCAAGGAAGTAAATCCAGCACCTTGCAAGTGTTTTTTAGTGCGAAAACGCACAAAGTGGAAATTCCCTTTCGCACTATTGTGAGTGAAAAAGGCTCATGGCAGCACCAGTCTAGCATGTTTTTACAAAAATGCCTGAACAGGTTGTGTTTGAATGATCCGTTCGTGACGAAGAATTCTATGGAAGTAGCGCGGTTTTTCGAAGGCAAAGTTTCACATGGGCTGACTTTCTCAGTGGATGTGCAAGATCTGTTTTATTCTGTTTCCCATGTTGAACTTTTTGAGTGTGTTATGGATTGCATTTTAGAGAATTCAGCTATTGGTTTTCAAAATTCCACGGGTCTGAGTGTTGATAATTTTATGTCGCTTTTGGAATTCTATCTGAAACACACTTTCATAGGTTTTGACAAGGGTTTGTACCTCCAAAGAAAAGGCATTTGTATTGGTTCCTGTGTTGCCCCTGTTTTGTGTAACATTTTCCTGGCCTACATTGACCGCGATCTGCTTGAGGTGTTTAGAAGTGACGGAGTGTTAAAGATTTTTAGGTACGTAGACGATTTCCTGGTAGTTTTGGACAAACAAACGAGTACTAACAGTAATGTGCACAACGTTGTAAAGAAGTTTAACAAGTACGGGAGGGGTCTATGTTTTACTTACGAGCTACCGCAGGAAGGAACGCTTCAGTTTTTAGATCTTAAGCTCATATTCAAGCATCAACATACTTGTTATGCGTACTGTCCGCGTGCTAGAAAGAAGCCTTTACCATATACATCATCACATTCTAAGGTAGTTAAGAGGGCGATCGCTTCAATGTGTTTGGAGTCTGCGCTGGTGAGGTCGTGCTCGCATGAGAGGCAGGCCAGCTTCCGTGCTCAGATTGAACGACTGAAGGCAGCCGCGTTCCCGCAGTCTGTGCTGGCGGCGGTGGCCGAGACCCTCCTGAAGAAGCTAAAAGGGCGATCACGGAAGCAGTGCCTGAAAAACGCGCCCAGTGGGCGTGAGAGGCCGTTAGTGGTACCCTATTTACACCGGGTGACGCACAACCTGAAGAAGGTTGCTAACCGGCACGGAGTTGACATGGTGTTTTCTGCACCTAAGAAGCTCTCGAGGTTGTGCGCGCGAATTTCGAGCGGCAATGAGCGCACTAGCCTGTGTAACAAGAAGCATGCCAACCCGGTGGTGCAATGCGATGTGGGAGTGGTATATGCGACTCCGTTTTCCTGCGGCAGATCTTACGTGGGCCAAACAGGCCGCTGCGTTAACGATCGCATACGTGAACACCAGCTGTCGATCAAAAATAGTGAAATGGGAAATTTGCCTGCACACTGCGCAGCATGTGGATGTGAACCACTATTTCAGGAGACTAAGATACTGGGACATAGCAGAGATACGTGTGCTCGTGAGGTGTTGGAAGCATTCTTCATCAACATGAAAGGTGATAGCTGTGTAAGTGAGGCCTCGGTATCGCTCTACGGTGCAGAAGTGTCCTTTTTGATTGATAAGGTGCGTTAAGTAGCACGTGTTGATCCTCGACGCGTCGGCGCAGCTATGTACGGGTTCCCTATTTTACCGACGTTCTACAGTCAATAAAAAACAGTTGGTAGTTTGCGCTCGACCTGTTTAAGTGTTCCTTCTTTGTGGTGTCCTTTCTATTTCAGCGCAATTTTTTACCTGAATGAAAAGAGGATAGTCTTTTTGGGGACCTTCGACACAAAAATTTTGATCTTTCTGTCTGTCTGCCTGTCTGTCTGTCTGTGTTTCTGTCTGTTCCTTTGTTTGTTTGTCCACTCTTACCGGCATCGGGCACTTGAAACGGCCAACCCCATCCGCAGCGACCACCCATGGTGCTCAAGGTTGAGCGTTCATGCTTGTGCAATTGTCAGTTAAAAAGCAATTATTGCGCATGTCTGGGACACCATGACAACACGCATAAATTCTGCATACGCATCTCTTGCTAGAAAACACATAAATAAGTAATTTTAGGGACCGTAGCGCTTATCACGCTGCGCTTACCATGCAACGCTTGCACGGAATGGGGAGTGTTTCCGACGCTTTGCTAGGACGAGATAGTGGTGGCACCTACCCGTCGCCTCGCGCTCTACACCTTATCACCTCTGAGACGGGCGCGCACGGCCACGCGCTTTGTTTTCTGAAAGAAACTGCCAGATGGAGCTCATGTCTCACGTGTGACGTGACTTGATGTGCTTGTTCGCCTCCGCTGCATGCTCGAAGCACTCTAATGCAGCGCCTCCAGAGTATCATTCACCGATTTTCTTGCGCAGAACATCAAATAAATGTTTTGTTCACTCTCTCCACACGCAAGACTATCGTCTTTCGACGACATTTGTAGATTACATGCAGATACGGGGCCAATTTTTTAATTGACAATCGCACAACTATGAACGGAGTGGGCACAAGGGAGCGGCAAGCATGTGTTCGTTACTGACCAAGCCGCTGTTTTTTGTTGTGCAGTCTTTCCTGGTTGGCGCATGGCTTCTACCACAGCATGACGCATCGACTGTTCCAGTCCTGCAAGTTCAGCTGGTGCCTCCGGCGCCGATTATCGACGAGCCATGCTTTCGTCACCAACCGGATCTTGAAACCACCTTCAATCCCTTTCTTGACAAGCAAGCGTCATCGACATGGTCAACACTAGACACCGACTACTTAAAGGACGGGCATCGTACGCCAGCCTTTAGTGGGCACGAGGGAGCGGCAGGCATGTGTTCGTCACTGACCAAGCCGCTGCTTTTTGTTGTGCAGTCTTTCCTGGTTGGCGCATGGCTTCTACCACAGCATGACGCATCGACTGTTCCAGTCCTGCAAGTTCAGCTGGTGCCTCCGGCGCCGATTATCGACGAGCCATGCTTTCGTCACCAACCGGATCTTGAAACCACCTTCAAGCCCTTTTTTGTCAAGCAAGCGTCATCGACATGGTCAACACTACGGTACCACCAAGGAGGATACATAAAACTTGCTGGAGTGGAAGGGGCGCTGTGCAAGTGAAGCCAGCCGCCGCCATCTTGCCAGTGGCAAAAAGCGTGCTCAGCGCCATCACGAGCTGCTGATTTCGTCCGTTCTTGTTTCACCTTGTCGGCATGTAAAAAACAATTGGTTTACAATCGTTGCATCTTGCGTCGTTTACGGATGTGCCAACAGGTTGAAAAAAGGTTATGGCCTCACATTCCACCTGTACGTACACAAAAACGTCTTCGACATAGCCATTTCGCGCTCGTTACTAAAGGGAGCTATAACTGACGTGATCTAAGCGTGCAAAACATAACAGTCCGGATTTGTTTTACAGGTTTCTTAAAGATCCTGTAACGCGGAGCCTCTGGGAGTGGGCCGTTCGCCCTGAGAAGTAGAATGCGAAAGACTGAGATCACTTCGCTCTGTGCACTTCGCGCCAGAGTGCTTTGACAACCTCTTTGACATTGAAGGGAAAACATGTGAAATGGGGTCATGAAGTGGCATTCAAGGCACTTCAACGTGAAGAAGAGTTGTGGCTCGGAAACAAACTTACGAAAGTCCACGTCCAATGGAAAAAGCAAGAAAATGAAGGTATGATATGTTGTACAACTGATCGAGTGCCTCAATTGCCGACGTTTTGGACTTCTGCGAACGAAAGCTAAAGCTGCCGCAATTCAAGGGTGCCAGCACAGGATCTACGTTTATTAGAACTTTTGATCGCTTGTTTGGCATCTTAAACTCCATGAACCAGCTGGCAAGGTCGTACAAAGCGCCCCTTTGGCAGGGGAACGAAGCAATATGGAAGTCGTTTTTTGCGGAGACTCGAGCGTACATAAACGGGCTGAGAGATCCGGCAGTGAAAGAAGGACTGAAAAAAAAACAGATTCATTGGTTTTTGGATACGCATGGCAAGCACGGAAAGAATGTTTGACAGACTTGTCAGCCAAGGTCAGCTGAAATACTTACTGACACACAAACTCAGTCAAGACTATGCCGAAAACGTCTTTGAATCAATACGTGGATGAGGCGGCCATAACAACAACCCAACAGCTTCGCAGTTTATGGCTGCATACAAGCGTCTATCGGTTCAGACGGAAGTCAAGTCTTCAAGTTCTAGACTCTGCTCCCAAGATGTTCTCTCCGTATTAAATGCAACGACTCCTGCAGCCATGGTAGATCCTAAAAGCAATCTCACTGACATGCGCAAGGCCCCAGTCCTGCAGCCCGATGACCACGACAATACGCATTGCATTGACTAGTCCGAAAGCTTTTCTGTTTTTGTCGGTTCCGTGGTGCCATACATAGCAGGCTTCATTGTTCGACAGGTCGAGATTGCAACTACCTGTGAAGAGTGCATAGCAGCCATGCACTCAGACGAGCTGACACCTTTAATTAAATGTAAGAGGCGAGGTGGTCTTGTTTCACCGTCGCGAGATGTCATTAGCCTCTGTAAAGAAGTCGAGGACTGAGGCAGCTACAGGCTGAATGTGATTCCATCACAACGGTGAAGTCAAGAGCAAAACACCTCATCCTGAAAGTTCTATGAGCTTGCTCCGAGAAAAACTGGTTCCATAAACTAGAGCAACACGTCCTAGACTTCGATACGCTTGATAATCAGGTTTACAGTTTGTGCAGGCAAATCGCCGAACAATACGTAAAAGTGAGGATACCACACAAGACGAAGGAAAAAAAACGAAAATTGGTCAAAAGTAAGGTGGGACCACTTTTGACAAGGGCAATACTTTTCAACCACCAGTAGGGCACCTATGTTTTCGATGATGTGTTTGCTTATAAGCATCGCTATTTAATGCATATGCACTTTAATTGAGTTCTCTACATGCCACTTGGCTGCGTACAAGTCGCAATAAACGTTTACAACCAGAATTACTTGTTTTCGTTGCTCAATAAACACACGAGTCACTTCACCCACAGCGCGATGAAGCATAAATTTGAAGCGCTCGGCTCTTTTCTGCCACTGGCAACATGGCCGCCGCGCGCTCGGCGCGGCTTCACTCTCTCCCGTAGCGGCGCATAGGCGGCTTCCACTCCAGCAAGTTTTATGTATCCTCCTTGGGTACCACCGTCGCCATCTTGCGAGTAGTTTCTGCTTGAGCCACCAGAAGACGCCACTAAGTCACGTTTGGAAAAAAGGGAAGAAAATGCACTCTCCGCCGTCGTAGCATGCAGTGGCGAAGAGCCTGTTCCTGCTGGAACTAATCCATTCTTTTCGGAGGTGCCCCTGCTCCCATATCTCCTTTGAAACGTTTCAAATGTGCGTGACGCCCTCCCCCCCCCCGCTCCCCAATAACAACAACAGCAACAAAAAAAGGCACGGACCCGAGAGCCTTTGTACTCCCGTGCAACTGTCCGGAAAAGAGGTGCCTCTCTCTCTCCTGGTAACGTATAACTATTTACAATAGAACGGCGCTGAACCGCGCTGCCGCAAGGGTTGCTCGAAATAATGGTTTGGTTTTTGAACCGACTCTTTCTGTTCCTCGCTAAAAAAGAGTAGAAAGAAAAAGAGTAGAAAAAGAGTAGTTCTCGAGGAAGTTCTTCAGTGGCCCTGAATACCGGCAGTGTTGGGTCGCGTGGAACAACGCCGACCTTGTGCACGTGCATAGTAATTATAGATTTCTCCACTGTCAGCAGCTTTGGTTCGACTGTGAATGTAATGTGGGTGTCGCGCATGGTGCGCTTGATACTTATGTCGCTACATTCAGAAGCTACCCAGGAAGCTCCTTTCCACTACTTCCTGGCTATCATTACACAAATCCCCTTTTCCGTGCCTTGCAGTGAGCCAAAAATGGTGATTTTGTATGCATGAACGACAGAAGGGCTTTGCCTTTTTGCTAGCGAGAACACTATGAGCCTCATGCATCCCAAAACAGATGTATGGGGCGCAGCTGTAAACAGATGTATGGGGCGCAGGTGGCTATCAGTGGCGCCTCTATAGGCGGTGCACAAGGCGTATACACGAATGCGCTGCTCAGCTTTAGCGAAACATATGAGAGACAATTTTTTCATCTATAAAACGAGTCCTCCTAGCACCGCACTGAAGAGCGCAAGTCGTAACACAGATGCGAATTGCGTCCTTTTGGGAGTATTGAATAATAAAATGCGTAAGGGCTCTTTCTCAGCGAAACCCAACCTATCTGTATAGACCTAGAGTCGACACCCGAAAACTAGCTCAGCTTTTCCAAGAGGTTATTCAATAAGGCACACGGAAGCGACTGTTCTTGTACTAAAATTATAATTTCATCCCGCAGGTTGGCTGCTAATGGCAAAGTCGGGCAACATTGGACAATGTGCATTATTTTCAGCTGTCTAGATAGCAGCAACGTAAAGTAAGAGATAAATAAAACAGAACACAGAGAGAGACGGCAGTTGAACGAAGAACGCATTCAGTGCGAAATCTCCACCGAAGCATCGAGAAGGTTGGTCCTGACAAGGACCGTTTTTTTTTTCTGGTTTTCTTGCTTCTGCTAGAGGTGGTGGATATCGCCGCATCCTTTTTCGTCGTCTTAGGAAACGGCACACTGCCATGCACGGTTGTAACACCGGGCACGAGTGTCTTGCGTTGGCTTCCGCTGCTCCTATTCCCTGTAAACACACAAACATGATACGAACTGCTGAAATAATGCTTTTTTTAGAATGGGCTTATATTTTGATGTTGTTAGAATCACTGCATAAATATAGTGCAGTGGTTGTACCATCAGTTCCACGACATTTCTCACAATATGCTTCAAATAAATTACAACATGACAGGCGCAGAGAGAGCTACTTTTTGAGGAGCTCAGATAAAACGTTAAAAAAATGTCTTTAGGAACGGTGTTTCTCGGGCATCAATACAAATTGCTCCGTGCTATGAACAGCGACGAGTTAGGCTGGTCTAGAAAGTGAATTTGTTTCAATACTATCACAGCAAGTTGATCCCAAACAAATCACACTCGGAATAGCTGACACAAGGAAACACAGCGACACGGAAAGATAGTTATTACTCATATTTTGATAAGGCGCGAAGGGAAGATCACCGCTTATATTCCGCTTTATACCGTTGCAAGCTCAGTTACTTACAGGCATATTTAGTCCTTCTTGTACTTGGCTCTTTTGGCCTTCGGTGCTTCTCCATTCTTCGTTTTCTCCTTAGCCTCAATGGCAAGTCTGTTCCACTCCGGACGGCGCACGTCCATGGACCGAGCAAGTCTGGAGTCTACAATCTCTGGAAGGATGCAGTCCTTGTAGAAGCGCAAAAGAAATGGTTCCATTTTCGCTCTCCAGAAAGCATCTTCCCTGCGTATTTCCTGCACGTGTATACATTTTGTGGTGTACACTACAAAGTCACAGATAATCCGCCCGGTGTTGTGCAGCTGGCCCTGCACTTGATAAAAATAGCTGTGCGACCTAGAGAGAACCGGAGCGCCATCTTTTTGTTTTTTCTCCGAGAAGTTTCTTGCTGCTTCCAGTGGTTCATGTTCCTTGTACTTGAACGGGCATTTGACTTCCACAATTCGGTCTGTTCCAACCAGCCCATCCGGGGTAACTGCCAAAAACCCGTGTTTCAGGTCAATAAAAAGCCCACATGGCTGAACAACCGTTTCTTTTTCTGTTGCATACAGTTGGAGTGCAACACTTTCGTGTTGCTTCCCGTGCTCTGTTGCGGCGGTTGTGAAGCCTTTGGGTTGAAGGAGCCGCTTCACCAGCGCATCACAAGGAGTGCTGTCTTTCCTTGTGCAGACAGCATAAAAATTGGAGGCGGTGAGGCGGAGCCTTCCTTGCTCGTGCCATTCGGGACTGCTGGCTTGCCCACGCGTCTCTTCTTCGATGCTTGCTCGCTTGCTGTCATCCACCTGTAGGTCCTGCAGCTGCCTTTCTGTGTTCGCAGACAATACGGCAGCCGACATGTCTGGCTTTTGACAACTTGGTTCATAATGGGGTGCCGAATTGCTGGCTGCGTGATTGCCGTATCTGCGCTCACGGTGGCCGCTCTCCTCAAATAGCCGCCTTTTGCGTGACATCGTCTGCCTTTTCATTTCGAATCTCCTCTGCGTGTATTTCTTTAGGGTTGCAGCTGGGCTTGTGCAAGTGACAGCCTTGCTTTCTTTCACGTGCCATTCAGGTCCCAGTTGAAAATGAAGCCCCGCACCTTAACAGCGATGCTCATAGGAGCCCTTCTGGCAACGATTTATCTGCTTTCCTTCAGAAAATTTAGCCACAAGGGACATAATGGCTTCAGCAAGATTGCTCGTGTCATCTGTGATGAGACGGTCTGCTTTGTCCGCAATCATGTTGGCTGCAGACATCAGCTTCACTTGTTGTATTTTAGGAACTGCTTGATACACGTTATCTGCCTTGCTTCCATTGCAAAAGTAGCTTTTGCAGCCATCGTGACTTCCAAAAACATGTAGCGGCCCATTCCTGAGGTCTGAAGCTAGCTCTTGAATAAGTCGTGATTTTTCTTTTTTTCAGGTCTTCTGTGCTGCCATTGCAATCGCGCAGAATTTTGGCGTAGTGGCTCACAGCCTTCCGAGCTCTATTCTTAATTCGCTTGATTCTAGGAGCCGACAGCAACGAGCGAGTGCCCTTGCTTTCCTTAGCGATGCTATAAAGTCGAGAAGTATAGCACTTGACCACATGATTGGCGCACACGTTTTTCTTTATGAAACGGCCATATTCTACTTTAGTCTGAAGCTGGTAGTATACTGACGAGTCTCCGTCGCCAATGAAAGTGCGATACTGCACACCATGCATTTCAGTGCTTCTTTGGAACCCTTCCACAAGAATATCGGCCTCCATGGCGCCAGAGCTTTGATTCCAGTTTCTGTAGCATGTGTGCTCTTTCGTCTGGCCTTTCTTGGAATAATATTCGCAAGTGCTGCACAGCTTGTTTCTCACGCCCAAGTAAAGCAGCTTTTGCGTGCGCTTTCCTACGATGACAACCAGACCTGAGTTGGCAGAGTACCTGTGGCCATGACTCCTGTGGGACCAACCGCCATCCACAACTACGGTGATCCATGGGGTACTGTCATCCTCGCAGAAGTCTCCTGCAGCCTCTGCGAGCCTTTTCTCTTGTTCGCCAGCCTCAGTCATTTCCTTCAGGAGGGCTAGCTTCCACAACTGAAAAACAAGAAAAAAAGACGGCAGAGCTTTCAGCTATGTCTCAAGTTACCTTTGGCGGCTACATTCGCCTCTAAGCACCACATTTTGCAGGGTACTAAAAAATTGCTACAGTGTTGTCATTTCAATGAAAATTACTCGTTCGTAAGTGGTGCCCTAGCAGCCGCGAATAGTATTGAAGCGCAAAATTACATCAACTCCCTAACCGAGTGCATGAAACAGAAGCTTACTCACGATTCGTTTGATCGAGACAAACCATCCCTGAAAGCTTTCAAAGGCGCCGACTAATATGAATGAAGATATATTTGCGGTGACGCACCTAAATATTTCTTCATCTTGTCGGCGTCTTTTCAAGTTTTTACCGCTGCACAAGTACTGTATCTATGCGAGACTATCCTCCTCACACCGCTTTTCACCGTTTTCTGCGTGGATATTTGAATGGGTCTACGCAGGTATTCTCCTGAACAGCACTGTAGCCACCTTACAGAATTCAGCAAGTGGTTCACTCAAAAGTATAGAGGAAAGGTTGCGCTTCTAAGGCACCTTGTGAATTAATATACTAGGATACTAGGTGATTCATCGATGTCTTGATGTATATACAGTATAGCAAAATGTGTCTCTTACCTTGCCAATGCTTTCCTCTTGCCGCAGGAACGATCCCTTGCTCATTGCAGGAATTTCCATGACGGACATTGCCTCTTCTAGGTGCGAGTGTCCAGAACCTATGCTCATAAAACCCCACACTGCAGCATCATTGATGCCTAGTGCCGTCTTTTCTGTTAGGGGTGTTGGCTCCGCTACAGGATCAGTGGTGACCTTCCTGTTTTCGGCGCATCCATTGCACTTGAATGTATATTCTGACCAGAAGCCTACTCTACGCTCTGTCTGCAGTTCAAAGAACCCAACATGTGGACTGGCGCAGCGATGGTTGCCGAGTTCTTGTATGGCCTTTATAAAATGAACAACTGAGACAACTCTTCTTCCAGAGATGTTCATGCATTGCGACGAAGTTTCATTCAAAGCATTTGAAAAGCAGAGATTTGGCAAGTGCTCGTCCACCCGTAGGCCGTCCCAGTAGTCTGCAGCAACCTCATCACAGACGTCAGCAGTCACTTCCGTACGAGGAATGGTACCCTCATTTGCAGTTTTGTCGCTGTTTGGGCTCTCAAAAATGGATTGTGGCCTCTCTCTGTAAAAATGAAATAACAAACCATTCGATACTCAGGATAGAAAATAAGATCAGCATTTTCATTGTTGCGTAAGCGCGTCATCGTGCTTGTTTCCATTATCGTACAGGAATAAAACTTTTGTAAACTTATTTGTCGAAGTGAAGTGAGAGCAAAAAAAAAGGGCTCACTGTGCCCGTGCCATGCATATGAGCAGTATATGACATACCACTGCGAGAAAAGTACGAAAGAATGCAAGGCTTACCTTTTCGTTCGCAACGTGTTGAAATGTTTTCTGCGTTTCGCCGATAGTACCGTTGGCTTTCGCGAAAGGACTTTTCTCAGCTTCCCCATGATATGGAAGCGCAGTTTGACTGCAGGGCTCGAAGGCGCCAAATCACGCAATGCCGCAGTATCTCGCAGGACGCACGTCAAACACAAGTGAAACACAAGTGAAACACAGCGTTGAAAGCCGCAAAACTCACAAGCGAGCTACCACTCAACCAGACTGGCTGAGTCGACGTCGAAGTGGTGGTGATGAGTGTGGAGAACAGACGCTTATTTATGCAGCCCTTGAGGGAGCATGGCGTAGCGTCTCGGAAGTCCCGATTGGAGCACAAACACTAATAGATATATGGATGGAGAGGGAGACAATTCGTTTCGTCTGATTTGTAAATGGATTTGTGTCTCCAGTTTGAAAGAGGTGAGAATAGTGACACCCCCACCGACACTGTTCCCACTCTCAAGAACGTGTTTTGTTCGCGAATTCGATCCTTCTCTAGAATCCTACACTCCCAGGAATCCCGGTAGCTTTTTCAACTTATCCCATTTCTCACAGACTGGAGAAGGCTGTATGTGCCGAATAGACTTCAGTATCGAGCGGAATTTCCCATCCTTTCGTCCATGTGCTTGTATACTTGAGAAGGATACAGTTTTTATCATCTAGTTCAGGTAAATTCACAACAGTCGCAGTTCCGTTTTTTCACATTAGTATTCGTAGTAGTCATATATCGATGCTTGTTAATGCACCCCTTTATTGTGTATCGCTTAGCACAAGTGCATCCCACGTAAAACAGAAAGCCGTGCTTCATTTGCAACCACCGCCTAAGCAACTAAATTGTTTTATTCACAAGCGAACACGTGAAGCAAGCAATGCAACTCAAAGAACACTGCTTACATGTGACTGTATACTTTGTAGATAAGTGATTGTCACTCAGTGAAATAATGAAGATACGTATATGCGTATATATAAATTCTTTACTGTATGGGTTTATTTCAACACTTTAGAGCTATCTCTCAATCGGCCATGTGACCATGTCTATTTGTTTGGTTTTTTCCTCAAGTATACTCCACTCATACAACTATCACGCAAACAGCAGCACTTTCCTGGTGTGCTTCGGAAATAACTTTTATGGAAATGAATTTAGAGCGAACCTTGAACAAGAACTCTAATAATACCATATTCGATTAGATTTCTAATTGAAAAAGGAGATATTTAATTAAGTTGATTTGCCTTTGGCAGTATTCGATTCAATGTGAAAAGTTAATATTCGCGCTCCCCTACAAAATAAACAGCACAGTACAGATGGTTGGAAAAGTTTAGAGGCCTCATGTAGCGCGAAAAGTGCCCGTCGCCATCTACGTGAGTGCTACCAAAAAAAATCGTTGGTTGACGTCACCTTATGACGCCACAGATCACCAAAATTTTTGTCATTACGTCATCCCGTGACATCGCCGCTTGGTCAAAGGTGGGCAGATCCCCGAGGAACTGACAAACCGCGTGAGGTGCGGAAAGCTTTCGGGAAGGGGATCAATGCAGTCGACTGAGAAGAAAAAGAAGGCGGCTTTAGCGTTCGAATCCTCTTAGTCAAATGCACAAGGGACCTTGCGAATTTTATTGGGTAAATATTTCGCATAAACATGGCGTCAAGTCACCACCACTTGCACCACTTCGCATGCGCAGGCTAGTCTCCCGAAAAAAAGTACATTGTTATCCTAGTTCAACCGTCGTCACGTGAAATATTCGAACACACATACACTGCCAGACACTCGTCACCTCCCTGCGATGGGAAAGCGCGCTTCAGATAATGTCCTACGGGCTTCAAAAATATGGGGAGGCAAGGTCCAGTTCTTTGTGTCCTTCAAAAACGCTTCTACAGTCACCTGAGTACAAAGGCGAGCAACCAAGCGATTCCTGGAATCTTTGGCACAATAGCCTAACCTGCTGGCTATGCATTCCTGATGTACAGTGCAACACGCTTTATTCCCTTCTTCCTTTCTCTCTCTCCTTCTCTTTCTTTCTTTTTCAGCAGGATTTAGCCACTGAAGTCTAAAGAAGTCCATCCGTGTTTTGGCGGCTTAGTTATGTTTAGAAGCGCCACTTTTGACGAACGTCGGAACTGACGTGAAACAACTTGACGTTTTTTTATGACAGATGGCGTCACCGTCAAAAAGTGTTTGCGAGCTTTATTATTTTCAAAAAATCTTTTGTTTCAAGCACCGCTTCGTAAAGTTAGTGAGTACTGGTGATTACAAGACACTACATGGTCCTGCTAATGTGCAATACTTGTTGTGAATTAGCCTACAAAAGACAAAAAAAAGGAAATTTGCATGAACCTGGCAAGCAGAAAAATGAGCTAAATTTACTGCTGTCCTACAAATTTTCTAATTAACTTACGACAATTTTCTCTTCATAGAAACCTAGTGAAAGGCTTGCTGATTTATTATTGAAGATTTCAGAGTTTCAGCTTGGATAGGTTTGTCTCTTCGTCGGTAATGCCTGACCAAGTAGCGCCATCAATTGCCGTATTGAAGGAGTAATAATTCAAGAACTGTTCATCAGAACACAAAACAACTTCGCGTACACATAATGTACATTGTAGCCTCAAAACCCATTCAATATTGTTGTTCTGCACAAAATAGAAAAAAAGTTATTTACTCATAAACTTTCATTCTTTTGCCCACTTTCATTAGAGCGTGCATCAATTTCTAATTGCTTTACTGGCGATATCTCTTCATAGAAACCTTGCATAACGCTTCGTTAAAAGGCTCAGCAAATTTCATTTCGTTATGTTGGACAGTTTTGCTGCACTGGCAGCAGAACGGAGGCTTGTACAGCAAAAACGCTGTTTTTTTGCTCACACTGTTTTAATTTCCATGAAATAACACTCTAGACTAGGCAAAAATACTAGTTGTCATTAGAAAGCGGAGAACGTAAACTTTCTAATGCAGTAGAACTCATATTCTTCCATTGAGCAGAGCAAGCACAGTGAGCCAGTAAACAACGACTAAAATGTCGAGCTCTTGCCACTGGAGTGGGACCGCCACCTTAAAGGACGGGCATCGTACGCCAGCCTTTAGTGGGCACGAGGGAGCGGCAGGCATGTGTTCGTCACTGACCAAGCCGCTGCTTTTTGTTGTGCAGGTTAGTGAAATTCCGTCACTGTACTGTAAACGTTCTAGTAACGTTTGCCTGCTGCTCTTTCCGTGCCCAAGTGTTCTTTGCGAGATGTTTTGTGAATGCGTTCTTGTATCAAAACAGTTGCTGCTTTGCGGCGATGTGGAGACGAATCCGGGGCCTAATTCGGAAGTCCTAGCAGCTATCGCCAATCTTTCCGCCAAACTGGAGTCGCGTCACGCTGATGTTTTGCAGCAATTTGCTGACCTTAAAAAGAATCAAGAAAATTTGACACGAACGGTCTCCGAGTTAGCAACTAGAATGGACGCTCTTGAGTCAGTTGTCGATACCCTTGACCGCGGACCATGTGCCGCTGACATAACAAACATTGTTTCTGCCGCTGTCCAAAGCGAAAATGCGGAATTGAAGTCAAGGATGGACGAGCTTGAAGACCGGTCCAGAAGGGACAACCTTATCTTTTATGGAATAGCTGACAATGAAACGGAGACATGGGAGCAATCTGAAGCACACGTGTGTAACCTAGCCTCTCAGCTTGAAATGCAAAGTTCTGAACTTTCTGGTAGTATCTCGAGAGCACATAGGTTGGGCGCTTTTTCAGCCACAAAAATGCGACCCATCATCGTCAAGTTTTCTTCTTCCAAAGTGAGGGACCGCATCCTTTCACGAAAAGCCAAACTTAAAAGCTCAGGCGTGTCAGTGGGGGAGGACTTTTGCCGAACCACTCGGCAGTCGCGCAAGAAGCTAATTGAATTTGGCAATGCAAGCGGTCAGCGTTTTTCACTGCGTAACAGCAAACTTGTAATGAACAAGAAAACGTACGTATACTGTGCGGCGACCGGTGAGGTTTGTGACGTCTCCTAACCAAGTGTCGCATGCATCGAGCGGTAGCGCGTCAGTGCATACTCCCCGCGCCAGTCCCCATCCATAGCTATCTTCATCGCAGCCACATGTCGAGCACGTGTCTGTGCTTTTCACAAATACACGGAGCATGATGAACAAGCGGGTGCAGTTATCTTCTACAATTGATTCATGTTCAGCAGATATTATTGTTTGTACAGAGACTTGGCTGTCAGGCAAAATAAACAGTGAAATATTGGAATGCGGAAAATCGTACAACATTTATCGTTACGACCGTGACGTACGTTCTGGGGGAGGTGTATTGATTGGTGTCAGCAGTGCTCTGAAATCTTATGTGGTTAATGTATCTTCCGGCCTAGAACTTATCTGTGTACGAATCTGTCTGCCAAGCCAAAATTTCATTCTCTGCGCATGTTACCGGTCGCCCACCGCCTCGCCATCGTTTTCTGACGAACTACATGATGTTTTAAACAGTGTCGTTATTAGTTACCCGAATTTGCCCTTATTTCTTTTGGGAGACTTCAACCTACAAACATAAAGTGGCAAAGCGATATTGTAACCCTTACTCAAAATTCGTCTGAGTGTGTTGAATTCATAAACGTATGTTCTGACTTCAATCTAACCCAACTCGTACACAAACCCACACGCACGACAGCTACTTGTTCCAATACCTTAGACTTGATCCTAACAAACAAGCCAGACTTGGTTACTTCCCTTAGTTACCTTCAAGGAATAAGTGATCATTCCATGTTACACTTTAATCTAAAGGCACGTGTTTCTTCTAACAAAAGTGTTAAAACCATCCGGGATTACTCTAGAGCAGACATCAGGTCAATAACAGAAGAAATGGAGCAATTTGTCGATGAATTCATGGCGAACTTTGAAGAACGAACAATAGAAGAAAACTGGTCTATTTTTAGAAATAAACTTTTATATTTAGCTGACCGTTACGTTTCACAAAGAAATGTCCGCACTAATCCCCGTTCGCCATGGTTCAATGCTACACTTCGACGCTTACGCAACAAAAAGAAGCGATTGTTTCGCTCTGCCAAGAGAGTAGACAGACTCAGCCGTTGGTCCAAGTACCAAAACGCTAACGCCGAATACCTCCATGAAGTTGCTAATGCAAAAAATGCTTACTTTAACGTTACTCTTCCCTCTTATCTACAAAACAATCCACGAAAATTTTGGTCTCTTGTGAACGGTAACAAAAACAAGCTAGTGCAATTAACACACTGTGGTGAACCTGTTCCAAATAATGAATGTTGCAAGCTTTTAAACGATGCATTTTGTTCAGTTTTTCTGCGCAGTTTTTCGTCTTCTGTTCCAACAGCCCCTAGCCATAATTTTTTTCCTATGGACTATATTGTAATAGATTGGGTAGGAGTTAGAAAACTGATCAACAACTTGAATATGTCTTCTCCTGCGGGTCCTGATGCCATAAATTCCAAAATATTGAAATGTACAGAGTTGTACTCATCACTAATTCTTTCGAAGATTTTTCATCAGTCTTTGCAGTGTTCATCCCTACCTGGCGATTGGAAAAAGGGCAAGGTGGTTCCGGTTCACAAATCAGGTAACACTAGTTCACCGGAGAACTACCGTCCCATTTCACTGACAAGCATTCCATGTAAAATGTTAGAGCACATAATATATTCACATTCAGTTACTTTTCTCGAAGAAAATTCCTTTTTCAACAACTGCCAACACGGCTTCAGGAAGATGGTGTCATGCGACACCCAGCTTTTGTCCTTTACTAACGACCTGTGTGTTAACGCTGATCAAGGTTTCGATACTGACTGCATTTTCCTTAATTTTGCGAAAGCATTTGACACTGTATCTCACGACTTACTAATTCTGAAGCTTACCAAACTCAACATTGACCCTAATGTTCTCTCTTGGATTAAAGACTTTCTTTCTAACCGAACCCAGTACGTAACCGCTAATGACTGTTTATCCCCCTCTTGTGCTGTAACGTCTGGCGTACCTCAAGGGTCCGTACTGGGGCCGTTGCTCTTTCTTATTTACATTAACGATCTTCCCGCCTGCATCACTTTTCCAACCATTAAACTCTTTGCTGATGATTGTGTATTGTATCTGAAAATTTCTACCCCAGCTGACACCTTGAAACTTCAAACCGATCTTAACAACCTATCCGAGTGGTGCAATAAATGGCTCATGCGTCTTAACGTGTCCAAATGCAAATACATGCGAATTTCACGTCGTGATAATACTGCTAACACGTGCACGTATAGTCTTCATGCCGCTTCTTTATCACACGTTGATTCATATAAATACCTCGGTCTTCATATCACAAATAATCTGTCTTGGCAGATGCATGTTGACTATGTAACTAACAACTCTAACCGCATGCTCGGATATTTACGTCGCAATTTTTCATCTGCACCTTCATCACTAAAACTAACTCTTTACAAAACGCTAGTACGTCCGAAATTAGAATACGCATGCGCCATCTGGGATCCTTCTAAACATACTCTAATCCTCGCCCTCGAATCGATTCAAAACCGCGCAGCTCGTTTTGTATTTTCTAACTACTCCCACCATTCTAGCGTAACTGCAATGAAGATGTCGCTAAACTTGCCTGATCTGTCGTTGCGTCGTGAATGTTCTTGGCTTTCACTTTTTCACAAAATATTTCATCACAACCCCATTTCAAAAGAACAGCTTTTCACAAACCCCTCCTACATTTCATCCCGTTTGGATCATCGTTTAAAAGTTGGTGTGCCATCTAGTCGAACTAATCTTTATTATGACTCTTTCATTCCACGAACAAGCAGGGACTGGAACCACCTTCCCGCCGCCATCGCCTCCATCACAGATGTAAATAACTTCAAGGTCATCACCCACCAAGAAGTGCTTTGAATGTATTGTTGCGCGTTTTAGTTGTGAAACCCCACTCCTTTCTGTAATGCCCTCGGGCCCTGAAAGTAAATAAATGAAAATGAAATGAAAACGCTAAACCTTGGGAAATATTGGTGGGCGCTGAGGATAAGGTTGGCCGTTTGGTGCCGTTTAGGTATCGTTAGGGTGGACCTACCTATATACATACATACATACATACATACATACATACATACATACATACATACATACATACATACATACATACATACATACATACATACATACATACATACATACATACATACACACACACACATACATACATACATACATACATACATACATACATACATACATACATACATACATACATACATACATACATACATACATACATACATACATACATACATACATACATACATACATACATACATACATACATACATACGTACGTACGTTCATACATACGTACATACATACATACATACGTACATACGTACATAGAGTCAGACAGTCAGACAGACAGACAGACAGACCAAAATTTTTCCATCGAAGGTCCCCAAGAAAGATAATCGTCTTTAAAAACGAAAGAACGACTTTCTTTTTGTTGAAACGCCGACGCGGCAGGTTTACATGCGCAGAGGCGAGGGGTGAGAACAACACGGGAGCGCAAGGTCAGCGAGGCAGAGAGCAGAACGGTAGCTGCGGAGCAGGAAGCATGAGTGCGGAAAACCTGAGACAGCGAGGGAGCATAAAACGAAACGTGAGGAATTTTCTTTTTTAGCTCTTTCTTTTCTTCGGAGGAGACGATGACAGCTGCGACGCTTCATGTTTTTCTTCTACATGTGCTCTAGAAGGCATTGTCAGTTTGATCATCTCTTTTCGGTTATTTCTTATCGATTCCGCAAAGCAAGTTGGCGTTCGCGCTGTGGTGGTACGACATTGAGTTCATCTCTGCTTGCGAAGTTCATCTCAGTTTTCACGAAGCGAGGAAATGAATGAATATTCTTCGGCAACTGGAAGGCAAAAAGCAGGCTGTTGTGGACAAAGAACAAGTTGGAGTAGCACTTTCCACAATTGCCACGATCCTGAAATATAAGAACAAAATAATGAATTGCCAGAATCTATCACAACTTGCCCCCTCAAGGAAGCGACTGCGGCTCGGTGACTTCCAGCGAAAGCCGTAAGAGCCCAGAACGTGCCCGTGTCAGGCCCACTGATCCAAGAGAAAACGCGACAGTTTGCTGCACTTTTCAATGCAACAGACTTCGAAGCATCTTCTAGTTAGCTTCACCATTTTCGCAGTTGGTGCTGCACGCGTAAAAAAATTCCAGACTTCTTCAGGTAAACGTGTATTTTTTGGTGTTCGATTGTACATTTGTTTCTTCTCGTGAAAAAGAGTTCAAGGACCCACCGTTGTAAAAGTCGTTTTGGCGGCGAAAAATGTATTTATGTTTAATTGTCGGGCTTTCATATAACGACTTTTCAAAATAATGAATAAATTGCCGCGGCCCCCTGATTTTGATTATACCAAAGTTTCACGGTATACAGGTGGAACCATAGTCCTATTGTTAAGCACCCAGTCATTATGCACCAGGAAGAAGTTCATCATATCCTGAGGCGGTGCCGGTGGTGTCTGAACTGCCTGTAGTGTCCGAATTACCTGCGATGTCAACAACTCCTGCAGCACCTGTCTCTGTGGCCACTGCCTCCGCGGGCACGCCTGCCGAAACTGCTGCCTCCACTGTGGCGGACTATTCATTGATCAGCGATGAACAAGTGAAATACTGGGTGCATAAGAGGGGTCTGTACTCACTGCATAGCCTATCGCTGTGCAAAATTGCACCTCATTTATGGCCAAACCTTATAAATGTCCACGTGCTGATTGCCTATTCCTGTGTATAAGTATCATTGCACTCTGGTTGTAAGAATTTAAGTTGTAGTACCATTGAATAAAATAAAGTAATAGATAACGTATGTAGGAAGTACTGCAGGTGCTGACTTTCCAGGCTATTTGCAGGAGCTCCTGGAAAGAAGTGCACATTCATGCTGCCAACGATGTGAAATCGTGCCAATTACTTAAACCCTGCTACATTCATAAAAAGTACTTGTAAAAAACAGATTTGAAGATGGAGCTCGGAGGCGAGGAAGAAGAAGCAGCCAGGGTCACGCTCTGCACATTTTTTTTTTGTTCTGTCAACAATAAACCGAAGACGTATCGGTTATGCGGTCTCTCTGGTCCTTCTGAAACATGGTGCCGTGACCAGGATTCGAACCTGGGTTATTGCGCTTCTACGCTTCAACGCTTCAACATCTACGCTTCAAAGCACCTCGATGAAAAAATGCATCTTTTGTGAGATGACTGGACACTACACGGAAGATTGCAGAAGAAGCATTAGTATGCAACAAAAGAAAGAAGCCTTGCAACAGGAACGAAGGTGCTTCAGATGCACCAGACCTCACCACACGGCGAAGATATGCCGTGCTAACGTACGCTGCAAAACATGCAAGGGAAGGCACGTGACATCCATGTGTCGACCACGTACGCCTGCAGGAAAGTCAACACAGCAGCAAAGCGGGGATGTTGAGCAAGTGCTTAAAAGCGCGCAACCGGACCGGTTAGACACCAGCAAGTCCTGCAACATGCACGCACAGCAGTCTGATGAACAGAAGTGCATACTACTGCAGACAGCCTTTTCGTGGACGGAGGGAGAAGGCAGCGGGTGCTACGCACGGATTCTGCTGGACAACGGGAGTCAGAGGACATTCATCCTCAAAAGCTTGTCAAGAAAACTAGCGTGCAAGGTAAAAAGATCCGAAAGGATTACTGTAGGATCATTTGGAGGAGGAGAGATGGAACTAGACATGAAAGTCGTCGAGGTCAGCGTGAGGAAGGATACCATCTCGGAGCCAGTCACGATTGAGGCACTGGAGATAGAAGTTATATCCTGTGACGTGCTACCATCGCCACCATTGACAATACACGAAAGAGCAAGATCGATGGGAATTCGTTTGGCTGATGACAACCAGAAGAAGGACAAAGAAAGAAAAAATATGGAAACTTCTATATTAATTGGAGCAGATTATTACTGGACTGTCGTCACTGGTCGCATTTGCGAGATTCATCCAAAAGTAATGGCAATAGAAACAATATTGGGATGGACGGTCCAAGGTCCTGTAGGACTTCATTGTGTGCCGCTGAAATCATCGACGGTTATGGTACTTAAGGTCAGTGCCAAGTCGGACACGACTGCGGACCAACTGCAGAGATTCTGGGACTTGGAAAACATGGGCATCAAGGAGAACCCAGCAACAAAGATGAACGATGAACATGTGCTAGACTACGTCCGACAAACAATGGAGTTCAAGGCAGGAAGATACCAAGTGCGGCTACCATGGAAGGAAAACGTGACATTGGACGACAACACCACCATTGCAGAGAAGAGGCTTATGCAGGTGACCAAAAAATTATGCAAGGATAAAGATGAACTCCTAGCCTATGACAAAGCTATTCGAGAGTACTTTGAGCAAGAAATAGCAGAAAACGTCGAAGAAGATGCTGGATCCGATATACAGAACAAATTTGTATACTACATGCCGCATCAAGCAGTAATCAAGAAGGACCGAACAACGACAAAAATACGGATCGTCTTTGACGCATCATCAAGCCAGAATCCAGGTGAATCCTTAAATGACAACTTGGAAAAGGGGCCAAACCTAAACCCCGACATCACAAGCTTGCTGATGAACTTTCGACATCACAAGATCGCTATGTCAGCCGACGTGGAAAAAGCATTCCTGCAGATCAAGATACATGAAAATGACCGAGACGCACTGCGATTCATATGGTGGGAAAGAATACCCAGCGAAGATATGCCAACCCCGAAGATAAAAACGTTACTTTTCGGGTTACTTTCGGAACTACACCAAGTAGCTTCCTTCTAGCGGCCACGATTCATTGACATTTGGATAAATTCGAAGAAAAATATCCTGCAGTTGTGGCGCAACTCCGGAAAGGAATCTACGTCGATGACGTTTTACTAGGAGCCGACGAATACTCGACATCGACAAAGATATACAAAAAAGCACGAGATATTTTTCGCTATGCGGGAATGAATTTAAGAAAATGGATTTCAAATGACGCCGAGCTAAGAAAACACTTTCATGAAGAAGGAGAGGATCTGGATCGAGGGATAAGAAAAGAGGGACAAATCAAGATTTTGGGACTGAAATGGAATTTCGTAGACGACGTGTTGAGCTTTCCCGACACTACATGGCGAAATGACAAGGATACGAGACAACTCTCAAAAACACAGGTTTTGCAGGACACGGCAAAGCTATATGACCCTTTAGGTTTTTTGACACCATTTTCAGTCAGAGCAAAAATATTGCTGCAAAAAATTTGGATGGATAAACTGAAATGGGATGACCCGTTACCAAGCCAGCATAGATCAACTTGGAAGGACTGGTCGGAGGAGCTTCAGCACTTAGATGACTTCACCATTAACAGATGCTATGACAACAGACAAGCTGAAGTGAAAGCATCGACTCTGCACGTGTTCTCCGATGCGAGTCCCATGGCATATGGAGCAGTAGCATACATTGTAACAGAATACTCCGATGGAAGCAATGAAGCAAATTTAATCATTGCAAAGGGTAGAGTCGCTCCAATCAAAAAGATCACACTAGCAAGATTGGAGTTGTTGGCGGCCACAATACCACTCAGATTGGCCAGTCATATAACCGAGAATTTCATCAGGAAACTGAGGAATGTGAAATTCTGGACTGACTCTCAAATTGTGTTATGCTGGATAAAGTCAAACAAGACGAAAGATCTGTTTGTTCGCAACCACGCAGCAGAAATTAAGAGCAAGTCCAATGAGAGTCAATGGGGTTATGTTAAAAGTGATGAAAATCCTGCGGATTTTATGACAAGGGGGATGAAGATGAAACGTTTGCTGGACAGTGAATTATGGTGGAAAGGTCCCACGTGGGTCAAGAATGAAAAACAAAGCCCTGATTATGACATCACGCATGAATCGGATAGTGATAACAACAAAGACGAAGAAAAGACAGTGGCATGCTTAACTACCACCACGAGTGAAGAAAAGATAATTGATGTGAGCAGATTTGGATCATACAAGAAAGCGTTACGAGTTACCGCGTGGGTGATGCGTTATATAGGAAACCGACGAAAAGAAAGGAAAACAGGTTCGCTGACAGGAGAAGAAATGGACAAGGCAGAATTTGTGCTGATAAAGCAGGAGCAGAATACGCTACAAAATGCAGTGACACGAATATATGACAACATGAATCTGTACGGCACGAACATCTTCGAAGATGATCAAGGTGTCCTGAGAGTAAAAGGGAGGCTTCAGTGGAGTGATTTGAGCTTTGATGAGAAGCATCCTATTATTTTACCAAGAGAAAGTCACTTTTCAGAACTCCTAGTTCTAAACGCGCATCAAGTAACAATGCATGGTGGCGTTGCGGCAACATTGACCCATCTAAGAACGAAGTTTTGGATTGTGCGTGCCCGACAAATGGTGAAATATGTGATAAAGAAATGCATCACATGTAGGAGATTCAATTCTAGACCAATGGCACAAGAAATTCCACCTCTACCAGCTGACAGGATTACACAGACGAGGCCATTCGACACTGTTGGTATAGACTTTGCTGGACCGCTAAATGCTCGAGAGGAGAAAGGCGGAAAAGTTACAAAGTTTTACATTGTGATATTTACGTGTGCAGTAACAAGAGCCATACAACTGGAGTTGGTCAAGAGGATGTCATCAGAAGCGTTTATACAAGCATTCCGAAGATTCGTAGCTAGAAGAGGATTGTGTACAACTATTTACAGTGATAATGCAAGAGCATTCAAAAAATCTGAGAAAGAGATGAACAAGATATTAAAGATGGAAGATGAAAGGGTTCAACAGTATACCAGTAACCTGAAAATAAAATGGAAGTTTATTGTAGAGTTAGCTCCATGGTGGGGAGGATTTTATGAAAGACTGATCAGAAGCTTTAAGACATCCATGGCAAAAACTATAGGTGCTCGACTTTTGGATGAAGAAGAACTACGGACTGTGGTTGTTGAAGCAGAAGGAGTACTTAACAACCGGCCTCTCACTTATGTGTATGACGATCCTAACGAGCCACAACCCATCACACCGGCGGACGTTATAGGAGGCAGGCAAGCAATGAACAAGCAGGAAGAAAACAGACTCGGAGAATACAGTTTGCTGAATTACTGGAGTGCAAGAAAACAGGCTATGATAACATGGTGGACCAGATGGAAAAAGGAGTACCTGAGGGAGCTTAAGTGTGCCAGCAGAAAAACAGAGCGTCACGCAAATGTACAAGAAGGAGATGTACTTCTGCTTGGAGAAGCGCGAAAAAGAACTCGGTGGAAACTCTGCAAGATCGAAAAGATTTTTCCAGGCAAGGATGGACTAGTGAGAACATGCTTGCTTCGTACACCTGAAGGAAAATTAGTCAAGAGGCCGATTCAACTGTTGTATTCTCTCGAAGGTTGCTTCGGTTGAATCTGGCCGGCGGGAAGATGTAGAAAACAGATTTGAAGATGGAGCTCGGAGGCGAGGAAGAAGAAGCAGCCAGGGTCACGCTCTGCACATTTTTTTTTGTTCTGTCAACAATAAACCGAAGACGTATCGGTTATGCGGTCTCTCTGGTCCTTCTGAAACAGTACTATCTATAATCTGTGCCCAGCCTTCACCAAACTGTGCTCCAGCTTTTCAACAACTGAGCGTTTCCTAAACGTGTCATAGTTTAAGGTGTAAGACCTTGAACTATCACATTCATAAGCTGCTGGCTTCACCAGGTGTGCAGTGATCTTTTACTTCTCCTAGATTGCGCTTGCACTGTAATCCTAATCCGTCGTAGTGGAAGCTCGGTTTTAGTGTGCTTGAAATCTACAGTGTAGTTTCAATCTGTTAACTGTTCAGCACTTGAATTTATTAGGGCATTGTGAAGTTTTTCACATGGCAGCTGCAGCACAACTGTCTTGAATAATCTACAGTAAACTCCCGTTAAGACGAACTCTGTCCAGACAAATTCTTGCTTAAGGCGAACAACTCAGTTTTCCAAAGACTCAATGAAAAAACCTCTGCTTAATTAAGACGAACCACGTAACAGGCTTCTTCTGTTAAAGACAAACTCTTACAGGGACCAACAACGACACGCATGCACGCGCGTCAGCTGCCGATGTTCTCGAAGCGCGACGGCGCATGCGCGCGCGTCAGCTGCCGATGTTCTCGAAGCGTGACGGCGCATGCGCGCTACATTACACAGCTAGCGAATGTTCGTGAAGAGGAGAAGCGCACGCGGTGTGTAGAGGAGGAAGGGTGCACAGATGGTGGAGGAGTGAAGCGCGAGCGGTGTGTAGAGGAAGAAGGGATGCACAGACGGTGGAAGAAGGAGGAGGAAGCTTGCGGACGGCGCCGCACTACAAGCCTCGAGTATTAGATGCTCCGCATCTAAAAGTGCATTATTATTGTCCATGCACAAAAACTGTTTCCTAAGAGCTCTTCGTCAACGCATTTGTACATGCATAAACAAGTGGTGTTGGAACAACCAAGCTATAAAAATGTCAAAACACAATTGTGCATGTCCGTAAGTTCAATAACACACTTTCCAAATCCCAAAGCTTCCAACAGATGTGATATACATACAGCATTTTTTTCAGAGCATTGAGAAATGTGGTTTGGCTCTGTGTACGCAATGACTACAATAAGTGAATATGTGTTGAGGGTGCAGTATTTTTATGTGCAGAATTGCAGCGACCATGAGGATATGCAGGCACACAGCTTAGGCAGGAAATAACATGCCGAAGTGCCTGAATACTGTATGAAAAAAGACATTTATTTACGATTACTAACTTCTTATTTATTTGTCGTTGTCACAGAACAATACACGAATGGGAGTGTTACAAAACACATTTTAAGCATTCAGTAATGAATATGAACAAGGCACAATACAAGTTTCTTTGTCAACTGCTGGGTCGTAAAAAACAAATACAGGTGCAAAATGAAAACACAACTTATTGATACAATCTTAGCAAAAGTTTGACGAAAAAAGCTTTTATCTATAGTATTTACAATATCAGTGGGAAAGTGAATAGGCAAGGAAGAAGACACTGGCGAAACTGCTAACTGTTAAATACATACGAGGACACGAATACCATAGACAGCCATTGCCTTATCGGTAATTTGCCAATGAGGATGCATGCATTATATACAATGATGGTTGCCACTACTGTTGCCTGTCTACGTCATGATTTCATGAACAGAGAGAATATAGCAGCATTACAAAACTGGCTCATTCCACTCAGGTACAGCTTGTTTTGACGGAGCTTCAAAGGTTCAAAACAGGAACTTGTTTCTACCAAAACAGAAATACCTGCCAACATCTGTGTAGCAAAACATGTTGCACATCAAAAGAAGCTTATCAGTTTGAAAGCAACTAAACTTCATGATTACGGCCTGACGCATATTCAGTGAAAAGCAGCTCATTAAATGTGGCCATTTGATTACATAAAAAATACGCCTTTGAAAGTTAAGGTAGCCAACACCCGGTCAGAAAAAGCGAAACGCGATCAGTGTATCTATTGCTCAGTGTAATTCGCGCAAAACAGTGACTTCTCAGGCACAACCAAGCGGGAAATATTGATCACGAAATGAATACACAAGGCATGCAACTATTTTGTGTTCAGTTCATTACTAAGTTGTTGTCCTTATGTCTATTGGGTGATTAAACTGACTTGACACAATTATTCCTATTCATTCAGTCCAGATTTTATTAATTTGTTTCTAGAGGTGAGCCCAAGTTGTCTTTAGATTGTTATGCACTGCTCTGCATAACTGTCTAGTATTTTTCATTTATGCATTTCTTGCGTTCTGTGTGCCACTAATTTTAGCATTTCAACTTTTTTGGATTTGCAGCGAATGCAGCTTCCAAGTTGATACTTTGCAGCGAGCAGTTATGCGCAACTTTGGAAAAGTGGCAAAGTACACTCACTTGTTTGCGGAACTCGTTAGGAAGGAAGTTGATTTTTCGAAGGTATTAAGAACGAGTATTATGACCGAGTACCCTATTTCTCACAAAAATATAACACTATAAATGTCAACTAAGGATACACATACAATCATACTTGTGGGCACAGGAACAGCAGCAGGCACAGGAAATTAAATCTTCAAGAGTAGAATAACAAATGTACACCAAACTGCATCACCGTCAGAGAAGCAACTAACAGCCATACCGCCACAACAGTTCACATGCCCAGTGGAGTTCACATATGCAAGCTGAGCAGCATGCTCAAGTTGCTTGTCTTTGCTCGAGACAGCCAATGTGGTTCGACTTCAGTGAACAAGCTCGCCAGGTCAGGGTACGTCCAAAAGGGGTACACTGTCGACGATGTCGGCAAACAGCGATTGCAGGGTGATGGCTGTGACGACCGTGGAACAAGCCATGAATCGATGCAATCGGTTGGCAATGAGGGCCTGCATTATGAAGAGGAAGTGATTATGCCCATACTAGTAGCTTATCAAGCAAACAAAACAATCAAATGGGAACATATCTTTAAAAAACGCATAGAATCGGCTGACAAAATCTGTCTGCAACATCCTATGAAAGCTGTGCCAGAACTGACAGAAAGCTATGTAACAATCCAGCAGTGAAAAACACAGCAATGAGGAAACTCAAATAGTGCAGAGATGAAACTTGTGAAGCTTTATTGAGCTGAGTGATCAGCTCTTTACTCATAACTGACGGCAAAGAATCCACAATTCGAGCTTATTTACGGTCTTATTTCAGTTCTCCAGCTCTGACATATTCAGTGTACCTAGTTAATTTCAGGGTGGCAATGTTCGTTGGGTTAATTAATATAAATAATGCACAAGAAAAACTGTTAGTAGTTTACAATTGCCATTTATTATGGTGCTTACCAAACAGATGGCATTCACAGAGTAGTATTCCTTTCTGTCATTCGTCAGCAGCTGCACTGGTGGCAAAGTAAGATGAAATTCTGCTGCTCATTTGCTTGTTACGACACGTGTACCTAAAAACAAAACAAAATATCTCATCCAAAACATCAAAATAAAATTATCGGCATGTTTTTTCGTACACCACAGAATGCAGCAGTGTTATAACTAAGGAGCAGATGTAAAAATGTTCCAAACCACAGGCCAGTTCATGATGTAAAATATAGACTCATATTTACCACATCAAAATATAGAAAAAACTACATAGACGTTTCGCCAAATATGCAGCTGGAATCCTCAGTATGCCCTGGCACCAAATGAGCGGAGGTTATACAGTTTGCTGCTTGTCTCATATGTCACTTAGTATGCGGCCGCGGTTGTTTTGGCACGCCAACTTGTCCCACTATTGAATCATGACTCGAGAAGATTTCTCTTGTCCCACTTTTGTTCCCGAGCTAGCGTTGTCTCATTACTGAAGTCGAAGGCATGTCCCGTCGTCGAGCAGTGTTCGACGAGCTTTGTCTTATAATGCCTGGAATGGGTGGCTTTTGTAATGTCTCCTTTGTGCTCTTCGTGACATTGTGCCGCTTACTGCCTATTTCACTCATGCATGTGGTGTCGCAACATCACTGATCAGCACTTGCTGTCATATAGATAAAAAACATGGTTGGTGAATTGTAACGAAGCCGTTATCTGATCAGGTTTATCAACAACACCCAGAAACACGGGCAAAAAGGAACAAGGAGTGTGACACGGGAAAACACAAAACCCATTGTTTCTGTACCTTACGTTGAAGGTTTTTCAGATTGTGTTCGAATAGCACTTCGTCCACTGGGAATAAAACAATTTTCAAGCCTCATTGTACCTTGGTAAACAAGCTCTCTAAGCTTAAAGACAGCACTTCTGCGAATGATCAAAACAGGGTTGTTTACAAGTTCCTGTGCGGTGGCTGCGACATCACTTATATTGACAAAACTGCCAGGAAGTGGTCAATGAGTTTTAATAAACACAAAGGGGACATTACAAAAACCACGCATTCTCAGACAAAACTCGTCAAACACTGCTTGAAAATGGGGCATGCCTTCAACTTCCGTAATTAGATGACGCTGGCTTGATAAGAAAAGAGAAGGAAGAGAAAGCTTTTCGAGTCGTGGTTAAAACATCGTGACCAGCCAGCGTGTAACAACATCACGGCCTCCATCCGGATGAGTAGACACATACGAGACAATCAGTGAATTAGGTCACCTCCACATATTTGGTGCCAGTGCACACTGAGGATGCCACTCACGTAAGAGGCGAAATGTCTGTGTAAATTCGTTATATTTTGTTGTGTATAGTCAGAGTACACATTATAATCACTAAAGAGCCGAGTTTTATTTCCATGTCAAGTTAGCATATGTTCAAATATTTTCAGAAGCAAAAATTTATTCAAACAAAAAACAAATATTTATAGACTTGCTTTCTATCTTTGTGTACATAATTCCCTCCTGAGGCAAAATAAAGATTGCTACTCAGGATTCATGCTATGCGTTGACTACCGATAATCTACCACCCCTTAATTATGCTATTGCCAGAGAACTGTTTTTTTGGAAATTGTTATGTATGCATCTCTTCTATTTGGCTGCACCACCTATGTTAATTCAAGAAGTGCAACAGTTGACAACCAAATTTTTTGTTAGTAGTTAGCTCAACGAGTGCTGCTCACCCTGTCAGATTGCTCCTTCTAAATTCACAGCATCAAAACAAACTTGACCCAATTTCATGCATTTGCCCTAAGTAAAAATTTTTAATTTTTTTAGAATACAAGCTTAGTTTTTTGCTTTATACTTTGTAGTATAAGATTGAAAATTTATGTACTTCCTCGTCATGAATACACTGTATCAGTAGCTTTGCAGAGACATTCTCTTGTGTATTATGTAAGCTGCAATATCACAACGAAACATGGCTAACTCACGTACAATGCCTAGCCTTCATTATACTGGTATAATTTATGTTAACAACATTATGCCCCTTGCAAAGCAACAGAGAAGCTGCATTTTACATTTCGTTTACAACATACCGTCTCTCTGGCACTCAAATTACTCTAATATGCATCACTCTATAATGCATCTGTCGGAGCTTAAAGCACAGTGAACAAAAATACAAAAAAAAAGACGAAAGCATCAAAATTCCACTTGAGAGCGGGTTCTTTCACTTTCACTTTTATTCTTTAAAGACCCCACCAGGGGGTATTACATAAAGGGTGGGTTACAATATATACAACAGGTTGAACACTTTAATATATGGTATAATGTGGTGTGATCGCTTCAGTGAAGACAGTATTGCTTGAGTTAGCGATTTCTCGTGTAAGGTCGTTCCAGTCCTTGGCTGCTCGAGGAAAAACAGAAGATGCAAAGGTGACTATGCGAGCATGAGGACGGGCAATGTTTAAGGGGTGACCAATGCGATAGGATATGTGTGATGGTGGCAAAATATACGGTGCTTGATTTAGCGCGCTGTGGTATATTTATGAAATAATGATAAACTAGCAATGTGGCGTGGATTAGAAAGTGTTTGTAACCGGATTCCAATTTCAAGGATGTTACGCTGATATCGTATGAAAAGGCGGAATGGATGAAACGAATGGCAAAATTCTGAAAAGCCTCAAGGGCGTTTGTGAGGAATATCTGGCGAGGATCCCAAATGGCTGATGCGTATTCTTGTTTGGGCCATATTAGTGCTTTGTAAGCTAGTAACTTGACATGCTGTGGAGCGCTTTGTAAAAGACGTCGTAAAAACCCAAATGTTTTGTTAGATGATGCAACAACGTTGTTCACATGCGCACACCAGCCGAGATTATTTGATATCGTCCCGCCTAAGTATTTATATTGGCATACGGTCTCTAGTTGCTGGTTTGCTATTTCATATTTGAGTTTTAACGGGTTATGACTGCGAGAAAACGACATTGTTTTGCATTTACCAGTATTTAAAATCATTAACCAGCATTGACGCCAGTCCTTAATGTTGCGCAAGTCCTGTTGAAGAGCAGACTGGTCAATAATGTTAAAAACTGAACGATACATAACGCAATCATCAGCAAACATGCATATTTTGCTAGTAACATGCAATGGTAGGTCAATAATGTGTATTAGAAAGAGTAGGGTGCCTAATACTGAGCTCTGAGGGGCGCCAGAATCTACTGAAAAAAGCTCAGAGTTGTTGCAATTAACGCGCACTGACTTGAGGTGGTTAGTGAGGAACTGCTCAATCCATGTTAGAACTGCGGGGTTTAGATTCAGACCGGAGAGTTTTAGTAGTAAGCGTCGATGAGCAACTTTGTCGTATGCTTTCGCAAAATCAAGAAAAATTACATCAGTTTGAGTGTTAGCGCCTAGATTGAGGTGCAGGTCATGAAGAAAGGCAGCTAGTTGTGTTTCGCAGGATAGTCCCTTGCGGAACCCATGCTGAGAATGGTGAAAAAAAAATTGATAATCAAGGAAACTAATTATATGAGTGTATATGACATGCTCCATGATCTTACAAGGCACTGATGTGATGGAAATGGGGCGGTAGTTTAAGGATGAACTCTTGCTGCCTGATTTGTAGACTAGAACGACCGTGGCCATTTTCCACTCTTTTGGTAGGTTTCTAGATAACAGTAACTGGGAAAACAACAGCGTTAGATAAGCCGCGGAAATGAACTTGGTATTCTTCAGAAACTTCGATGCGATTTCATCGAAACCTGCGGATGATAACAGTTTATTGTTTGCAATTATGTTTAAAATGCCGTCTATCGAGAAGGTAATGGGAGGTATTGCAGCCTCTAAAGGGGCAAGAAACGTAGGTAATGGTTCATCAGGTTCTTTGGTGAAAGCAGAAAAAAAGGCGGTGTTAAACATGTTAGCGGTGTCTTTATCTGATAGCATTTCACCCTGTTCGCTGGGTAAAGATATAGTGCGGTTTGACTGTGGGTTGATGGTTTGCCAAAATTTTTTAGCGTTTTCAGCAATCATCTTAGCCACGTCGTAGTGAATGAAGGTGTACTTGCTTTGCCGGACAGCTGTAAGATATGTGCGTTCAGCTTCGTATTACTGTTCCCATGAATCGTGCTGTGGGTTTTGTTTAGTCTGGCGAGAAAGGCGCCTTTTCTAGTTTTCAAGTTTTTAAGGTTTTTTGTGAACCATGGTTTATGCCGGTTAGCATTGATTAATAATGTTGTAATGTATTTATCGGTTAAACATGCTATTTTTTCTTTGAAAAGAGACAAGTTTTTATGAATGTCGCGCTCTTGAAATGTTGCTTCGTATTCCTCGTAAAATTGTTCGATTCGTTATTGATCGCTAAGTAATTCCCTTTATTATAGAGACGGATGATTTTCTTATGTGACTGATGCATGGTCTGGGTTAGAGAAAAAGTGGCATGAATTACTTTGTAGTTACTTATTTCTTTAACGTAGGTGATGGAAGATAGTGTTTCAAGGCTTGAAGACAATACTAGATCAAGGATGTTAGCACTATCCAGCGTGACACGTGTTGGCTCGGTTACCATTTAAGTGAGGTTGAAGTTTAAGCAGACGTTTACGAATTCTTTAGATTTGAGATTTCCAGTACTTAGTGGATGGTTTGACCAAACAATGTTGGGGTAATTGAAATATCCTAAATGTAGAAGGAGCGCATTCGGGTACTTTTTGACTAGCTGGCTTAAGATGTTTAATTTCGTAGAAAAATCTGAAGAATTCTTTGGGGGCGAAAGCACACACCAATGAGAGCAAGTTGTGGCTTGGAACGACATACGATCCATAGAATTTTCAGGTCGGAACGTATATCATTGGTGCGAAATGAAAGTTTTTTCTTAATGGCATTGAGGGCACCACCTCTGCTTCCTTGCTGATCTTTGCGGAATAGTTCGAAATTTGGCAGGTCTTCCAGTGTTTCCGTATCAGAAACATCGGCATTGAGTTACGTTTCTGGTAATATGAGCAGGTTACTCCCAGACGATGACACAAGGTTTGATATCGCATATCGTTTTGAAAAAATGCTTCGTATGTTAGTGTAGATAACCGAAAAACACGTGTGCACACGAGCAGCACGCGTAGCGTGGCAGGGCGTTTTAGTACAGCGTGATAGCTACGTTAGTTCCTGGACACTTTGAGATGACTCGTTAAAGACATATCGCTTCGAGATGACGTGCAGAGATTTATAACGGAGCAAGTAAATAACGGATTTATTTTTTGTAAAATCAATGAGATGCTTTCGCACGTTTTGCACTTGCCGGGAGAAGTCTTCGCTAATGCTGGAAGGAGTGCCCTCTAATTTACGGACGTTGAATAGTATCGCTTCCTTGGTTTTATAAAGACTGAATATTACAATAATTGGTCCGTTTCGACCTTGAGTGTGTCTACCCAGTCGATGTGCTCGCTCAATTATTTGAGGGTCTAATGTGAAGTTGAGGTGTTCAGCGCAGTGGCGAATAATTATTTCTTCAGAGCGCACGAATAATTTTTCAGGGTCAGTATAAACAATGCCGTGGAACAACAAGTTGTTACGCCTTGAATGGTTTTTACCTTCGTCAAGGTGGTTTTCCCATCTTACAATTCGACTAGCCGAGACAACTATGTCCGATTACATCGATTCTAGCTGCTCCCGCATGGGTTCAATACGATGGCAGCTCGTCTCCACGCTAACCAAACGTGTGCTTAGGTCAGAAATGGCAGCGCTGTTTACAAGGAGTTGGGTTTTGTTGTCCTGTATTTCTGTTAGTAACGTGACTTGTGCAGCAGACAGCTTTTTCCGCTCGATGAGAATGCTTGCTGTGTCTGGTCCTGGGTTAGTTTCCATATCTCCCGCAAGCAATAATATATTGCGGAGAACAGCAATACCATCGCAACAGATGCACATCAAACACTGCGGGCGCGGCAGCTGTACCAACAAGTAGTTACTGTTTTTTAGTATAATTGATACGATGGACCAACCTGCATGGCGAAGCGGAACGGATTAGTGGGTGCTAATGGGGCACAGCCACGAAGCCCACAGGGCGGCGCAGATACGTGTGGCTGCTTTATAGGTGACACTGTGAAGGTTGTTGTTGGCGATGGGGCCAGCCAAGGTAGATTGATGACCAGCGGGTGTGGGTGCGATAGTGGGAAGACTGTTGATATTGTGACGGCGCGGGATCCACGAGCACACAAAGTGCCTCAAACAAATATGCTTTATCGATCACAGGAAAAATACTGCAACAACTTCTTCGTCTTTCGCACTCGGTCAAGGACACTCGCGCTGCATCCTTCTCGCCACCACTGGCACATACGCATGGCATAATTTCCCCTTTTGAAAAAACATCGCCCCGATGTTAAACGTTTCAGAAGCAAGGCGAAACCAAAACTGCACAGTGAGTCACTGAAAATAAGGCTTCGTCCGAAGAACGTGGTCAATTTCTGGTGAATGTCTGCAGCGCTTCAAACACGGCACGCCATCCGGAACAATTTCGTATTTGACGTCACTGATGCGTCGCAGGACCTTGTATGGTCTGAAGTATCTTCGCAACAGCTTTTCGGAGAGCCCACGCTGACGAATAGGTGTCCAGACCCATACTTTGTCGTCCACGTTGTATATGACGGCTCTGTGCCTGAGGTCGTAATGTTTGGCATCGTCATCTTGTGGTTTTGTGATTCGCAACCTGGCAAGTTGTCTGGCTTCTTTTGCTAGCTGGGTGAACTCTTCGGCGTCCGTCTCATTGCCATCATTTTCGTGAGGGAGCATTGCGTCTAATGTTGTCGTAACCTCGCGTCCGTAAAGGAGACTGAAGGGTGTCTTCCGAGTGGTCTCCTGACAAGCCGTGTTGTAGGCGAACGTGACGTAGGGCAAAATGACGTCCCAGTTCTTGTGCTCTTCATTTACGTACATGCTTGTCATGTCAGCGAAGGTCTTGTTGAGGCGTTCGTTGAGACCGTTGGTCTGCGGACGGTACGCCGTTTTCTTTCTGTGAGCTGTACCACTTAGGCGAAAAATGGCGTCAAAAAGCTCGGCCATGAACGCAGTACCTCTGTCGGTGATGACTATTCCGGGAGCACCGTGTCTTAAGACGATGGCTTTGATGAAAAATTGCGCCGCTTCAGCTGCCGTTGCACGTGGCAGAGCACCTGTCTCCGCATATCGGGTAAGGTAATCCGTGGCGACGATTATCCACATGTTTCCAGTGGCAGACTTTGGGAAAGGACCCAGAAAATCCATGCCAATTTGTGCGGACGGTGTCGCCGGCACTTGTACAGGCTGCAGCAGGCCAGCTGGTTTGATGGATGGTGGCTTTCGACGCTGGAAATCTAGACATGCCTGCACGCAAGTTTTGACAACTTCGGCAAGTCTTGGTCAGTAATAGTTCTGCATTATCCTCGCAAATGTTCTTGCGTAACCCAAGTGACCAGTGGTAGGTTCGTCCCGGCAGGCTTGCAGTGCCTCACGGCGAAGCGAAGAAGGCACGACTAGCAAGTAGCTGCTGCCGGCGGGCGAAAAGTTCCTTTTATAAAGAACGTCATTTCGCAAGCAGTACGACGGAAGCCCTCTCGCAGACACCTTTGGCACGCTATTCGTTTGCCCTTGCAGGTAATTTATGAGTGGTAGCAGTTCAGCATCATCACGCTGCTGTTGAAAAAAGGCGGCAGTGTCCACAATTCCCAGAAAGACCGTATCGTCATCGTCGTTGTCTGGGGATGCCGTCTCAACAGGAGACCGAGAAAGACAATCGGCAACGGTGTGTCATTCTCCCGACTTGTAGGCAACAGTAAAGTCAAATTCTTGGAGCCGAGGACTCCATCGTGCAAGACGGCCAGACGAATCTTTCAAGTTTACTAACCAACAACCAGAGTGGCGATCGCTGATAACGGTGAATGAGCGGCCGTACATATAAGGACGAAAGTTCAGGACTTCCCATACCATTGCAAGACATTCTTTCTCCGTCGTAGTGTAGTTAGCTTCCGCTTGGGACAGCGTCCTGCTGGCGTAAGCAATCACCCTTTCGTTGTTGTCCTTCGACTGTACCAGCACTGCTCCGAGACCCACATTACTAGCGTCTGTATGAAGTATTGTTGGCACGTCTTCATCGACGTGGGCCAGCACAGGGTGTTTGCATGCGCTGACGAATCTCGTGAAACGCCTGCTGTTTGTCTGCGCCCCATCTAAAGGGGGTATCTTCCCGAGTACGCTGTGTCAATGGCCTTGCGATGCGCGAAAAATTAGCAATAAACCGCCGGTAATAGGCACAGAGTCCCAAAAAACGTCCCACTGATTTTTTGCCTGATGACGTCGTGAAGTTTGCCACGGCGGCAATTTTATCCAGGTCGGGTCGAATTCCTTGGCTGCTCACGATGTGACCAAGGAATTGAAGCTCGTGGAAGCCGAAGTGACACTTTCCAGGTTTTAGAGCAAGGCCGGCCAAGCGTAATGCTTCAAAAACTGCTTCGAGCCTTAGCAAGTGTTCCTCGAAAGTCGCCGAAAAGACAATCACATCGTCGAGGTACACCAAGCAGGTTTGCCACTTGAGTCTCGACAGAACCATGTCCATGAGACGCTGGAATGTTGCTGGCGCCGAACACAAACCGAAAGGAAGTACCTGAAATTCATAAAGTCCATCGGGCGTAACGAAGGCGGTCTTCTCACGATCTCTCTCATCCACGTCAATTTGCCAGTAGCCGCTTTTTAGGTCTATGGACGAAAAGTAGCGTGCGTTTCGTAGTCTTTCCAATGAATCATCAAGTAGACGTCCTTCTTTGTGATTTGATTGAGTTTCCGGTAGTCGACGCAGAAACGCAAGCCGCCGTCCTTCTTTTTAACGAGTACTACAATTGATGCCCAAGGACTGTTAGATGGCCGAATAACCCCATCTTCTAGCATCGTTTTTACCTGTTTTTGAATCGCCTCAAGCTCCTTTGGGGCGACTTGATAAGGATTTTGCCGGATGGGTCTGGCGTCAGAATCCGTGATGATGCGGTGTTTCGTCAGTGCCGTTTGACTAACTCTTGATGTGGGTGAGAAGCAGCCGTGGAAGTTGTTGATCAGCATGAGAAGCCGGTCTCGCTCAATGGGAGTTAACATTGTACCAACGTCGACAGATGTCGGTGTAGTGATAGTAGGCGCTGCTGCTTCCCCCACTAAATGGCAATCTTCTGTTTGAAAGAGTTCGTCGAAATAAGCAATAGCCATGCCTTTAACTAGGTGTCAGCGTTCTCTACTGAAATTTGTCAATAAGAGTTCAGCGCATCCGTCAATAACAGTGATGATAGCCCTGGCAACAGAAATGCCGCTAGTGAATGTGAGCTCATTGATGTGTTCAGCGATGCCAGTACCATTTCGTAAGATGTCAGAGTACACGGATACGAGAGAACAACTTTGTGGCGGCAATATAACGTCGTCGTCGGCAAAACGGAAGCGAGGTGGCTGGTGTTTCTCATCTGTAGCAGTCTCCGAGCTTGTAGCGAACGTTACGCTTCTGTCACGGATGTCAATCACAGCCCCGTATTCGCGCAAGAAATCCATGCCAAATATGAGCTGTTTACAACATTCTTCAAGAATTACGAGGGTGGCGACAAAGGTGGAACCAGCGATGAAGAGTCGGGCCGTGCACTTTCCAACCAGTGTCATCAACTTACCTCCTGGAGTTCTTATACTGGGTCCCTGCCATGGCATTTTCACCTTCCTTAGTCTTTCGGCTAGCTGTAGGCTTATTATAGAAAAGTGGGAGCCAGTGTCCACAAGAGCCGTCACTTGGTGACCGTCAATGTGAACGACGAGGTCAGCGCTTATAACGTCGGTTACGTCGGCAGTTGTTCCATTTGTCGGATTAGTCTTTGCTGTCGTGGTCTTTGGCATCAGTAGCTTCGAGATGTCAAATGTCTGCAATGGGGGCTGTTCGGAAGTTCGATTATTGGCAACCCCACCCCCCGAGGTCACTGCGTCTAGTTTCCCCGTCGCGGGCTAGGGGACCTGCCCCTCGTGACGTCGGCAAAACTGCGACGATTAGGTGAAGTTCCCCGTGCAGGAGATGGAGAACGTGACCCGGGCCTCATTGGATTCTGCGGCGGTGTGTTCATAGTAGTGTCGTTGTGCGTGGATCGTCGTACGTAGGGTAATCATAGTGGTGAGGAAGAACCATCGAGTACTGAGCGTCGCCATAACGACAAACTCTGTAGACGTGCCCAGCTTCGCCACAATGAAAGCATACCAGTTGACGGTCAGCGGTACGCCACAAATCGGTTTTCCGGCACTGGTAGGTAAGTGAGGACCCACTATTAAATCACGTTGTGGGCTTCAAATTTTGGCTAAACGGCATTCGTCTTGTCGGTGAGATCGGTTCAGTTGGGAAAGTCATCGGCGCTGAGGACGGCTGTGTTTGCAGGGTTGGTAGTGGTCCAGTCATTGGAGTTCGCTGTGCCGAAGGCGCAACGACGCGGCGTTGGACTGCTTCAGCATAAGTCAAATGTCGTCGCACATCATCATAGCCGGGTGAAGAGAGAGCCCGACAGACCTCATCCCGGACAACATCAGCGACAGAGGACAATGCCGGCGTCGGTTCGGTTGCTCGAATTAAACCAAGCTGCCGAAGCTCCTCCCTCAAGATCTCCCGGATGACTTCCCGCAGAGGCCTGTCGTTGTCGCAGAGGCTCGCCACAGTCGTAACGGGACTACTCGCTCGAAAGTTCACCAGGTTCTGCTGGTGGTACCGTTGCTGGAGGGCCGTTCAATAGCTGTGGCTTCTTTCGTGAACTCAGCTACTGTGGTTGGCGGATTTCTCACTAGCCCAGCAATCAGTCGCTCCTTCACGCCTCGCATTAGATACCGCAGCTTCCTGTCTTCCGGCATCTCGGGATCTGCCCTGCCGAAAAGACGGGTCATGTCCTCGGCGAACATAGCAAAACTCTCATTTGGTTTTTCGATTCGAGCTTCCAAGAGACGTTGCGCATTCTCCTTGCCGTCGAGGCTAGTAAAGGTGTCGATTAGCTAGTTGCGGAAGTCGTCCCACGTAGCCATGCTTCTTTCCCTGTTGATGTACCACGTCTGGGCGTTATCTTTAAGGTAGAAGTACATATTCGCGAGCTTGTCTTGCGGAGTGGCCCACTGGTTGTACTTCGCGCAGCGTTCGAACTGGTCCAGCCAGTGTTGTGCGTCTTAATAGGTCTCATCATGAAAGCAGTCAGGAATCATGGGATTCGGAAATGTCATGTGCGAGGGTGCTGCAGTAGCCATGGTGGCTGAAGGCAGCAAGCAATTGCTGGCAGTTTCTGGCAAGGGATTGAGCTCGGGAGCCAGGCCTCGCAGACGGCGACTGAAACGGTGGACTGGTGTGTCGACGGGTGGTAGCAATTCCGGGCTCGAATGTCCGGTCCGCGAAGAGGTGCAAAGCATGAAGACTGCCCAGCACCTCCACCAGTGTGACGACGCGGGATCGACGAGCACACAAAGCGCCTCAAACAAATATGCTCTATCGATCTCAGAAAAAAGACTGCAACGACTTCTTCGTCTTTTGCACTTGGTCAAGGACATTCGCGCTGCTTCGTTCTCACCACCACTGGCACATACGCGCGGCAATATGTTGCTTCCTGGCAGCTCCCACAGATATGCGGCACGAGCACTATCGGCGCAGGATTTGGTGGATGAGACGGTACCGCGCACACTGAAACAACATCCAGGTCAGGAATAAACACTAGCAGGAGGGCAGCTCGGATGGAAGCCTGCACGGCGAAGCGGAGCGGATTAGTGGGTGCTAATGTGGTACAGCCACCAAGCCCACAGGGCGGCCCTGATCCATGTGGCTGCTTTATAGGCGACACTGTGAAGGTTGTCGTTGGCGATGGGGCCAGCCAAGGTAGATTGATGACCAGCGGGTGTGGGTGCGATAGTGGAAAGACTGTTGATATGTTGCTTCCTGGCAGCTCCCACAGATACGTGGCACGAGCACCACCGGCGCAGAGATTTGGTGAATGAGACGGTACCGCACACGCTGAAACAGCATCCAGGTCAGGAACAAACACTAGCAGGAGGGTAGATTGGATGGAAGCCTGCATGGCGAAGCGGAGCAGATTAGTGGGTGCTAATGTGAACACAGCCACGAAGCCCACAGCTTAGGTTCAATACACCAATTTTTTTCAGTGTTTCTGAAAATCTGCCTGTTTTTTTTGAAACATTTCTAGCAGGCTGAAGCTGCACACTAGTCTTTGTGAGGCAGCACCTTGATGGGCAAGATGTCATATGTCCCTGCGACATATGTGAGCTTCCTGTGCTGCTACTTCCCTTTCTCCACATCTGCTTTACATCGTGCACTCTTCCTTCAACAGAAGTGCTAAGATGGCCCCCTTTTTGGGGCTTTACTCTGCAGGCGGTAGCATTATTCATTGCCGGTGCTATTCATATTCGTTCTAGGAACCCTACAGGGGGAATGTAGTGAGTTGAGAGACACGAGTGATAGCTGGCGAGGTTTGCAAACCCGTTTCAGGGGATGTTAAATGTAACCTTCTAAACTTGATCACGTGGCCACTAGATGTGGCAGTTTGTAAAAAATACCAGAGCAGATCGCACGTGCTCTGGCTTTACCTTTAACAGTGGACCCCTCCGCACATATACTGCTGGTGTTGCACATGGTCCGCTTGATACGTCGCTACATACAGAACCTACCCGGAAAACTATCTTTTACTCTTTCGTGGCTGTTATTACACAAAGCCTCTTTTTCATGCCTTGCAGTGAGCGGAAAAATGGTGATTTCATGGGCATGAACGGCGGAATGAATTTGCCAGCCAAAACATTATTAGCCTCATGCATCGCTAAACAGATGTATCGGTTGTCACTTTCTTTTTCTTTCTCACATAGCTACTTGAAACTTTCAAAAATACGAATGAAAATGAGGGTGACATCGGTCATGATGTGGTGCAAGCGTGGTGAGCCGACAGAGGGAAAGGCGAGGTCAAGCAGCGCAAAATTCAACTTAGAGGGTGGTCTCACACTTACATTCAAGAATGCAGTGCTCAGATTTAGTGAAACATATGAGAGTCAATTCTTTCAGCTATAAAACGAGTTACGCTCACACCGTAAATAGTTTGTGAGACAGATGAAACTTGTACCCACTAAACTTTGAACAACGAATCTAATGATATCATATTCACGCAAATTTCTAATCCAAACGGTGGATATTTAGTTTGATAAGCCTTAGGCAGTATTCAATTCAGTGTGAAAAGTTAATAATATTCGCGTGCTCCTACTAAATAAACAGCACAGTACACACAGTCGGGAAAGTTTAGAGGCCTTATTAAGCGCGAAAAGTGCCTGTCGCTGTCCACAAAAGTGCTAAATAAAATCATTGGTTGACACTACAGATCACCAAATTTTTTAAAATTATGACATCATTAAGTGACATCGCCGTTTGGTCTAAATTAGGCTGATCTCTGAGAAACTGACAAACCGCATTAGGTGCAGAAAGCTTTTTTGTGAGGGAATACAGTCTCCACCAAGAAGCAGAAAAGGATGGCTGCTTCGGCGTTCAAATCCTCCAAGACAAACGCATATGGGATCTTGGGAGTCATTTTGCGACCAAAATTTCATACCCCACCTGTGCACTTACTGGGCTTTCACGAATGCGACGGTAGACATGTCGGAATCTGATCAGTTTTCGCACATGGTACTGCAGATATTTTCATTCCAGTTTTAGAGCAGCAGCCCAGCGGTGTAGTATACGAAGTGATCACACGAAACGAATGCTTCATTAGTGCTCACCTATGTGAGTACTCATAGCAGTAGCATCTGATATGGTTATCGCAAAAACTCACGCATAGTCTTTTTTTTCGAGGTTTCCATTCTTTTGTTTCAAACTTGCAATAGCCTCCCCCCTCTCACTCCCCTTGTGCTTTTACCATCTTGAGTGTCTGGACAGAACGCTAGCTGATTGAGATCCTTGGCTTAGTGAGTGGAAGCTGCAAAACCAGTCCGGGTATTGCCTTCGTCATTTGGGAGGTGCTGGGGAATAGCCAGCTCGCACATTTGTGACAGCACCCAGTGAGCACACGGAGAACTTCATTGCAGAAATACACTTGAGTGCGTCTAGATTTTCTTCGAACGTCTCATTTTCTAAGCTTCTATGGTGGCCGATGCTGAGAGTGGAATGCGTTATGTCCCGCTATGGTCAGTGAAGACCGGATGCCTAGAAAGTAAGATATAACATGACCAACATGAGTGAACAGATTATTTGCCAAAGCTTAGCTTTGCTAGAGGTAAATAGTGAGCGTCTTGCATATTTCATGCAGTTCAAGCTTTATTCCTGCTACCTCTCTGCTAGACCAGTCACTGCCCACTACAACAAGCAAATGGTGTCACATCTCCGAGGACACAATTATCATTCAAAATACATGCACTCTAAAAAATTCATACCCATAAGGGTGTGTTTGTTTTGCCCCATGGGCAACACCCTTTTAGGGTGTCTAGGAACACCCTAAACAATAAGGTGTTTAGAAACACCCTGAAACCGTAGGGTGTGAAAAACGTTACACCCTACTTTATTAGGTGTTTATGAACACTCCTAAACTATGGGTGTTGGATGAATCTGCACCCATGCGAGTGGGGTGTAACACTAAAAACCCCCTTGAAACGATGTCAGTTATATGGATAAGCATACTTGATCAAATGAAGCACAATTAATGGGGCAAGAAAAACAGAGACACAGGAGGTGACGCTTAGTCTTGTGTCTTGAGGAGAGCCGTTCATAGCACTTCATTCCATCAAATATGCATCACCAACTGGCCCAAGCCTCAATTGTTCTCAGGGACAAGCATATATGAACCTTCTCTGCAGCTGACAGGGAAGAAGGAAGATACTGGTGTCACCCACTGCACTTATACCTGCATGCATGCAGCTGATAAAATAAGGTGCCGTGGTCTTGAATGAGCTGCATAAGACCAGTGTCTATATGTGTAGGTAGACAGGGCCGAAAACTACAAAGTAGAACGCAGCAGGCACTCACACACACACACGTACACACACACACACACACACGCACGCACAACACCACAGTAGTGCAAGCAGTAACTTGTAGCGTAAGGTTCAACCAAACACAACGCCAAAGCAAAAAACAATTAAGCCCATATGTTCACATCTGCTTTTATTATAGAAAAACTGCAGGTCTGACAAACAGAAATTCGTTTTTTTCAATACAATAAGTCCCTACAACTTTCAAGAACATTTGCGCTAGTCGGGCAAACGACTGAGAGGTATGGCGTTGATTAACATCTTTTTTTTCTATCTATACGATAGAAAAAAACACGAAGAAAGTGTAAGCGAGTTTCTGGAGTCACATTTACAACCTACTCTATCTCGCAGTATAATTGTCGACATTAAAAAATGCGAACATTCGACAAGGTAGTGTAGTTGGAGTTGTATTAATGTAATGTCAGTGTTGGTATACTTCTAACTGCAAAACCACAGCTCGTCACTGCTGCTTGCACAATCATATTCAGCTGCTGAGATGACTGGTGCCTTCGAGAGAAGTGGGGCAAAGCTGTTCTCTGTACAGGAAATGCAATCCCGGGAACCTAAAATAAATACACAAGGAACAATGACCGATATTTCACAAAGAGTGCAACATACAGTATGCACCCTGCATAACTTACTGCTTTCTTATGTGTATACGTATAAATTGAGTGCATAGCAAGCATATTCAGTGGCATCAGGCTCCACTGCAGTGAGAAATGCTAGAAAAGGTAAGCAGAGCAATAAACGCCATAAAAAGCGCACTGAGGGAGAATCATTACACCTTTCGTGCCATAGATATGAACCTTGCTTTACCCTTTCAGCTTGCTCGCGCAGGCAAATAAAATGGTGCTGTTCCAAGTTGATAATGTTCCATTAGCTGCATGCATCGACCACTCTAAGTGAATGTCAAGTTACATACATAATTTTGCATCAACACAGCTGTATGCGTATTTCTGCAGATCTACCATGGTACTCATTCGATTAGTTTATTAAAAGGAATACAGTAAGACGCGTAACAACATATACATATTATATATGTATTGCACAAAAGCACAATGTTACTGAGCATACATGACGGTATGCGCATTGAGAAGGTATTCAGTGCAGGTAACTTGTAAAATTAGGTACTGTATAGTTACGTGTTAAATACGTATGATACTAGTGTTCTTGAATGGGCTCACATTGACACGATTATATAATGGAAGAATTGGCTATTGAATCATTCCACGTCAGACGTCCTAGCCATTTTGGCGACCGTCTCAAATGTATTCGAAAAAAATCGCGCTGATTTTACGGCATTAAAAAAGGTAACTGCTGGAATATTTCGCAGACAAATAATTTTTTGGTCGCGTGACTGCCTGCTGAACTTCCTGGAATCTCGTCTGGATGTTTGTGAAAAAAAAATTATTTCATAAGTACCTCTTCTTCTTCTGTGCCAAATTTGGTCTACAAGTGAAGGGCTTGCGTAAAGTGTTTGAAGCTCAGTAATATTATTACCATTTTTCGACCACATACGCCTGAAATAATTTAGCCGAATTGTTATATCTGTATTGTTCCATATCAATACGGCACTTTGAATGAATATATTAGGAGTGAATACTTAATCCACATAAAGTATATTTAAAGGAAAAAATATTTTAGACATTTCAAGCTGTCAAACTTTACGAGCGGAAATCGCGAATTTCACAAAATAGTTGTTTTGTCTATAACGAGACGCAACTTGCACCATGTGGTGGTTGAATTAAAATAAACTTTGTACCTAAATCGAAAGCAAATAAACAGTCCTCTTCATGTGCCAATTTTGTCGTAGGAATTTATGTTTTGAGAAAAAGATCACAGAATATCCACAGAGTGAATGATGATAAGTGGGGCGTAGCGTTCGTCCGTTCTCAGGATGCACAAACGAATGGACAGACAGTCTGACGCAAGTATGGACGGACAGAAAGACGGACGGACTCGCGAACAGACCGACAGACGGAAGCCCGGACGGATGGATGCACAGACGAAAGCACACATGTACGTACGAATGATTCACCCCACGAATCATCATTTTGTACGTGTGTATGCTGTGAACACCACTAACACTATCTATTATGCAACTCATAAAGTGGCTACATAATACTAGTAAGACTACAGAGGAGGGAACGACTCACGACCTCAAGAGCTTTGCCCCTAAATGATTTTTTGAAGTTCCAAGTTCCCCTTTGCTACTTGGTCATACAGAAGCCGACGCCTCGACGTTCCCCATTGCCGTTGATGTGAAAATTCAAAATTATTTTATTGCTTGAAATAGAAACTGTAGTGATGAAACTTTTCACATACAAAGAACTGTTTATTTACTTTCAATTTAGGAAAAAGCTGATTTTCAATTAGACCACCACATGGTGCAAATTGCGTCTCAATACGGACAAAATGAAATTCTGTTAAATGAGTGATGTTTTCTCGTAGAGGTTAACAGCTTAACATGTCTAAAAATAATTTTTCATCAAAATACATTTTCTGTGAAGTAAGTAGTCACAGCTCAGATATTCATACAATGTGCAGTATCGCAATAAGAAAATGCAAACATAACACATATTGGCTAAATTCTTGCAGACGTATGTGGCCGAAAAATTGCAATAATATTACTGAGTTTCAAACACCTTACATAAGCCCCTTTACTTAACATGTACCAAACTTGGTATAAAAAAAGGAGCGGTACTTGTAAAATATTTTTTCACAAACAACACTCAAACAACATTCTGGAAAGCTTAAAAAGCAACCACGTGACCAAAAACATTTTTTTCTCCGAAATATTCAAGCAGTTCACTGTTCGCAGTGCAATAAATCAGCACGATTTTTTAAAACACATTTGCCATAGCCGCGAAATTGGCTGGAAAATTTTGAATAAAGTGACCCGGTTACTTTCACTCAATAACCATTGCATACTGCTAAATTAGGGTCATTTGTATCGATCATGCTGGCAGGCTGAGAAAGCATAACTCCTTCCGGATACAGCGTATAGGCTCTTCAGTGGCTGTGCGTGTTGTGTTCCCAGATAAATATGCTGCCCACTCTTACATTTGGCTGCAACACATGCTTAGATACCGTGCAGTATGTATAACATTAAAGTGTTTTTGTGCAACAAAAAAACTAATAATACGCGTCACATAGCGAAAATACCTTTAACATCTGAAGTACTTGGCGAAGTTAAACGCCAAAGCGAGGCGATGGCAATAAAACTCTGAATAACAAGAATATTTTGAAAGTTACACATGACGGGAACAAACTGAATAAAATGTGCTCGCACGTTAGCAGTTATGTTCAAACAGGCGTTTGCACTGTTCAAGTAGGCAATTCGACCACACACACACAGAAAAGGTCTGTTTAAACAAAAGTCCAGCTTCTGTGCTCGATCCGCTACACAGGCACGGCTGTCGGCAGTGTCACACTACGTTGTGGGTGAACGAAAATACCAGTGAAGACGAATTTAACGTAATTGAATGTATTAGCAAGTACGTAAACTTCGCGAGGTGCACCTAACGCGAAGCAATATGCTGTGTTGTCACCTGATGCGTCAACCCGAGTTATCACTGTAGTGTTACTGCACAAAACGAAAAAGAACCGAAAAGAACGACATGGACACCACGCCATTGTTTTCCATTCTTGGTCTTTTTGTGCAATAAGAAAAAACAGAGAGTAAATGAACTACCAACATGCCCAAGCATATGCGTCTTAAATACGGTTGATGGTTAGAGCTAACAGGCGCCATCCCCCCAAATGTATTAATTAGTAAACTAAAGGTGATGTGCATCACGAGCGGGCCCTGTTAAACACGGCTGCCAACAAAGGGCACCGCAAAAATCTTTTCAATTTCTTCGCTGAACCTCAGCACCACACGCTCACTCTGCTTTGTACTTTAAATCTAAACAAACAAACAAGAAAACTTGCCCACAATCACACTTTGCCATCATCCCCGTGAAACAGTTCGGACAAATATTCTCGCTAAGAAAACAAATGCTGATTTGTCATCAACTAGTTGAAAACAAAATTATTTGAAGGCGTTATTCTCGTGCTCACGCAGTTCATGAAGCACTGAACGGAACAACGTGAGAGCGGTACTCACTATTTCACTTCGATTGCTTCACAATATTGTTACGGGGGTGAGAGAATGAATGAAATATATTTACACAGTATACAGGAAGAGTCAGAGGCAGCTGCAGCCAAGATGGAAGAACAGCAGCAACAACAACACGAGCACGGTCGCTTTCATCGTCTTCGTCGTCTATGATGCTCTTTCGTTGCCGATGTCGTGTAACATATAACCCCCCGCTGCTGGCAGCGCCGTCTCGGCGCCTAAAGGAGAGTAGGGTCATATGCGGATATGCACAGTTTGAGGCGGGTCACCTGGACGACGTCAGTAGCTGGTGCGGACGACGATGACTGACTGTCCAACGGAGCAATCCCGTATGTGACATCGGTAAGCCGGCATAAAACCTTGTAAGGCCCCGTGTAGCGAGACAGGAGCATCTAAGAGAGGTCATCGTGGCGACATGGTGCCCAGAGGAAGACCAATGAACCTGAAGAGTAGGAAACTACTCTGTGATGGCTGTCGTAGCGGGCCTTTTGAGAGAGCTGCGAGCCAAGAAGACGTCGCCGTGCGATTTGGCGGGCCACTTGAGCCCGAGCAGTGGCACCCCGGGCGTACTCTGTAACCGTTTGCGTAGTTGATGGGAGAAGAGTCTCGAAGGGTAACGCTGGATGGCGGCAGAACAATAAATAGAAGGGGGAGATGCCAGCGGCGTCGTGGCGTGACGAATTGTACGCGAATGTCACATAATGCAAAGTACTATCCCAATCAAGGTGATCTTTGGAAACCTACATGGAGAGCATTGTCGTCAATGTTCGATTTAGGCGCTCGGTAAGACCATTTGTTTCTGGATGATAGGTCGTAGTGAGCTTGTGACGCGTCGAACACGAGCGAAGGATGTCACTCACTACTGTTGAAAGAAATGAGCGACCACGATCAGTCAGCAGCTGTCGAGGAGCGCCATGGTGAAGAATTACGTCATGAAGCAAGAAGTCCGCGACGTCAGTGGCGCAGCTTGTCGGTAGCGCTCGTGTGATAGCGTATCTTGTGGCGTAATCAGTGGCTACGTCTATCCACTTGTTTCCAGTGAGAGAAGTAGGAAATGGTCCAACGAGATCAAGACCGACGCGGAAGAAGGGAACGGTGGGTATGTCTATTGGTTGGTGCGGACCAGCTGGTGGCAAGGTGGAATGTTTGGAGCGCTGGCAGGGCTCACATGCAGCAACGTATCGGCGCACAGAACGGTAAAGACCTGGCCAGAAGAATCTACGCCGCACGCGATTGTACGTGCGCGTGACCCCGAGATGTCCCGCGGTTAAGGCGTCGTGAAGCTGTTCAAGTACAGCGGAACGGAGTGTCGCAGGAACTACGAGTAGTAGCTCTGGTCCCTCGGCGCTGGTGTTGCGTCGGTAAAGAATGCCATCGTGTAGAACGAACAAGTGTAGCAACGGGTATACGTGGGGCAAGCGTAGACTCTGCATGATAGACCGCAAGTGAACATCGCTGAGCTGTTCCTTGCGTATGTCGGTGAAAGCCGACATGGCGAAGACACAAGGGTCAGAATCATGTGCTGAAAGGTCAGGTGGGTCCACGGGGTGACGGGATAGACAGTCGGCATCCTGGCGCATTAGGCCATATTTGTATGCCACGTCGAAGCTGTATTCTTGTAGTTTCAAGGCCCAACGGCCAAGTCGTCCTGTTGGATCTTTAAGGGACGACAGCCAGCACAAAGCATGGTGATCTGTAATTACCTAAAAGGTGCGGCCAAACAAGTATGGTCGAAATTTTCCGACTGCCCAGACTATTGCGAGGCAATCACGCTCTGTAATGGAAAACTTGCTCTCCGAAGGAGAAAGGAGGCGACTGGCATAAGCAATGACGCGATCTTGTCCTCGTTGCCGCTTGGCGAGAACACCACCAATTACATGTCCGCTGGCATCGGTACGAACTTCAGTATGGGCTGATGGGTCGAAATGGGCCAAGATGGGTGGGGAAGTAAGTAATGTTGTAAGGGTGCTGAAGGCAGTTGCTTGGTCAGTACCCCAATAAAGAGGCATGTCCTTCTTCAGTAGCTGCGTAAGTGGTCGGGCAATGTCAGCCAAATTCTTCACGAAACGTCGAAAGTAAGAAGAAAGGCCGATAAAACTCCGCACATCTTTTGCGGAACGTGGTATGGCAAAATCTTTGACAACTCGAATTTTGTCAGGATCAGGTTGCACGCCTCGAGCATTGTCAAGGTGGCCCAGCACAGTGATTTCCTGACGGCCAAAGCGACATTTAGAAGAGTTGAGCTGAAGTCCTGCTTTCCGGAAAACCTCAAGAACAGCCATTAGGCGGCTAAGGTGGCTTTTGAATGTAGGTGAAAATACGATGACGTCATCAAGATAGCACAGGCACGTGGTCCATTTTTATCCACACAGGAGAGAAACCATCATGCTTTCAAATGTAGCTGGCGCATTACACAATCCGAATGGCATAACCTTGAACTGGAAAAGTCCATCCGGTGTGATGAATGCGGTTTTCTCACGGTCTTGATGATCGACAGAAATCTGCCAGTATACTGATCGCAAGTCGGTAGATGAAAAGTAGGCAGACCCATGTAGGCAGTCGAGAGCATCGTCAATCTGTGGCAGTGGATACACGTCCTTACGTGTTACTTTGTTTAATCGACGGTAGTCTACGCAGAAGCGCCAGCTGCCATCCGACGACGTCCTTATCGTGTGTCTAATGCTGAGCGACAAGTTACCCAGCACCTCCACCAAATGTTACGGGGGTGAGAGAATGAATGAAATAAATATATTTACAAAATATACAGGGGGAGTCAGAGGCAGCTGCAGCCAAGATGGCAGAACAGCAGCAACAACAACACGAGCACGGTCGCTTTCATCGTCTTCGTCGTCTATGATGCTCTTTCGTTGCCGATGTCGTGTAACAATATGAATCCACAGGTCCGGTCTTCAGGATGGTGCACCTTCGCAATAATCAGCACTGACAGAACACACAGGTCGAGCACAAAGCGCAGGCACATTTTAAACTAAACACCGACTAATAAACTACCGATCGAAAAGCCACGCACACCACACGCACACACGGGAGAGTTTTTCGCCAGCGCACGCAGTGACGTGTAAGACGATGTCAGTCCCTTCCACGCGCTCTGCGCCCGGGCGCCCAGCAATCCGGGGCAGCCAAGGTTGTCTGGGCGACGAGACTTTGTGGCGTCTGTGCTCTCTCAGACCGGCTAGATGCGGTTTAACCCTAGCTCCTGCCCTCTACTGATAGCGCGGGCGCTGCTTTTTTTTTCTTTTTTTGTGGCAGCGATCTGTTGCGTTATACTCGTTCTTGAACAGTGCCTCTGCATCGCAGTGAACATTGTGATGGTGCAGTGCAGACAGCACGAGCTACTAGTGAGAACGCGCATTTGTAATATTCAGGAGCAATATTTAGTGCACCTTACCCGACCTTATGTAGTGAATACTGGTAAAAAAAGCTAAGCTGATGCTTTTTGCTTAGCTCTATGGGTCTTTAGGGACTGCACATTCAGGGTCACGCAGGCGATATTTTGTCAGCACTTTCATTTCGGGAAAGACATTGCAACATTGCATGCATCGGCCGTCACACTATTCGAAAAGAACATATTGCCACGTGCGTACTGCTAGTAAGACGAAGACGACAGCGCATACGCGCATCTGCACGCTTTTATGCAGCAAGCAATAACAAGAAAAAAGAGGAACGCTCTGGCACGCACTAAATAAAAATACTGACCTGCTGCAACTTTCTCAACCTGTTAATTACTACTTCCGTCTTCACGTTGCGACAATACATTTGTAATTAGCTTGCAGTTCTTAGAACGAGACCACGGCTGAAAATATTTCCTTAATGTTGTTTTCTCACTACCTACAAAGTCAAGGCTTTGACCGAAGCACGTCTGCTGGGAATGTTAAATAAATTAAAAGAACGGGATTTACAAAAAAACAGAGAGAGAAAACTAGAGAATGCGCTTCGGCTCCCCTGAGGAGAGCTTTGTTCGCAGTTTAGTCAACAAGGCTCCCGTCAATGTGAGCAAGGCTGCGTCACGGTTACCGAAATGTCCTTATTCTGCATTTTTCTTTCTGGTCGGTGTCCTCTTCCTAATTTCCATGGCGCGCTTTCAGGACACATGAAGAGGAACATTTGCTACAGTGATCAACTAAAATGTGCCTGCTAAAAATACGTGACGTCAACGTTCGTTTTTAAGGGACCTGATGGCCTGCTGACGTGATGGTTATGGCTAAACATCGATCTTAAAAGCTTCGATCTTATGGGGGATGGGGGAGAGGAAAGTGTTCTATGCATGGCTACAACAATGTGCGCAACATTACCTGGTTCAGGCAAATCAGTGCACTTTGTTAGTGTTGACTATTCACGTAAATGACACAGATGAAAGAAACACAAGAGAATTGACCCTTACTTTATTGAACAAGTGGCGCTCCTATTGTATCTTCCGTCTTATAGTAGTTTGCATGCTTTATCGATGAAAACTGTGTTTCGGTCACATTACTTCCTGCTTCGATTCATTATGAGACCCGCAAGCAGCTAGTATAGGAGGAGCCTTGCTGGTATCAAGATGGTTAGGGTATACTAACAGTATAAGCAAAACTGCCCGAAAATGTCGTGAATTTGCAGCCTTGTAGGCACGTGTGCTCAGATTTGGGTGCACGTTAAAGAACCCCACGTGGTCGAAATTTCCGGAGCCCTCGACTACAGCGTCTCTCATAATCATACGGGGGTTTGGGGACGTTAAACCCCACAAATAAAAAAAAAATCATTTGTAGCCTTGTTCATAACACCTCAAATGTAAGGGTGTAAATGGGTTGTTTTGAGGGTATTTTATTTACGAAAAACCTTAATTTGCAAAAATGGAGTGTAAAAAGGGTCTTCATATGGGTGTTTCTAATGCGTACACCTATTTTACACCTTTCAGGGTGTAAACTTTTTTAGATTGTACTATTGAAAACATACCGGGATACTTCCCACCACATAAGTCCCTCATTCATATTTTAACTGGACATGGACGATTTTCATTCTATTTAGACCGTTTTAGTTTGGTTCGAATTCATACTGTCCATGTGGTGAGAAATGTCTTTCAACTCTTCATTATTTTAATGAATGTTGCGTCACTGCCGCACTGGTAGTCACTATAACTCGATCAGGAGATTCTTCCGTCGTTACGACAGATGGTTTTTCTGAAATCCCAACTATACGTAGAAACAAAGCAGTATAATAAAAATGAAAAGAATGATTGATGAGAAGTTGCCAGACTTAATTAGACCATATTTAACCCGGACGGCACATAATCTCAATTTAACTTGAGAGTACAGTTTGACAGAGTCAAAGCTGTTTGGCGAGTGGCGACCCTTGTTTAGCTTCTTGGACGGGCCCGTAAGTGACCTCGACTGGGGATCTAACTTACTACCGGGCCTAAGAGTTGTGGCTGGCTCTATTTCTGGCGACTTGGAAAGCGGCTTCCAAAAATCATTAAGAAATGAGAGCAACCCTCAATAAGAGTCTTTATTATTAAAAAAGACAAATAACCGTTCAGGGCGTGGCGGCTTATGTCCAGCGACTTAAACAGGCCCAATTGAATGTTACTTTGTAACCAAACACATTGTTAACGGGCTAAAGAGCCGTGGCTGGCTCTCTCCGTGCGACTGCGGAGCGATTGATGTCTAAACAAATATCTTACCTTATGCACTTCTGCAATGCGTTGCTGCAAATATGTGCAATACCTACAAAGTGCCAAATTTCAACACTCATCCGTGTTAAAAAACCAGAACCTTTACAAAAAGAGGCAGTAAGATGTTGCCTTCGCTACACATAATTATGTTCTCATAGGATGAAACGCCTTAATACAGTACACTATGGTCCATACTAAAGCCATCCTTTAATATTCCGCAAAAAAAACGCTTCCAACAACTACCACATCTGAGGTTTGAACCGTACCGATTTATACCCTGAACAATACTATAATACCTTCTTTTATTATCAAAACGAACTTTTACTGATTAATATCTGTTAATACCTACTCAGAACATATATATTGAACATACGCTTGGACGTACTTGGTTCTACATTGAAAAAAGGGAGTGGCTCAGGTGTGGTTTTAGAACGTGCACATTCTTTCTCATATATTGTCACGGCTATTAGCGGTAAGCACAAAAGGAGGAAAAATCCAGCATGACGAGCGGTAGTCTCTGGCGTTTTTCGAGGAAGACAACGTAACGCGTCTGCCCTTGTGCTTTGCTTTTGTGTGTGAATATAGCCTTGCTGTTAACGTCGAAAGAAAGCCTTGCGTCCTGCTCTTTGCACGTTGCGACGCTGGTAGAGGTGCTGGGCTTCTACGACTGATGCTCGGGACTCCTCCACGGTCCGGCACTTCAAGTCTGACACCGGAACCTGTTCCTTCAGTGGATACCCCTGTCCACCGCTACAGTCGCCGACAGCGAGGCCTTAGTCCTGTGGCGATTACCCTGGAACTTTGCCAACAAAGCACTCCGCCTGGAGAAATGGCAACTGCAGGTGCTTCCCAGCTGACTTTTGAGCAGGCTCAGATTCCGGAGACATTCCATGGTGAGGCGTTCGAAGACGCTGAGGGCTGGTTAGCCTAGTATGAGCGAGTCGCTAAGGCAAACCGCTGGACCACCGAGCTAAACCTTTCACGAGCCTACTTTGCTTCAGCAGACAGCGCTCGTACGTGGTATGACAACCACGAGGCAACGCTGTCTTCATGGAATGAATTTCGGCAGCAAAATCTCAGCCCCTCCGCAAACAATGACCTGACCACCGTGACTTTGCTCAGCAACTCATCGAGTCTCGGGTCCAGAAACCAAATGAGAGTGTCGTCACGTTTGCGGAGGACATGATGCGCTTATTTGGACGGGCTGAACCTGATAAGCCTGAAGCCAAGAAACTCCGCCATTTGATGCGAGGCGTCAAAGAACAGCTGTTTGCCGGCCTTCTCCGCAATCTACCGACGACCGTTGCGGAATTCGTCAAAGAGGCTACAGCTATCGAGCGCGCACTGCAGTAACGGTGTCGCTATTACGACCGACCAAACGGTGCCTCAATCAGCATTTCTGCTCTGACAGCCGGCAGTGACGGTTCTCTGCGTGAGCTTGTTCGCGAGGTTGTTCGTGAGGATATCCACAGCTTCCTTGTGACTCTGTGAGAACGGGCGATAGCTTCAGTTGGAGAAGTTGTGCGGCAGGAAATCAGGCAAGCATTTTCGCAGCCCGAATCACTACCAGTCCAGCGATCTATTAACTATGCGGCAGCCACCCGTCGTCCGCCGCCAGTGCCGCACAACTCGTCTGCACTGGCTCATTCTTACAACGCGCCGGCGGCACCACTCTACAACCCACCGCCACCGCCGCCACCACCAACGACGACGACTCCGCAATATAACGCACCTACTGAAACTCCATTCTACCCGCCGTTATACACTCCGCCGACACCTGCAACTTGGTCAACGAGGGTGCCTACCAGTCGACCATTCTTACGCAAGACGAATCTGTGGCGCACCGCCGGCCGCCATTCACTGTGTTTCAATTGCAGAGAACCTGAACATGCATGTTTACCGCATCTGTCCATATCATGAACAAAGATACCCGACTTATGCGCCGAGTTTTTCACGGCCTCATTTCAACACCCGACGTGACAGCGCGCACCCGCAAGGACAGCCATCCGCTCTGTATCGTCGATCCCGCTCTCCGTCACCTTCGCCGAGCTCACGCCGAACCGTCGTAGTTACGCCGACGCTGTCCGGGCCAGGTCCCCAAGTCCTCATCGCGGAAACTAACAGCTGCGACCTTTGGAGGGAAGGTTGCCACTCGTCGAGATGCTGCAATACCTCCAGTACCAGTACGATACGGCGATACGACGATACCACAAACGATGCAACGCCACCAACCCAAGAGGAAATTGTAAGTGCCAACCTAGCTGTTTATTAGACGGACGCCCTGTGACACCGCTAGTAGACACTGGCACATATTTCTCTATCATGAGCAGAAAGCTTGCCGATTGGCTTTAAAAAGTTAAAACTTCATGGACGGGGCCAAACATATAAACCGCGGGGGGCAAGCTGATGACGCCGACTGGAAAGCCTGTCGGCGTCATCAACTGCCCCAGAAAAAAGACTGAGCGTGCTTTTCCCAAGCTAATTTCGGCAGCAGCGTGCTTCTAGGACGCAATTCAACCCATCTTTTGCACATTTGCAGTTTTCCGCTTTGTTTATTTCACGTACAAATACGCCATTGGGAGAAACCTTGCGATCATCGCACAATAGTACCAAAACGCATCTTTTTGCGGCTCCGCCTGCCGTCGCCCCTTTTCCCCAATAAAAGGCTAAGCGTGCCCTTGCGAAGATCACTTCAGCAGCAGTTGATAAAGGACCTTGCGTACCTTTACCAAGCTAAGTTCGGCAGCCACGTGCTTCTACGATGCATCTCAACCCATTTTTGCACACTTGCAGTTCACCGCTTGTTCCACTGCCGGTGCGAAGACGCCATAGCGAGTAATCTAGTGAATTATCGGCCAAGGGTGCCCACACGCTTCGATTGTGTGATTGCGCCTGGTGGCACCCCCCGATGAAAGACTCAGCGTGCCCATAACAAGCTCAGTTTGGCCGTGTCGTGCTTTTAGGATGCATCTCAGTTCATTTTTTTGCATATTTTCAGTTTACCGCTTGTCCTACTGCCCGTAAGGATACGTCATTGCGCGAAATCTTGCGATGATCACCTAAGGGTCCCCACACGCATCGATTGTGCGCCTGCGCTTGGCGTCGCCCCCCGATAAAGGACCCTTCGTGCCCATACCAAGCTCAGTTCGGCAGTGGCGTGCTTCTGGATGCATCTCAACCCATTCTTTGCACACTTGCAGTTCACTGCTTCTCCTATTTACGTTACGAAGACGCCAATGACAGAAATCTTGCAATCATCGGTCAAGGGTATCCGCACGCATCGTTTTGTGCGCCTGCGCCTACCGTCGCTCGCCCCCTCTTCCCCGTTAAAAGACTCATCGTGCTCTTACGGAGACCACTACAGCAGCGGCGTGCTTTTAGGCTGAATCTCCACCAATTTTAGTCACACTTGCAGTTCATTGCTTCTTCTATGCTGGTACAAACACGCCATTGTGAGGAATCTTGAAATCATCCGCCAAGGGTACCCACACGCATCGATTGTGCGCTCGCCTGCCATCGCCCCCCGAGAAAAGACTCAGTGTTCATTTACCAAGCTCAGTTCGGCATTGGCTTGCATCTAGGACGCATCTGAACCTATTTTTGCACAATTGCAGTTCACCGCTTCTTTCACTGTCGGTATGAAGACGCCAATGCGAGAAATATTGCAACAAGGAGCCAACGAAAACCCAGACGCATTATTTCTGCGCCTGCGCCACCGTCGCCCCCCCCCCCCCACCCGCGATAAAACACTCGGCGTGGCCTTATCGAGCTCATATAGTCAGTGACGGGCTTATAGGACGAATTCAAACTCAATTTTTGCACATTTGCAGTTTACCGCTTTTTTTCTACTGCCAATACGAAGACGCCATTGAGAATAATCTTGTGATCATCGCCCAAGAGTACCCACACTCATCTTTGTGTGGCTGCGCCTGCTGTCCACCCCAATAAAAGACTCAGCATGCCCTTAACAAGATCATTTCTGCAGCGGCGTGCTTCTCGGACGCAACTCAACCTAATTTTTGCACACTTGAGTAGCCCACTTCTTCTTTTGCCTAAACGAAGACGCCATTGCGAGGAATCTTGCGAATTATTGGCAGATGGTACCCACATGCATCAATGAGTAATAAAAGACTCACAGTGCCCTTAACAAGCTCAGTTCGGCAGATGTATGCATCTACGGCAAATGTCATTCTTTTTGCACACACGCAGTTTACTGCTTCTCGTGTAACTGTTACGAAGACACCAATGAGAGGAATCTTGTGATCAACGGCCAAGGGTATCCGCGTGCATATATTGTGCGCCTCCGCCTGCCGTCGCACCTCCCAATGAAAGACCCAGGGTTCATTTACCGAGCTCAGTTCGGCAGTAGCGTGCATCTAGGACGCATCTTAACCCAGGTTTTGCACACTTGTGTTCCTCACTCCTTCTACTGTCGGTGCGAAGACGCCATTACGAGAAATATTGCGATAATGAGCCAACGAAAACCAACACGTATTATTTGTGCGCCTGCGCCGCCGTCGCCCCCAGTAAAAGGCTGAGCGTTGATTTACCAAGCTCAGTTCGGCAGCGACGGGCTTCTACAGCGCATCTAAACTCCTATTTTGCACATTCACAGTTTACCGCTTTTTCTACTGCCAGTAAGAAGACGCCATTGAGAAAAATCTATCGATCATAAGCTAAGAGTACCCACAAGCAAATTTGTGCGCCTGCGCCTGCTGTTGACCCCTATAAAAGAATTAGCGTGCCCTTACCAAGATCAGTACTGTAGTGGTGTGCTTTTAGGACGCATCTCAACCTACTTTGCACACTTTAAGTTCACCACGTCTTCGACTGCCGGTACGAAGACACTATTTCGAAGGATCTTGCAATCATCGGTCAAAGGTACCCACAGGCATCGACCGTTCGCTTGCGCTGCCGTCGTCCTCTCTCCGATAAAAGACTCAGCATGCTCTTCAAGCTCAGTTCGGTAGCGGCGCGCTTCTAGGATGCATCTAAACCCATTCTTTGTCCACTTGCAGTTCACCGCTGCTACTATTGCTGTTACCAAGACGCCAATGACAGAAATCTTGATATTATCGGCCAAGGGTGTCCGGACGCATCGTTTTTGCCCCTGCGCCTACCGTCACTCGCCCCCCTCCTCCCGATAAAGGACTCAGCATGCCCTTACCACGACCAGTTCGGCAGCGGCGTGCTTTTACGACGCATATCAGCCCCATTTCGCACACTTCCAGTTAACCGCTTCTCCTACAGCTGGTTTGTAGGCGCGATTGAGAGGAATCTGGAGATCATCGGCCAAGAGTACCCACACACGTATTTGTGCGTCTGCGCCTGCCATCAACCCCAATAAAAAACTCAGCGTGCCCTTATCAAAATCAGTTCTGCAGCGGCGTGCTTTTAGGACGCATCTCAACCCATTTTTGCGCACTTGCAGTTCACGGCTTCTTTCACTACCGGTACGAAGACGCAATTGCAAGTAAACCTTGCAATCGTCGGCCAAGCGTACCCCCACACGCATCGATCGTTCATTTTCACCTGCCGCCTCCCCCCCCCCCACCCCATATAGAAGACTCAGCGTGGCCTTACCAAGCTCTGTTCGGCAGTGGCGTGCTACTAGGACGCACCTAGACCCAGTTTTTGCACATCGCAGTTCACCACTTATCCTACAGCCGGTACGAGGACGCAACTGTGAGGACAAGTGTGATGATCGGCCAATTGTACTACCACGCCGCGTTTGTGCTCCTACGCCCGTAGTCGCTTCAGCCTCCACCACCTCCGTCAAAGGACTGACCGTGCCCTTAACAAGCTCAATTTGGCAGCGGCGTGCTTCTGAACGCATCTTGACTCAATTTTTGCACACTTGCTGTTCACCACTTCTTCTACTGTCGGTACGAAGACGCCATGCTGGTAATATTGCGATAAATAGCCCACGAAAACCCACAAGCATTCCTTGTGCGCCTGCCCCTTTGTCGCCTCTAGTAAAAGACTCAGCGTTCATATACCAACCTCAGTCCGCCACTGGCGTGCATCTAGGACGCATCTCAACGCATATTTTGCACACTTGCAGTTCACCCACTTCTTCTATTCCCGGTACGAAGACATCATTGCGAGGAAGATCGCGGTCATGAGCCAACCGTTCTCACACGCATTACTTGTGCGCCTGCGTCTGCCATCACTCTCTATAAAAGATTCAGCGTGCACTTGCCAAGCTCACTTAGGTAGCGGCGTGCATCTGAACGCATCTCAACCCATTTTTCGCATACTTGCAGTTCACCGCTCCTTTACTGGTGGTAAGAAGACGCCATGGCAAGTAATATTCCGATAAAGAGCCAACGAAAACACACACGCATCATTTGTGTGCCTGCGCCACCGTCGCCCACCCATAAAACCTTAAGCGTGCCCTTAAAGGCTAAGTTCAGCAGCCACGTACTTCTACAATACATCTCCACACTTTCTTTGCACATTTGCAGTTAACCGCTTCTCCTACAGCTGGTATGAAGACACCATTGCGAAAAAACTTGGGATCATAGGCCATGGATACCCACACGCATCATTTGTGCGCCTGCGCCTGCCTTTGTTCGCCAATAAAAAACACAGCATGTCCTTACCAAGCTTAGTTCGGCAGTGACGTGCCTCAAGGACCCAACTAAACCAATTCCTTCAAAATTTGCAGTCCACCACTTCTTCTACTGTCTGTACGAAAACGTCATATAGAGAATATTGGTATCATCCACCAAGTATACCCCCATGCAATGATTGGGTGCTCGCCTGCCATCGCCCCCCGGTAAAAGACGGAGCGTCCATTTACCAAGCTCTGTTCGGCAATGACGTGCATCTAGAACGCATCTCAACCCATTTTTTTTCAATGTCAGAGTTAACCGCTTCTGCCACTGCCGTTACGAAGACGCCATTGCGAGGAATCTTGCAATCATCCGCCAAGGTTACCCACATGCATCGATTTTGTGCTTGCGCCTGCCGTCACCCCCCGATAAAAGACTCAGCATTCATTTATCAAGCTCACTTCGGTGGCGGCGTGCTTATAGGAGGCATCTCAACCCTATTTTGCACACTTTAAGTACCCCGCTTACTATACTGCCGGTACGAAGACGCCATTGGGTGAAATCATGCGGATTCTGGGCCAAGGATACACACACGCATCAATCGTGAGCCTGCACCTGCCGCCGACGCCGATAAAAGACTCAGCGTGCCCTTGACAAGATCAGATCTGCAGCGGCGTTCTTTTAGGACGCATCTCAACTTATTTTGTACACTTTCAGTTCACCACGTCTTCTACTGCCTATGCGAAGACGCAATTGCAAGGAATCTTGCGAATTATCGGCCAAGGGTACCCACACGCATCGTTTGTGCGACTGCGACTGCTGTCGCCACCAGAAAAAACACTGAGCGTGCTTTTACCAAGCTAATTTCGGCAGCGGCGTGCTTCTAGTATGCATCTAAACCCATCTTTTGCACAGTTGCAGTTTTCCGCTTTTCTTATTTCCCGTACAAATACGCCATTAAGAAATACCTTGCGATCATCACACAAGAGTACCAAAACGCATCTTTTTGCAGCTCCGCCTGCCGTCGCCCCTCTTCGCGAATAAAAGACTAAGCGTGCACTTGCTAAGCTTACTTCAGCAGCGGCGTGCTTTTGAACGCATCTCAACCCGTCTTTTGCACGCTTGCAGTTCACCGCTTCTTCTACTGTCGGTGCGAAAACGCCATTGCGAGGAATATTGCGATAATGAGCCAACAAAAAACCACACGCATTATTTGTGCGCCTGCGCCACCGTCGCCCCGCAATAAAAGACTCAGCGTGCCCTCACCAAGCTCCGTTTGGCATCCACGTGCTTTTCGATGGATCTTAACCCAATTCGGCACACTTGCAGTTCCCCACTTCTTCTACGGCAGGTACGAAGACGGCATTGTGAGAAATGTTGCGAATTATTGGCTAAGGGTACCCACACGCATCGATTGTGTTCCTGCACCTCCCGTCACCCCTCGATAAAGGACCTTGCGTGCCCTTACCAAGCTAAGTTCGGCAGCCACGTGCTTCTACGATGCATCTCAACCCATTTTTGCACACTTGCAGTTCACCGCTTGTTCCACTGCCGGTGCGAAGACGCCATTGCGAGTAATCTAGTGAATTATCGGCCAAGGGTGCCAACACGCTTCGATTGTGTGATTGCGCCTGGCGGCGCCCCCCGAAAAAAGACTCAGCGTGCCCATACCAAGCTCAGTTCAGCCGTGTCTTGCTTCTAGGATGCACCTCCGTTCATTTTTTCGCACATTTTCAGTTTACCGCTTGTCCTAATGCCCGTACGGATACGTCATTGCGCGAAATCTTGCGATGATCGGTTAAGGGTCTCACACGACTCGATTGTGCACCTGCGCTTGGCGTCGGCCCCGATAAAGGACCCTTCGTGCCCATACCATGCTCAGTTCGGCAGCGGTGTGCTTCTGGATGCATCTCAACCCATTCTTTGCACACTTGCAGTTCACTTCTTCTCCTATTTACGTTACGGAGACGCCAATGACAGGAATCTTGCGATCGTCGGTCAAGGGTATCCGCACGCATCATTTTGTGCACCTGCGCCTACCATCGCTCGCCCCCTCTTCCCGTTAAAAGACTCAGCGTGCTCTTACCAAGACCACTTCAGCAGCGGCGTGCTTTTACGCTGAATCTCAACCAATTTTACTCACACTTGCAGTTCACTGTTTCTTCTATGCTGGTATTAACACGCCATTGTGAGGAATCTTGAAATCATCCGCCAAGGGTACCCACACGCATCGATTGTGTGCTCGCCTGCCATCGCCCCCCAAGAAAAGACTCAGTGTTCATTTACCAAGCTCATTTCGGCATTGGCTTGCATCTAGGACGCATCTCAACCTATTTTTTGCATACTTGAAGTTCGAAGCTTCTTTTACTGTCTGTATGAAGACGCCATTGTGAGAAATATTGCAATAAGGAGCCAACAAAAACCCACACGCATTATTTGTGCGCCTGCACCACCGTCGCCCCCCCCCCCCCCCCGCCCCCGATAAAACACTCAGCGTGGCCTTTTCAAGCTCATATAGGCAGTGACGTCTTATAGTACGAATGTAAACTGCTTTTTTGCACATTTACAGTTTACCACTTTTTTCTACTGCTAGTACAAAGACGCCATTGAGAAGAATCTTGCGGTCATCGCCCTAGAGTACCCACACTCATCTTTGTGTGGCTGCGCCTGCTGTCCACCCCGATAAAAGACTCAGCGTGCCCTTAACAAGATCAGTTCTGCAGCGGCGTGCTTCTTGTACGCATCTCAAGCTAATTTTTGCATACTTGCAGTACCCCGCCTCTTCTTTTGCCTAAACGAAGACGCCATTGCGAGGAATCTTGCGAAACATTATTTGTACCCACACGCATCAATAAATAATAAAACACTCACGGTGCCCTTGCCAAGCTTAGATCCGCAGAGGTATGCTTCTACAGCAAATGTCAATCTTTTTTGCACACTCGCAGTTCACTGCTTCTTGTGTAACGGTTTCGAAGACGCCAACGAGAGGAATCTTGCGGCCAACGGCCAAGGATATCCACACGCATAGATTATGTGCCTCCGCCTGCCGCCGCCCCTCCCGATGAAAGACTCAGGGTTCATTTACCGAGCTCAGTTCGGTAGTAGCGTGCATCTAGGACGCATCTCAACCCAGTTTTTGCACGCTTGCGTTCCTCACTTCTTCTACTGTCGGTACGAAGACGTCATTGCGAGCAATATTGCGATAATGAGCCAACGAAAACCAACACGCATTTTTTGTGTGCCTGCGCCACCGTCGCCCACCAATAAAAAACTCAGCGTTCATTTACCAAGCTCAGTTCGGCAGAGACGTGAATCTAGGACGCATCTCAACTCCTTTTTTTTTGCCAATTCGCAGTTTACCGTTTTTCTTATTGCCGGTACGAAGACTCCATTGAGAACAATCTTGCGATCATCGGCCAAGAGTACCCACACGCCTCTTTGTGTGGCTGCGCCTGCCGTCCACCCTGATAACAGACTCAGCGTGCCCTTAACCAGATCAGTTCTTCAGCGGCGTGCTTTTAGGAGGCATCTCAACCCAATTTTTCACACTTTCATTTCACCGCTTCTTCAACTGTCAGTACGAAGACGCCATTGCGAGGAATCTTGCTATTACCCGCCAAGGGTACCCACACGCATCGATTGTACGCCTGCGCCTGCCATCACCCCCGATAACAGACTCAACGTGCCCTTCCACTCACTTCGGCATCCATCTGCTTCTACGACACATCTCACTTCGGCATCCACCTGCTTATACGACACATCTCAATACATTGTGTCCACATTTGCTGTCCACCGCTTCTTTTGCTGCCGGTACGCAGACGCCATTGCGAGCAGTCTTGCAATCATATGCCAAGGGTACCAATCCGCAACGATTGTGTGTGTGCGCCTGCATGCCATCACGCCCCGAAAAAACACTCAGCACTCATTTACCAAGCTCAGTTCGGCAGCACCGTGCTTCTAGGACGCATCTCAACCTATTTCTTGCACACTAGCAGTACCCCGCTTCTTCTTCTGCCGAAACGAGACGCCATTGCGAAGAATCTTGCGAATTATCGGCCAAGGGTACCACACGCATCAATAAATAATAAAAGACTCACCGTGCCCTTAGCAAGCTCAGTTCGGCATAGATATGCTTTTACGGCACATTTAAATCTTTTTTGCAACACTGCAGTTCACCGCTTCTTGTTTTGCCGTGACGAAGACGCCAATAAGCGGAGTCATGCGATCTACGGCCAAGGGTATATCCACACGCATAGTTTGTTCGCCTTCGCCTACCATCGCCCGACGCCCACCTATAGAAGACTCAGTGTTCTCTTACCAAGCTCAGTTCAGCAGCGCCGTGATTTTAGGACGTATCTTAACCAATTTTACTCACACTTGCAGGTCACTGCTTCTTCTAGCCTGGTACGAAGAAGCTATTGTGAGGAATCATGCAATCATCCGCCAAGGGTACGCACATGCATCGATTATGTGCTCGCCTGCCGTCGCCCCCGAATAAACACTCAGCGTGCCGTTACAAAGCTTAGCTTGGCAGCGGCGTGCTTCTTGGACGCAACTAAATCTAGTTTTTTGCGCATTTGCAGTTTACCGCTTGTCTTACTGCCCGTACGAAGACGTCATTGCGCGAAATCCTGCGATCGTCAGCCAAGAGCACCAACACGCATCGGTCAATTACGCGCCTGCACCTGCAATTTCCCCCCGATAAAGAACCCTGCGTGCCCTTACCAAGCACAGTTTGCCAGTGACGTGCTTCTACGACGCATCCCAACCCTATTGCTCACTTCCAGTTAACCGCTTTTCCTACAGCTTGTTCAAAGGCGCCAATGAGAGGGATGTTGCGATCATCAACCAAGAGTACCCACACGCATCTATGTGAGCCTGCACCTGCCGTCCCCCCGATAAAAGACTCAGTGTTCGTTTACGAAGCTCAGATCGGCAGTGTCATGCATCTAGGACGCATCTCAAATTAGTGTTTCCACACTTCGAGTTCCCCAATTCTTCTACTGCTGGTACGAAGACACCATTGCGAAGAACCTTGCGATCATCGCACAAGAGTTCCAAAACGCATATTTTTCTCGCCTGCGCCTGTCGTTGCCCCTCTCTCGTGGTGAAACACTAAGCGTGCACTTGCCAAACTCAGTTCAGCAGCGGCGTGCTTCTAGGGCGCATCTCCACCCATTCAATGCACACTAGCAGTTCACCGCTTCTTCTACTGTCGATACGAACACGTCATTGCGCGCAATATTGCGATAATCAGCCAACGAAAAGCCACAAGCATTTTGTGGGCGCCAGCGCCACCATCACCCCCTGATAAAAGACTCACAGTGCCCGTACAATGCTCAATTAGGTAGCCACGTGCTTCCACAATGCATTTTAGCACATTCCTTGCTCATTTGCAGTTACCGCTTCTCCTACTGCTGTTATAAACACGCCACTTCGAAGAAACTTGTGATCATCGGCCATGGGTACCCATATGCATCAATTGTGTGTATGCGCCTGCCTTCGCCCCCCCCCCCGATAAAAGACTTACCCCCGTATTCTAGAACCTCCCTTCACTCAACGCTTCACCCTCACTTGAGGAAGCCATTGGGAGAGTCACCTGTGGGTACGTCAAATCACTGCATATCAGCGATAGTCTGCTGCGATTCTTGAGTAGCGCAGCGTCATTTTAAGCGGAGTGCTGGCGCAGTGCTAAACTTTTTCAAATGAAGGGTGAAAGTCGAGTCGAGGAGCGTTTGTGAATACAGGCGTCAGTGTTCATTTACCACACTCAGTTCGGCAGTGCGGCGCATATAGGACGCATCACAACCCAGTTTTTTCAAACTTGCAGTTTCCCACTTCTACTGCTGGTACGAAGACGCCATTGCGAGGAATCTTGCGAATTATCGGCCAAGGGTACCCAGATGCATCGATTGTGCGCCTACGCCTGCTATCGCCCCCGATGAAGGACTCAGCTAGCCCTCACCAAGATCAGTTCTGCAGCGGCGTACTTCCAGGACGCATCTCAATCTATTTTTGCACGTTTGCAGTTTACCGCTTGTCCTTCTGCCCGTACCAAGACGTCATTGCGCGAAATCTTGAGATGATCAGCTAAGGGTACTCACATGCATACATAGTGCACGTGCGCCTGCCGTCGATACCCGATAAAAGACCCTGCGTACCCTTACCAAGCTCAGTTCGGCAGCCACGTGCTTCTACGTCGCATCTCAATCCATTTTTGTTCACTCCATGTTAACCACTTCTCCTACAGTTGGTTCGAAGGCGCCCTTGAGAGGAATCTTGCGATCATCAGCTAAGGGTACCCGCATGCATACAAAGTGCGCCGGCGCCTGCCGTCGATACCCGATAAAAGACTCAGCGTGCCCTTACGAAGATCAGTTCTGCAGCGGCATGCTTCTGGGAAGCATCTACACCTATTTTGCACACTTTCAGTTCACCACGTCTTCCACTGCCGGTAAGAAGACGCTATTTCGAGCAATCTTGCAATCATCGGTCAAGGGTACCCACACGCATCCATCGTTCACTCTCGCCTGCCGTCGCCCCCCTCCCCCCATAAAAGACTCAGTGTGGCCTTACCCAGCTCAGTTCGCCAGCAGCGTGTTTCTAGTATGCATCTCAACTTATTCTTTGCACACTTGTACTTCATTGCTTCTTCTAGGGCTGGTACAAAGACGCCATTGTGAGGAATCTTGCGATAATTCGCCAAGGGTACACATTCCTTTGTGTTCCTTTGTGTGTTATAAAATTTTGTACCCACGCCCTCTGTAATGCCCTACGGGCCCTCAGGGTATTTTATTAAATAAATAAATACGCATCGATTTTGTGCTCGCCTACCATCGCCCCCCGATAAAAGAGTCAGCGTTCATTTACCAAGCTCAGTTCGGCAGCGACATGCTTCTAGGACGCATCTAAACTCCTTTTTTTGCACATTTGCAGTTTACCGCTTTTCCTACTGCCGGTACGAAGACGCCATTGAGAAAAATCTTGCGATCATCAGCCAAGAGTACCCAAACGCATCTTTGTGTGGCTGCGCCTGCCGCCGACCCCGACAAAAGACTCAGCGTGCACCTTAACAAGATAAGTTCTGCAGCGGCGTGCTTTTAGGAGGCATGTCAACCCAATTTTTCAAACCTTAAGTTCATTGCTTGTTCCACTGTCGGTGCGAAGACGCCATTGCGAGGAATCTTGCAATCATCGGCCAAGGGTTCCCACACGCATGGATTGTGCGTCTGCGCCTGCCGTCGCCCCCCGATAAAAGACTCAACGTGCCCTTCCCAAGCTCACTTTGGGATCCACTTGCTTCTACGACGCATCTCAACACATAGTTTCCACATTTGCAGTTCAACTCACGCATCGTTTGTGTGCCTCCGCCTACCACTGCCCCCCCCCCCCGCAACAAAAGACTCAACGTGCCCTTATCAAGGTCACATAAGCAGTGGCGTGCATCTAGGACGCACCTCAAGCCTTTTTTTGCACACTTGCAGTTCCCGCTTCTTCTGCATCCGGTAAGAAGACACCATTGCGAGTAATCTTGCGAATTCACGGCCAAGGGTACCCACACGCAATGATTGTGCGACTGCGCCTGCCATCGCGCCCCGATAAAACACTCAGCGTGCCCTTACCAAGCTCAGATTGTCAGCGGCTTGCTTCTTGCACGCATCTCAATCCGTTTTCTTGCACATTTGCAGTTTGGCGCTAGTCTTACTGCCCGCACGAAGACATCATTGCGCGAAATTTTGCGATCATCGGCTAAAAGTACCCACACGAATCGGTTGCGCACCTGCCCCTGCCGACGCCCCCCGATAAAGGACCCTGCGCGCCCTTATCAAGCACAGTTCGCCAGCCACGTGCATCTACCACGCATCTCAACCCATTTGGCAAACTTCCAGTTAACCGCTTTTCCTACAGTTGGTTCAAAGGCGCCATTGAGAGGGATCTCGCGATCATCGGCCAAGTACCCACACGCATCTTTGTGAGCCTGCAGCTGCCGTCCCTCTGATAAAAGACTCAGTGTTCATTTACCAAGCTCGGTTCGGCTGTGTCGTGCAATTTGGACGCATCTCAACTTAGTGTTTGCACACTTGGAGTTCCCCACTTCTTCTAATGCCGGTATGAAGACGCCATTGCGAGGAATCTTGCGATAATCGCACAAAAGTACCAAAACGCATCCTTTTGAGCCTCTGCCTTTCTTCGCTCCTCTCTTCCGGTGAAAGACTAAGCGTGCACTTGCAAACCTCACTTCTTCAGCGGTGTGCTCCTACGACGCATCTCAACCTATTCACTGCACATTTGCAGTTCACCGCTTCTTCTACTGCCGATACGAGCACGTCATCGTACGGAATATTGCGATAATCAGCCAACGAAAACCCACACGCATTATTTCGGCGTCTGCGCCACCGTCGTCCCCTGATAAAAGGCTCAGCGTGCCTGTACCGAGCTTAGATCGGCATCCACGTGCTTCTACGATGTTCTTAACACATTCTTTGCACATTCCCAGTTACGGCTTCTCCTACTGCTGGTATGAAGACGCCATTGCGAAGAAACTTGTGATCATCGGCCATGGGTACCCATACGCATCAATTGTGTGTCTGCGCCTGCCGTCGCCCCCTCCCCCCGATAAAGAACTTACCCGCGTATTCTAGAACCTCCCTTCACTCAACGCTTCGCCTTTATTTTAGAAATCCGATGGGAGCGCCATCTCTAGGTATGGCAAATCACCGCATATCAGTCATGGTCTGCTGCGATTCTTGAGTAGCGCAGCGTCATTTTAAGCCGAGTGGTGGCGCAGTGCTAAACTCTGTCAAGTGAAGGGTGAAAGACCATTCGAGGAGCGTTTGTGACTACGGGCGTCAGTGTTCATTTACCAAGCTTACTTCGGCAGTGGTGTGCATCTAGGACGCGTCTCCACCCATTTTTGTACACTTGCAGTTCACAGCTTCTTCCACTGCCGGTACGAAGACGCCATTGCGAGGAATCGTGCAATCATCGGCCAAGAGTACCCACACGCATCAATCGTTCGCCTGCGCCTGCCATCTCCCTCCGATAGAAGACTTGGCGTGCCCTTATCAAGCTTTGCTCGGCAGCGGCGTGCTTCTAGGACGCATATCAACCCATTTTTCGCACATTTGCAGTTTACCGCTTTTTCTACTGCCGGTACGAGGACGCAACTGCGAGGACACTTGCGGTGATCGGCCAATTCTACCAACAGGCATCATTTGTGCTGGTGCACCTGTCTTCACTTCACGCTCCGCCACCCCTGTTAAAGGGCGCCCCGTGCCTTTAACAAGCTCAGTTTGTCAACGGCGTGCTTCTAGGATGCTTATGAACCCATGAAATGCACAATTTCAGTTCACTCCTTCTTTTACTGCTGGTATAAAGACGTCAATGCGCGAAATCTTGCGATCGGCGGCCAAGAGTACCCACACGCACAAATGTGCGCCCTCGTCTGCCATCCCCGCCCGCCCCCCTCCCCCGGATAGAAGACTCAGTGTTTTTTACCAAGCTCAGTTCGGCAATGGCGTGCATCTAGGACGCATCTCAACCCAGTTTTTGCACACTTGCAGTTTCCCACTTCTTCTACTGCTAGTACGAAGACGCCATTGTGAGCAGTTGCGAATTATCGGCCAAGGGTACCCACATGAATCGTTTGTGCAACTGCGCCTGCCGTCGCCCCCCTTTAAAAAACTCAGCGTGCCCTTACCAAGCTCAGTTCAGCAGTGGTGTGCTTCTAGGATGCATCTCTACCCATTACTTTGCAGACTTGCAGTTCACCGCTTCTTCTATTGCCCTTACGAAGACGCCAATGAGAGTAATCTTGCGATCATCGGCCGAGGGTATCCGCACGCATCGTTTGTGCGCCTGCGCCTGCCGTCGCTCGCCCCCCCCCCCCCCCAAAAAAAAATATTCAGCGTCCCCTTACCAAGACCAGTTCGGCAGCGGCGTGCTTTTAGGACGCATCTAAACCCATTTTTAGCACACTTGCAGATCACTGCTTTTTTCAGTGCTGATACGAAGACGCCATTTTCAGGAATCTTGCAATTATTGGCCAAGCGTATCCATACGCATCAATTGTGTCCCTGCGCCTGCCGTTGCCCCCCCCCCCTCCCCCCAATAAAATCCTCGGCGTTCTCTTACCAAGCTCAGTTAGGCAGCGGCGTGCTTCTAGGACGCACCTCCATCCATTTTTTGCACATTTGCAGTTTACTGTTTGTCCTACTTCCCGAACGAAGACGTCATTGTGCGAAATGATGTGATCATCGGCTAAGGGTACCCGCACGCATCTATTGTGCTCCTGCGCCTGCCGTAGCTGATAAAGGACCCTGTGTGCCCTTACCAAGCTCAGCTTGGCAGCCACATGCTTCTACGACGCATCTCAACTCATTTTTGCCCACTTCCAGTTAACCGCTTCTCCTACAGCTGGTTCCCAGGCGCCATTGAGAGGAATGTTGTGATCATCGCCCAAAAGTACCCCCCCGCATATTTGTGCGCCTGCGCCTGCCGTCGACCACGATAAAAGACTGAGCGTGCCCTTAGTTCAGTTCTGCATCAGTTTTGCAGCGGCGTGCTTTTAGGACGCATCTCAACCCATTTTTGCACATTTGCATTTACCGCTTCTGGCACGGCCGGTACGAAGACGCCATTGCGAAGAATCTTGCAATGATCTGCCAAGGATACCCACATCCATCGATCGTTCTTCTACGCCTGCCATCTCCGTCCGATAGAAGACTCAGCGTGCCCTTACCAAGCTTATTTTTATTTTATTTTATTTATAATACCTCAAGGGCCCCAATCAAGGGGTGTTATATGAGGGGGTAGACAGTTCACAAATGAATTATTGGATGGCTTCTTTGAAATAGACAATGTTGGAGTGAAGCATGACGTCAGCAGGAACATCGTGCCATTTTATTGATGTTTGCACAAAAATGAAAAGTGATGGACAGTGGTATGCACACGGGGTGGATAAACCACTTTTGAATGGCTGATACCGCATGAAAGACGAATAAATGGACTGATAACATGGTTTAGGTGCAAGGCATGATAACATGTATGATACAAACACACACAGCCTTGAAACTTTGCGGCGCGAAGCTAAGTTAACCATGTTAGCTCGAGATTTTAGCTCGGTGACGCTACTGTGAATATAGTCCGAATAAATGAATCTGGCTGTGCAATTTAAGATGGATTCAAGTGTTTTTATAAAGGGTGATTTCATGGGGATCCCAGATGGTACATGCGTATTCTAGCTTCGGCTGAACTATAGTTAGATAAGTTAAATGTTTAACAGAAGACGGGGCTAGACGTTAGTTTCTTCGGAGATAGCCAAGTGCGCGGTTTGAGTCATTAGTGATGTTCAATATGTGGGATGACCAAGTTACATCTCAATTTAGAGTGAAACCGAGGTATTTACATGAATTAGCTGCTGTAATTTCAGAATCAGACAGGAAGAATTTTTGGAGGAATAAGATTGCCGTCGATGGAAAGAAATGGCACAGGTTTCCTTTGTGTTGAGGGACATCAGCCAGTTTTCGCACCATGATAGAATCAAAGAAAGATCAGATTGTAGGATGACAGTGTCGCTTTCATTGTAAACAGGACGATAAATGACACAGTCGTCTGCGAATAGACGAATGTTAGAATATAAGTTATTGGGGAGGTCGTTAATATAGATTAGGAATAGCAGAGGACCAAGGACGGTGCCTTCAGGTACGCCGGAGGTTACAGGGGATAAGGAGGAGTGATGATTGTTAGCACAAATGAACTGTTACGGTTAGTCAAAAAGTCACGTATCCAATTAAAAACAAGACAATTAAGGTTAAGACGTGAAAGCTTCGAAAATATTATATTATGGAAAACTTTGTCGAAGGATTTTTCGAAATCAATGAAAATGACGTCTAAAGGTATGTTAATATCCAGGCTAGAACTTCGGTCGTTAACGAACAGGGCGAGTTGAGTGTCACATGAAAGCCTTTTTTGAAAACCGTGTTGGTTAAGGTGAAAGAAATGTACTGAACGTAAAAAATGTACTATTTGCGATTAAATGATGTGTTCCAATAACTTAGAGCACACACTTGTGATCGAAATGGGGCGATAATTACTCGGTGAATATAAAGGACCTTTTTTCGGGACGGGAACGATCTTACTAACTTTCCAGGCCTCCAGCACCACTCCGCATAAAATGGACCGCTGAAATATGTACTAAAGGATATTGCTTGTTATAGGCTTAGTGTTTTTCAGTATTTTGAAATTAACGCTGTCAATTCCCGTGGATGACGTCAGTTTCATTTCGTCGATTAGTTTTGCAATTCCGTATGAATCGAGTTTAATGACTGGCATGACAGGATAATCAAGGAATGGGGAATAGGGAAGCGAGGTGCAAGACTCAGGGGTAAATACGGAAGAGAAGACAGAATTTAATACTTGAGGGATAATATAATCTGGAATCGGATCACCGTGTTCATCGAGAAATGATAATGGTTTTGTAGAATTTGGGTGAATGGCTCTCCAAAATTGTTTACGATTTGCGTAGCATATTAGGCAATGTAGAAGAGAAAAAAGAAGGCTTAGCCTTCGCAGCAAGCGATTCAAATTTTTTTGCTGTTCTGCGGTACCTATTTCAAGCGCTGGCGGTGTTGGACCGTTTAGCCGGGCAAGATATTCGCTTTTCCTTATTGTTTACGCGCTTAAGAGATGTGTTAAACCAATGAGAAGACGCCCGTTCCGTAATTGTAATTGTGGGTATAAACTTTTTGATCAGATCATGATTTTTTACTTGAACAAAGACCAGTTAGTTTCAAGAGGGCATTGGAAGAAGTCGTTTAAATACCAGTCGCAAAATACGGATAGTGTGTTGTTAAAGGCGGCATAGTTATCCTTGTCGTATAGTGTGATGGTTTTCTTGGAATGTCTTGGGCCTGGTAGTTGATTAGAAAAAGAAGGGTGAAGTACAGCGTGATCAGTTATGTCCGGGAGAGGAACTAGCGATTCAAGATATCCAGGGTGTGACGTCAGAATGACGTCAAGAACATTTGAAGAGTGCTCAGTAACTCGCGTTGGGAAGGAAACAAGTTGAGATAAACGAAATGTTTGGCACGTGTTAACAAAATCACTTTCCACAGTGTGTTTTTTATATTGTGTGCGCGGGCTAGACCAGATTATACCTGGGAATTTAAAGTCACCCATTAAAATAACCGGTATATTGGATGAGAGGCATTCAGGAAGTTAAGAGTACTGTGGAAATTTGCGATAAATGAAGCATATGTGTCAGGGGGGGGGGGGCGGAAACAGACTAGAAAGATAACCGGAGGATATGAGTTTCTACAGCAGATAAACAATAATTCAAGGCTGGAATGTACGACCACTGGGGAGCAATTTATTCGACTGTGAGCAGCTATAAGAATCCCACCACCACGCTTACCATCACGATCTCGCCGAAAAATTGTAAAGCCTGGAAAGCACGGCGTTAATTCGAAATCGTAAATTGAAGGGTTTACCACGTTTCATTGATTGATATGTGGGATTTAACGTCTCAAAACCACCATATGATTATGAGAAACGCCGTAGTGAAGAGCTCCGGAAATTCCGACCACCTGGGGTTCTTAAACGTGCACCTAAATCTGAGCACATGGGCCTACAACATTTCCGCATCCATCGGAAATGCAGCCGCCACAGCCGTGATTTGAACCCGCGACTTGCGGGTCAACCGCCGAGTACTTTAGCCACTAGACCACCGCGGCTAGGCAGCCAGATTTCAGTTAAAAGAACAAAGTTACATTCAGTCGGGTTCATAAGATTAAAAAGCGAGTCGTGTTTTGGCTAGAAGCTTCTAATATTAGTAAGCACAATTGACAAAACTTCAGGGTTTCATTTAGGATTCGCTAGGCTAGGAAGTGGTAGCAATGGACTGAGGGGCATGATGATAGATGGTAGCGCAGACAACGAACACGGACAAGAGAAGGCACATAGACACAACACATGACACAACAGACACAACACAGCTTTTCCATAAGGAACAAGATTCTACCAGAGGATGTTCGAGCGCTCTTCGGAGGGTGTACCCCTTCAGATGGGCACAGAACGAGGATCATGAAAATTCAGCGCTCAGAATGGCTTCGACAGGTACGCCTTTTCAGAGCCTACCTACGGGCGCAGATGCATCGAACTTACGAGTCGTATGCAGCGGAGATTCACTTTCGAAAGCATCTACGTCTGGCAGACCAAATGATAGAATTCCACTGGAAGCTTCAATTACGACTGTTACGTGATTTGGTGGACAAAGTGCGCGTGAGTGCAACTTCCAAAGTTCATGTGGCAGAAGGCATCTGCCTACCGGACTTTGTACTAGAAGTATTGGGACTTGGGCCAAAGTTTGCCGTGCAACCTCAAAAGAACAAGCCGGAACTCGTATCAATTGTACGTCAAGTGTCGAAGCGGGTTCCCGAGGATCAAGCCACCAGGATCATCAACGAAGGTGTGGACGCTTTAAAATTGTGTAGGCCTCCATGCCGCAGTTTGCCTCTCAAACGCGTGGAAACTTACTTGACACAGCATGCTCTGAGTGTACTTCCAGTCGATAAAGAAGGAGGGTTTGCGGTTTTCTCGCATGATGAATTTAAAGAAAAGGCTAAAAGTGCTATTACGGCAGTGTTCAGCGAAAGGAAAAGTATTTCGATTGAAAAAGTGAGGGGAAAAGCAATAGAACTTTGTAAGAGGATGAATCTAGAAGGTGTGCTTAGCGGTATCAGAAAAAGTAAAAATGACAGTCTGGATGTGTTCTTTAGTGCTAAAACGCATAAGGAAGGAGTACCGTTCAGAGTGATAGTGTCGGAGAAGGACACGTGGCAAAAAGCTGTAGCTGTGTATCTGCAAAGAACATTAAACTTGCTTGACATAAATGACCCCTTCCTGACAAAAAATTCGGAACAGGTGATAAGTTTCGTCAGGGAACGAAAAAACATAGGGTTAAAAGCGTTTTCGGCTGACATAAAAGATCTGTACTATTCTCTGCCACAATCAGCAGTATTAACATGTGTTGGCGAATGCATCGATGAGTACGGTGCCGTTAGATTTAGCGCACAAGCAGGTACGTCCGTCGACAATTTCTTAGAATTACTTAGGTTTTACTTGTCGTCAACGTTTATTGAAAACAATGGTACCCTGTATCTGCAAAAACAAGGAGTATGCATTGGCTCGTGCTTAGCACCAGTTTTAAGTAATTTGTTTTTGGCTGAAATGGACAGGAGGCTATCAGGACGCCTAAATGAATACAATGTTGTGCACGTATTTAGGTACGTCGATGACTTTTTAGTGTTTATCAACGACAGAACTGCAGATTTTACTACTCAATGTAGTAGCGTGTGTAGCGTTTTTCGTGAGGGTCTTAACCCACTTGAAGTGACTTTTGAAATGCCATGTGACGGAAGGCTCAGATTTCTTGACATTAACTTTCAATTCTCAGATGAAAAGACATGCTGGTGTTACGAGCCCAGAGCAAGTAAGCCTTTACTACAGTTTCACTCAGCGCATACTAAACTGGTAAAACGAGGCATTGCGAAGATGTGCTTGAGTGAGGCACTAAAGAAGTCCTGCCGGTGCCTCATGAATGAAAGCTTCAGACAACAGGTCTCGAGGCTAAGCAATGCCGGGTACCCCAAGAGCCTCGTCGTGTCCGTTGCTGAAGGATTGCACAGAAAAGTGCTGGAGAAAAGATGTGAAGCGATGGATAGGGTGAGCTCAAGAAAGGAAAGTTTTGCCGTAATTCCATACATGCATAAGGTTTCTCACAGGATAAAAAAGATTGCGGAAAAATGTGGCACTAACGTAGTTTTCTCGGCACCCAATAAGTTGGTGAGTCTTTGCAGAAGCACAAGACCAGACAAGGGAAAATCAAATGTATGCCAAAAGAAACATAGAAACCTATTTGTGGAGTGCATCATGTGTGTGGTATACCTCATTCCACTTACTTGTGGAAAGTGTTATATCGGTCAGACCAGTAGATGCATAAACGATCGCTTGCGCGAGCACAATAACAAAGTAAATAGTGTTGTTCCTGATGGTTTTCTTTCCCTTCATTGCCTGAGATGTAAGTGCACACCGAAATTCAAGGAAACGGTTATAATCAATAGAAGTAGGCACGAGATGACGCGATTGGTATTGGAGGCCGGCAAAATTGCAGAGCTAGGTGACACGTGTGTGAGCAGCCCATCAGTGGTGTTGACAGATAAGGAACTTGATTACATGTATTCGCGATAGGGTTTGTGGTAACATGGGATAAAAGGAAGAAAGAAAAAGCAAAAAAAGATTGAAAAATATAAAATTGTAAAGTATTGGAACACGCGCGTTGGTTATATTTGATGGTTTTTAGAGCTACGCACGTGCGACGTTGGCGTGGTGGATCGCATACACCACGGAGATCTGCGTGTAATAAACTGTTGTTGAAAGTTAGCGCTGTGTTGTGTCTATGTGCCTTCTCTTGTCCGTGTTCGTTGTCTGCGCTACCATCTATCATCATGCAACCATACCAACAAGCCCAAGTCGCCACCCTCATTGACTTCATTTCTCGTTCAACGGGCTCTTTCGTTCATGTACTGCGAGATCCTTCGGGTGTTGTAGCCCTCATCGTCAACGCCGTGTGCAAGGCAAGAACGCTCAGCTTTTCCATAAGGAACAAGATTCTACCAGAGGATGTTCGAGCGCTCTTCGGAGGGTGTACCCCTTCAGATGGGCACAGAACGAGGATCATGAAAATTCAGCGCTCAGAATGGCTTCGACAGGTACGCCTTTTCAGAGCCTACCTACGGGCGCAGATGCATCGAACTTACGAGTCGTATGCAGCGGAGATTCACTTTCGAAAGCATCTACGTCTGGCAGACCAAATGATAGAATTCCACTGGAAGCTTCAATTACGACTGTTACGTGATTTGGTGGACAAAGTGCGCGTGAGTGCAACTTCCAACGTTCATGTGGCAGAAGGCATCTGCCTACCGGACTTTGTACTAGAAGTATTGGGACTTGGGCCAAAGTTTGCCGTGCAACCTCAAAAGAACAAGCCGGAACTCGTATCAATTGTACGTCAAGTGTCGAAGCGGGTTCCCGAGGATCAAGCCACCAGGATCATCAACGAAGGTGTGGACGCTTTAAAATTGTGTAGGCCTCCATGCCGCAGTTTGCCTCTCAAACGCGTGGAAACTTACTTGACACAGCATGCTCTGAGTGTACTTCCAGTCGATAAAGAAGGAGGGTTTGCGGTTTTCTCGCATGATGAATTTAAAGAAAAGGCTAAAAGTGCTATTACGGCAGTGTTCAGCGAAAGGAAAAGTATTTCGATTGAAAAAGTGAGGGGAAAAGCAATAGAACTTTGTAAGAGGATGAATCTAGAAGGTGTGCTTAGCGGTATCAGAAAAAGTAAAAATGACAGTCTGGATGTGTTCTTTAGTGCTAAAACGCATAAGGAAGGAGTACCGTTCAGAGTGATAGTGTCGGAGAAGGACACGTGGCAAAAAGCTGTAGCTGTGTATCTGCAAAGAACATTAAACTTGCTTGACATAAATGACCCCTTCCTGACAAAAAATTCGGAACAGGTGATAAGTTTCGTCAGGGAACGAAAAAACATAGGGTTAAAAGCGTTTTCGGCTGACATAAAAGATCTGTACTATTCTCTGCCACAATCAGCAGTATTAACATGTGTTGGCGAATGCATCGATGAGTACGGTGCCGTTAGATTTAGCGCACAAGCAGGTACGTCCGTCGACAATTTCTTAGAATTACTTAGGTTTTACTTGTCGTCAACGTTTATTGAAAACAATGGTACCCTGTATCTGCAAAAACAAGGAGTATGCATTGGCTCGTGCTTAGCACCAGTTTTAAGTAATTTGTTTTTGGCTGAAATGGACAGGAGGCTATCAGGACGCCTAAATGAATACAATGTTGTGCACGTATTTAGGTACGTCGATGACTTTTTAGTGTTTATCAACGACAGAACTGCAGATTTTACTACTCAATGTAGTAGCGTGTGTAGCGTTTTTCGTGAGGGTCTTAACCCACTTGAAGTGACTTTTGAAATGCCATGTGACGGAAGGCTCAGATTTCTTGACATTAACTTTCAATTCTCAGATGAAAAGACATGCTGGTGTTACGAGCCCAGAGCAAGTAAGCCTTTACTACAGTTTCACTCAGCGCATACTAAACTGGTAAAACGAGGCATTGCGAAGATGTGCTTGAGTGAGGCACTAAAGAAGTCCTGCCGGTGCCTCATGAATGAAAGCTTCAGACAACAGGTCTCGAGGCTAAGCAATGCCGGGTACCCCAAGAGCCTCGTCGTGTCCGTTGCTGAAGGATTGCACAGAAAAGTGCTGGAGAAAAGATGTGAAGCGATGGATAGGGTGAGCTCAAGAAAGGAAAGTTTTGCCGTAATTCCATACATGCATAAGGTTTCTCACAGGATAAAAAAGATTGCGGAAAAATGTGGCACTAACGTAGTTTTCTCGGCACCCAATAAGTTGGTGAGTCTTTGCAGAAGCACAAGACCAGACAAGGGAAAATCAAATGTATGCCAAAAGAAACATAGAAACCTATTTGTGGAGTGCATCATGTGTGTGGTATACCTCATTCCACTTACTTGTGGAAAGTGTTATATCGGTCAGACCAGTAGATGCATAAACGATCGCTTGCGCGAGCACAATAACAAAGTAAATAGTGTTGTTCCTGATGGTTTTCTTTCCCTTCATTGCCTGAGATGTAAGTGCACACCGAAATTCAAGGAAACGGTTATAATCAATAGAAGTAGGCACGAGATGACGCGATTGGTATTGGAGGCCGGCAAAATTGCAGAGCTAGGTGACACGTGTGTGAGCAGCCCATCAGTGGTGTTGACAGATAAGGAACTTGATTACATGTATTCGCGATAGGGTTTGTGGTAACATGGGATAAAAGGAAGAAAGAAAAAGCAAAAAAAGATTGAAAAATATAAAATTGTAAAGTATTGGAACACGCGCGTTGGTTATATTTGATGGTTTTTAGAGCTACGCACGTGCGACGTTGGCGTGGTGGATCGCATACACCACGGAGATCTGCGTGTAATAAACTGTTGTTGAAAGTTAGCGCTGTGTTGTGTCTATGTGCCTTCTCTTGTCCGTGTTCGTTGTCTGCGCTACCATCTATCATCATGCAACCATACCAACAAGCCCAAGTCGCCACCCTCATTGACTTCATTTCTCGTTCAACGGGCTCTTTCGTTCATGTACTGCGAGATCCTTCGGGTGTTGTAGCCCTCATCGTCAACGCCGTGTGCAAGGCAAGAACGCTCAGCTTTTCCATAAGGAACAAGATTCTACCAGAGGATGTTCGAGCGCTCTTCGGAGGGTGTACCCCTTCAGATGGGCACAGAACGAGGATCATGAAAATTCAGCGCTCAGAATGGCTTCGACAGGTACGCCTTTTCAGAGCCTACCTACGGGCGCAGATGCATCGAACTTACGAGTCGTATGCAGCGGAGATTCACTTTCGAAAGCATCTACGTCTGGCAGACCAAATGATAGAATTCCACTGGAAGCTTCAATTACGACTGTTACGTGATTTGGTGGACAAAGTGCGCGTGAGTGCAACTTCCAACGTTCATGTGGCAGAAGGCATCTGCCTACCGGACTTTGTACTAGAAGTATTGGGACTTGGGCCAAAGTTTGCCGTGCAACCTCAAAAGAACAAGCCGGAACTCGTATCAATTGTACGTCAAGTGTCGAAGCGGGTTCCCGAGGATCAAGCCACCAGGATCATCAACGAAGGTGTGGACGCTTTAAAATTGTGTAGGCCTCCATGCCGCAGTTTGCCTCTCAAACGCGTGGAAACTTACTTGACACAGCATGCTCTGAGTGTACTTCCAGTCGATAAAGAAGGAGGGTTTGCGGTTTTCTCGCATGATGAATTTAAAGAAAAGGCTAAAAGTGCTATTACGGCAGTGTTCAGCGAAAGGAAAAGTATTTCGATTGAAAAAGTGAGGGGAAAAGCAATAGAACTTTGTAAGAGGATGAATCTAGAAGGTGTGCTTAGCGGTATCAGAAAAAGTAAAAATGACAGTCTGGATGTGTTCTTTAGTGCTAAAACGCATAAGGAAGGAGTACCGTTCAGAGTGATAGTGTCGGAGAAGGACACGTGGCAAAAAGCTGTAGCTGTGTATCTGCAAAGAACATTAAACTTGCTTGACATAAATGACCCCTTCCTGACAAAAAATTCGGAACAGGTGATAAGTTTCGTCAGGGAACGAAAAAACATAGGGTTAAAAGCGTTTTCGGCTGACATAAAAGATCTGTACTATTCTCTGCCACAATCAGCAGTATTAACATGTGTTGGCGAATGCATCGATGAGTACGGTGCCGTTAGATTTAGCGCACAAGCAGGTACGTCCGTCGACAATTTCTTAGAATTACTTAGGTTTTACTTGTCGTCAACGTTTATTGAAAACAATGGTACCCTGTATCTGCAAAAACAAGGAGTATGCATTGGCTCGTGCTTAGCACCAGTTTTAAGTAATTTGTTTTTGGCTGAAATGGACAGGAGGCTATCAGGACGCCTAAATGAATACAATGTTGTGCACGTATTTAGGTACGTCGATGACTTTTTAGTGTTTATCAACGACAGAACTGCAGATTTTACTACTCAATGTAGTAGCGTGTGTAGCGTTTTTCGTGAGGGTCTTAACCCACTTGAAGTGACTTTTGAAATGCCATGTGACGGAAGGCTCAGATTTCTTGACATTAACTTTCAATTCTCAGATGAAAAGACATGCTGGTGTTACGAGCCCAGAGCAAGTAAGCCTTTACTACAGTTTCACTCAGCGCATACTAAACTGGTAAAACGAGGCATTGCGAAGATGTGCTTGAGTGAGGCACTAAAGAAGTCCTGCCGGTGCCTCATGAATGAAAGCTTCAGACAACAGGTCTCGAGGCTAAGCAATGCCGGGTACCCCAAGAGCCTCGTCGTGTCCGTTGCTGAAGGATTGCACAGAAAAGTGCTGGAGAAAAGATGTGAAGCGATGGATAGGGTGAGCTCAAGAAAGGAAAGTTTTGCCGTAATTCCATACATGCATAAGGTTTCTCACAGGATAAAAAAGATTGCGGAAAAATGTGGCACTAACGTAGTTTTCTCGGCACCCAATAAGTTGGTGAGTCTTTGCAGAAGCACAAGACCAGACAAGGGAAAATCAAATGTATGCCAAAAGAAACATAGAAACCTATTTGTGGAGTGCATCATGTGTGTGGTATACCTCATTCCACTTACTTGTGGAAAGTGTTATATCGGTCAGACCAGTAGATGCATAAACGATCGCTTGCGCGAGCACAATAACAAAGTAAATAGTGTTGTTCCTGATGGTTTTCTTTCCCTTCATTGCCTGAGATGTAAGTGCACACCGAAATTCAAGGAAACGGTTATAATCAATAGAAGTAGGCACGAGATGACGCGATTGGTATTGGAGGCCGGCAAAATTGCAGAGCTAGGTGACACGTGTGTGAGCAGCCCATCAGTGGTGTTGACAGATAAGGAACTTGATTACATGTATTCGCGATAGGGTTTGTGGTAACATGGGATAAAAGGAAGAAAGAAAAAGCAAAAAAAGATTGAAAAATATAAAATTGTAAAGTATTGGAACACGCGCGTTGGTTATATTTGATGGTTTTTAGAGCTACGCACGTGCGACGTTGGCGTGGTGGATCGCATACACCACGGAGATCTGCGTGTAATAAACTGTTGTTGAAAGTTAGCGCTGTGTTGTGTCTATGTGCCTTCTCTTGTCCGTGTTCGTTGTCTGCGCTACCATCTATCATCATGCAACCATACCAACAAGCCCAAGTCGCCACCCTCATTGACTTCATTTCTCGTTCAACGGGCTCTTTCGTTCATGTACTGCGAGATCCTTCGGGTGTTGTAGCCCTCATCGTCAACGCCGTGTGCAAGGCAAGAACGCTCAGCTTTTCCATAAGGAACAAGATTCTACCAGAGGATGTTCGAGCGCTCTTCGGAGGGTGTACCCCTTCAGATGGGCACAGAACGAGGATCATGAAAATTCAGCGCTCAGAATGGCTTCGACAGGTACGCCTTTTCAGAGCCTACCTACGGGCGCAGATGCATCGAACTTACGAGTCGTATGCAGCGGAGATTCACTTTCGAAAGCATCTACGTCTGGCAGACCAAATGATAGAATTCCACTGGAAGCTTCAATTACGACTGTTACGTGATTTGGTGGACAAAGTGCGCGTGAGTGCAACTTCCAACGTTCATGTGGCAGAAGGCATCTGCCTACCGGACTTTGTACTAGAAGTATTGGGACTTGGGCCAAAGTTTGCCGTGCAACCTCAAAAGAACAAGCCGGAACTCGTATCAATTGTACGTCAAGTGTCGAAGCGGGTTCCCGAGGATCAAGCCACCAGGATCATCAACGAAGGTGTGGACGCTTTAAAATTGTGTAGGCCTCCATGCCGCAGTTTGCCTCTCAAACGCGTGGAAACTTACTTGACACAGCATGCTCTGAGTGTACTTCCAGTCGATAAAGAAGGAGGGTTTGCGGTTTTCTCGCATGATGAATTTAAAGAAAAGGCTAAAAGTGCTATTACGGCAGTGTTCAGCGAAAGGAAAAGTATTTCGATTGAAAAAGTGAGGGGAAAAGCAATAGAACTTTGTAAGAGGATGAATCTAGAAGGTGTGCTTAGCGGTATCAGAAAAAGTAAAAATGACAGTCTGGATGTGTTCTTTAGTGCTAAAACGCATAAGGAAGGAGTACCGTTCAGAGTGATAGTGTCGGAGAAGGACACGTGGCAAAAAGCTGTAGCTGTGTATCTGCAAAGAACATTAAACTTGCTTGACATAAATGACCCCTTCCTGACAAAAAATTCGGAACAGGTGATAAGTTTCGTCAGGGAACGAAAAAACATAGGGTTAAAAGCGTTTTCGGCTGACATAAAAGATCTGTACTATTCTCTGCCACAATCAGCAGTATTAACATGTGTTGGCGAATGCATCGATGAGTACGGTGCCGTTAGATTTAGCGCACAAGCAGGTACGTCCGTCGACAATTTCTTAGAATTACTTAGGTTTTACTTGTCGTCAACGTTTATTGAAAACAATGGTACCCTGTATCTGCAAAAACAAGGAGTATGCATTGGCTCGTGCTTAGCACCAGTTTTAAGTAATTTGTTTTTGGCTGAAATGGACAGGAGGCTATCAGGACGCCTAAATGAATACAATGTTGTGCACGTATTTAGGTACGTCGATGACTTTTTAGTGTTTATCAACGACAGAACTGCAGATTTTACTACTCAATGTAGTAGCGTGTGTAGCGTTTTTCGTGAGGGTCTTAACCCACTTGAAGTGACTTTTGAAATGCCATGTGACGGAAGGCTCAGATTTCTTGACATTAACTTTCAATTCTCAGATGAAAAGACATGCTGGTGTTACGAGCCCAGAGCAAGTGAGCCTTTACTACAGTTTCACTCAGCGCATACTAAACTGGTAAAACGAGGCATTGCGAAGATGTGCTTGAGTGAGGCACTAAAGAAGTCCTGCCGGTGCCTCATGAATGAAAGCTTCAGACAACAGGTCTCGAGGCTAAGCAATGCCGGGTACCCCAAGAGCCTCGTCGTGTCCGTTGCTGAAGGATTGCACAGAAAAGTGCTGGAGAAAAGATGTGAAGCGATGGATAGGGTGAGCTCAAGAAAGGAAAGTTTTGCCGTAATTCCATACATGCATAAGGTTTCTCACAGGATAAAAAAGATTGCGGAAAAATGTGGCACTAACGTAGTTTTCTCGGCACCCAATAAGTTGGTGAGTCTTTGCAGAAGCACAAGACCAGACAAGGGAAAATCAAATGTATGCCAAAAGAAACATAGAAACCTATTTGTGGAGTGCATCATGTGTGTGGTATACCTCATTCCACTTACTTGTGGAAAGTGTTATATCGGTCAGACCAGTAGATGCATAAACGATCGCTTGCGCGAGCACAATAACAAAGTAAATAGTGTTGTTCCTGATGGTTTTCTTTCCCTTCATTGCCTGAGATGTAAGTGCACACCGAAATTCAAGGAAACGGTTATAATCAATAGAAGTAGGCACGAGATGACGCGATTGGTATTGGAGGCCGGCAAAATTGCAGAGCTAGGTGACACGTGTGTGAGCAGCCCATCAGTGGTGTTGACAGATAAGGAACTTGATTACATGTATTCGCGATAGGGTTTGTGGTAACATGGGATAAAAGGAAGAAAGAAAAAGCAAAAAAAGATTGAAAAATATAAAATTGTAAAGTATTGGAACACGCGCGTTGGTTATATTTGATGGTTTTTAGAGCTACGCACGTGCGACGTTGGCGTGGTGGATCGCATACACCACGGAGATCTGCGTGTAATAAACTGTTGTTGAAAGTTAGCGCTGTGTTGTGTCTATGTGCCTTCTCTTGTCCGTGTTCGTTGTCTGCGCTACCATCTATCATCATGCAACCATACCAACAAGCCCAAGTCGCCACCCTCATGGACTGAGGGGGATTACTATTTCAGAAGAGTGATCGAAAACGTAAGTAGTGCTATGAATGGTTAGCTTGTTGTGCCGAAGCTTATACGTCATACAAGATGCTTTACCGAATTCAATGAGGTGCTTACGGGCCTTGCACGTGTAGGGGGAAAGATCTTCACTAAAGCTGCGATTGGAGTCTTTTAGTTTTTTTTAGCGTTGAACAGCAATAGGTCTCGGTCCTTTAAATGGCAGAACCAGACAATGACGGGCCTGCTTTTGTTTGGTTGAAAACGCCTCAGCGCTTAGCGCGTTCGATGTCTCTAGGTCGGACTGAAACTTCAAGATTGGCAAGACATAGATCGATGACGCGCTTCTCAGACTGAGCCCAAGTCTCGTCACTGACATCTTCAAAACCGTAAAAGACAAGGTTGGGTCGTCGCTGTCTGTCCTGAGAGTCGTCCATCCTGGCGACAAGGCTAGCGATATTGCCGCAGTTTCGCTCAGTTAGTGTCTGCCAGCCGTCAACCTTTTCTTTTACCGTGGCTACTACAGAGCAGTTGTCTTCAATTTTAGAGAGTCTTTTAGTAATTTCTTCCAATTTCTCCTCGTGTTGCAGCAGAGTAGAACGAATAGATTTCTCTTCGTTAAGGATGACTGCCTATCCGGACTGGATTTCGCTGAGGAAAGACATAACGTCGCTAGACATTTCGGCATTAGCAGACGGACTTGCAGGGCCTGAGTTAGTCTCGCCGCCTAACACCAGCAACACTCGCAGGGCATTTGTGCGGTGCGAGTGGCAGGGTATCCACGGCACAAGGAAGACGATGAATCCTGGCTGATGGGTCCAAAGCGTGCAGCGGGTGCTCAGCCTGCGGGGCCGGGCTCCGAACGCGGCGTGCTACTGGTTCGGCAGCGGCGAGCTACTAGGACCCATCTCAACCCATTTTTCTGCACATTTGCAGTTTACCGCTTTTTCTATTGCCGGTACGAGGACGCAACTGCTGGTACGAAGACGCCATTGCGAGGAATCTTGCGAATTATTGGCTAAGGGTACCCACAAGCATCGATTGTGTGACCGTGCCTGCCGTTGCCACCCGATTAAAGACTCAGTGTGCTTTTACCAAGGTCATTTTTGCAGCAGCGTGCTTCCAGGACACATCTCAACCTATTTTTTTGCCCATTTGCAGTTTACCGCTTGTCCTACTGCTCGTACGAAGACGCCATTGCGAGAAATCTTGCGAACCATCAGCCAAGGGTATCCACACGCATCGATTGTGTGTCTGCGCCTGCCGTCGCCCCCTCCCCCGATAAAGGACTTACCCCCGTATTCTAGAACCTCCCTTCCCTCAACGCTTCCCGATCACTTGAGGAAACCCATGGTAGCGCCCTCTCTAGGTACGGCCAATCACTGTATATCAGCGATAGTCTGCTGCAGTTCTTGAGGAGCGCAGCGTAATTTCAAGCGGCGTGGTGGGCGCATTGCTCAACTCTGCCTAGTGAAGGGTAAAAGTCGAGTTGAGGAGCGTTTGTGAATACGGGCGTCAGTGTCCTTTTACCAAGCTTAGTTCGGCAGTGGTGCGCATCTACTACGCATCTCATGCCATTTTTTGCACATTTGCAGTGCCCCGCTTCTTCTACTGCTGGTACGAAGACGCCATTGCGAGGAATCTTGCAAATTATCGGCCAAGGGTACCCACACGCATTCATTGTGCGGCTGCGTCTGTTCTCGCCCCCCAATAAAACACTCAGAGGGCGCTTATTCAAGCACAGTTTGGCATCCAAGCGCTTCTATGACGCATCACAACCAATTTTGCACACTTCCAGTTAACCGCTTCTCCTACAGCTGGTTCGAAGGCACCATTGAGAGAATCTTGCGATAATCGGCCAATAGCACACGCATCTTTGTGAGCCTGTGCCTGCCGTCCCCCCGATAAAAGCCTCAGCAATCATTTACCAAGATCAGTTCGGCAGTAGCGTGCTCTAGGACGCATCTCAGCCCAGTTTCTGCACACTTGCAGTTCCCCACTTCTACTGTCGGTACGACGACGCCATAGCGAGGAAACTTGCGATCATCACACAAGAGTACCAAAACACATCTTATTGTGTCTGCACCTGTCGTCGCCCCTCTCTTCCGGTGAAAGACTAAGCGTGCACTTTCCGAGCTCACTTCGGCAGCGGTGTACTTCTAGGGCGCATCTCAACCCATTCAATGCACATTTGCAGCTCACCGCTTCTTCTACTGCCGACACGAACACGTCATTGCGCGAAATATTGCGATAATCAGCCAACAAAAACCCACATTCATTATTTGTGCGCCAGCGCCACCGTCGCCCCCTGATGAAAGACTCAGCGTGGCCGAACCAAGCTCAGTTCGGCAGCCACTTGCTTCTACGATGTTCTTAACACATTCTTTGCACATTTGCTGTTACCGCTTCTCCTACTGCTGGTACTAAGACACCATTGCGAAGAAACTTGTGATTATCAGCCATGAGTACCCATACGCATCAATTGTGTGTTTGCGCCTGCCGCAGCCCTCCCCAACAATAAAAGACTTACCCCCTTATTTTAGAACCTCCCTTCACTCAACGCTTCGCCTTCACTTGAGGAAGCCGGTGGGAGCGTCACCTGTAGGTACGGCTAATCACTGCATATCAGCGATAGTCTGCTGGGATTCTTGAGTAGCACAGCGTCATTTCAAGCGGAGTGATGGCGCAGTGCTAAACTCTCTCAAGTGAATGGTGAAATTCGAGTTGAGGAGCGTTTGTGAATACGGGTGTCAGTGTTCATTTACCAAGCTTAATTCGGCATGGTGTGCATCTAGGACGCATCTCAACCGAGTTTTTTTCCACACTTGAGGTTCTCCACTGCGTCTACTGCCGGTAAGAAGACGCCATTGCCAGGAATCTTGCGATTTATTGTCCAAGGGTATCCGCATGCATCGTTTGTGCGCCTGCTCCTGCTGTCGCCACCCGATAAAGGAACCTGCGTGCCCTCACCAAGCTCAGGTCGGCAGCCACATGCTTCTATGCCGCATCTCAACCCATTTTCGCACACTTAAAGTTAACCGCTTCTCCTACAGCTGGTTTGAAGGCGCCATTGGGAGAAATCTTGTGATCATCGGCCAAGAGAACCCAAACGTATATTTGTGCGCCTGCGTCTGCCGTCTACCCTGATAGAAGACTCAGCGTGCTCTTAACAAGATGAGTTATGCCGCAGCGTGCTTTTCGGACGCATCTCTACACATTTTTGCACATTTGCAGTTACCGTTTTTTGCACTGCCGGTAAGAAGACGCATTGCAAAGAATCTTGCAAATTATCAGGCAAGGGTACCACAGGCATCGATCGTGCGTCTGCGCCTACCGTTGCCCCCCGATAAAAGACTCAGCGAGCCCTTGATAAGCTCAGTTCAGCAGCGCCATGCTTCTAGGACGCATCTAAACTCCTTTTTTGCACATTTGCAGTTTACCAGTTTTCCTACTGCCGGTACGAAGACGCCATTGCGAGGAATCTTGCGAATTATCGGTCATGTGTACTCACAGGCATTAATAAATAATAGAAGACTCACCACGCCGTTACCAAGCTCTATTCGACAGAGCCGTGCTTCTAGGGCACCTGTCGATCTTTTTTGCACACTTGCAGTACACCACTTCTTCTATTGTCGTTACGAAGACGCCAATGAGAGGAATCTTGCGATCATCGGCGAAGAGTATCCACACGCATCGTTTGTGCGCCTTCGCCTACCCTCGCCCGCCCCCCCAAATAAAGAATCAGCGTACCCTTACCAAAACCAGTTCGGAAGCGCCGTGCTTTTAGGACGCATCTAGACCCATTTTTGGCACACTTGCAGTTCACCGCTTCTTCTACTGCTCGTAGAAAGACGCCATTGTGAGAAATCTTGCAATCTTCGGCCAAAGGTACCCATACGAATAAATTTTGTGCCTGGGCCTGCCGTCGCCTCTCTATAAAAAACTCAGCGTTCATTTACCAAGCTCTGGTCGGCAGTGGCGTGCATATTGGACGCGTTTCAACCAAATTTTTGCAATCTTGCAGTTTCCCGCTTCTACTACCGGAACGAAGACGCCTTTGCGAGGAATGTTGCGAACTATCAACCAAGGGTACCCACACGCATCGAATGTGTGGCTGAGCCTGCCGTCGCCCCCAGATAAAAAACTCAGCGTGCCCTAACAAGCGCTGCTGGGCAGCGGCGAGCTTCTAGGACCCATCCCGATCCATTTTTTGCACATTTGAAGTTTACCGCTTGTCCTACTGCCCATACGAAGATGTCATTGCGCGAAATCTTGCGATCATCGGTCAAAAGTACCCGCAGGCATCGGTTGTGCGCCTGCGCTTGCTTTCGCCCACCCTGCGTACCCTCATCAATCACTGTTTGGCAGTCACGTGCTTCTACGACGATCTCAACACATTTTTGGCACACTTGCAGTTCACTGCTTCTTCTAGTGCTGGTACGAAGACGCCATTGCGAGGAATATTGAAATCATCAGCCAAGGGTACCCATATGCATCAATTGTGTCCCACCGCTGCCATCACCTCCAATAAAAGACTGATCGTGCCCTTACCAAGCTCAGTTAGGCAGCGCCGTGCTTCTAGGACGCCTTTCAATCCATTTTTGCCCATTTGCAGTTTACCGCTTGTCCTACTGCCCGTACGAAGATGTCATTGCTCGAAATCTTGCGATCATCGGCGATGGGTACCCACACGCATCGATAGTGCGCCTGCGCCTGCCGTCGCTTCTGATAAAGGACCCTGCGTATCTTTACCAAGCTCAGTTCGGAAGCCACGTGCTTCTACGACGTATCTCAATCAATTTTCGCACACTTCCAGATAACCGCTTCTCGTACAGCTGGTTCGAAGGCACAATTGAAAGGAATCTTGTGATCATCGGCCAAGAGTGCCCACACACATATTCGTGCGCCTGCGCCTGCCGTCAGCCATGATAAAAACCTCATCGTGCCCTTCACATGATCCCTTTTGCACTGGTGTGCTTTTAGCACGCATCTTAACACATTTTGCACACTTGCACTTTACCGCTTCTTCCACTGCGGGTACGAAGAGGCTATTGCGAGGAATCTTGCAATCGTCGGTCACGGGTACTAACACCCATCGATTGTTCGCCTGCACCTGCCATCTCCCCCCGATAGAAAACTCGAAGTGCCCTTACCAAGCTCAGTTCGGAAGCGGCGTGCTTCTAGAACGCATCTCAACCCATTTTGCTGCACATTTGTAGTTTACCGCGTTTCCTACTGCCGGTACGAGGACGAACCTGCGAGGACACTTCCGATGATCGGCCAATTGTACCCACACGCAGCGTTTGTGCTCCTGCGCCTGTAGTCACTTCACCCTCCCCCACTATATTAAAGGACTCACCGTGCCCTTAACAAGCTCAGTTCGGCAGCGGCGTTCTTCTAGGACTCATGTCAACCCAGTTTTTCACACTTGCAGTTCCCGACTTTTTATACTGCTGGTACGAAGACGCCATTGTGAGGAATCTTGCGAATTATCGGCCAAGGTACCCACACGCATCGATTGTGTCACTGCGCCTGGCATCGTTCCCGATAAAAGACTCAGCGTGCCCATACCAAGCTCAGTTCGGCAACGGCGTGCTTATAGGACGCATTTCAATCTATTTTTTGCACATTTGCAGCTTAGTGCTTGTCCTACTGCCCGTACAAAGACATCATTGTTCGAAATCTTGCGATGATCGGCTAAGAGTACCCCCACGCATCGATTATGCGCCTGCGCCTGCCGTCGCCCTCCAATAAAGGACCCTGCGTGCCCTTACCAAGCTAAGTTCGCAAGCTACGTGCTTTTATGACGCATTTCAACCCATTTGTGCACACTTCCAGTTAACCGCTTCGCCCACAGCTGGTTTGAAGGCGCCATTGAGAGGAATCTTGTGATCATCGGCCAAGAGTTTTTAAACGCATATTTGTGCGCCTGCACCTGCCGTCGACCCCGATAGAAGACTCAGCGTGCCCTTAACAAGATCACCTCTGCAGCGGCGTGCTTTTTGAACTCATCTCAACCTACTTTTGCACACTTGCAGTTACCGTTTCTTGCACTGTCGAATCGAAGACGGAATTGCAAAGAGGCTTGCGAATTATTGGCCAAGGATACCCACACGCATTCATTGTGTGACCGCGCCTGCCTTGCCCCCCGATAAAAGACTCAGCGTGCTTTTACCAAGCCCATTTTGGCAGCAGAGTGCTGCTAAGACGCATCTCAACCCTTTTTTAGCTGATTTGCAGTTTACCGCTTCTCGTATTGCCGGTACAAGTACGCTATATGGAGGAACCTTGCGATCATCGCACAAGAGTGCCAAAAGGCATCTTTTAGGGGCGAAGCTTCTTATAGCGGCGCCCGTTCGTTCCTCGTAGCCGTTGTAGAATGTAACAAGTATAACATTTTGACCTCCAACGTGGTGCCGGTGAGAGATTTTTTTCTGTGCGTTGTTGAACAGTAGAAAATAGTGCTTAATGTACATGCCAATGGCTGCTAATGGAGAATGAGAGACAGGAGGATTCGGCTTTTAGTTAACGCGCACGCTGCGACTCCATTAGTAGTCATCGGCATGTACATTGAGCACTATCTGACAAGAAAGCATTGCTACGTTATACTCGCTGGGTGTAATCTCCTTGGTTTTAGAAAGGTTTAGTGAGCGTTTGGCCGCAGTACCATTAATACAGCGAACTTGTATATGCCATGAACTTGAAGTGGTTATAAGTGGGAAGTAGACCCGAAGCGCAAGCCGTAAGAAAGTGTGCGTGTGCCTCCTCTCATTTATTCCCTGGAATGTCTGCTGGATGGCGGTGATTCTATATGGGGATTATATGATGCTGTGAAGAAGAAGATGTGCCTGCAGCGAGCAGCATCGCCAACGCCCGGCTCTCTCGGCTCGTGCTTCGGTTCGTTGCTGCGCCGATCGCTGGACGGTTCTTCACGCTGTCTCGTCGCTGCCTTTAACGGCTAATAAACCTCTTCACATTTGGTGGAAGGTGCTGTTAATCCCCGTTGCTACACCCTGGAGCTGCGAAGCCGCACGCTACCACCTGTCATGACTGCCAACGCCACTACATCGACACCTTCGCTCCAGTTCAACTGCCCTGGCCATCCTACGCTACGGGAGCCGAAGGTCTTCAGCGGTGCGGATGGGACCGACGTCGAAGACTGGCTCGAGCACTACGAACTGGTGAGCGCCAACAATAAGTGGGATGAAGGCGACAAGCTGGGCCACATGATATTTTATCTCACTGGCGTCGCCGAATTGTGGTTTAATAACCACAAACACAACATCCCCACATGGAGCGTCTTCAAGACGTCATGTGCTGAAGTGTTCGGTCGGCCGGCTGTCCGCAAGCAGAGGGCAGAACAGCGCTTGCGCGTCCGCTCTCAGCAGACTGGCGAGACCTTTACCAGCTATATTGAGGACGTCGTCGACCTTTGTCGACGTGTGAATGACACCATGCCCGAATCTGACAAGGTCAAAAACATCCTGAAGGGCATTGACGAAGGCGCATTTCAAATGCTCTTGGCAAGAAATCTGAGCACAGTTTCCGAAGTCGTCAGCTTGTGTCAGAGCTACGACGAGTTAAAGAAACAACGCACTCTGACTAGGCAGCCTCAGCCTGGTGGTGAGTCGCTGTTCAGTTTCGACTCCATGCCGGACAATTCACCGCTGCTTCAGCAAGTTCGAGCCTTCGTCCGTGAGGAAGTCGCCCGCCAACTTTCCCTAGTGCCCTTCACTCACGAGACCACCACCCGTCTACCTGCCCCGCTTCGCACTGCTATTTCGGAAGAGGTTGCCCAAGCTGTTCCTGTTGCGCACCACGAGACGCCTCTATCCAGCCTTGCCCACTGCCAGCGTGCCGCGCAGCCGGTAGGCCCTCCTGTCGCCTATCCGCCAGCCGTGCAGCCTGTGGCCGCGCCCCTAACGTATGCAGCGCAGCCTGTGGCTCCTCCTGTCGCCTGCTCGCAAGTGATGCAGCCTGTAGCAGCGCCGTTCACATATGCAGACGCTGTGCGTAGGCTTCCGCAACCACCCTGCACCACGCGCTCACAGCCCGCGCTCCCGGCTGCTTATACTACACCTTGGGCGGCAGCACCAGTCGCCAATCCCTGGAGGACGCCCGATAACCGACCGATTTGCTACGCCTGCTTCACTCCCGGACACGTTGCTCGCTACTGCCGCCGTCGACCTCAGGCGTTCGGCGACTATGTCCGATCGTCGCAAACCGTCAGCCAACCCTTCGCGCAATACGGGCCGGTCTCGTCACCTCGCTATGCTCATCCTAACGACCCCGACTTCGTGACGCCGCGCGCACCCTCTCCTCGTCGGCGATCGCCCTCCCCCATGCGTCGCCGGCCCAGACCTGACCAGGAAAACTAAGCACCGCAGTTCAAGAGGCAAGAACTGCGCCATTTTCGAACTGTCTAAGCCCTCGCCCCTCTCCTGCTAACGTGGTCGCAGTAACTGTTGAAGGTTATTCTACTTTCGCCCTTGTAGACACCGGCGCCGCTGTTTCTGTTATTGCCACTAATGTCTGCCGTGTATTACGTAAAGTAACGACGCCGCTTTCGGGACTGTCGCTTCACACCGCAAGCGCACAGCAAGTAACGCCTCTCGCAGCCTGCACTGCAAGAGTCTCCATCGAAGGCATTCTTTACATCGTGGAGTTTATTGTTCTTCCTGTCTGTTCGCATGACGTCATCCTCGGGTGGGACTTCCTATCCCGCCATAATGCCGTCATAGACTGCGCACGCGCCGAAGTTGAGTTTTCACCCTTGTGTGATGTCCCATTACTGGACGCTCCTCATCAACCGCCGAAGTTGCTCGTTCATGAAGATACCGATATTCCGCCTGGAAATTTCGCCCTTGTTCCCGTTTCATGCAACGCCTACACTGACGCTACAGTTCTTTTTATGCCTTCCGATATCTTCAAATGTCGTCGAGCTTTGCCGCTGCCTTTCGCAACAATTGACCTTGCCGCCGGAAGAAGCAACATGTTCGTAAGCAATCCGCTTTCCACACCTGTTACATTGCTTGCGGGGGAATGTCTCGGCCGCGTGCAGGATCTCGACCCTTCGTTTTTGTTTGATGTCCCGGACGACTACTGCGACCACCCAAAAGCACTGTCGGCACTCGGGGAGTCGTCCAATGATATGTTTTCCAGCGCCATCGCCGACACTCTCACTCCCACCGAACATGCCGACCTGCTGGATCTTCTGCATGAGTTCAGGAGTTCTTTCGATGTGTCGCAACCTCTACTGGGCCGCACATCACAAGTCAAACATCATGTTGACACCGGCCTACACCAAGCACTGCGTCAAAGACCATACCGTGTCTCCGCTGAAGAGCGCCGCGTCATCAACAATCAAGTCGAAGATATGCTTCGTAGAGACGTCATTCGACCATCTAACAGTCCCTGGGCGTCTCCCGTCGTCCTGGTGCGTAAGAAAGACGGATCTATCCGATTTTGCGTGGACTATCGTCGTTTGAATAAGATAACCCGCAAGGACGTCTATCCTTTGCCGCGCATTGATGACGCCATTGATACCCTTCACGGAGCGGAATTTTTCTCGTCGCTAGATTTGCGGTCTGGCTACTGGCAGGTCCCAATGGCAGAAGCCGATCGCCAAAAAACGGCATTTATTACACCAGACGGACTATATGAATTTAACGTCATGCCCTTTGGGCTTTGTAACGCGCCTGCCACGTTTGAACGTCTTATGGATAATACGCTACGTGGCCTCAAATGGAATATGTGCCTCTGTTACCTCGACGATGTCGTGGTTTTCTCCCATGACTTTCCTACGCACCTCCTTCGCCTCAGGCACGTTTTGAATTGTCTGACCAACGCTGGTCTGCAGCTTAACCTGAAAAAATGCCGCTTCGCTGCACGCGAGCTCGTCATCCTAGGCCACATCGTGTCCAAGCACGGCGTATTACCAGACCCAGCAAAACTTCGAGCAGTCGCAGAATTCCCCAAGCCGACGACCATGAAAGAACTTCGCAGTTTTGTAGGCCTATGTTCCTATTTCCGGCGCTTTGTTCGCAATTTTGCATCTATCATGTCACCGTTAACCCAGCTTCTTCGCGGTGACGTGAACCTCACCTCCTGGTCCCCTGCGTGTGACGTTGCCTTCACTACTCTGCGCCGTCTGCTCACTTCCCCACCTATTCTTCGCCACTTCGACCCGACGGCTCCTACCGAAGTGCACACCGACGCCAGTGGCGTCGGGCTAGGCGCGGTCCTCGCTCAACGAAAGCCCGGCTATTCAGAATACGTTGTAGCCTACGCTAGCCGCACTCTGACGAAAGCCGAAACTAATTACAGCGTGACAGAAAAAGAGTGTTTGGCCCTGGTGTGGGCGCTTGGAAAGTTCCGGCCGTACTTATACGGCCGCCCGTTCGATCTAGTAACTGATCACCACGCGCTTTGCTGGCTCTCCACGTTGAAAGACCCTTCTGGCCGCCTTGCGCGATGGGCACTCCGCATCCAGGAGTACGACATTCGCGTCGTATACCGCTGCGGACGCAAACACTCTGACGCTGATGCCCTGTCCCGCTCACCTTTACCACCAGATCAGACGTGCGGAAACACTTGCCTCCAGACCATGTCATCGCTGGATCTCGACTCGATTGCCACCGAACAACGTCGTGACCCGTGGATCGCCTCTCTTATCGAATATTTATCTGGCACGCCCAACCTTCCAGTATCTCGATCCCTCCGACGTCAAGCTTTCCATTTCGCCATCCGCGATCAACTTCTTCATCGACGCAACTACGCTCCCGACGGCCGCCGGTGGTTGCTGGTCATTCCACGCACTTTACGATCGCAAGTATGCGCATCCCTTCACGACGATCCGCAATGTGGCCGCGCCGGAGTGTTCAAAACATATGAACGCCTTCGCCATCGCTATTACTGGCGCGGCATGTACAATTTTGTACGTAAATTCGTGCAGTGCTGTCCTGACTGCCAGCGACGTAAATCAACACTGCCACGTGCGACTGGCGCATTGCAGCCACTTCCATGCCCTGCCAAGCCATTTGATCGCGTCGGCGTTGACCTCTACGGTCCCCTTCCATTGACACCAGATGGTAATCGGTGGATTATAGTGGCGGTTGACCACCTGACACGCTACGCCGAAACAGCCGCTTTGCCGAGCGCTACAGCTCAGGATGTTGCCTCTTTCATTTTGCAACGCTTTATCCTTCGACATGGTGCACCTCGAGAGCTCCTTAGTGACAGAGGCCGCGCTTTCCTTTCCGAGGTCGTCGAAACTCTGCTTTCAGAATGCCACGTCATTCATCGGAAAACGACAGCATACCACCCGCAGACTAACGGACTAACGGAACGGTTCAACCGCACGCTAGGTGATATGCTCTCAATGTACGTGGCATCTGATCATAGCAACTGGGACCGTGTTCTCCCATACGTCACGTTCGCATATAACACCGCAATACAAACCACCACGGGATTCTCACCTTTCTTTCTTCTTTACGGACGTGAGCCTTCCCATACAATTGATACCCTACTTCCTTACCGTCCTGATGCTTCCGAGTGTCCACCTATCTCCGATGCTGCTAGACAAGCCGAAGAGTGCCGCCAGCTCGCCCGTGCGTTCACCTCGGAAGAGCAACAACGCCAGAAAGAAACCCGTAGCACCTCTCTCCCGGATCCCAGCTATGCCCCAGGGTCTCTTGTGTGGCTTGCCATCCCATACCAAACACCGGAACTCTCCTCGAAACTTGTCCCCCGGTACGAGGGGCCTTACACCGTTTTGGAGAAAACCTCTCCGGTTAATTTCCTAATTGAACCAGTTTACCGATCGGACGACATGCGCCAGCGTGCACGTGACATCGTCCATGTTTCCCGATTGAAACCGTACCATGAGCCTTTGCCTGAAACTTCTTAAGTCGCCAGGATGGCTCCTTTTTCAGCGGGGGCGATTGTGAAGAAGAAGATGTGCCTGCAGCGAGCAGCATCGCCAACGCCCGGCTCTCTCGGCTCGTGCTTCGGTTCGTTGCTGCGCCGATCGCTGGACGGTTCTTCACGCTGTCTCGTCGCTGCCTTTAACGGCTAATAAACCTCTTCACAATGCAAAGATGCGAGATCGCGGTACTTGGAGTGGTGAATAGATGGACGAACGGACACACAGACAGATGCATCGATGGACGCGTGAACGGACGCCGGGGTGGATGCAAGGACGAACGTAGGGACGGACACACGAACAGACGCACACACGGACTGGCCAATGGACGCATTGACGGTCACACAGACGGACGCATGAATGGACGGAAGCAAGAACGATTGAACAAACGAATCCTTCACCCCACTCTCCATCATTCACTCCGTGGATATGCTGCCAATTTTTTTTTTGCGGCTGCGCCGGCCGTCGCCCTGTCCCCCAATACAAGACTAAGCGTGCACTTTCCTAGCTCACTTCGCCAGTGGCGTGCTTCTAAACGCATCTCAACCCATTTCTTGCACACTTTCAGTTCACCGCTTCTTCTACTGCCGGTATGAAGACGCTATTGCGAGGAATATTGCGATAATGAAACCATGAATTATGAATACCCACACGCATTATTTGTGCGCCTGCGCCACCGTCGCCCCCGATAAAACCCTGAGCAAGCCCTTACTGAGCTCAGTTCGGTAGTCACGTACTTCTACGATGCATCTCAACACATTCTTTGCACATTTGCAGTTAACCGCTCCTTCTACTGCTGGTATGAAGACGCCATTGCGAAGAAACTTGTGATCATCAGCCATGGGTACCTACACGCATCGTTCGTGCGCCTGCCATTGCCCGCCGATAAAAGACTCAGCATACCCTTACCCTTACCCTTACCCTTACCAAGCTCAGTTCAGCAGTGGCATGCTTCTAAGATGCATATCAACCCATTCCTTGCAAATTTGCAGTTAACCGCTTGTTCTATTGCTGGTACAAAAACGCTATTGAGAGGAATCTAGCAATCATCCGCTAAGGGTAACCACGCGCATCGATTGTGTGCTTGAGCCTGCCGTCGCACCCCCGTTAAAAGACTGAACGTTCATTTACCAAGCTCAGTTCGGCAGAGGCGTACTTCTAGGACGCATCTCAACCGATTTTTTGCACACTTTCAGTACCACGGTTCTTCTGACGGTGCGAAGACGCCATTTCGAGTAATCTTGTGAATTATCGGCCAAGGGTACCCATACGCATTGACTGTGCGCCTGCACCTGCCGTCGCCCCCTGATAAAGAACCCTGCATACCCTTACCAAGCTCAGTTCAGCAGCGACGTGTTTCTAGGACGCATATCAACTCCTTTTTTTTTTGCACATGTGCAGTTTGCCGCTTTTTCTACTGCCGATACGAAGACGCCATTGTGGAGAATCTTGCGATCATCAGCCAAGAGTACCCACACCCATCTTTGTGCGCCTGTGCCTGCCGTCACCGCCAATCAATGTCTCAGCGTGCCCTTACCAAGCTCAGTTCGGCAGCCACGTGCTTCTACGACGCATCCCAGCAAATTGCTTGCATATTTGCAGTTCACCACTTTTCCTACTGCCGGTACTAAGACGCAATCTACAAGAATCTTGCGATCGTCGGACAAGAGTACGAAAGCGCATCTTTGTGAGCCTGCGCCTGCCGTCGCCCCTCCCCCGATAAAAGACTAAGCGTGCACTTGCGAAGCTCACTTCTGCAGCGGCGTACTCCTAGGACGCATCTCAACCCATTCAAAGCACATTTGCAGTTCACCGCTCGTTCTACTGCCGGTACGAAGACATCATTGCGCAGCATTTTGCAATCATCTGCCAAGAGTACCCACACACATCGTTTGTGCGAATGCGCCTACCGTCGCCCGCCCCCCAACAATTAAAGACTCAGCGTGTTCTCACCAAGACCATTTTGGCAGCGTGCTTGTTAGGAGGCATCTCAACCCATTTTTTGCACACTTGCAGTTCAGCGCTTCCTATACTGGCGCTACGAGGACGCCATTGCGAAAAATTTCACGATCAGCCACGGGTACCTGTATGCATCGTTTGCGCGCCTTCGCCCTCCGTCGCCTCTCTGATAAAGGACCCAGCATTCCCTTGCAAACTCACATAGGCCGTGGCGTGCCGCTAGGACGCAAGTGAACTAATTTTTCCACACTTGCAGTTCACCGCTTTTTCTACTGCCGGTACGTAGACGCCATTTTGAGGAGTATTGCGATCATCAGCGAAGAGTACCCACACACATCATTTGTGCGACTGCGCCTGCCGTTGCCCCCCTCCTTTTCCACCGATAAAAGACTCAGCATACGCTTACCAAGCTCAATTCGGCAGTGGCGTGCTTCTAGGACGCATCCAGGGAACATGTTCTCGATTACTTATCTCCCCGAAATAAGTGACCATAAGGTCATTCATACCAAATTTTCATTTAAAACGTTAATTCGTCAAAACACCCAGATAATCATTCGCTTGTACAACAAGGGGAATTATGAAGCAATAAATTTGACGCTTAACGCATTCTTATCCAGTTTAGAAACTACTTTCTTTTCCCGGTCCGTCGAAGAAATTTGACACTGTTTAAGGACAAGATCAATGAATTGACTGACAGGTTTATTCCGAAATCCCACTTCCGCGCAAATATCCAAAAGTCATGGTTCTCTAAATCTTTGAAAAGATTAGAAAACAAGAAAAAACGCCTATTTAGATAAGCAAAAAGACTGCAAGACCCGCAAAAGTGGCATAAATACTACGCAGCTGAAAAATCCTATTTATGCACAGTTAAAGGACCTAAAGAATTCATTTTTCAACGTTGACTTACCAAGCATGCTGACTAACAACCAAAAAAATTTGGCAGGTTTTGAAACCCCCGCATACTGCCCCAATTACTCTTACCAGTGAATCGGGTCACGTAATCACCGATCATCAATGCGCTAACATGTTCAACACCACTTTCTCATCCGTCTTTACCAAAGAAAGTGACGTGTCATTTAGAATACCACCCACTATTATAGAATGTGCTACGCCACCAGTGTGGATCACTGCTAGTGGAATTATGTGCCTTATCGACAAATTAAAACTTTCCTCCTCTTCTGGTATTGACAAAATCAACTCCCAATTCCTTAAGAACACAAAATATATTTGTGCATATTTTCAATGCTTGCTCTTCTCACAGTCCCTTTTAACAGAACGTCTACCAGATGACTGGAAAAATGGGAAGGTCGTTCCAATTTTCAAATCAGGTAATAAAACTCGCCATTGAACTATCTTCACATATCTTTAACCAGCGTGCCTTGTTAAATCATAGAACTTGTAGTGCCATCATCACCATCATCATTTTTTCCATCACCGCGCCGCGTCTCTCGCGCAGCTAGCGCTAGCTCGAGCTGCGCGAGAATTAGAACGAGCTCAGGCACCTGGCGCGTCGGACGTGGACAGCCACCACGGCTCCTCTTCAGGCGTGCAATAAAGTGGCGAGATCAGCACGGCCCCGTCGGCCGCCTTCGACGCCGTCTCACGTCTCTCCTTCTCTCGCCGCTACATTGGTGACCCGGAGAACACGCCCTTCGCCGAACGGCCTGCTGCCATGTTCCCGCAACTCTGCCCGCCAGTGCCGCCGTTCCAATCGACCTACCCCAAGGTATGGTTTATGCAGCTCGACGCCGTTCTTGCGGTGAATGGCATCACGGACCAGCTGCTGATGCACGCCATTCTTCTCGACGCCCTACCGGTAGAGTTGCGCCATCTTGCTGCCACTTCAAGCACCAGCCCGCAGCCTTACGATGCCCTCTGCACTGCGGTGCTCGCCCGCAGCGGCAACACATACCGTCCGCTTCCGTTTACCCGCACCAGGCAGGTTTCCCCGGCGTCGCAGAGCAAGGTACGAACCGGTCCGCAGCCCTCCATTGACCGCTACATCGGTACCCCGGCTTCGACTACTTCTACACCTGATCCGGTCGCAGAAACATCCACTCCTGCACCTGATCACGACCGCGAGGTAGAAGACTCCCCCACTGCGACTGACCTTCCCTCCGAGAGGTACATTCCCTCAGAGCCCCCGTGCAGAGCTTCATCACACGTACCTGCTACCTGCACGTTTTCCAAGAAAGCGACGGCACGCGACACCGTGGCCCTCGCCGTTTCCGCGACCACCAGCTCAGACGTCTCGGCCTCCTCCTCGCCGCAGCTGCTGGTCAGCTCCTCGACGGTGCCCCCTACCGCTCCGCCACCTGCCAGTGGTGCCAGCAATGGCCTGCCGGGTGCCTCGCCACATTCCACTCGCACCTACCCGGCCAGCAGCCGACCACACTCGGCGTCCCCGCTCCCCGCCCCTGTCCCTGTCTCTGTTTCGTGGTCTACGACGGGCCCCAGCGCCGTGCCTTCGCGGAGCCAGAGCCTGCCCATAATGCTCGCCCGCAATAGCCTCACGTACCAACCGCTTCCAGGGGCCCGCGACTTTGGGGTTGTCACTGCGTCGCAACGTGTGCTACCAACCGTGGCCCCACCAGACTCCATGACGGCCACCTTGCCGCCCGCCTCGGAGCCTGGCACAGGTGACCTTTCACCCGTTATTAGCCTCCTGACTTCCTCTCGTCTGGCTACTAGCGACGTGTGTCCCGCGTACGAACTGCCTACACCATCTGTCGAGCCAACTGAACTATCTACAACATCTGTCGAGCCAACTGAACTGTCTCCGACCCCTGTCGAGCCAACTGAAGTGCCTACGACATCTGTGGAGCCAACTCAACTGCCTACGACATCTGTTGAGCCAACTGAGCTGCCTACGACGTCTGACCAGCCAACTGAACTGTCTATGACGTCTGTCAAGTCAACCGACCTAACTACAACCACTGTGGAGCCAACTAAAAGCATGGGAACAAGCACTGCCACCAGTCCACCAGCGTCAAATACCTCGACAGTGACTGAGGCGACAACTGAACCCGTCTTTCCTGCACAGCCTCCCATGACGCCATTTCCCGTGGCCCGCCTATTCGGCACGGCGACGAACGAGTCGCAGCCGCTGCCTGCGGACGGCGTGTGTGACTACACCTTCTACGACGGCCTCTACGACACGGGCTCGTTTGACACGCTTTACAGCCCGCACTTTAGTGCACCAGTTGAGCACGTTCTCAGTCACGCGTCGCTTCACAGCGTCTCTGAGTACGGCCTCTCTTTCGCCTACAGAAACGCATCACAAGTGACGCGAGACCTCAAAATTCCAGAGGTGCTTTCCACGATTGAAGACCTCTGGGACCGAGCCATCCGTCATTACGGATTTCTTTCCATCGAGCGCTTACTTCTTCGTCCACTGCGCAACTCTCAGTGTCGCCCACCAGAGACCCACTGGTTCCCGATGGTCACTACACATTGACAAACTGGACTTGCCAAAGGAACACTTTATGGACTGCCGTTCATGTACATAGCATTTGTCGCCCTCTTTCTTTTTTTCATATGCCTTCAAATCGCGCAAAGCGCTAGGGGGAGGAGCCCTGTAGTGCCATCATCACCATCATCATTTTTTCCATCACCGCGCCGCGTCTCTCGCGCAGCTAGCGCTAGCTCGAGCTGCGCGAGAATTAGAACGACCTCAGGCACCTGGCGCCTCGGACGTGGACAGCCACCACGGCTCCTCTTCAGGCGTGCAATAAAGTGGCGAGATCAGCACGGCCCCGTCGGCCGCCTTCGACGCCGTCTCACGTCTCTCCTTCTCTCGCCGCTACAAACTCATCATCTACACGCATATCATAGACTTTCTTAATTCAAACAGCTTTTTCCATCCAGCGCAACATGGGTTCCACAGAGGTTTCTCTTTTGAAACGCGACTGGCCCTATTTGTTCATGATTTGCATACTAACCTGGACTGTAACTTACAAACCGATGCCGTATTCTTGAATTTTTCCAAAGCGTTCCACAAAGTACCCTTTCGAAAAGTTAATTCGAGCGCGAAAACTTGACACGATCACTCACACACGCACACACCCATGCATCAAACACACACACGCACACAGCATGGGTGTGTGTGTGTGTGTGTGAGTGATCGTGTCAAGTTTTCGCGCTCGAATTAACTTTTCGAAATGCTCTACCAACTAGCCCAACAACAAGTTCTTTTGAGAAAGTACCCCGTTCTCGACTGCTACTAAAACTTTCCCAGGTAAATCTTCACCCGAACATACTAAATTGGATCAGAGAATTCCTTGCAAACCGCTCCCAGTATGTTAATATCAACAACCGCACCTCTAATCATCTTCCAGTAACGTCCGGAGTACCCCAGGGTTCAGTTCTTGGTTCCTTTTTATTCCTTATATACATAAATGACTGGCCTTCAAACCAAACCTGTAAAACTAGTGCGCTACATCTTGCCTTCAGTTCCTGTCCTTTCGTATCCTGGCCGGCCGTTTCCACGGAACGCCAGCTTTGCCGTCATCAGACATGCTTCGGCCCGCCAGGTTTGGAAGAAAAAGAGCACATAATCTGGCAACAAGCGACGTCTTCATCTGCCATCTGCGCACCGACGAGCCTATATAAACGCCCACCGGACCGCTCTTCACTTGGGCATGGCATCGCATCAAGAATGGGGCGTTCACCGATGCTCTTGTTACAGGTCAGTTACCTGAATAGTAGCACTGGTGTTAGAACCAGCAATTACTGTCTGCTAGCGGTGTCGTGCCCCCCTGATTTATGTGAAACAGTGAAGCGATACCTGTCTGTGCCGTCGCGAATTTGTGTGATTAACAATTTGTGTCGAACAGTGTCATTAACCTGCTGCTACTTTGTTCAGGAGACGTTGAGCTAAACCCGGGGCCCAATGATAAGATTCTAGCGGACATCCTGGAAAGCGTGCGTGGGCTGAAAGCGGGACAGGTACAATATTGACTGAGCTCAAAGGAGTTAAGGAAAAGCAGGCCGAAACTGACGCTCAAATTAAACAACTGAATGATAGAGTTGCATCCTTGGAAGCGTCTATTGCATCCCGCAATCCGGGTGAAATCAGCCTGCCCGAGAATAGCTTACAGTGTGTAAATGACCAACTGCAGCACATTACATCCCGATGCGATAGTGCAGAAAATAGGATGCGCCGCTCGAATCTTCTGTTTTTCGGTATCGAAGATGACGTTAATGAAGATTGGGAAGCTTCAGAGAAAAAACTAATTGAATTTTGCGAAGAAAATCTTTACATCACCCTTACAAGCCAGCAGTTTGAACGCGTCCACCGCCTTGGCCCGTTTTCTCCAGATAAGTGCCGACCAATAATTGCTAAATTCGTTCTGTTTAAAGACAAACAAATTGTACAAGCATTATCAAGAAAACTTAAAGGTACAGACTATTCTATTAGTCAGGATTTCTCTGTTGCAACCCGCGAAGCGCGGAAAAAGTTGATCGAGTTTACGAAACCAAGCAAGCAGACATTTAAACTGCGAGTAGACAGGTTAGAAATGAATGGCAAGACGTACGTTTATGACAGCTCTACAAAATCGGTTGTTCTTTCTCAAAAGTAGCTAAATAAGAAAGCAGGCAAAAATAAACTTCCTAAGCAACAATGGTCACGTTTTTCGACCTTGGTACGACCACTAACAGTGACGTTGACTAACATCCGTAGCCTGCTGCCAAAACTTGAAAATACCTCTTCGATCTTGGACGATAGCAATACGGACATTGCTGTCTTAACTGAGACATGGCTTCACCCAAATATTCTCGATGCAGAACTCTTTTCGGGCGTGAATATTTTCAGTATTTATCGGCGTGACCGTTATGAACGAAAGTGGGTGGTGTTTTGATCGCGATAAAGAATACACTGTCGTCGTTTCTGGTAGATACTCACTCACCCCTCGAAATAGTTTGAGCTGCCTGCTTTTCCGCTTCATCAAAAATACTGATAGGCGCTTGCTACCGGCCACCCGACGCAGCTCCTTCCTTTAGCGATGAACTCAGAAAGAGTATAGCGGCCGCTGTGCAAAGCTATCAGTGTGAAAACGTTTACCTCCTCGGCGACTTTAACTTTTGCCGATGTTGATTGGCCGTCTCTCTCTTCACCTAGTCATGCTTCCGTAGAATTTATAAATTTAACTCTAGATTTTAAATTTTTCCGAACTGTTGACGCACCTACACGTGGATCTAATTTATTCGATCAAATTTTAAGTAATGCGCCTGAAACTATCGGGCCAATCACTTATCGGGACGGTCTAAGTGACCACAAGTTACTCCATTTTCCTATAAATGTGCCATTTAGCCACACTGGTAAAGATAGAAAGATTATACGAGATTATAACAAGGCCGATTACGCAGCAATTAACTCAGACCTTGAATTATTCCTTGTTGAAGGGATGATGCCCTTGTTCGATACTCGCACCGTCAACGAAAACTGGTGTATCTTCCGGGACAAGGTTTGCGGGTCGGTCGATAAGTTTGTTCCCATAGTTACCATAACGAATGACAGGTCGAACCCGTGGTTCACTAAGTCACTCCGTCGGCTCAGAAACAAAAAAAAAAGCGGTTGTACAAAAACGCCAAAAATGGGCAAACTGAAGCTGCATGGAAAAAGTACGACGAGTGTGCGGCGAGCTACTGCTCTGCAATTAAGGATGCGAAAGACAAATATTTTTCCCATGATCTCCTGTCTCTTTTGAAATAAAACCCTCGGAAGTTTTGGCAGTCGTTAACCCCAGAAACCGACCGCCAGCATATCTCGTTACGTGGTGATGACGACAAACCCCTCTCAGATAGTGACTGTTCATTCGCATTTAACAGGTTCTTTTCTTCAGTATACACAAGAGAAGACCATTCCAACATACCATTCATCGCAGATTACGACTGGGCGTTTCTGCAGCCAATAGCTCTTACAGTCGAAGGTATTGATTCCCTCATTGACCAACTTAAACTATCTACTTCATCGGGGCCCGACAACATTAACACAAAAATACTAAAGAACACAAAAATCGTATCGAGCAAATTCTTACTTCCCATCTTTCAACAGTCCTTGATGTCTGGTCAACTTCCAGATGATTGGCACATGGGTAAAGTGGTTCCCATTTATAAAAGTGGAGGTAAACACTTACCTGATCATTATAGACCCATCTCGCTTACGTCAATCTGCTGCAAATTGCTAGAGCATATTATCGCTTCCCATGTTCGCCGCCACCTCGAATCAAATAATTTCTTTTTCCCTCACCAGCATGGTTTTCGGAAAGGCTTCTCGTGTGACACCTAATTGTTTGAATTAACAACCGATCTCCATTTCAATATGAATGAAAGTAAACAAACTGATTGCGCATTCATCGATTTTTCAAATGCCTTTGACCGCGTTGCCCATTGCCGCCTAATATCTAAACTATCTGCACTTAGACTCGATTCCTTGACCCTTTCGTGGATCCGCAATTTTCTTTCCTTTCGAAAACAATTCACTACGGTTAATAACTACGCCTCTACTCCCTCTGATGTCATCTCGGGTGTTCCACAGGGTAGTGTTCTCGGACCTCTATTATTTCTCATCTACATAAATGATTTGCCAAATAATATATCTTCCAATATAAGACTATTCGCTGACGATTGCATAATATATCGAGCTATTAACAATGATGGCGACCACCTTACCCTTCAAACAGACCTTAACCTAATTAGTGAGTGGTGTGACGTGTGGCAGATGTCTCTTAACTCTTCCAAGTGCCGTGCTATGACCTTCAGACGTAAACACAAAAACTCCAATTATTCCTACTCTATTAAAAATGATGCAATAGTGCAGTGCTCTTCTTACAAATACTTAGGCGTCAATCTAACATCCAATCTTTCATGATCGGCACACATTAGTGTGCCGATCATGAAAGCCTCAAAACATTAGGTTATCTCCGTCGTAATCTGCGAAAGTCTCCAACAAGCATCCGTAAACTGGCCTATTTCACCTATGTACGCCCCCAGCTGAAATTTGCATCTTCAGTCTAGTCTCCTTTCCAAGATTACCTAACCACATTGCTAGAGTCCATACAAAACAGAGCAGCCCGGTTTACATCTCGCAATTATAGCACTCATTGTAGCGTAACAACAATAAAACAAGAACATTTTATTTCGCCATTGCACGTTCGTCGCTCTGTTGCACTGTTATGTTTGCTGCATAAATATATTCACAGCACAAGACGTTATACGCTACCCCTAACAGCACCACTGCGCATGTCCAGACGCCTGCACAATCACCTTAGTTTCACTCGCATTTACGGCAAAACGAAGGCATTCAACTTATCAGCGCTTCCTAAGGCCATATCATTATGGAACGATCTTCCCGACTGCATCGCCTCCATCACCGATCCAGATTATTTTCGCGAACATGTGTGTAATTATTTTTCATCGCACTAATCGCTCTAACTTCACTGAGGTTTGTAGCTGCAGCTGTGCCACTCACCTAGTTTCACACTTCTCTTTTGTTCTCTTTAGTTTTTGCTGTACCCACCGTTGTCTTGCAATTTATATTGGTAAACGCCTTCGTACGGCTAGCAGTATGTGTGCTTGGAAAATGCGTGTGTATGTTGTACACCTCGGCCTTCCGATTTCTCTTTGATTTTTTTTATTGCCATTGTTCTCCCAGTTCTTGTTATTCTCCCAGTTTTTGTTGCTCAGTTGCACCGCCGTTGCTGCTCACTTGAACTCTATACCTACACCTTCCGAATTTCTTTATTGTGTTTCGTTTATGTACCTTGAATTTCTTGTTATTCAAGCTTTCTGCATATCGGTAAACATTCGCGTATAACATTTGTTTGAGTGTCAGTGACTAGACACGCTTTGTCACGATGTTGTGTTATTTTCTGTGTATTCCATGTTATTGATGACCACCCTATTACTGTTTGAAGTTTGTACCCCCCTTACTCAATGCTCTCATTGAGCTTGTAAGGTATCATAAATAAATAAACTCGCCTGTTTGCTGATGACTGCGTTATATATGACACTAGTACTGACATTTCAAAACAGTCATCCTTACAATCCAACCAAGGCAAAACTGCCTCTAGTAATGGTGCGAGCGCTGGCTCATGAAACTTAACCCGAGTAAATGTAAAGTCATTTCATTTCATCGCCGCCGCATGCCGCTTGTGTATCCGTACACAGTTAATGCCATCCCCCAAGAAAATGTTCCATCATACAAGTATTTGGGCGTCACTCTTTGTAGCGATCTTTTATGGAACATACACGTCACTAATATTGTCACGAGCGGTTGCAATGCACGGCGCATACAGCGCGAATGAACAGTCAGAAAAAAGGTGAAGAAGGAAGACGACGTTGGGTGTGCTGTCTCGAGACCCCTTGTGGAAGTAAACGCGAACCATCCAGGCTCGCCTGTTTTTCAACCTTTTCGTGTACTTCTTGCGTGTAACATTTGGTGGAGCTGTGCTGGGTACCTCCCACGACCTACGACGGAGCCGTCAGCACCAGAACTTCGTAGAAGCCGTCGCCTTGCCGGACTTTCGCCATCGCGCCCCGACATGTCTCTGGAGCAAAATGACCCCCTCAGCAATGCCTCGGCAAGACCACCGCTGTATCAGCATTACCGAGAGCCACGGCCGTTCTCAGCAAAGCCAGGGGAAGACTTCGATGAATGGCTGACCCATTACGAAAGGGTAAGCCAATGCAACAACTGGAACCCGGCCAGCCAGCTCAGGCATGTCGTTTTTTATTTGACGGACACGGCCCTGGTTTGGTATGAAAACCACGCCGACACGCTTACTACATGGAGCAGTCTTATTGAAGAAATGAAGAAGTGCTTTAGCGACTCGGACACTAAGAAGAAACGAGCGGAAACAGCTTTAGCTCAGAGAGCTCAGGTGATCGGCGAGACTTGCACGACATATATTGAAGAAGTTCTCAAGCTGTGTAAGACCATCGACTCTCGAATGCCCGAGGAAGATAAAGTGGGACACCTTTTAAAAGGTATTGCGGAAGACGTCTATAACTTCCTCATTGGAAAAGACAACCTGAACACCGTATCAGACGTGATTCGGCACTGCCGCACATTCGAGGCGCTGAAAACTCGCCGAATCACGCCGAAGTTTGGACGGCTAGCCAATGTCACGACTGTGGCCAGCGTTGACGCGAGTCCGCAGACAGACCTCTCAGCTACCATTCGGCAGATTGTCCGTGAGGAGCTCCTGCGGCACGAAGAACAAACGCGTTATGCGGTGCCGCGTTGCGCCTCCGTCGCTTTCCGAGACGCCGTCTGCGCATCTCCTCCGGCTACTTGGCAGCATTCGGTGAATGCTGCGGATTGTAACAGCTACCGACACGACCCGCATTATGGCCAGACCGAACAACGCCATTACGACTCGATTGATCGGCGTTTTGATCAGCATCCACGCGACGTTCGCCCACGAAGACCCAGCACTGCCTACGACATCCAAGGGGAGGGGATGAGTTACTCTCAGCCTGTGACCGCTGTGGAATATTTCAATCAGCGTCCGGAAGTTCGCCCTCTGCCCGTGTGTTACAACTGTGGCACGCCTGGCCACATAGCTAGGTATTGTAACCGACGTCGGGCATTCAGCAATGGACAGTCGGGATCGTTTATGCAACACGGTGGTCGTGCAATGGACACTAATAGGCCAGGAAACACCACTTTTGAAGGCTACTTCCGAGAAGAAAGAAGCCGTCACTTCCCTCTGGACAGCTATTCTGGAGAACAAGAAAGGTATCGAAACCGTTACCGCTCTCCTGCCTCCGAACGTACTCTGACACCACCACCAGCTTTCCGAGCGTCTCGATCTCCATCTCCCAGACGGCGTGTGACGTCATCATCTCCTCGACGCCGCTTCGCGTCACCACCGCCGGGAAACTAGCCAGCGCGGCCGATGGAGGTGAGGTCGCTGGAAAATCTTTGCTGCCGACTCGGATACCTCCACCTATCTTCATGCTGAAGAATAAGGTTAATGTACTTATTGATGGCGTTTCTACCATGGCTTTAGTCGACACGGGAGCAACTGTTTCTGTCATGAGTGTGGTGTTCAAAAATCTGCTGGGACGCAAGGTTATGTTTCATTGGGACCACAGCACAAGCTTTCGTGGAGTGAGTGGGGACTCATTATACCCGGTTGGTGTGTGTAACGTGGATGTCTCCTTGGGTGGTCAAACCTTTAACACTGAGTTTACCGTGCTTCCGCGTTCCACACACGATGTAATTCTCGGCATTGACTTTTTGAAATTGTGTGGCGCCAATGTTGACTGCCGAACAGGAGAACTCAGTATTTGCGGAAGTGTGTCCTCTGCGCTCTTAGAAGAATCATCCCAGCAAGAGAGTGTGTTTTGTGTTTCTGAAGACACTGTTGTGCCCGCTTTATCCGCGATGCGCGTTCCTGTTGTTTGTTCGTCTTCTGTTAGTACTTCGTTCGATGTTGCGGTGGAACCGGTCCATAGAAACTGTCTTAAGAAAAATGTGTTGGTTCCGTATTGTATGGTTTCAGTTACCGATGGATGCGCAGGGCTATGGACGCTAAATTGCTCCACTGAAGCCGTAGTGCTGTCCCAAGGCCTAAAACTTGCTACGTTTCAGGGAGAGTCATTTATACCTATGGCAGTGCTTACAGAACTACCGGATACAGCACAAACCAGTGTCTCGCACACCGCAAACGAACACATGCTCGGAATGGTAGCTACATCGCTCAGTGACCATGAACGTCGTGTTTTGATGGCCCTGCTCTCGAAACACTCTTCAATATTCGACTTTGCACAGCACGACGGCCCCACATCGATTCCTGCATCCCGTACTCGCCATCGCATCAACACAGGATCCGCTGAACCGATTCGTCAAAAACCATATCGTGTGTCCTCTGCGGAGCGAAAGATCATCAGCGCTCAAGTCGAAGAAATGATGGGTAAAGGAGTAATTCGGGAATCGTCTAGCCCTTGGGCAGCTCCAGTGATACTGGTGAAGAAGAAAGACGGCACGTGGCGATTCTGTGTCGATTACCGTCGCCTAAATGCCGTTACTAGGAAAGACGTATACCCACTCCCACGAATTGACGACGCCATCGATTGCCTCTTTGCGGCTTCTTACTTCTCTTCTGTGGATTTACGATCAGGTTACTGGCAAATCCCTATGCACCCGGATGACAGAGAGAAGACCGCTTTTGTAACGCCCGATGGACTATTTGAATTCAACGTGATGCCTTTCGGGCTTTGTAACGCCCCCGCAACGTTTGAAAGGTTCATGGACACTATACTTCGCGGTTTGAAGTGGGAAGTTTGTATGTGCTACCTAGACGACGTTGTGATCTTCGGCCGAACATTTCGTGAGCATAACGAGCGCCTGGACTTGGTACTGAACTGCTTGAGGAAGGCCGGCCTTGTGCTTAATTCTAAAAAGTGCCATTTTGGTGAACGACAGACACTTGTGCTGGGACACCTGATCGACAAAGAAGGTATACGACCAGATCCACAAAAGACAACAGCTGTGGAGGCATTCGAGGCACCTCGCTCTGTGAAGCAGCTACGAAGTTTTTTAGGGTTATGCTCCTACTTTCGCCGTTTCATTCCCAAATTTGCTGACATAGCTCATCCGCTCACATGCCTTCTCCAAAAAGGTGTTCCTTTCGAGTGGAGCTCGGAATGCGACTCATCGTTTCGGCAGCTAAAGCTACTGTTGACGTCCCAGCCTATTCTTCGCCACTTCAATCCGTCATCACCGACAGAAGTTCATACCGATGCTAGTGGTGTTGGCATTGGCGCCGTACTAGTTCAGCGTGTCGGCGACAGCGAGCATGTGATATCGTACGCTAGCCGCTCATTGAGTCGCCCCGAGCGCAACTACACTGTCACCGAACAAGAGTGTCTGGCGGTCGTCTTCGCTGTGCAACGGTTTCGATCGTATCTCTACGGGCGCCCCTTTACTGTCGTCACGGATCATCACTCTCTATGCTGGCTTGTGAATCTTCGGGATCCCTCTGGTCGACTAGCACGCTGGGCGCTCCGTCTGCAGGAGTATGATTTCGTTGTTTCCTACAAGAGCGGCCGGCGACACGCTGATGCTGATTGTCTCTCTCGCCTGCCACTCCCAACGACTGAATGTGACGCGGACAACTTTGATGAATACATCGCTTTTGTGTCCACGGGATTTCCGGATATGGATACCTTCATATCAGAGCAGAGGAAAGACGACAGCTTACAGCCGCTATTCGCGGCCGCGCGGGAGTCCGCTGCAGACAATCGTTTTCGCTTACGTGACGGCGCCCTATATAAGACGAACTTCTCGGCTACCGGTGCGCGCTACCTTTTGGTTGTCCCCAAGAGCCTTCGCAGTCACGTATTATCTGCCATGCACGACGAACCAACTTCCGGACATCTTGGATGCACAAGAACACTCTACCGTGCTCAGGAACGCTTTTATTGGCCCCGGATGCGCAATGATACCGAACGGTACGTCGCCAGCTGCACCCAATGTCAGCGTTACAAGCGACCAACTGACGCGCCGTCTGGTCGCCTTCAGCCTGTTTCGCCTCCTAGCACCCCCTTTGAGCAAGTTGGTATAGATCTTCTGGGCCCTTTTCCGCGATCCACAGACGGCAATCGTTGGGTCATCGTTTGCGTAGACCACTTAACCCGTTATTGTGAGACGGCAGCACTGCCGTCGGCCACAGCAAAAGACGTTTCCATCTTCTTGCTGTTTCAAGTTATCCTCAGACACGGACCTCCTCGCATCGTAATCAGCGACCGTGGGCGGCAATTTACCGCGGATGTTGTCGAAGAGACCCTTCGTCTGTGCTCATCAAGCTTCCGCCATTCCACTCCATACCATCCACAGACTAATGGTCTAGTGGAACGCACGAACCGAACGCTTGCCAACATGCTGTCCATGTACATCGACTCCGCGCACAAAAACTGGGACACAATTTTGCCTTTCATCACCTATGCTTTCAACACCGCAAGACATGAGACCACTGGTTACTCACCTTTCTTTCTCCTTTATGCTCGTCCACCACGCTATAATCTTGACACTATGCTTCCCTACTCTGCTCATCACAGTGAGCCGATCAACGAGATTCTCTGTAGAGCAGAAGAAGCGCGACGCCTCGCTCGGCTACGCACCGTCACCTCGCAAGACCGGTCAAAGATCCGCTATGACGACCGTCACCGACATGTTCACTTCAATCCTGGAGATCAGGTGTGGCTCTGGACGCCTTTACGGAAACGTGGCCTGTACCAGAAATTTCTCGCTCACTATGTCGGGCCCTACGTTATCCTCGAACGCCTCAGTGAGGTCAACTACCGCATAGCACGGCTCACAAGCACTGGACGGCGCTCGGCTAAAACAGAAGTGGCGCACGTCGCTCGCATGAAGCTATGCAATGCACGAACCACTGAGTGACTCGCCCGGCGGGCTTCGTCTGCCAACGGGGAAATGTCACGAGCGGTTGCAATGCACGGCGCATACAGCGCGAATGAACAGTCAGAAAAAAGGTGAAGAAGGAAGACGACGTTGGGTGTGCTGTCTCGAGACCCCTTGTGGAAGTAAACGCGAACCATCCAGGCTCGCCTGTTTTTCAACCTTTTCGTGTACTTCTTGCGTGTAACAATATCATTTTACCTACAAATAACACAGTGGGCTTCTTAAACGCCATTTACGCCTCGCTCCACAACACGTAAAATTACAAGCATACAAATCCATCATTCGACCAAAACTAGAATACGCATCGCCAATTTGGGACCCTCGACAATCTTATCTTACACATGCCATCGAATCGCATCAAAACCGGGACGCTAGGTTTATTGACTGTTCATACTCTTCCACTGTCAGCGTATCTGGATTGAAAACAGAATCTGGTTTACCAGATCTAGAACTTCACCGTCGTATTGTCAGCCTGTCATTGTTCTACAAAATTTTTCATAGCCCCTTGCATGCCCCACCCTATGTCGTTCCCGCAGAACACATATCTCACCGCACGAGCCATTTGCTTCAAGTTGCTCGGCCACATTCCCGGAGTTCTACCTTTTCTGCCTCGTTTTTTCCACATACCGCACCAGACTGGAAAGGTCTTCCCAGTGCAGCCATTTTCTGCCCATCATCGTTCATAGAAGATATCAATAAGCACTTTCTATGTTAAATCTTTGGCTTCTATGTTTTGTCTTTATAAGTGCCCACCCCTTATGCAATACCCCCTCGCGGGTCTTTAAGGAAATACAATAAAATGAAATGAAAATGAAATCTCAACCCATTTTTTGCACACTTGCAGTCAACCGCTTCTACTGCTAGTACGAAAACTCCATAGCGAGGAATCTTGCGATCATCCGCCAAGAGTACCCATACGCATCTTTATGCGCCTGCGTCTGCCGCCAACCCTAATAAAAGACTCAGTATGCCCTTACCAAGCTCCGTTTGGCGGCGGCGCGCTTGTAGGACGCATATCAACCCATTTTTCGCAAACTTCCAGTTAGCCTTTTCTACAAATACCAGTACGAAGCCACCATTGAGAGAAATCTTGCAATCATCTGCCAAGAGTACCAAAATGCATCTTTGTGCGCCTGCACCTGCCGACGACCGCCGAAAAAGATTCAGCGTGCGCTTACCAAGTTCAGTTCGGCGGTGGCGTGCTGTTAGCGCGCATCTCAACCCATTCTATGCAGATTTGCAGTTCACCGCTTCTCCTGCTGTCAGTGCGAAGACGCCAGTGAGAGGAATCATGGGCCAGGAATACCCACATGCATCGTTTGTGTGACGGTGCCTGCCCTCACCTGCCGTTAAAAGATTCATCGTACTCTTACCAAGCTCAGTTCGGCAGCGGCGTGCTTCTAGGACTTATCTCAACCCATTTTTTTTTTGCATATATGCAGTTTCCCACTTCTCCTACTGCCGGTATGCAGGCGCCAATAAAAGAATCTTGCGATCATCGGACAAGAGTACCAAAACGCATATTTGTGCGCCTGCGCCTGCCATCACCCCCCTCCCCCGATAAAAGACTAAGCGTGCACTTGCCAAGCTCAGTTCCCTAGCGGCGTGCTTCCAAGATGCATTTTACCCTTTCAATGCACATTTGCAGTTCACCGCTTCTTCTACTGCCGGTACGTCATTGCGCGGAATCTTGCGATCATCGGTCATATGTACCCACTTGCATCGTTTGAGCAACTTCGCCTGCAGACGCCTCTCCCTCCCCCCCCCCCTCGATAAAAGACTAACCACCAAGCTCCCTTCACTAGTGGCGTGCTTTTAGGGCACATGTCAAAAAAAAAAAATTTTGCACACTGCCATTTCACCGATTCTTCTATTGGCGGTACGAATACACCAATGAGAGGAATCTTGCGATCATCGGCCAATGGTATCCAACTGCATCGTTTGTGCGCCTGTGAAAGACTCAGCGTGCCTTTACCACGAACAGTTCGGCAGCGGCGTGCTTTTGGGACGCATCTCAACGCATCTTTCGCACACTTGCAGTTCACCGCTTCTCTTGCCGGTTTGAAGACGCCATTGAGAGTAATTTTGCGATCATCGGCCAACAGTACCCACACGTATTTTTGTGCGCCTGCGCCTGCCGTCAATCCTGGTAAAAGACTCAGCGGGCATTTACCAAGATCAGTTCTGCAGTGGCGAGCTTTTAGGATGCATTTCAACCTATTTATGGCACACTTGCAGTTCATCGCTTTTCTTACTGCCGGTACGTAGACGACATAGAGAGGGATATTGCGATCATCGGCGACGGGTACCCACACGCATCGATAGTGCGCCTGCGCCTGCAATCGCCCCCCAATAAAAGACTCAGCCTGCCCTTTCCAAGCTCAGTTCGCCAGCCACGTGTTTCTACGACGCATCTCAGCACTTTCTTTGCACATTTGCAGTTAACCGCTTCTCCTACTGCTGCTACGAAGACGCCATTGCGAAGAAACTTGTGATCATCGGCCATAGGTACCCACACAAATCGTTTGTGCGCCGGCGCTTGCCGTCGCCCGCCGTCAAAAGACTCTGCATAACCTTACCAAGCTCAGTTCGGCCGTGGCGTGCTTCAAGGTCGCATCTCAATCTTTGCACACTTGCAGCTCCGCGCTTCTTCTACTGCTGGAACGAAGACGTCATTGCGAGCAATTTGGAGAATTGTCCGCCAAGGGTACCCACACGCATCAATTCTGCGCCTGCGCCTGCCGTCCCCTTCTCAATAAAAGACTCGGCGTGCCCTTACCCAGCTCCATTCGGCAGTGATGTGCTTCTAGGACGCTTCTTACCCCACTTTTTTGCACACTTGCAGTTCACCACTTCTTCAACTGCCGGTACGAGGACGCCATTGTGAGGAATCTTGCGATCACAGTTCGGTAGTTCGGCGGCAGTGCGAATACAGCACGCATCTAATCTGAGCTGTCTGCACTTGCAGGTATCTCAGATAGCAGCGACCAACGCATCTGGAGCACAGAGGCGTCGTTTTCGATGTGGCGGCCACTACGACCCAAGCAGTAAGGACAATCACCATACCAAGACAAGGGACCGACTACGGACTGGAAACTACGCCCACCGAGACGCTGCTTCAAATATGACAGACTGACTGACCCATTCAATAGTTCGGCGGCAGTGTGAATACAGCACGCATCTAATCTGAGCTGTCAGGTATATCAGATAGCAGCGACCAACGCATCCGGAGCCCAGAGGCGTCGTTTTCAATGTGGCGGCCACTACGACCCAAGCAGTGAGGACAAATACCATACCAAGACACGTGTTCGACTATGGACTGGAAACTACGCCCACCGAGACGCTGCTTCAAATATGACGGACTGACTGACCCGTTCAACCGTTTGGCGGCAGTGCGAATACAGCACGCATCTAATCTGAGCTGTCTGCACTTGCAGGTATCTCAGATAGCAGCGACCAACGCATCTGGAGCGCAGAGGCGTCGTTTTCAATGTGGCGGCCACTACGACCCAAGCAGTGAGGGCAATTACCATACCAAGACACGTGACCGACTCATGACTACGGACTGGAAACTACGCCTACCGAGACGCTGCTTCAAATATGACGGACTGACTGACCCGTTCAACAGTTCGGCGGCAGTGCGAATACAGCACGCATCTAATCTGAGCTGTCTGCACTTGCAGGTATCTCAGATAGCAGCGACCAACGCATCCGCAGCGCAGAGACGTCGTTTTCAATGTGGCGGCCACTACGACCCAAGCAGTGAGGGCAATTACCATACCAAGACACGTGACCGACTCATGACTACGGACTGGAAACTACGCCTACCGAGACGCTGCTTCAAATATGACGGACTGACTGACCCGTTCAACAGTTCGGCGGCAGTGCGAATACAGCACGCATCTAATCTGAGCTGTCTGCACTTGCAGGTATCTCAGATAGCAGCGACCAACGCATCTGGAGCGCAGAGGCGTCGTTTTCAATGTGGCGGCCACTACGACCCAAGCAGTGAGGGCAATTACCATACCAAGACACGTGACCGACTCATGACTACGGACTGGAAACTACGCCTACCGAGACGCTGCTTCAAATATGACGGACTGACTGACCCGTTCAACAGTTCGGCGGCAGTGCGAATACAGCACGCATCTAATCTGAGCTGTCTGCACTTGCAGGTATCTCAGATAGCAGCGACCAACGCATCTGGAGCGCAGAGGCGTCGTTTTCAATGTGGCGGCCACTACGACCCAAGCAGTGAGGGCAATTACCATACCAAGACACGTGACCGACTCATGACTACGGACTGGAAACTACGCCTACCGAGACGCTGCTTCAAATATGACGGACTGACTGACCCGTTCAACAGTTCGGCGGCAGTGCGAATACAGCACGCATCTAATCTGAGCTGTCTGCACTTGCAGGTATCTCAGATAGCAGCGACCAACGCATCTGGAGCGCAGAGGCGTCGTTTTCAATGTGGTGGCCACTACGACCCAAGCAGTGAGGGCAATTACCATACCAAGACACGTGACTGACTACCGACTACGGACTAGAAACTACGCCTACCGAGACGCTGCTTCAAATATGACGGACTGACTGACCCGTTCAACAGTTCGGCGGCAGTGCGAATACAGCACGCATCTAATCTGAGCTGTCTGCACTTGCAGGTGAGAATTGCCTAAATAATTATTCTACTGCGTAGCTGTCTTTTCGAAACGCACTGCTGCCTCACAAAGTGTCCTTTTTTTCTCTCTCTTATTGTGCTGCCATTCTTGTTACTAGTCATGGCACCATCTGATATTAAAGATTTTAAAGAAGTTGGGAAACTCAATGAAAATCTGAACCGTGACATGAGAACAGAAATGAGGGAATCGAAGGACAGCATGAAGTTTTGCTTGGACACATGCGATGATGTGAAGGACCTGAGCAAAGAGATTGCAGCACTCCGAGAGGAAGTGAGGGAAATGACAAGCCTAAACAGAAAATTAAAACGGAGAATGAAAGACTATCACAACGAATTGACGAATTGGAACAGTATCAATGCATGAACAATCTGGAAAGTAAGAGAATGACAGAACAGGCTGATCCCATAGAAGTTGTGGAACGGGTAGGGCAGTGCCACGATTAGTCCGACTGATATTGACACCTGCCACTGGGTGCAGACTCCGACGGCAGGAAATAAGAATGTAATTGTTCGTTTTTTTCAAAGAAGTAAGCGAGATGAGGTTTTTACACTAGGAATGAAAAAGAGGTTAAATGCAGCAACACTGGGATATCAGACTACAAATAATGTGTTCGTCAATGAGCACCTGACACAGGCAAACAAGAAGTTGCTTGCAGCCGCAAAACAAAGAGAGAAGTAACGTGGAAGTACGTTTGGACGTCAAGAGGCAAAGTATGCGCAAGAAGGGACGACCACACTCCTTTTCTGCGCATAACTAGTCTAGACGATCTGTCCGAAATGGCACCAGTAGAATAGACGGGCAGTGTCTGAGAGGCATTTCCAAATGGCAATCGAAAACAAAGAAAATGGATACTACACCTTGGGTAGACTTGCGAAAGAGTTAAATTAAGAGAATGCTTTGAGAGCCGTACGTATTAATGCGAGAAGCATGAAAAGTAATGTAGAAGATCTGAGCATCTATTTCGAATCGACAGCAGTAAAGTTCGATATTATTTGTATAACCGAGACCTGGATGATGGTACATGATCAAATTCCATTTTTTCCTGGTTATCATTCTGAACACCTGCTGAGGAACAAAAAGAAAGGGGTCGGAGTGGCAATATGGTCAAAGACACCCTTTCTTATTCTGTGGCTGAAAAACTCTCAGATATTAGTGAGGATGTCGAGTGTTTAACGCTGCGAATAAGAAAAACAACAGTATCTGTAATTTACAGGCCCCCGAATGGGCAAAAAATTAATTTTAATAATTTGTTAGAGCGGTTACTTCAACAACAATACCAAACAAGTGAACTCTCCATTATCATGGGTGATATTAACATAAACATGATCTCAGAAGACACATGGTCACATGAGACAAGTAATCTTGTTCATTGTCATGATTTCAAAAACTTTATTGATTTGCCCACAAGAATACCGGCAACTTCTGGTACTTTAATAGACGTATGCCTATTAAACATATGCAATAGTGACATCAAAGCAGGTGTTCTAGTTTCTGATGTAAGCGATCATCTTCCGATTTTTCGCATTATCAAAATCAGCTACAATATCGAAAATGCACGTCGCCTAGCTCATTTTGCTCGCAAGATAAATGATCAAACATTGGAGAATTTTATTTTATTTATTTAATCATATTGCAATCCCTATTACAGAGATTTTAGCATGGTGGTTACAGATATAATTTTCACAATGTTGGCACACAAAAATGCATAAACCAAACAAACAAAAAATAGAACGGCATGATGTGAACAATCAGGTCAAATTTGCTGCAAACAACTTCAAGGACGGCTCCATCACTTGGTTATTAGTTAGTCTATTCCACTCAGTTACCGTACGAGGGAAAAAGGTATATTTCAAGCAGTTATTTCGGGACCGGAAAGGGGTTATTGTAAGTTGATGCCTTTGGCGGGTGGCGTACCCAGAAGAAAAGGAAATGATATTGGAAACATCAAGCTTGTAATTCCCTTTAATTATTTGGTAAAGAAATTGTAGTCGTATTAAACGATTTCTTTCGGTAACTGAAGGCTCATTGGCACGATGTAGGAGTTCAGTCATAGAGGTGCGTCCAAAGCTATTAAAGATAAAGCGGACTGCCTTTTTTTGCACGTTTTCCAATTTAGTTATGTTAGCTTTAGTGAAGGGGTCCCAAATAGTCACTCCATATTCTAACACTGGGCGAATGATAGTACTGTACGCTAGAGTACACACCGTGGAATTAGAATGTTTAGAGCTCTTCGAAGGAAGAATAGTTTTCGGTTAGCGTTTGTAATTACGGAGTCAATATGTTTAGTCCAGCTAAGGTTATTGGTAATCCAAAGGCCAAGATACTTAATGTTAGTTACCTCAGAAAGGGTGAAACTTGCGGTGGAATAATTAAATAGTAGGAGTTTTTTCTTGTGGGTTATTCGTATAAATACTGTTTTATCGAAGTTAATTGACATCTGCCATAAATCACACCACTTCACAATGTTATAAAAGGCACCATTCAGAATGATTTGATCGGTTACATTGCATATTTCAGAATATATGACACAATCATCTGCATACAACTTGATTTTTACAGGAATTTCATTCACACTATCATTGATAAAAATTAAAAACAAAAGAGGTCCAAGAACCGTACCCTGTGGGACGCCAGAGTCAACGGTTGCCTCTTCTGAACAGAATTCATTAAAAACAACAAATTGTTTACGGTTTATAAAGTAGTCTGCTATCCATTTTATTAGGCGCGGATTTTTAAGTGTTTTCTCTAATTTAAAAAGTAATTTCTTGTGTGAGACTTTGTCAAACGCTTTTGAAAAGTCCATAAAGATGGCGTCAGTTTGTGTCCCATTGTTAATTGAAGTTGCGAAATCATGAATTGTTTCGACAAGTTGAGTACAGGTTGAATAGCCTTTTCTGAATCCGTGCTGCTGTTTTGTTAAGATATTATGCTTACTAAGGAACTCAGAGATATGCGTATGTATTATGTGTTCTATAAGCTTAGAGGTAGTTGACTTTAATGAAATAGGACGATAATTCGAGATAAGTTGCTTTTTACCCGACTTATAAAGAGGCTTGACTCTGGCGGCCCTCCAATCATCTGGTACTCGACCTTCGTGTAGCGAATTTGAAAATAAAACATACAGATATTTGGCGATCCACTCGGCATAACGCTTTAAAAATGCATTTGGAATGCTATCTGGTCCGGGTGTCTTTTTAACATTGAGTTTAAGTAGCATATTTAGAATGCCGTGCTCACTGATAACAATGTCCGGTATAGGTGGATAATCTGCATCAAATGAGGGAAGAACATTATTGTCAATGGTGAAAACCGATTTGAATTGTTGATTAAAGGCATTCGAAATAACCTTGCTACCATGCACATCAACTACAAAAACATTACATTCAGTAGATGTAGGCTTAATGCTCCACCCAAATTTCTCAGGACACGTTTTATAGAAGTTTGGTAATGATTCACCATAATACAGCTGTTTGTCAATATCGATTTGGTGTTTTAGTTTAGTTGCAATTTCTGAAATCTCTTCGTTTATACCAGCGATATTCCCATGACTGCGACGCTTTTTTTTAATCGTTTTAACTTCCTCTTGAGATGCAACGTGTCCCGAGAAATCCTGGGGTTCCTTTCTTTCTTCTTTTTAACAACACATGGAACGAAGCGATCAATACATTCATTCACCAAATCTTTAAATGAGTCCCAGTGGCCTTGCACATCAGCACTACTGTTTAAAAACGAGTCGAAGTTGAGGGAAAGGAGATCTATAATTGATGTATCGTTAGCTCGCAAAAAATTTCGAAAACATGACGTTTTTTGTTTCCTTGCCTTAGAGCCATTTGCCAGGGTCAACAGTACAGCACTGTGGTCAGAAATACCAGGAACCACTTCACAGGTGGCCGAAGACTTAATCCACTAACAAAAAAGAGATCAGGTACTGACTTCGAACTTCCCTGCACCCTAGTGAAATCGTGAACAACTTGTAACAAATCAAAAGTAAAAGCAACGTCAAGCATTGCTTCTCCTATGATATCGTTAGGCTTAGTAGTTGAAAGAGAGGTCCAGTCCATATCTGGTAGGTTGAAATCTCCTGATAAAATTATCCGAGCTCCTGACTTTGCATGAGTGCAGATATTTTTTTAATTCATTGATGACTTCAATGGACGAGGTCGGGGGTCTGTATATGGAAGCTACAATATATTGAATAATATTGTGGTACATTTTTCAGTTCCACTTCCACTTGAGGAATATCTGGCATCCTAGTTACTTTGAGACATTTCTTAAATACAACTGCAACGCCTCCTCCCTTACTTTCACGATCTTTTCTTAGCACACTATAACCAGGTGGAATTATTTCACTATCAAATATTGCACTATGCAACCATGTTTCTGTAAGTGTTATTAAGTCTGGATCATGAGTAAGAAGCAATAATTCTAATTCAGTTGCTTTGTTTACCACACTTCGGCAATTTACATTTAGGATTCCTAATGGTTCAGATACAGGCTCACGACGTCAGTTTCCCTTCTTCTTTTGAAGTTTAAAGCGTGATTTTTCGGTTTCATTCCAACCATACAGGGTGTCATCAATGCTCAATTTGTCGTATATTAGCTTAACCTTTGCGTCATTTCTCTTTTCTTCAGCCGCGCTCTTCCACAAATTTCTTCGTACTTCCCGTACCCTGCTAGAGAAGTCCTCATAAATAGACACCGTAGTTCCGTTTAGCTTAAATGCGTTCGTTAATACAGAAGTCTTTTCCCGATAATCTAGAAATTTTATGATTACTGGACGTGGCTTATTTCCAACCTTACGGCCAAGCCTATGGCATCTTTCAATGCCGGATGTCGTTACCTCAAGGTTTTTCTGAAAAAAATTCTATTACTTCATTCAGTAGTTCCTCGTTAGATTCTCTAGCAGGTTCTTCTATTCCATATATAATAAGTTATTTCTGCGGGATCTGTTTTCGAGATCGTCAACTTTCAATACAAGCATACAAATCTGTTCATCTCGTTTTGACATAGCAATCTCGATACCTTGTACTTTACTTGTCAGGGTAGCTAAAGCAGATAACTGTGCTTCAAACCCTTCTATGCGCTGGGTTAAATGAGAAATTGTTTCTCGATTCCATGTTGAGAGCACTTTATGGCGTCAAGTGAGACAGTAATTTGTGCCTGACCATTTAACAGTTCTGACAACATCTACTCTGTAGGACCTGGGTTTGCTTCTACATCCCCGCATCTCAACAGATCTAGGGGCACAGAACAAACAGCAGAAATTAAACCCCTTAAACGTAGTGGGCAGGGCAGCAGCACCAGAAATGGGTCATCACTACGAAAACACTGAACGCATGAATAATTACAAACCTGCAGCACGAAGCGAAAAGGGTTGAGCATCATGCCAGGAATGCTGCTGCCAAGCCCACTGGTGAAGTCCCGTTCCGTTGGCGCTCTTATAGCCAGCGATTCTCCCACGTGAGGTGACGTCACCGAAGATAGCAACCATGTTGAGTCATTGGAGTGCAGCAGACACGATCCATCCAAGGCGAAGTTATCACCCTCCGAAGATGACACGCAGCCGAAGGCCACGAGTCTGTGAGCATGCGTCGTCTGCGAAGCGTAGTAGTGCGGCCACGAAGAGGCTCCCAGCAGAGCGGTGACAGCCTGCAGCACGAAGCGAAAAGGGTTGAGCATCATGCCAGGAATGTTGCTGCCAAGCCCACTGGTGAAGTCCCGTTCCGCTGGCGCTCTTATAGCCGGCGATTCTCCCACGTGAGGTGACGTCGCCGAAGATAGCAACCATGTTGAGTCATTGGAGTGCAGCAGACACGATCCATCCAGGGCGAAGTTATCACCCTCCGAAGATGACACGCAGCCGAAGGCCACGAGTCTGTGAGCATGCGTCGTCTGCGAAGCGTAGTAGTGCGGCCACGAAGAGGCTCCCAGCAGAACGGTGACAGCCTGCAGCACGAAGCGAAAAGGGTTGAGCATCATGCCAGGAATGCTGCTGCCAAGCCCACTGGTGAAGTCCCGTTCCGTTGGCGCTCTTATAGCCAGCGATTCTCCCACGTGAGGTGACGTCACCGAAGATAGCAACCATGTTGAGTCATTGGAGTGCAGCAGACACGATCCATCCAAGGCGAAGTTATCACCCTCCGAAGATGACACGCAGCCGAAGGCCACGAGTCTGTGAGCATGCGTCGTCTGCGAAGCGTAGTAGTGCGGCCACGAAGAGGCTCCCAGCAGAACGGTGACAGCCTGCAGCACGAAGCGAAAAGGGTTGAGCATCATGTCAGGAATGCTGCTGCCAAGCCCACTGGTGAAGTCCCGTTCCGTTGGCGCTCTTATAGCCAGCGATTCTCCCACGTGAGGTGACGTCACCGAAGATAGCAACCATGTTGAGTCATTGGAGTGCAGCAGACACGATCCATCCAAGGCGAAGTTATCACCCTCCGAAGATGACGCGCAGCCGAAGGCCACGAGTCTGTGAGCATGCGTCGTCTGCGAAGCGTAGTAGTGCGGCCACGAAGAGGCTCCCAGCAGAACGGTGACAGCCTGCAGCACGAAGCGAAAAGGGTTGAGCATCATGTCAGGAATGCTGCTGCCAAGCCCACTGGTGAAGTCCCGTTCCGCTGGCGCTCTTATAGCCGGCGATTCTCCCACGTGAGGTGACGTCGCCGAAGATAGCAACCATGTTGAGTCATTGGAGTGCAGCAGACACGATCCATCCAGGGCGAAGTTATCACCCTCCGAAGATGACACGCAGCCGAAGGCCACGAGTCTGTGAGCATGCGTCGTCTGCGAAGCGTAGTAGTGCGGCCACGAAGAGGCTCCCAGCAGAACGGTGACAGCCTGCAGCACGAAGCGAAAAGGGTTGAGCATCATGTCAGGAATGCTGCTGCCAAGCCCACTGGTGAAGTCCCGTTCCGCTGGCGCTCTTATAGCCGGCGATTCTCCCACGTGAGGTGACGTCGCCGAAGATAGCAACCATGTTGAGTCATTGGAGTGCAGCAGACACGATCCATCCAGGGCGAAGTTATCACCCTCCGAAGATGACACGCAGCCGAAGGCCACGAGTCTGTGAGCATGCGTCGTCTGCGAAGCGTAGTAGTGCGGCCACGAAGAGGCTCCCAGCAGAACGGTGACAGCCTGCAGCACGAAGCGAAAAGGGTTGAGCATCATGCCAGGAATGCTGCTGCCAAGCCCACTGGTGAAGTCCCGTTCCGTTGGCGCTCTTATAGCCAGCGATTCTCCCACGTGAGGTGACGTCACCGAAGATAGCAACCATGTTGAGTCATTGGAGTGCAGCAGACACGATCCATCCAAGGCGAAGTTATCACCCTCCGAAGATGACACGCAGCCGAAGGCCACGAGTCTGTGAGCATGCGTCGTCTGCGAAGCGTAGTAGTGCGGCCACGAAGAGGCTCCCAGCAGAACGGTGACAGCCTGCAGCACGAAGCGAAAAGGGTTGAGCATCATGCCAGGAATGCTGCTGCCAAGCCCACTCTTAGGCTGTTGCTGTCAAAAGAACGATGGCAAGATGTTTATCGTGAATCCGAGGCTGGGAAGGCTTACAGTATCTTTTTGCAGCGTGTGCGTGAATACTATGACATTGCTTTTCCATTGCTACAAGCTTATCACAGAAACAAAAAAGCAAGAAAGCCATGGGTAGATAAAACTTGTATGAACATATAAAACATACGAATTCAATATTTCACAAGTTTCTTAGAAATCGCGATTCAGAAGTGCTAAAGGAATATAAGAAGTATAGAAATATATTAAACAGCGATATTAAAGGGGCGAAAGACGCGTACTTCGAGGAGCTTTTTTATCGGCTGCGAAATTAACCAAAAAAAATGTGGGAAGCAGTTAACAATTTAGCAGGGAGAACAAAAAGCGACCAATCCCACACAGCCCTGACGACAGCAGAAAACATAAAGATAGTTGACGACATGAACAGCCATTTTAAAAAAGCGGGGGCTTATCCACCTGGTGCAGAAAGCAGTAGAAATAATAATGAGGTTATAACCGAGGTCAGTGAAACTATTTTCTTGAGACCAACCGATTCCAACGAAGTAGTAGCAGTAATAAACAAGCTAAAACAAAATGTAGCTGCGGGTATATACAGAATTACTTCGAATGCAGTAATACATGTCGCGCATGAGAGTAGCGAAGGTCAAGCATATTTACAAAATTTAACATTAAGTGGAGGAATTTTCCCGGAAGACTTGAAAATAGCCCGAGTTACGCCAATACACGAAGAGGGGGGGTGGTAATGGACAATTTAGTTATTACAGACCAAAATATATCTTAACTGTGTTTTCAAAGATTTTCGAAGATATAATTTACGTCCGATTAGTTACATTTTTAACACACGCAAGGTAATTACAAAGAGTCAGCATGGCTTCCAAAAGAATAAGTCCACTGAACAAGCACTCTTGTACATCAAAGATAAAATAATAATTATTAATGAAGACAAAAACTATACGATTGGTTCATTTTTAGATCTAAAGAAGGCATTTGATTCTATAGATCACAAAATTTTGTTACAGAAGTTAGAGAAGTACGGAATTAGGGGTATTGCAAGTCGGTTGCTGTTGAGCTATTTAAACAATCGTCAACAGTTCGTACGTATGCAGGATGTCTCGTCTAGTTATCTAACGCTTGAACAAGGCGTCCCTCAGGGCTCTAGGCTAGATCCGTTATTATTCACAATTTTCGTAAACGATATAGTTGATATACCTGATTCCCCAGAATTAATATTGTACACCGACGACACCATTCTATTTTTTAAATCACGGGACCTGAATGAATTAGAATACAGTGTGAATCACTACCTTTATAACTAGCTTGCTGAATGAATCAAAACAAATTGCAATTAAACGCTGAAAAAAAAACAAAATACATTATATTCAGGTCACGCAATACACCCATCGATAAGTAAATGACCATTACTTATGCAGGAATGAAACTGCAGCAAGTGACAAACCAGAAGTTTCTTGGAGTGACGTTTAAAGAAGAGTTAAGCTGGAACGCGCATATTAGCCAACTATGTGTAGACTTATCAAAAAGCATTGGTATTATGTACAGAATTTATAAACTGATTCCCCTATGACTGAAACAACAGCTATACAATTGCCTTTCTTATTCTAAGCTGTGCTATGGAGCTCTGGTGTGGGGAACAACTACCAAAACTAACTACTAGAAACTCGAACTTCTACAAAAAAGGGTTCTCCGCATATACTGCAAACACCAAGGAAATTACGCAAACTTGAGGACAGCACCTTTATTTCAAAGATATCAAATGCATCGTGCTGATCAAGTCTATTATATTAAAATATTGCAAATTATATACAGCAAAAAATTTTATGAGACCAATGAAGAAGCTAGACAACACACTTATCCTATCCGCCAAATCTTACGCCGTCCACAACGAACAAGAACAAATTATGGTAAACAAACTTTTACCAATCAAACAACTTGCATATTAAACAAATTAGAACATAAGCTTAATTTTGATTGTACAGAAAAGGCACTTAAGGTAAAAGTTAAAGAAGTGCTAATGCAGGAAAACATACTTTTTGATGGATCCTAAAAATACTGATGTTAGCAATGGTAGTAGTCAGGCGATGGAAATCTTGTACTGCATGTAATTTATTAACTTTAAATATAATGGTGTGTATCATATGTCTCTATTGTTTCTAGTCTGATTCTTTCCTGAGTGATTGTTATTTAAGTATGTTATGTAGTAAATATTTTACAAGATTTGTACAGTAAATCAGATTGAATGTAACGTGATATTTTTTGGCAGCTATCTTTCCTCTGTTGCTCCTTTGTTCATGAAGGACTGATGCCGCGAAAGCTGTTTATTTATTTTGTACGAACTGTGTACAAGGGTGTTGGGTCCTCTGTCAGGCTATATGCCTTTAGCGCCAACATCCCTTTGTTTCTTGTGTCTTGTACAAGAAAACAATAAAACAAATTTTGAAATTGAAATTGAAATTGAATCATTGGCCAAGGGTACCCACACGCGTCGACCGTTCACCTGTGCCTGCCGCCACCTCTATAAAAGACTCGGCGTGCCCTTGCCAAGCTCAGTTCGGCAGTGGCTTGCTTCCAGGATGCATCTCAACTTATTGTTTGCAAAATTGCAGTTCACCGCTTCTTCTACTGCCGGTACGAGGACGCCATTGCGAGGACATTTGCGATCATCGGCCAATCGTACCAACACCCATCGCTTGTGCTCCTGCGCCTGTCGTTGCCTCACCCTCCTCCCCTGATAAAAGGCTCAGCGTGCCCTTACCAAGCTCAGTTCAGCAGCGACGTGCGGTTAGGATGCATCTCAACCCATTTTGCACACTTCGGATCGCTTTCCGTACCAAAGCTAGCAAACTGAAATGCCGTTTGATGTGTTTAGTACAAGCGTACCTTTACTTTGCAGTTACAGTTTTATCAAAACACACTTATAGTTGGCGTTACAGTTAGAGGCATCCAACCTAGATGTGAATGAGTGGACGGGGCAAGTCATTAGTTTTCGATTTTTTCACAATACATGCCAGGATGTTGAAGTCATTACATTTGCCACACATATTTCTAACGTTGCACCAGTTACAGCTCTGTTTTGAACTTTTCCCTAATGGCTCCTGTAATCAGTTGAAAAAAGGAGCAATTAATTTTTAGGCTTCAAGCAAATAAGCTTAAACTGAGTTATCTTTCAAAATTCGTGACAACATTCCTTGCAAGCACAAAAACCTCATGCTGCAGCGAGTTTCATGTGAGGTTTACATCTAGATTTGGTGTCTATGCTACAGTGCTTCACGGGATCTTATTTTCAGCGCAGCCCCGGTTCAGTAAAACATCAAAGTTTACTTTACTGAATCTGGCTCGATATGACTTAAAGTGAAACCTGAGCTCATCCCAAATTAGAGAAAACATCGCTTTTGCGATGGTATGTTTTAGGTATAAATTTCAGTAACAGCTTTTACTGCGATAAATAATGACGTTTCATACTTGAATTATAACGAAATCAAGCAAAACACACAGCAGTGAGATGTTAAACTTAGCTTCGATGTGTCAGCCCTGTTTAGACAATGGTAGAATAGATCACTTTTTCTCCCATGAGGGTAATTGTGAATATTGCTACGCGCTGTGTTGGTAGCAGAAGACGAGAGCGAAGAAGCGAATGGCAGCTGTGGCTGAGTAAAAAGTCCTCTACTTCGAGTTCCTGCCTATCGTTTCCTCTCGCAACAGACTGGTGGACGTGCTGGGTACTGTACTGCAACGTCTTATGCCTGCTGGTCCTGAACCAGAAGCAACCACCGCCAGTGCACCAGGGTCTGCTGATATCTATCGAAGCAGCCGCCGCCTTCAAGGACTACCAACACAGTACGGCCCCTTGGCAAGTTCCTTGAGGACAATGTTTGCCACATCCACAACCCAAACCGAGCATGACCCACTCGCTAGCGTACCCTGTGTCATCAACACGCCTCGCACACCCAACTCATTCCATGGTGATGCCGGTGAGGATGTCGAAGACTGGCTTGACCATTTCGACCGGGTCGCTGCCATCAACGACTGGTACAATCGCCGTAAGTTGAAGAACGTGTGTATCTCCCTCTTAGACGCGGCAAGAGTGTGGTATGAGAACCACGAAACTTCATTCGCAAGTTGGCAGGAATTCCATCGGCCGCTTCGTGAGGCGTTCAGTAACCCCGAACGGAAAGAGAGAGCGGAGCAAGCACTTTCTTCGCGGTTTCAAATGCCGAACGAGAGCGTCGTCATGTTCGTCGAAGAAATGTCGCGATTGTTTCGACGGGCTGACCCCCACATGCCAGAAGACAAGAAAGTGCGCCTGCTAATGCGAAGCGTAAAGGAGCAACTTTTCGCGGGCCTTGTGCGCAACCCTCCTACGACAGTGTCCGAGTTCATACGTGAGGCCACAATTATGGAGCGCATGCTTCGGCAGCGGGTGTCGCAGTATGAGCGTCAGACGGCCATGTCCACTGCGTGCTCGCTTGTACCAGGAGGTGATAACAGGGAGCTGCTCACAGAACTCATACGGCAAGTTGTACGCGAAGAACTTCGGAAATTTCATGCAGCATCTCCTCCCAGTAGTGCTGCTCGTACGGACGTCGTTCGTAACAAAATCAGGCAGTTCGTTCACTCCTCACCACCATCGCAAGTCGAAGCTCCCATGCTTTCCTACGCGGATGCCCTTAGCGTCTCTACGCCGTCGACGGCACATTTTGCTCATCCACCAGCTGGGACTCCCAGACGCTTTCCAAGTCCAGCCCATCGCCTGCCTTCTCAGGCCGATTTTCGTCCTGGCCCGCGGAAGCCCACCATCTGGCGTGCACCCGACAACCGTCCTTTGTGCTACCATTGTGGTGAAGTTGGACACATGTACCGCGACTGTTACTACCGACGAATAGGCCTACGCGGATTCCACCCAGATGCACGTTGCCCACGCTATGGTGAACACCCACAAGAAATTGCGGATTACTTGGAAGGTAGTCATCACGCTCCTGTCCCGCCGCGACGACAGTCACGGTCACCATCACCCCGTCCGTCCACATCAACGCACCACGCCCGACCCACATTTGGGTCCCCTGGTGTCAGTGGCGCAAGCCCACGCCGGGGAAACTGAAAACGGCGACCTCCGGGGGTGAGGCCGCTGTCACGCGAACCGACAAATACCCTCCGCCGCTGCCTTACGACGCGCCGTTAAAGCCTGTTTGTAAAACCGCCAACAGAACGTCCGCTGCCATTACCTTTTCCGTCGACTGTTATCCGGTGACTGCGCTTGTCGACACGGGAGCTGATTACTCGGTTATGAGTGCTTCATTGGCCACCCGTCTACACAAGGTGCTGACAACGTGGGACGGCCCTCAACTAATCACCGCTGGAGGACACCTCGTATCCACTATAGGAAGGTGCACCGCCAGGCTTGAGATTTGTGCCTCGGCTTTTGCAGCATCATTCCTTGTACTGCCCAATTGTTCTCGGCCGGTCATTTTGGGCATGGATTTTCTGCAAGAGTATGGAGCGATAATTATTCTGCGCGATTTGTTCGTCAGTTTTGTTAACTGTGTTTCTCCAGATTCCGACATCGAAAACAAACATCGTGGCGTGGCCTTACGCGTAGTCGATGATTGCGTCACGTTGCCACCTCGCAGTAGTATCTTTGTGCTTGTTGAGTGTCCACAAAAGCAGTCGACTACGGGAATCGCCGAAAGTAACCTGACGTTATTGCTTGATCGGGAAGTGGCCATTGCTCGAAGTCTCGTTCAACTCCAAAATGGCCAGACTACGGTTTTAGTTACGAACTTCGGTGGCGAACACAGGCTTTTTGCGAAACGCACAACCATAGCTTACTTAGAGGCATATGATTTGGGCGCTTTCCCTTTGATTACGACGGTCTCGACTGAGAACAGCTGCGATACTGACGTGACTAGTCGCCTCAACGTCAATCGCCAGTTAGAAGAACCTAAGAGGGCAAAGCTCCTCAGTCTCCTCTCATCTTTTAGTGACTGTTTTGCCACTACTTCGAAAGTCCGGCAGACTTCTCTAATGAAGCACAGAATTATCACTGAGACCAACGTGCAACCCGTGCGCCAACATGCTGACCGCGTGTTGCAGAAGGAGCAAGATGCTATCCGTCATCAAGTGAAACAAATGCTCGACGACGACGTAATTCAATCATCGACTAGTCCTTGGGCGTCACCAGTTGTTCTGGTTAAAAAGAAAGATGGTTCATTACGATTTTGCGTCGACTACCACGAACTTAACAAGATAACGAAAAAAGACGTATATCCTCTTCCTCGTATCGATGAATCCTTGGATCGCCTGCGACACGCCCGTTACTTCTCTTCCATGGATCTCCGTAGCGGATATTGGCAGATTGAAGTAGATGAATGGGACCAAGAAAAAACAACGTTTATTACACCGGACGGTCTCTATGAATTTAAAGTTCTCCCTTTTGGCCTGTGCTGCGCTCCAGCCACGTTCCAACGAATGATGGACACAGTTTTATGTGGCTTGAAGTGGTACTCTTGTTTAGTGTATTTAGACGACGTAGTCATTTTTTCTACGACTTTCGAACAGCACATTGAGCGGCTTGAGGCGGTTCTTCTGGCTATTCGCACTGCCGGCCTCTCTCTGAAACTGGAAAAGTGTCATTTTGGATATGAGGAAATGAAATTTCTTGGCCACATTGTCAGCAGCAGTGGTGTTCGCCCCGATCCTGACAAGGCTATGGCAGTTGCTTTGTTCCCGATACCTAAAACAAAGCATGATGTACGCCGCTTTCTGGGACTTTGTGCTTATTACCGTCGCTTCGTGCCAAACTTTTCGAAAATCGCCGACCCTCTACAACAACTCGTCAAGGATGACGTCGCCTTTGTCTGGGGTCCCAAACAATCCAGCGCTTTCCACGACCTTCAACAACGCCTACAAACGCCACCGATCCGAGGTCACTTCGACACCGAAGCAGACACAGAAGTCCGCACTGACGCGAGCAACCTTGGCCTCGGAGCTATTCTCGTGCAATATCAAGATGGCATGGAACGCGTCATCGCCTACGCTAGCCGCACGTTGTCATCTGCGGAGAAGAACTACTCGACGACTGAAAAGGAATGTCTGGCGGTTGTATGGGCCATAACGAAATTCAGGTCCTACTTGTACGGACGCCCCTTCCGAATCGTAAGTGACCACCACTCTCTCTGCTGGCTAGCGAATTTGAAAGTGAAAGATCCTTCAGGACGTCTCGCAAGATGGAGCCTTCGGTTACAAGAGTTTGATATAACGATGGTTTACAAGTCTGGCCAGAAACACACCGACGCTGACAGTCTTTCCCGCGCACCCGTCGAGGTCGCTGAAGAAGACAATGATAAAGACTTCAGCTGCCTTGCTATTCTCGCATCATTAAACGTGGCTGAGCAGCAACGCGAAGACTTGGAATTGCAACCACTGATCGAATACCTTGAGGGACGTCGCCCACAACCCCCACATCAGTTTGCGCGTGATTTGTCATCTTTCTGTTTACGCCAAGGCATCCTCTACAAGCGCAACTTTCATTCAACGAAAACTGTTTACCTCCTCGTCGTTCCTGCTGCTCTCCGCGATGATGTTTTGCGTGCTAGTCACGACGAGCCATCGTCAGGGCATCTTGGCTTCGCGCGTACTCTGGCGCGGATCAAGGACAAATTCTACTGGCGGAAACTTACGAAAACCGTCCGGCAGTACGTCAAGACTTGCACAGCCTGTCAGCGCCGCAAAACTCCAACGACGAAACCAGCCGGTCTGCTCCAGCCTTTGCGACCCCCTCACGAACCTTTTGAAAAGGTCGGGATGGACTTACTCGGCCCATTTCCGAAGTCTACGGCTGGTAACCGCTGGATTGTGGTTGCCACCGATTACTTGACCAGATACTGCGAAACACAAGCCGCCCAGCGAGCAACTGCTTCCGAGGTGGCTGACTTTTTCATCAAAAACATCGTTCTCCGCCACGGTGCTCCCGCTGTCGTCATCACAGATCGTGGTACTGCTTTTACGGCACAGTTGCTCTGACAGATCCTGTTGCTGAGCGGCACGACGCACCGAACAGCAACTGCGTACCACCCACAGACTAACGGGTTAACCGAACGTCTTAACAAAACGATTGCAGATATGCTTTCGATGTATGTCTCCAAGAATCAGAAGAATTAAGATGAAATCCTCCCGTATATAACATTTGCCTACAATACGGCTTTGCAGGAAACCACCGGCTTTGCTCCTTTTCGTCTGGTTCACGGCCGCGACGTCACCACAATGCTTGACACCATGCTGCAACCAACTCTGCCGGACACGAATACCCCGGACCCAGATGTATTTGTTCAGCGTGCCAAAGACACCCGGCAGCTGGCGCGCTTTCGCATTTTATCGCGGCAAAATCAAGATGCTCGCCGGTACAACACGCACCACAGAGCAGTAATATACGAACCCGGTGACCTAGTCTGGGTTTGGACTCCTATACGTCAACGTGGACGCTCAGAAAAATATGTCGGTACTTCGTACCCTACCGAGTTCTTCATCGCCTCGGCGAAGTGAACTACGAAGTTGTCCCAGCGAACACGTCACACCGTTCTCGCAGACCCCGCTCCTCGTATGTGGTTCACGTCTCCAGGATGAAGCCGTACTATTCTTGTTGACTGCAAGACAAGAACTTTGTGATGTGGCAATATCCTTCAAGACAATTGCACATTACTTTCTTGCCTCTTTATTTTTCATCTCGTCCTTTTTCTTTTCAATGGACACAGACATTTCTTACTACTTTTTGTTGTTTTTCAGAGCCATGGCATTCATTCGATGCTTCTTTTTTTTTTCATTGGGGAGAGGGTAATGCCACGCGCTGTGCTGGTAGCAGAAGACGAGAGCGAAGAAGTGAATGGCAGCTGTGGCTGAGTAAACAGTCCTCTACTTCGAGTTCCAGCCTATCGTTTCCTCTCGCGACAATATTTTTTATACATATGTATACTTGGTTCAACACTCGGAGAAAGTATGGTACGATTGCACACTTCAGGTCAACGCAGTTTTAGGCATACGTCTTTTGACTCTGCTAGATCACTGGGTCATTATGATTTTTAGTACAACCATATAACCACATTTACAATGAGATTGCCTTGTTCCGCAGCATGCGTGAATCGGCGCAACAGGAAGATTGCGCCCAAGTGCGTTGTTTTCTTTTACGCTCGTATTTAAAACGCTCCCTGGCTTGAACTTGACTTGCCACGGCATTCAATGCACGACAAACGCATTCCGAACAGACTGACTTAGGCAGCACAAACGCTTTTCAAACATGTTGCATTGAAGGCAGTGGGAAGGAGCGTTTCTGAATACGGACGTTAGTCACCGTCTCTTTAGCGCTATACTTATTTACTTATTTTATATATGCCATGATACAAGCACACGCTACCACTTTTTTTATCCAGTTCTTCAACGACAAACGCATGCATACTACATCCTCCATCGTATGAGCAGGATTCTTATGAATATCATCGCTGCGCTCGCCAAGCGTTGTCAAAATCACCGCGGTTCAATCCATACATCACACTTATAAGTGATTGATTGATTGATTTGTGGGGTTTAACGTCCCAAAACCACCATTTGATTATGAGAGATGCCGTAGTGGAGGGCTCCAGAAATTTTGACCACCTGGGGTTCTTTAACGTGCACCCAAATCTGAGTACACGGGCCTACAACATTTCGGCCTCCATCGGAAATGCAGCCGCCGAAGCCGGGAATCGAACCCGCGACCTGCGGGTCAGCAGCCGAGTACCTTAGCCACTAGACCACCGCGGCGGGGCGCACTTATAAGTGTGGCGATCAAGGTACTGCCACGGCAGTTTCACGCGTTCACACGAATCGCCATCGAATTGGCACTGCACCTAAGTCGGAAGCATACCTGCCAAGTTTGGAGTAACGCAATCCAGGAAATCTACTTAACGGGGTGGAGGGGGGGTATACAATATGTCGACCACAGGTAGGGGGGAGGTATTGCGATATCAATTATATGAACGCTATCAGTGGAATTTTGGGGTCGCCATTGAACTGTACAGAGTTCAAACCGATTAAATCGCTGACGCATCGTCTGTTTCACGTGCGAGTAAAAACACCCTAGCGCTAGGGTTCAACGCGCCTGAAGCAGAGATGAAACGACCCGGCGGTCACCATCGCACGAAGGGCACATGCGATAACATCGCCATCGCTCCGCGTGCGAGGCCTGTCGTTCATACAAACACCAGATATCACACAGGCTCAAAAAAAATCGGAAAACGAGTGGGAGTTGATGTCCTGTTCTCTGCACCATTCAAATAATCAGCCTCATCAAATCTCCAAACCCACTGAAAACGAAGTCATCAACAGAATGCAGAGTTCAGCATAGAAACAGCTATGCGGCATGCTCCCGGGAAGTTGTCTATGGGACCCCCCTTTCATGCGGTGCTTGTTATGTCGGAACGACCGGACGGTGTCTGAACGATCGACTGAAAAAACACGCTAACAATGTTAGAAGCGGGAAAGATGGTTTTCTTGCTCAGCACTGCACTGAGTGCAACTGTGTGCCCCTTTTCAAGGACACAGTGACGCTGTACAAGCACAGGGATGAGCGCACCCGAGTCATCTTCGAGGCCGCGCAGATGGCGCGCGAACAGGTGTCATGCGTTAGCAAGCCCTCCGTGTCTCTGTACGAGAAGGCCTCGAAGGTTCCGGTGCGCGCAAGTAGCTATATTACTTTCACCTTTCTGTTTCGTCTCCTTAGAGACTTTTCTTTGCCTTTTTCTGTGTTTTTGTTTATTCCCTTAGTCATGTATTGCTCTTTCTGCCACATGGTTTACTGTCTCATCTATATATTTTCGCTTTCTGCGCAATATACTCAGTTGGAAGTTAGTGCTCGTGTCCTTCTTGTCTCTGTGTCGTCGTTCTGGGGGAACCCGCTCAAGTTTGAACGCCGACGCCAGCGCTTGCTCTTCCCCTCCCAGAAAAATCGCACACTAGTAGCGTGTAGCGACCCTTCTGCTCCCTTTAGCTTCCATGCATTTGCGAAGGGCGCGCTGCACGTGAAACCCCCCTCGTTCCGCGATGTCACCCCAACAGAAAGGGGGGAACTATTGCTGCGTCATCAATTGTCACAATTCATGGAAACACGAAGGGGTCGACTCCACCAGTGAAATTCTACCGATTCCCAATTAGGTGGTTTGAAAAAAGCAGACAACAGGAATAGATTAAGGCAGTGCAACGAAAAAAATAAGAAAACAATTTTTAATAAAAATTACCACGCGCACAATGTATTCAACATAACGGGCGTTAATTCCTGCGTCACCGTTCCTCTTATCTATCGAGTTACCGGGAGATGCACCTCTCCATCTTAAAAGTATAAATTACCATAATACTTTCAACTTCCGTTTTAGAGAAATGTTATAAAATTGCGAAGAAATATGTTTATGCTGCTACTATTATTCGATATTGTTGGGGACGTAGTAGTCGAAGCTGTGTGCACTTGTGGTATTGGTGATGTGTGGTTATATATTTTTTATATCTACGCAGCGAAGACGGAAGTGTGTGGTTGCCAAAAGCTTGGACATTGATTTGTAGCAGAGGTTGAGGTTGAGAAGGTTGAGGATGTTGTAGGTAGCCGGCGGATCAAGCCTTGCATAATTTGCAGGCAATTGACCCGTCCAGTTTTCTCTTTGCTATTTGTAGCTAATGTCCTTTGTTTTTACACTAAGCACGAGCAGACTTTTAAAATAAAAATCTTGCATAGCGTGACGTAATCCTGCATAAGACGGCAGCCTTTGTGCTATTCCACTTGCAGTATTGTTCCGGTACTCTATCTCGCTCCACTATACCCCAAACATAATTGTCGCTTATCACCAGTCACATGCGAGGTCCGTAGAGAGAGAAGTAAACGTTTACTTTGAAACAGTGCCCCGAGCAATGCCCGGTGTCACCCTGAGGTGGGAGGGCTCCTTATTCCAGGAACCCTCTGGCTTCTACTGCCCTCTTGGCCCTGGCGATGAGTTTTTGTTGTCTTCCAGGTCCTCGATGGCGAGTTTTGCCTCCCACGTTTCGGTTAGGTCTTCGTTTGTCCGTCCTGCTTCGTTATCAGTCGTGTGCTGTTGCAGATTACGTCTGGCAATACACTGGCATGCAAGAAGCAAGTGCGCCAGGGTGTCTGGTACGTTGCAAAGCGGGCACATAGAGCTTTATCTCGTTGGGTAGAGGGGCACATACACACATGGGGCATTAGGACCCCATGTGTGTATGTGCTGCTTTGCAGGCGTCTCAGTATTAAGCTTTCCTCTTTTGTCAGTTTTGGGTGTGGTGGAGGATATACTCGTTGCTCCAGCCTGTAATGTTGGAGTAACGACGAGTAGGTGTTTTGAACAGCTTCCGTCTCTTCAACGACGGGTCGAATGTCCTGTGGGCAGGGGGCAGCCCGGCTGACGTGCTCGCGGGCAGCGGCGTGGGCCGCTTCATTTCCCAGCAGACCCTCGTGTCCTGGCGCCCATAATACACAAGTGTATCGGGGTGGAGTGCTTCGCCGTTTCAAAATATTGATGGCATTGGCTGAGATATGGCCCTTAGCGAAATTCCTGCAGGCGGCTAGTAAGTCGGTGAAAATCACCGCGGCGTCTGTACATGTTGTGATTGCTAGAGCGATTGCCGATTCTTCTGCGGCGTCGGAATTGAGTGCGTTGACCGTGGCCGACGCTAATTCTCGGCCTTGAGAATCGACGACGCTGACAGCGTACGCGTTTCTATGCGGATACTTTGCCACGTCAGTGCAGCGGGCGTCCGGGTCTTGCTTGAACTTTCGTCGAATAGCGTTAGCTCCAGCCTTGCGTCTACTTTTGTGGAAAGTAGGATGCATGTTGTGTGGAATAGGTGCGATGGACAGCGACTTTCTAATGTACAGCGGGATGCGCTTTTTCCGGTCTGCATCGGCGATGAACGTGTCGCTGTAGTTGAGGTACCGGAGCACCGACCTCCCCGTGGGCGTCAGCTTGAGCCTCTCCAGCTGACTGTTCCTACGCGCTTCGATGAGCTCTTGCCACGTGTTGCAGACGCCCATCTTTAGGAGACGTGTGGTATAGGCCATTGGCGGACGTCCCAGGGCTACTTTAGTGGCCTTATCATGATATTAAGTTTTTCAATTTCAGCGCTTTTCAAATTTAGGTACGGCGTGCCATACTAATGCGGCTAGTGAACAGAGCTTGCATTATACGTAGCGTGTCGTGCTCTTTGAGTCCTTTTCGTTGATTCACGATCCTCTTGACGAGGTGCGTGAGTTGTGATAGCGTTTGTCGGAGTCTCGGTATGGTGGCAGCTCCCGATCCATCCTTGTAGATGTGAACTCCAAGCACTCGCAGGGTGTCGACTTTTGGAATTAAGGTCCCTTTAGCGTTACGTTAGGCTCGGGCTCGTCGTATAGAGGGGGTCTGCCTGTTGTTCTCGCTTTGAGGACGAGGTGCTCGAATTTCTCGAGGGCAGAGACCGCAGTTTCTGAGATACCATTCGATGGCATCTACGGCGGTTTGTAGGCAGGTCTCTTGTCTCCCAGTGTTCGAAGCCTGGTCCAGAGCATGATGTCATCAGCGTAGATCGCATGCCGTAAATCTGGTATTTTTTTCGAGAATTTTTTACAGATTGATCATAGCCACATTGAAAAGTAACGGCGAGATGACCGAACCCTGCGGCGTTCCTTTTTTCGGTAGTTGGAAGCTTTTGCTGCGGATGTTGCATATGCCCACAGTTGCCGTACGGTCCGTCAGAAAGTTTCTGACACATGTAAGTTCTAATGCCGCAGCCAACGTTTTCGAGGTTGTTGAGGATCGCGTCGTGGCTGACGTTATTGAAGGCCGCCTTGACGTCGACTCCGAGTATGGAGTACTTTCTTCGATAGGTGAGGCGATCAAGGAGGTCTTCTTTGAGTAGTAAGAGCACGTCGTGCGTCGAAAGATGCTGCCTAAAGCCAAACATGGTGTCCGGTAGGTGTCCACTATCTTCCAGGTACTGGGTTAAGCGGTCGTGCACCATGTGTTCGAACAGCTTTCCCACGCACGAGGTGAGAGAAATCGGGCATAGGTTCTCGATGCCGACTGGTTTGTTAGGCTTAGGGATCATGGTAATTTCCGAGTGCTTCCATACCACAGGTAGCTCTCCTTTATCCCAGCAGTCGTTGTAATATCGGAGAAGAGCCGTGGGGCCCTGGTGCGGTAGGTTGCTTAAATGCTTGTTGACAATCCTGTCTATTCCGCGGCTGGTATTTTTTGTCAGCTTCGTTAGGGCTGTGTGCAGTTCAGCCAGGCTGAAGGGCCGGTCGAGTTCAGTGTTTGGTGCGCCAGCGTATTCTTTGGTGTGAATTGAAGCCCCAGTGGGTGCATCACCACAGAGCTTGTTTTGTAATTCTTTTAGGAGGTGTTCTTCTGTACCGGCGTAGTTTCGAATAAGCCTCTGAAGGTGCTGCTTCTGTGCTGCTTTGGAGGGTTGCGTGGCTAGCAGTGTGCGTAGCAGATCCAAGGTCTTCTTGGTGCACAGAGTCCCCTGCAGCTTGTCACAGAAAGCGTGCCAGTTCTGCCTGGCCAATTGGTTCGCATATTCTTGAGATTGCTTGGTTAGGAGAGAAATGCGTTTCCGTAACTTTCTGTTCAGTTTTTACCGCTTCCACCGTTTCAGAAGTCCTCCTCTAGCCGCCCAAAGGTGGAGGAGATGTGCGTCGACGGCGGGTGTATCGGCGTCAAGCTGTATGTCCTTAGTGTAGCGTTCGGCTATCTTAAGCACATTCTTAAACCAGCCTTCAATGTCCATTATGGTGGTTTCAACATCGGGGTCATTTCTGAAGGATTGCCATTCCGTTAACCGTGCTATTCCAGTTTTGGTCTGTTTACGAGTGTGCGCTAAGGTGAGTTGGATCATGTGATGATCACTACCTAAAGTTTCCAGTAGCACACTCCACTCTGCCCTAGTGACTTTTGCCGTAAATGTAAGATCGGGATTTGTAGCCCTGGAGACGCTGTTCCCGATTCTCGTCTTCTCAAGAGGGTCGTTCCACAGGGTTAGTCTGTGATGTTGAGCAGTATCATACACCTTAGAACAATTCCTCGTGGTGATATCATAGCCCCATGCCGTGTGAGAGGCGTTAAAGTCTCCCATTATTATGATCTGGTTTGCATTTGTGCGCTTCCTGATTTCTCGTATGAAGTGATCGAAGTCTGGTAGTCGGTCTCGTGGGGGGCTGTATATATTGGTTATGAAAAGACTTTGCTGCGTCTTTCGTTCCGGAAGAATCTGTATTAGGGTATGTTCTATTTGAGTGTCCTCGATTTCGTGTTTTTGCGTTGAAAGTGCTTTCTTGACAAGTATGGCAGTGCGTTGGGTTTGTGCGCAGGTCGTGTACCCTTGCAGTCGTACGTTCTGCGTGTTAGTTTCCTGAAGTGCAATGATGTCTGGTTGGTTAAGCTTGGTGAATTCTTGTAGGCTTGCGTGTCGAAGGCGGTATGACCGACAGTTCCATTGCCATATGCGTAAAGTTGAATACTGGTTCCTATACTTATGGTTAGGGACTGCCATCTTCGATCAATTCGATGTCACGCCTGCCATCGCGACTCGGCGAGACTGAGTGAGAGGCATTGTGACTGTTCGCTCGTGCCTTCTTCCGATTCATTTGGCGTGGGTTGTTCAAGCTGTCGAACCGTGCCATGGTCACGTAAGTTTTCTTCACGTGCGCGATGAAATTGTTGACTTGCGCGGCAATCCCATCAATTTTGGCATTAAGCGTAGTGATGTTGTGTTTTTTTCTATTGGTGAATGGACAATCTTTTCCATCGTGGCGTGCATGTTCTTCATGAAAGATTCTTCGAATATCGTGCACCTTGCGTTAACTAGGGCTTGGACGCCTACCTTGGTCAGCGTCATTGCCGGCTCTGTGCTTCAGTTTGCTTGTTCTTATATTGTTCTGAATTGTCCTAATGTCCTTGCTGATGCGTGCACTTTCAAGTAGTTTGTCAATGAGCTCTTGTTGCCGTTTTTTACTCTGAAGCAGTTTATTTATTAGGCTTTGTTGGCTCTGCAGTTGCCTGTGCTGACTCTGGAGCTTTTTTTTGCTGGTCTTTCAGTCTATCTTCGAGAACCTGTATGGATGAGGTGTCCGACTTCGAGGAGGTTAAGCTGCTGCTGTCGTTAGATCCACTTGCCATGGTAGCGTAGCTCACACGTTTAACGGAACGCGAGCACGCGCGAGAGTGGGAGCGCGAACTGGAACGCAATATTGATTTGATGATGATGATGATGGACCTTCGGATTTGCTGGCACTCGCCCACAAAAGGGGATCGGCCAAGAACCGGGCGGAAGGATCATCAAGTGTGTTCAGTCAGGCATTCAGGTAGTCTCGTAGCCGTAAATAATAACAATAGGCTAACAAGGTAATCTCTTTGTTGCCCTTATGTACTCGCACACAGCAGAGAAAACCTCCCTGTGGCTATAACCTAACGTAATTCCTCCGAAGGATAAAATTAGTTTTACGTTTATTTTTAAACCTAGCTTCTCAATTGGCGCGACCAGGTACCTTTTCCTTTGATAAGCATAACGTTTACAGGATAAAAAGAAATGGTCTATTGATTCCGATTCCTTGCAAAAGAGACACAACGGCGATGCTGTTAGTCCAGCTTTATGTAGGTAGTAATTCTGATACGGAATTCTGCAGCGTAATCTGGTGATTGTAGTTTCTAACTGCCGAGATACACACCACTGTTTGTTCCAGCAATATCTTAGATGTACGAAGTCTCTGACTTTATCCAATGATAATTTTTCTATTTCGTTGTGCAAACAAGCCTTTCTATATCTGAGTGCTGTTACGTAGGCAAAATCAGGTAAAATAGGTAAGATTGGTCCGCTTAAAGATACTTTGGCTAATGATTCTGCCATCTCATTTGGATAAATCCCGCGGTGGCCGGGTATCCATAGCAAGTGAAATTTCTTCAGGTTTTCTGGTAATAAACTGCTAATCATACTCAATAATGTCAAATTTTTTGCTGTAGATAGTGCAGTGCATACTGAGAGAGAATCGGTAAGTATGACCGCTTCTGATTCACTTGCAGGAAGTTTACAAAGCGCTAGAATTATAGCAAATAATTCAGCGGTGAATATAGGCGTGTAATCTGGTAATCGAATTGAGAAAGACCAGTCGAGAGAAGTACAGAAGATGCCTATTGCAGCCTTTTCGTTCAATACGGATGCATCCGTCGCAATAATGTTGTTTATGGACAGATGAGGCAAGTAATCTTTTAACCAAATATTTAAATAATGAAGGGGCAGTTGTTTTGCATTAGAGGGAAAATATCATCAAATTTAATTTCAATTTTTGAATTAGGTGTCTTCGCTATGCAAATCTGATAAATATTTACATTGAGAGGCTCTAGCAATGCTTGGACGAACCTAATCTGAGGGGAGTGTAGTCTAGACTAATGTGTTCCAAAGAATGCGGTTGGTTCTTGAATAAAAACGTATGAAGCTTGTCGCAGAGGCGAATTGTATATTTTTAAGAAAGTTTGAACTGTAACTATTCTGAACCGAGTTAACAAAGGTGGAAGGCGCGCTTCCACATACAAAACATTATTTGCCACAAATTTTGGGAGTCCAAGACACAAGCGCAAAGCTTCCCTTTCTAATAATATTGTCTCATCTTGTAAGCCGCGCTGCCTGAAAGTAATACACACCCGAATTCCATAATAGACCTTACATACATCTTGTAAATCATTATCAATAAACTCCTACGCAATCCTCTTTTTCTGTTCCCAATTTGCGTAACCACCCCAAGGCACGTGACGCTTTACAGCCAACCTCGTCTATATGGCTTTTCCAATTTAGCGTCCTATTATATACGATGCCTAAGTATTTCAGGAAATCGACCTGGGGAATGAGCTCGGTACGATACATCAGGGAAATGTTGACACGATCCTTAAAAGAGAATGGCAGAAGTGCGCTTTTTCTGACGTTCAATGACATATGGATATTGTCAAGCCATCCTTCTGGCATGTTCATGTAATTCTGTAATGCCTGATACAATGAGTGCAGATCACTGTTTGTTGCGCAGAAAGCAATATCATCTGCATATACGTAAATTTGGATATCCTGATGAGTTGGAATGGAACTTAGTAATATGTTGAATAACACCGGTGATAATACTGAACCCTGAGGTACACCTCGTGTCTGCTTATATTTTTTAGAAGAACATCCATCCAAGAAGGAATAAAATTCTCTGTCTTTTACAAACTCTGTAATCCATGCTGTTATATATTTTGGAAAGCGATGGTCTTGCATCTGCTAGATTAGGATAGGATATTCCACTTTGTCGTACGCTTTAGCTAAGTCTAGAGTGACTAGTGCACAGTATTCGCGATGGTGCCGAGCCAGCTGTATGCGACTTTCCAAATTCACATGTGCACACCAAATGGAGTATCCCGATCTAAAGAAGCCAATTTGTCTGGGGTTTAGTATTGTATGTTCATTGATGTAGTTTATTATGCGGGCATTTAAGACTCTCGCTACAAGCTTGACCAAGTTAGATGTCAATGAAATAGGCCTTATGTTATCCAGAGTAAACTCGATTCCCTGTTTCTTAAGTATCGGAATTATTTTGGAAAGCTTCCAATCGGCCAGAATCCAAGAGTTTTTCAGTGAATAATTAACTATAATACGGATTTCATGTGGCGATAGTTTGTATAACACTTTAATCATTGTAGAGGTCACCCCATCAGGTCCAGGAGCAGCGGGCGGTAAGCTCTTCATCACATCCGCCAATTCAGCTAAAGATACCTCCTGGAATTCACAATCCACCCTTAATTTCACCATGGACTTTGGCATAATTGTCGTAAACCTGGTTTTCAAGCCTTTAGCAATATTTTCCAAGATTTCAGAGAGTTCGCGAGGAGACATATTGGTGGAATGACTGCTTTCTGTCTGTGAAATCATTTTTCTCGCACGTAAAAACCTGAAAAGCATTTTCTTATTTTTAGACTTAGACAGATAATTAAATTTATTCATATCATGGTCTTCTTTTGCTTTGCGCACTAGACGCTTAAAATCGGCAGCCATGAATTTATAATCACTCCAATTTTTGGGGCATTGGTTAATTAACAGCTTTTTCCAAGCTGCTTTTCGCTTTCTATACCCCCTGACACATTCTTGATTCCACCACGGGCTAAAATATCCCGCTGTGTTAGAGTTTACAGTAAACGTTGAATTTTTTAGTGATCGTTTCAACACCGCACATAGACTCATAGCCCTAAGGTCTTCCTGCATTTCCTCGCGAGAAGTTAACGTAGATTTCAAGTCTTTTTGTAATTTAGCATAATTTACGAATGAGCCAACTTTCCCAGCCAAACTAAACCTCGGGAACTTAATTTCAAACGTAATGGGAAGGTGGTCGCTGTTTGTAGCCCAATTTAATATATTCCAAGAGGATATCCTTAAAGTGGAGCTGGAAAATGTTAAATCAATAGTCGATTTAGAGTTACCTCTCACAAATGTAGCAACGTGTGAGTTCAAGCAGGAAAAGTTATTATCAAGCGTCCATTCCCACAAACGTCTTCCGCATAGATCAGATTTGAAGCCCCAAGACACGTGGTGTGAATTAAAATCATCACACAGTACAATTTCTTTTCTGCATGAAGCTACCATAATATCGAGGCATCTCGTGTCTTGAACTCCTGCAGGAAAGTATACATTTGCAAAAGAGAAAGGGGAGCAGTCTGGTAGTGTTATGTCTAACACCAGAATTTCGTAATTCGTATCCATACACTGATACGATATCTTGGCTCTGTGACTAAATTTAGTTGATAATAAGAAAGCCAGACCGCCACCTCTACTCGGCCGATCCAGCCGTATTAATCGATAATTTTTCATGTAAAATTTTTTACCGTTACCAAGCCAGGTTTTCTGAATGGCAATTATGTCGGGAGAAATTTGCGAAGAAATATATTGTAAATTTGTAGTTGCCGACCAAATAGACCGGCAGTTCCACTGCAGAATTTTTAGGGAACCTATTTTGATGCTATACCGGCAGAAGAAACTGCCTGATCCAGAATATCTTTTTTCAAGAAATCATTTTTTGAAAGGTTCTCAAAGAAGTCTTTCTTTGACAAATATTTCTTGGATTTTGGGTTCTGAGAAGACTTTTTAGAAGGGGGAGATCTGTTACGTTTCAAAGTTCTTAGAGATTCTGTGTCCATATCTGTAAAGTCTCCTGAATCATCTGTCACAAGTTCTGACTCAGCCTGAACTCTATTTTTTGAAGGTCCTGCTTTCGGAAAGATAGATCTATGATTGACTGTCTGATTTTCCTCCTCTGTACCCCTTGAAATCAACAGAGCGTGTGAATCCCGATTTTGCACAGAAACTGTACCAATGATTTGTGTCAGCTGTTGAGTTAACATATCAGCCAAGGCTTCAAAAAGAGTAGCTGCCAGACGCTGCATTGCCTTTTCAGTGGACTTTTCAATAGCCTCAGTTATCGACTTTGCGAGTGACGCATACATTGCCGCTGTGTGCCGGGATGTTATGCCTGCGTAACCTTTTGATCTTTCATGCATTTCTGCTACCACTTCCCTCCTAGAGCAACGCCTGCGTTCTATGATTTCTAGAACACCAATTTCTCTTCCTTTTGTGCCACATTCAGCAGAGTCTGCAGGGTGCGCTCCATTACACAAGCAACACTTCTGGTCATCAGATTTGCAATCGCAGCTGTCATGACTCTCTCCGCACAGACGACATCTAGCCTGTGCTCTGCATCCTTTCATGCTGTGGTCGAATCGCCAACATTTTGAGCACTGCAAAGGTTTCGGGGAAAGTGGTTCTACTTTGTAGATTAGTGGCCATGCATTAATTTCTGTTGGCCTAACTCTTCCTGCAAAAGTTACTATAACTGATTCAGTAGGCGATTTTGTTTTATCAGTCATTCGGGTGCATCGATAGACTGAAACTGCCCCAGCTACAGCAAATAAGTCAAGAATTTCTTGAGGTGTCAGACTCGTATCCACCCCATGGACTATGCCCTTCGTACATGCAAGATGAGCTGTAATAAACGGGCTCACCGGCTGTGCAGCAAATTCAGAGCGATTCAGAAGCTCTCGGACGCAATCCTGGTCTGCAGAGCAGCACAGGATACCCCCTCGGCCGAACTGGCTGACCTCCGTAATCTTCTGGAAAAGCGACGAGGCTTTCTGAAGCTCCACTTGTATCACCTTCGGATTCTTCATTGGAATAAAACCCCCATTTGTAGGAACCAGAGCCACAGGGACGTAGCTATCTCCACTGCGTAGCAAGGTATCGAGCGGCCAATCCTTGACCGGTAGTGAGGCCAGCCAAGGGGAGTGCCTTTGGCCGGGTGATGAGAAAGACATCAGAATATTCTGACTTGCCTGACCTCCAAAGGGCTGCAACAACGTTTCAGTTGAGAGAAACTGACAAGAAATATGTGGAATGAAAAGCAAACCAAATCTTAGCTACAAGGATCCTGCCGCTCGACGTTGAGCCGATCTCCGATGAGCCACGTAGAACAACGTAGAACGCGTGGAGCGTTCGCTGGAACGCGTGGAGCGGTGAAATCAAAGATCAAATCAAAGGATCTGCTGCGCGTAGAGACGGAACGCGTGCGAGAGCGGGAGCGTGAACTCGAACACAATATTGACTTGGAACTGCTGCGCGTGGAGACGCGGCCCTCATTGTTACTGTTAGAGGTAGCGGCCGATATGCTAACCTCAGGGAACTCTTCTCCGCTGGCGTTGCAGTTGTTGTCTATTTCTTGAAACCAGTTGAGGCGCTGTTGTCTTACGTTGAATGGTGGTGGACTTGGATTTAGTCTCCTTTTGCATTCCTTAGTTTGTGTTTCGTGTCCTTCCGCGCAGATCTTGCAGATGGGTGCACATTCATGTCCCTGTGTTTGTCCGGCCTTGCGGCATTTATAGCAGAAATCCGGGATAGGTTTCGGACAGACGTCCTGGCGGTGACTCGTATTGCCACAAGCTCGGCAATACTGCACCGACTTACGATATGGTCTGCAGCGTAAGTCTACGCTCTGGAAAATTATGTAGTAGGGAACGTGCGGTCCTTCAAAGAAGACGTCTTCAGCAGTCGATTGACCTAGCATTCGGGTGTGAAAAACTGTGTATCTCGCCGGCGCGCGAATTTCAGTCATGAGTTCTGCGGTGCTCGTACCGGGTATCAAGCCACTGATGACGCCTCTAGAGACATCGTCCGTTGTTCTGATGTTGCCGTTCACAGTGTAGAAATTTCCTCTAAGCTGTATTTTCTGAAAGCTTACCAGCTTCTTGGCATCTCCTTTGGCGGCGGTGCTTGCGATGATTAGGTTTTCCATTCTCTGGACTTGTACGCGTACCTTGTCATTAAAGTCTTGCTGTGATAGTCCACTCATTCTGCCGATGACATGCGTCACAGCGACGGTGTTCTATCTGGCGAGGTCAAGACCTGCTTGCGGGCGGTAGACGATCTTAAAGTCATTGAGCGGCAGAGGTGGAATCTGGGGCCTGCGTTGTTGCTGCGTTGGTGATGACTTTAGCGTCTGCTCATTTATAGGTGGCTGCTCTGTGGGTTGGTTGGCCGGTGTCCTTAGATTGGCGACAATCTTCTTATCTTTCTTATTTCTCGTGATCAAGGCGCTTTCCCTTGCAATTGTTCTGCCACTACCAGCGTCATAGGTCCACGAATTTTCTGTTGTTTTGTTTGCCTCCACTTGGTCAGTTTGCATTTTATTTTCTTCGTCTTGCTGGTTTCTCTGCGTTTCGCTTGCTGTGGTTGCATCTCGGCTCATTCTAAGCTTTTCGCCACGGCGAGCGCGAGCGCTCGTGCCATGCCGTAAGGAACGCCTGAGCGCGTTGTGCACGCGCCACGCAGCTTTGCTCAGGAACGAACTTGGCGTTAGGCTTAATAAACTGGACGTGTGCTTGTCGGGAATGAAGTCTTATATCTTGAGACAGCATGCACTCACCCAAAAGAAGCTAGTGTCCGCCGATTCCTCGTGTCTTGGCGGCTGAGGCTGTGAAACTCCTGGGTTCGCCACTGGCCTTGTTTCAGGTTAAAAAGCACGAAAAGCAGGAGCCCATGCGAGACGCGTCTGGTCTATACGTCCCCCTAGCGGTGGATTCAAGGTTCGTAGCAATCCGAAATTTCAAAAGAAGCCGTGACACCTGTTTCCTTAAGATTGAGGAACCACGCGGAAACACAATATCAGTCACGCTGTCACATGGCGAGCTTAACTGTTGCAGTTCCTCAAATAAACCATGCCGTTCCTTCTTAAGCTCACGACATTTAAGCAAATAGTGTTGTATATCACCGTTTTCCTTGCACTTCAAGCCCCAGGGCGTCGCGAAGAGTCTGATCTTGTGGAGCCACACTGGTGTACGCGATGATCCCGTTCGGATGCGATGGAGCAAGCAGGCCTCTTCCCTTAATTTGATAGCCCTTGTGTCACACATGGCTGGTGAGGCGTCAGCCATAACGAGTGAAAATTCTTATTGGCAGCCTCTTGTAAAATACGCTGATTGTCTTTTGGAGCCTTCTTCGTAGGTGTAAGCTCCAGAGCATTCCGGGCACTTCTGTCAGCCGCCTCATTACCCGCTATACCAACATGTGATGGAATCAATTGAAACTAATGCTTATACCAATGTCACGCAGGTCTTCAAGGATTCGCAGGGATCTTTGAGTGCATCGATCCAAAAGCCATCCATGTTTTAGCCGCTGAAAAGCGGGCTTACTGTCCGAAAACAGCACGACTTGTGGCTGCCTACAAAGCTTCAGTTTCTTCAGGGTGGCCTGAATTACCACGCTTTAGCAGACATTTTGTGGGAAACTGCAAAAATGAGTCAAGTCTGCACCCGTCGTATGTGCCGACAGAGATTCCAGCGGCTTACAATAAACAGGCACCTCTCGCAGAAACGGCGCAGAGGTGTGATAGGCAGTGAAGCGCATAACTATCTATGCATTTTAAAGCATTTTTGGGGACTCTTGATTCCTGATTTCAAGCTAAGCGAGAATTCATTCCACGTATGCGCAATTATCAAGTAAAGCTAAAATAGAAGGGCTTTTATCAAAAATGACACTTTCACACCGCTACATTTTAAGGGTAAGATCGGAACGCGGTTAGTAACAAGCACATTGCTTTTTCTGTAGTTTTCATACAAAGTAAAAATGATTCAAGCAACAGGCAATGCAAAATGCGTTATAATTAGGTTTTCATCCGTAGCTATCACCATGAAGTTCTCCTATTAAAAGATTTCTGCGCACAGATGGACACAATTGCTAGTTTTTTTAATGGGGCATTTTGCCATCGTACATGTTTTCATACAGTTTGATTTTATATGCAGTACTTCTTTTATTTTGTGAATGTAAGATGTTACTAACAGGATCACGGAAAACCCTTAAACGTATACTCATTTTCAGACTTCTTGTACATTTTATATTCGATGATTATAAAAAACATATTATCTGGCACACTACAGATATGCTCAATGTTGATCACCGTACAATATATGTATAGAAAAAAAACTCCAACGTATAAACGTTGTTGTGAACGGCTCGATCTAATCTCTGCCACAACCTTATTTTGCTTAGGTGGAAGCGTCATTCTGTGAGGGCAGCCTGATCAGCACAAAATTCCGTGGAGCAGGCTGGGCCGCAAGGTATTGCTCAAGACGACCCAGCACTGCAAGATGAAGAGAACTCTGTTTTCTTCGATGTCTATGACACGCTTTCAAGTGATTTAGAATCGCTGGAGACGCCAGCGATGCAATGACATTTGCCGCTGGAGATGCGAAGCTCCTGCTTGAGCGGACACGACCACGACAACTACGAAAAAAAGAAAAAAATTATTAGCCGTTGTAGCACGTCCATTGGCAGATACAGTGAACTAGTTGCTACTGAGTGTGCAGGCGCAGCCCGAACAACACGGTGCATTTTCGATATAGTGACCAAGATAAAATGCCTTTATAGCAACGTGCTCTTCCCCTGCAGATTATAAAAACACAAAAACGTTTCTGTGAAAGCTGGGCGCTCATCATGATGGTACGCACGCTGTTCGTGAACTCGAAGTACCCGCGATGAGAACGATGATAATGCAAGGAAGGACACGCGAGATAGATCTCGACTTTCTTTGTGGGTCAGAAAAAAGCCCCAAATAGACTAGCTATATTTGAAGTGCTGTGTAAATACCACACTGGTGCTAGTAAATTAAGGTACCCCAACTAATAGCAGTCACAGCACAAGAACCGCTTAACCTAAAGCACGAGAAGCGGCCTTACCAATGCATCCAGTAACAAACATAGTGCATAGTACACACAGCAAACCAAATAAAACAGGTATATAGTTATGAACGTACAAAAAGTTGCATTCATCTCTAACTCCACGTCGTAAACAGCGTCGTCTTTCACTTGCGAAACGCACTTCACTCTGACGAGGACAGCGTCGTCTGCTACAACTTGCTTCGCATCGGCTACATGGCTGAGCAGACGCTTCCCTTTTACCAAATCGCTGCCATGAAAAAAAAATCTTCAATTGCGGCGATCCTATTAAACGTGGACAGAAGCGTATACATCAAAACCGCGCGCGACGCGAAACTCTCAAAAACACGTGCAGAACGCGTGCAGCGTGCGAGCGAAGCAGCGCCTTTTCAAGGAAGGTTGAAGGGGAGAGCGGAGGAGTCAACACTCGAGTAAAGTTCCAACCACTGGCACGCGTATACTCGCGTCTACGCGTCAAAAGCGTCAAATGCGCCTCTCGGCGTCAGCGTCGGAGGGGCATACGCGAGGGATAAAGCTGGGCCAACGCCTCCTCTAGAAGATGCCTGCCGCATGAGAAGAAAAACGGCTGCCACACACTTTCCCTCCTTTATTTTAGAATGCTCTCGGTCGCTAGCGTCACCTGTGGCGGACGGTGCAACAACGCAACACTTTGCATAGCCTCCAAAACAGTAATGCACAGTTGCAGGTCTCGAATAACTCTCGACTGCCGGGCACCTATGTGCCGCAGATGACTACCAGCTAAGAACGCTTAGTTGGTACCGCCCGCTGCCGTGATAATGGATGGATGGATATGGCTGTACCCTTTAGGTCAGGCGGTGGATAGCGCCACCCAGCCGTAATACTTAATGAACCAAAAACTATATTTTTCTTTCCTTAAAAACTGAGTTTGAGGATTCGTACTTTGCGGTGAAGAGTTTGATTTTCACTCGTGCCTTGACTTTAGCCACCAATCACATAACCTCCTTCTAGTTAAACCTACCCACTTAAAGTCTATTTTGCCCTCCCAGTCCCTAAACCCCAGTGCTTTGAAAACTTATGCGCCATCATACTCGACTATAGGGTGAAGCCCTTTACAGAACATTATCAAGTGTTTCGCAGTTTCTTCTTCCTCTCCACACGCACAGCATACTGTGTCTACCCCTTCGTATTTGGCCCGATATGTCTTGGTTCGCAGTACTCCCGTCCTGGCCTCAAACAGTAGAGAACTACCCAGAGTATTATCATAGATTCTTTCCTTGGCCATTTCCTGCTTAAAAGTTCGTTAGATCTCTAGTGCGGACTTCTTCATCATGCCAATTCTCCACATGTCAGTCTCCGTTTCCTCCACTTTCTTCTTAACCGATAGTTCTTTTTGGTTCGGCCACCTGCTGTTTTCTAAGTATTTACCAGTCAACTTCCTGGTTCGCTTTCTCCATTTTATATCGACATTCTTCATGTACAAGTAGCTGAAAACCTTCCTAGCCCAACGCTCCTCCTTCATTTCTATCAATCGCTTCTCAAATTTTAAATTGCTGCTAGCTTCCCTGCCCTCAAATGATGTCCATCCCATATCACCTTGTACTCCCTGATTTGGTGTTCTCCCGTGAGCTCCTAAAGCAAGCCTACCTATTCCACGTTGCTTAATTTCTAATCTTGTTTGAACTTCTAATCTCATGCACAAGACCGCATTGCCGAACGTCAGCCCAGGAACCATGACCCCTTTCCATATTCCTCTCACAACACCATACCTATTGTAATTCCACAGTGCCCTATTTTTCATGACTGCTGCATTCCTGTTACCTTTAGCCGTCACGTATATTTCGTGTTCCCTCAGGTACTCGGTCCCATTGCTTATTCATACGCCCAGATATTTGTATTTATCTGTTATCTCTAGCGTGACTTTCTGTATTCTAAGCTCACTACCTTCGTTGTCATTGAAAATCATGACTGCTGATTTTTCCTTACTGAATCTAAAATCTAACCTATCTCCCTCATTACCGCAGATGTCCATCAATCCCTACAAATCTTCCTTGTTGTTGGCCATTAGCACTATATCATCTGCGTACATTAATGCTGGTAGTGCCTCATCAATAAGCTTTCCTTGTTTCACTAAAGAGAGGTTGAAGCCCAGTCCACTTCCCCCTAATTTTGCCTCTAATCCTTGTAGGTACATCATGAATAATAAGGGTCAAAGAGGACACCCCTGCCTAAGCACCCATTTCACCTCTGTGGGCATGAATACTTGTTTTTCCCACTTTATAACTATTTTGTTACCTTTATAGATACCCTTTAAAAGATTAGTGACTACATGTTCCACGCCTAGTGTGTCCAGTATTCCCCCCAATTCCTCTTGAACCACGCTATCGTACGCTCCCTTGATATCTAAAAATGCTAGCCACAGGGGCCTGTGTTCCTTTTCTGCTATTTCAATGCACTGCGTCAGTGAGAACAGATTGTCTTCCAACCTCCTGTGTTTCCGAAACCCATTCTGCAGTTCCCCCAGCACCCCCTCATCCTCTATCCATGCCTGCAGTCTTTCCTTCATAATCTGCATCGCCAGCCTGTAGACCACTGATGTCACTGTTATAGGACGGTAGTTGTTTATGTCAGCTTTGTCCCCCTTTCCTTTATAGATCATGCTCATCCTGCTAAGTTTCCATCCATCGGGAACTTCACCATTGATTATTATTTTGCTCACTGCCTGTCTCAAAGCCTGCTTAGACTTCGGACCTAACGTCTTTATAAGCCTAATTGTAATGCCATCTGGGCCTGTTGATGTACTACTAGGAACCCTTTTCTCAGCCCTTTCCCACTCTCGTTGTGAAAATGGAGCCATTGCACCACTTGATTCGTCCTTGTCTATTGTGGTGCATAAAGTACTTCTTTGTTGAAATTTTTCTGTCACCCCTGTTCTTATATATTCAATAGCTTCGTCCTCTTCTAGTCTAGCACCTTGGGCTGTAGTTATAAAACTCTGCTCTAGGCTCGTCTCAGTTCTTAGGGAGTTTATATGGTTCCAAAATTTCGCAGCTGCCTATCTTTTTTTTACGTACTTCTACCAGCCACTGAGCTCCCTTTCTTCTAATCTTTTCATTGATCAGAAGGGATGCATCCCTTCTACAGCTTAGAAAATTTTCCCATTTTCTTTCAACATCATCTGTCGGTTCACCCCACTGCTTAGCATGTCTGTGTTCTCTAGAGGCTTCCTGACGTTTTGCTATGGCTCTCTTAACTTCCTCATCCCACCAACTTTTGGGTTTGTGTCTTCTTTTCCGGGGTGACTTGTCACGCGTCTTAGCAAGCTCTAGCTCAAAGAGTCTAATTAAATTCGTGTATGTCCACACTGTCTTATTATCCTCCGTGATTACTTTCTCAATTTGTTTAGTGGCTATTTCAATTTGCCTTTCTGGATAAATATTTTCCTGCAGTTGCTCATCTTGTCTCCTTCCCACTTTCACTGCTCTTCCAAAACTTAGCTTGATACGTTTGTGATCACTACCCAGACTTCTGGAGCCACCTTCATCTATGTGCATTCCCCTCAGCCTATCATACATCCTATGTGACATCAGTGCATAATCTATCGTCGACTGCAGCCTTCCTACCTCCCATGTTATTTGCACTTCACACTTCTCGGTACTGTTGCAAATGATCAAATCAAGCCTTTCACACATATCCATAATCATTTGGCCTGTCGGGTCGGTATACCCATCTATATCTTCTATGTGCGCATTCATGTCTCCTAGTATAATTATCTCGCGCTCTCTTCCTAACTCCTGAATGCCCTTTGATATACACTCTACCATTGCCTGGTTTTCCTCTCTGGCCTTTGCTCCCATCCACAAATACACGAAACCAAGGAGTCTCATTTGACCTGCCACTTTCCCTTTTAGCCATAAATGTTCCTTGCACTCCTGCTTGACCCTTTGCCAGTCGGTACTTTTATGAATGAATGTCCCAATACCACCCCCCTTTCTGCTGCCTTCTGTTCTATTACAATATTCCCACGCGTAGTCCGGATTGTTCGGAGGTTGTTCCATGTCCCTGAGATGTGTTTCTACAAAACCATACACCATCGGCCTCTCTTTCCTTAGCTGTTCTTCTATCTCTTCCCACTTCAGCCTGTTCCCACCACCCTGCATGTTAATATACCCAATGTCTGAATTGGCTCGGAGCTCGTGGCTACGTCTATTTGTGCCCCGGACTCTACCTATCTTAAATATTGGTGCCACTTTGGAATCGTATCTGTCCATACCACCTGTCGATGAGTCTCCCTGGTTGTTTTCCTCGTTACAAGCTACCCTGCTCCCCGAAGGGCTCGCTTGCCCCCCAAAAAAGCTACTGCGCGTCCTGCAAGTCACCAACCCACCTCATGACCTAGCCGCCCATCGAAGTGAATTCTGTCTCGTTGAAAACCACCCCACCTATGCACCTCTCTGTTTATTTCCACCACCTCAAAGCCTTTCTCTCGACTCATCCTCCATATCTCTTGATTTGCGTTGACAACCGCTCTTTGCAGGTAGCTATCACGCACTGGTACCTCCGGTATCGTGCATATCACTACCTGTACCTTAAGAGAAGTGGCGCGCATGTCATTGACGCCTTTACATCGGTACTATACAGGATGGCGATGCAAGCAGTAAAAATGAAAATAGAAACATGGGCCGAACATAACGACATTTTGGGAGAACTTCAGAACGGATTTCGAGTCGACAGGCGGTTAGACGATAACCTGTTTGTTCTCACTCAGTGTATAGAAATATCTAAAATGGAGAATAGGCCCTTGTACGTGGCTTTTCTAGACATCACTGGGGCATACGACAACGTTAATCAGGAAATTTTGTGGGATATATTGAAAGGAATGGGCATGGGCGACGACTGTATACAGCTTTTGAGGGAGATATACCGAGAAAATACAGTTTGCATAGAGTGGGAAGGAATGCGTAGCAAAGAGAACGTTGAGGTTAGCAGGGGTCTGAGACAGGGATGTCCTTTGTCCCCGCCGTTATTCATGTTGTACATGGTGAGTATGGAAAAAGCGCTAGAAGGTAGCAACATTGCTTTTAATCTGTCACACAAACAGGGCGGCATGATGATTGAGCAGAAGCTTCCAGGTTTATTTTATGCGGACGATATCGTCTTATTTGCGGACAGTCGAGATGATATACAGCAGCTGGCGAATATATGCGGAAGGGAAGGTGAAGCTCTTGGACTAGGATTCAGTGTAACGAAGTGTGGATTGATGGTATTCAATGATCCCTGTGATCAGACGGTGTCCATACATGGCCAAGAAATACCGAGGGTAAGTGAATACAAGTACCTTGGAGTATGGGTAAATGAGAGTGATAGATACATGGAGATACAGGAAAAAGCCTCGGCAGCAAAAGGAAAGAGGAATGCGGCAATAATGAAGCACAGAGCGTTGTGGGGATACAATAGGTATGAGGTGCTTCGAGGTCTGTGGAAGGGTGTAATGGTTCCAGGGCTTACTTTTGGGAACTCAGTGGTGTGCATGAGGGCAGAGGTGAAATCGGGAATGGATGTAAATCAAAGGACTGTGGGACGCCTCGCGTTGGGTGCTCACGGGAAGACGACAAACGAGGCTGTAAAGGGCGATATGGGGTGGGCAGGTTTTGAGGCGAGGGAAGCGCAGAGCAAAATAAGGTTCGAAGAAAGGCTAAGAAATATGAAGGAGAGTAGATGGGCAGAGAAGGTGTTCCGTTATTTGTATAGGAAGAGCGTGGACACACAGTGGAGAAAAAGAACCTGAAGACTCACTAGTAAGTATACGGCTGGTATTGTAAGCCATATGTCAACAAAGAGCGTTAAGGAAAAAGTCAGGGAGGCGGAGAGGATTTACTGGATGGCAGCTATGGAGAAAAAACCGGCTTTGAGTAACTACCGAAAGGGCAAAAATGAAATAAGGAGGGAGGCATTTTACGATAATTCAAGGGGAAGCGCTTTACTGTTTGAAGCGAGATCGGGTTGCCTTAGAACGCGTAGTTATAAAGCAAGATTCAGTAAAGAAGAAGAACAATGCACATGCTGCGGCAAAGATAAGGAAACGGCGGAGCATGTTCTGATTGAATGTGGAGATATCCACCCAGGTGTACGTTTGGGCACGAGCCTACAGGAAGCCTTGGGTTTTAGGGACAACAATGGAAAGCTGAACACACCCGCGATTGAAATAAGTAAGAGACGGTTAGAGTATTGGTGGCAGAAAATTAGAGAGAAAGGACAAAAATAAATATTGGAAAAATAAAATATGGACAGTGTGCCGTAAATGGCAGAGAACTTAAGCTGAAAATTTACCTTTTTTTTCATTAAGATAGAATTTATCGAAGTAGAGGCATTAGGCCAACATAAAAAAAAAGAAAAAAGGGTTTTTTTTTTTCGAGCTTGGTGGCATACTTGTCACCACCCCGTTATAAAGGCGACGCTCATAGCATCCATCCATCCATCCACCCATCCTTTCGCCAGTGTGGCTGCTAGTCCTGCTGTATCTTCATTTAAGACATCGTTTAAACCGCCTGAAATTATCACGAGGTTTCGTCTATCAGCTGTAGTTTTGAGTTTTGCGCTCGCTTGCCTCATGACTGCTTCAAGCTTGCGTCCTGGGAACGCCCCTACTGCAACCCTCTTGTGACCTCTAACCCTCTCTTTGATGACTTCAGTGCATCGATTTAAATTCGAGTCCCCGGCGATTATCACATGCTGTGACCTTTCAGCTGGAGCGTCCTGCACCTGGGGGCTACTTGCACCTGTGACGCCAACTGCTTTGTCCCCTCCCAGCCCCACCACTACCTCGCTGAAGCTGGGCCTTGCGACAGTTGAACCGGCTAAACCTGTTTTTTTTTCCAAACTTGCTTGCTCTTCCTTCTCTCCCGTTCTGGTTGCCGGTTCTCTACTGTTCTCTCTGTAGGCCGCTTCTGCAACCCGGCTCCCGACCGGGTTGCAGAAATTAGGTGCCTTTCTCATCTTCTAACCACTACCACCGCTTCTTTGTTCAGCTTCGCTAGTGCTTCCTCGGCGGACTTCAGCCTTTCTCCCATTGCCCTCGTTTTCTGTTGCTCTGTCGCCAACTCAGTCTCGAGCTCGGCGATTCTTATCAGCAGTTCACTCTGGGCAACCATCATTTTCTCCATTTTTTCCTCGACCTCACATTGCCTACACTTCGCGTCAGCCTTTTCTCCATCCGCTTCTACGCTTGGGTCCATTTTCAAACCCACTCCACATCCTGAACACTTTACAGACTTTTTAGCCATGTCTTTCTGACACCAATTGTTCCTATACTCGATAATTACTAAACTCGAGCCGTGCACTATGAAAAAAAAAGAAAGTCTAAGCTCTACTACAAAAATTTGCGTGTTAAATGTACGCGCACCTCCGCCACGGGGTGGCAAAAGAAAAAAAAACAACAACAAAATTTCAAACACACACACCCGCACTAACTAATAAATACCTGGTGACTGGCCCCCGAAAAAGCCGTATCATAAAATAAATGCTACGAAGATTTCGACCGCTGCCTTATAATTATAAAGACAAGCTCAAAACATGCAAAAACACTTATCTGCGCAGTCGATCCGGAGCGCTCAAAAAACACGTCCGTCCACCGTGACAGCCCGAACTGAACTAATGGATAGATGGATGGATGGATGGATGGATATAGCTGTACCCTTTAGATCGGGCGGTGGCTAGCGCCACCAAGCCGTAATACTTAATGAACTCAAAACTATATTTATTTTTTTTTTCCTTAAAAAGTGAGTTTGAGGATTCGTACTTTGCAGTGAAGAGTTTCACTGCAAATTGGAATTTTCACTCGTGCCTTGACTTTAGCCACCAATCAGATAACCTCCTTCTAGTCAAGTGTACTTGCTTAAAGTTTATTTTGCCCTCCCAGTCCGTAAACCCCAGTGCTTTGAAAACTCTGTGCCATCATCCTGAACTATAGGGTGAAGCCCTTTACAGAACATTATCAAGTGTTCGGCAGTTTCTTCTTCCTCTCTACAAGCACTGTATACTGTGTCTACCCCTTCGTATTTGGCCCGATATGTCTTGGTTCGCAGTACTCCCGTCCTTGCCTCAAACAGTATAAAACTACCCCGAGTATTATCATAGATCCTTTCCTTGGCAATTTCCTGCTTAAAAGTTCGATAGATCGCTAGTGCGGACTTCTTAATCATGCCGATTTTCCACATGTCAGTCTCCGTTTCCTTCACTTTCTTCTTAACCGATAGTTCTTTTTGGTTTGGCCACCTGCTGTTTTCTAAGTATTTACCAGTCAACTTCCTGGTTCGCTTCCTCCATTTTGTATCGACATTCTTCATGTACAAGTAGCTTAAAACCTTCCTAGCCCAACGCTCCTCCTTCATTTCTATCAATCGCTTCTCAAATTTTAAATTGCTGCTAGCTTCCCTGCCCTCAAATGATGTCCATCCCATATCACCTTGTACTCCCTGATTTGGTGTTCTCCCGTGAGCTCCTAAAGCAAGCCTACCTATTCCACGTTGCTTAATTTCTAATCTTGCTTGAACTTCTAATCTCATGCACAAGACCGCATGCCGAACGTCAGCCCAGGAACCATGACCCCTTTCCATATTCCTCTCACAACATCATACCTATTGTAATTCCACATTGCCCTATTTTTCATCACTACTGCATTCCTGTTACCTTTAGTCGTCACGTATATTTCGTTTTCCCTCAGGTACTCGGTCCTATTGCTTATCCATACACCCAGATATTTGTATTTATCTGTTATCTCAAGCGTGACCTCCTGTATCCTAAGCTCACTACCTTCGTTGTCATTGAAAATCATGACTGCTGATTTTTCCTTACTGAATCTAAAATCTAACCTATCTCCCTCATTACCGCAGATGTTCATCAATCTCTGCAAATCTTCCTTGTTGTTGGCCATTAGCACTATATCATCTGCGTACATTAATGCTGGTAGTGCCTGATCAATAAGTTTTTCTTGTTTGACTAAAGAGAGGTTGAAGCCCAGCCCACTTCCTTCTAATTTTGCCTCTAATCCTTGTAGGTACATCATAAACAGTAAGGGTGACAGGGGGCACCCTTGCCTAAGCCCCCGTTTTACCTCTGCAGGCTTCGATACCTGTTTTTTCCACTTTATAACTACTTTGTTACCTTTATAGATACCCTTTAAAAGATTACACATGATTTCTACATGTTCCGCGCGTAGTGTGTCCAGTATTGCCCACAATTCCTCTTGAACCACGCTATCGTACGCTCCCTTGATATCCAAGAATGCTATCCACAGGGGCCTGTGTTCCTTTTCTGCTATTTCGATGCACTGCGCCAGTGAGAACAGATTGTCTTCCAACCTCCTGTGTTTCCGAAACCCATTCTGCAGTTCCCCCAGCACCCCCTCATCTTCTATCCATGCCTGCAGTCTTTCCTTTATAATCTGCATCGCCAGCCTGTAGACCACTGATGTCACTGTTATAGGACGGTAGTTGTTTATGTCAGCTTTGTCTCCCTTTCCTTTATAGATCATGCTCATCCTGCTAAGTTTCCATCCATCAGGAACTTCACCATCGATTACTATTTTGCTCACTGCCTCTCTCAAAGCCTGCTTAGACTTCGGACCTAATGTCTTTATCAGCCTATATGGAATGCCATCTGGGCCTGTTGATGTACTACTAGGAACCCTTTTCTCAGCCCTTTCCCACTCTCGTTGTGAAAATGGAGCCATTGCACCACTTGATTCGTCCTTGTCTATTGTGGTGCATAAAGTACTTCTTTGTTGAAATTTTTCTGTCACCCCTGTTCTTATATATTCAATAGCTTCGTCCTCTTCTAGTCTAGCACCTTGGGCTGTAGTTATAAAACTCTGCTCTAGGCTCGTCTCATTTCTTAGGGAGTTTAGATGGTTCCAAAATTTTGCAGCTGCCTTTCTATCTTTTTTATGTACTTCTGCCAGCCACTGAGCTCCCTTTCTTCTAATCTTTTCATTGATCAGAAGGGATGCATCCCTTCTACAGCTTAGAAAATTTTCCCATTTTCTTTCAACATCATCTGTCGGTTCACCCCACTGCTTAGCATGTCTGTGTTCTCTAGAGGCTTCCTGACGTTTTGCTATGGCTCTCTTAACTTCCTCATCCCACCAACTTTTGGGTTTGTGTCTTCCTTTCCGGGGTGACTTGTCACGTGCCTTAGCAATCTCTAGCTCAAAGAGTCTAATTAGATTCGTGTATGTCCACACCATCTTATTATCCTCCGTGATTACTTTCTCAATTTGTTTAGTGGCTATTTCAATTTGCCTTTCTGAATAAAAATTTTCCTGTAGTTGCTCATCTTGTCTGCTTCCCACTTTCACTGCTCTTCCAAAACTTAGCTTGATACTATTGTGATCACTACCCAGACTTCTGGCGCCACCTTCATCTATGTGCATTCCCCTGAGCCTATCATACATCCTATGTGACATCAGTGCATAATCTATCGTCGACTGCAGCCTTCCTACCTCCCATGTTATTTGCACTTCACACTTCTCGGTACTGTTGCAAATGATCAAATCAAGCCTTTCACACATATCCATGATCATTTTGCCTGTCTGGTCGGTATACCCATCTATATCTTCTATGTGCGCATTCATGTCTCCTAGTATAATTATCTCGCACTCTCTTCCTAACTCCTGAATGTCCTTTGATATACACTCTACCATTGCCTGGTTTTCCTCTTTGGCCTTTGCTCCCGTCCACAAGTACACGAAACCAAGGAGTGTCATTTGACCTGCCACTTTCCCTTTTAGCCATAAATGTTCCTTGCACTCCTGCTTGACCCTTTGCCAGTCTGTACTTTAATGAATGAATGCCCCAATACCACCCCCCTCTCTGCTGCCTTCTGTTCTATTACAATATTCCCACGCGTAGTCCGGATTGTTCGGAGGTTGTTCCATGTCCCTGAGATGTGTTTCTACAAAACCGTATACCACCAGCCTCTCTTCCCTTAGCTGTTCTTCTATCTCTTCCCACTTCAGCCTGTTCCTACCACCCTGCATGTTAATATACCCTATGTCTGAATAGGCTAGGCGCTCGTGGCTACGTCTATTTATGCCCCGGACTCTACCTATCTTAGACATTGGTGCCACTTTAGAATCGTATCTGTCCATAACACCTGTCAAAGAGTCTCCCTGGTTGTTTTCCTCGTTACTAGCTATCCTGCACCCCGAAGAGCTCACTTGCCCCCCAAAAAAGCTACTGCGCGTCCTGCAAGTTGCCAACCCACCTCATGACCTAGCCACCCATAGAAGTGAATTCTGTCTCGTTGAAAACCACCCCACCTATTCACCTCTCTGTTTATTTCCACCACCTCAAAGCCTTTCTCTCGACTCATCCGCAATATCTCTTGGTTTGCGCTGACAACCGCTCTTTGCAGGTTGCTAGCACGCACCGGTACCTCCGGTATCGTGCATATCACTACCTGTACCTCAGGAGAAGTGGCGTGCATGTCATCGGCGCCTTTCGCCAGTGTAGTTGCTAGTCTAGCTGTATATGCATTCAAGACATCGTTTAAACCGCCTGGAATTATCACGAGGTTTCACCTATCACCTGTTGTTTTAGCTGTAGGCAGGGGCGCTGCATATCGGCACTTCGCCGATATGCAGCGCCCCCACCTGCAGCCGTGGCCTGTCAGTGAACTTTCCCTTCACGCGCGCTCATTTGTTCGCGAGCCGAATCGGCGGGCCGCACCAGAGGGGGAGATCAAGCGGCCGTGCCTGTACCGTCTAGTTCGTATGAACCAGCACGTGCGAGGAACTTCGGCTGAAAAAACTCTACGGTAGTTTCCGTCGCAACATAGACACTATATACGACGCCCAAAACATCGCGTAGTTCATACGTAGGAGTTTTTATCTGCACTGTGTTTGTTTGTTCTCAACACCGGTATTCATCATCACTGAAGGCGAACCTCGCACTAGCCAACACATTTCGGTGATGTGAAAACGTGCGTACTTATAGAAGTGTATTCGCAGATTGTACGACGCTGAAACATTCGTTGGCTTCGGTGCAAATCATTTTCAAGTGTTGCAAGCTGATAACAAGCGTGCACTGGTTGGTAGCAGTGTGAGGTGACTTCATGTCGGGTACCACCAACACTTATACATTCAGCTGTCAGCGGTCTCTTTTCCATTCACGTACAAGACAGAAACTCGAGCGTGCGTTGCTGTGGTGATGAAAAAGAAAGTTGCATGTTTAAGTGCTGCTGGTATTGCCTGCTATTTCACTTCTCGCTTCTTTTACTTCTCTGCCACGCTCAGTAGCACATATGTTGTTTGGAGACATTCTAACACACACATTCTTAATTTATAGTTGATTCTGATACTCATAGCTATAGGCATACAATGGCACTTCTCCGTCGTTTTACAATTTACTATAATATAACGCGCATTTTGTTTACAGCTGGAGAGATAACTGAAAACCTTGTGAGAAGCACCTGATTTGAAATCAGCTGCACGATGACACGATAGTTAGAAGAGAAGATCACCACATGTATGCACAGAATTAATGAAGGTGAACTAGTATGGTACTGCACTTTGTATAGAAGAAATGCAAGAAGTACCTCATGTGACTTATGCGACCTTTCAGAACTGTGCATGTTCCTCCAAACTGTTCCTCCAAACTGTAATGAGCTGAAGATATTCGATGGTTTCGAACATTGAATATTTGTATGTGTTTCTAAGAAGTGCTTAATTTCTGTTCAGTTTTTTAATATATGCAATAACTTGGATTATATATATGCATGCACTTAAGCATATCCAGTTTAGCTCTGTTGGAAAACTTGCCAAAACTTCTGTACGGTGCTCTGGTGCAATCCTATGATCGGTATCTGTACCATCAAAAATTTTGGGCATGCTTTATTGCATTATAGGGTATTTTGACAATTGAGGACATGTGAAAGCCACAGTGCTTGGCTGTAATCTCAAAACCATTATCTGTCTCATCAAGAAGTGTAAGATGCATTTTGTAGATGTTAAAGGATATTTAAATTACCAGCAATGTGCTGAAGCCTTCAACACAGCACTGATCCGCAATCACTATCCAGCTTAAAACTCATTTGTAGTGCTCTCTAATAGGTTCAAATAAAGTTATCAAACACTGGATTGATCTACTTGGTTTGATTTCTAATACAAGTGTGTCTGACTTTTTGGAGGCACTTGTATTATAATAATAATCTATTTCTCTGATTTTTTACCGGGGTGCACTCAAGGGTAGTGCTATTTGTTTACTTTGGCACATTTATTGTGATGTTATTGTTTAAATCGTTTCATTTGTGTATATGTACGCCACTTTTGCAGTAGCCTCACATTGGGCTGCCATATTTGAAAAAAATTAAATATACCACCTGAAAGTGTTCCACGCTGTGCTCGGTTCCAGTCTGATCACTAATATCTGTTGCATCATGATGTGTCGGGTGCGTTTTATTGCATTGGAGAACATTTTGGCTGCCTTCCATGAAGGGTTCAGTTCCAGTATTATGAACGATATCTGTGACTTCATGAAGAGTTAGGCATGGTTGGTCGCTTTAAAAAATACTTTGACTACAGACATTGTCCAAAAGTCTTCCATACAGGGTTCAGTTGCAGTCTTATGGCCAATATCTGTCTTATCATGAAAGTTTCAAGCACAGTTAGTTGCATTGGAGCATACTATGACTACAAAAAATGCCCAGAGGCATTCTGCATTGTGCTTGGTTTCATTCTTATGATCAGTATCTGTTGTATCATTAAGAGCCAGATGCGGTTTCTTGCATTAGAGGATATTTCCAATACACTTATCATTCAAAAGCCCTTCGCACAGGGCACAATTACAGCCTCATGACCTAAATCCGTCACATCATGAAGAGTAGGGTGTGGGTGGTTGCATTGGAGAACGTTTCGGCTGCCGACAACATTCAAAAGCCTTCTATACAAGGTTCAGTTCCAATATTATGACCGATATCTGTGACTTTATGAACACTTGGGTGCGGTTCGTCATTTTAGAGAATAATTTGAATAAAGAGACCGTCCAGAAATCTTGCATTAAGGTTGCAGTTCTGATATTATGACCAATATCTGTGACTTCATGAACAGTTGGGTGTCGTTTGTCGTTTTAGAGAATACTTTGACTAAAGACACCGTCCAGAAGTCTTGCATTACGGTTTCAGAACTAATATTATGACCGATATCTGTGACTTCATGAACAATTGGGTGTCGTCTGTCGTTTTGTAGAATACTTTGAGTAAAGACAACGTCCAGAGGTATTTTATACCTGGTTCAGTTCCAATATTTTGACCGATACGTGTGACTTCATACACAGTTGGGTGTCGTTTGTCGTTTTAGAGAATACTGCCACGTTCCATTTCTCGAGTTTTGTTATGGCCCAAAAGACTACACAATTCTCAGCGCAAAACGCGCATGCAGCTTTCGAGAAGCTTCCGGACTTTAGTAGATCATTTGAATAAAATCACGCCCACTCTGCGAACTGTACAGATTATTCTGGAACCTATGCCACTGCCAGCGATAACGCTAGAACATTCGATGGCAAGAGTATAAATACCGACGCACTTCGCCGCTTGTCAGTAGTTAATCGACGGCCGACGCTCCGTTCGCCGCTATCAGTCCAAGACTGCTACTGTAATCGGACTTTCCGTTTACCGGGCACAGGTTCGCCCAAATAAACAGTTAAATTTCAACGCAAGATCTCCTGTCTTCGGCCACGTCACAACCCCGTGAGATCCGGTGGAGGTGCTGCTTCGTTCATGTACGGGACGCCCCCGTCAAGCCGTGAACCCAGCCCACGTCGCGGAGAAGACACCGACTCCAACCAAGAGCAGCGAACAAGCCGCCGACAGCAAGGTCTCCCACGGGAGTACGGGCTTCTACAAGACAAGGCGCGGAAGACCAAGGCCATGACCTCGACTGCAGCGACAATGACAACCGGAGCGTCCCAGCCCGCGATCGTCATTCATCAACCCAGGGAACCACCAACGTTCCACGGGTCATCGTTTGAAGACCCGGAAACCTGGCTAGAAACATGCGACCGTGTGGCCACCCTCAACCACTGGGACAACGAAAAAAAGCTCCGTCGTGTGTACTTCTACCTGGAAGACACCGCAAGGACCTGGCTAGAGAATCGGGAGTCCACGCTCCGAATGTGAGATGTTTTCTGCGGCGCATTTCTGCAAACGTTCGTGACCGTCGCTCGCAAAGAGAGAACCGCTGCTCTACTAGAGACCCGGGTTCAGCTACCAAATGAAAAGGTTGGAATTTTCACAGAGGAGATGACCCGCCTATTCCGTCACGCTGACCCAGACATGCCTGAGGAGAAGAAAGTTCGTTTCCTCATGCGAGGAGTCAAACAGGAGCTCTTCGCGGGACTAATGAGGAATCCACCGAACACTGTCCAAGAATTTGTTTCCGAGGCGACCACCATCGAAAAAACCCTGGACATGCGCACCAGACAGTATAATCATCACCTTACTCCAGAATGTGCTGCTGCTCAAGCCAGTGACTCCAAAGACCTGCGTGAAATGATCCGAGCGATCGTGCGGGAAGAGCTGTGCAAACTGTTGCCTTCGGCACAGCCTCAAGTGGATTCGATCGCCAACATTGTGCGAAAAGAAGTTCGGCAATCGCTTTGAATTCCCCAAACACAGCTGCCCGAGCCAGAAACTATGAGCTACGCTGCTGCAGCGCGCCACAACGCTCCTCCCCGTTCACGCCAAAACGCCGCCCCGTCGCACTTCCGTCGCCAGACGCCACCGCCGCCACCACCCCCACCGAGGAGGACGCGGGCGCTTCGCGAAGTGATCGGACGCGACGCTCATTGCTCCGTCGATTTTCGGCTGGAATCGTGCTCTTTTCAATGTGGCTGCTCTAAAACTTGTGTGACCACATCTGCCAAGTCAGCAAGATTCTGGAGACACCGATCTTACCCAGGTACGCCCAATTTTCGGCCACTTCGAGCAACTTTGCATCACAACGTAGCGAACAAGCTAAGCCTCACGGCGGCGGCTCCGCCGCTGCTGGATGCGGAGACGCCGCTCGGTCAACTCCTCAACATGGCACTGCCTGAACAACGTGGCTACGACCCTACGACACTGTCGTGGTCGTATATACCGACAAATTCATCAGACGACGGCCCATCCACCATTTCGGCGGAGCAAGCTGACATTTTTCAACTCGTCGAGGGTCGGCGTCGCCGCCGAAGAAACGCGGAAGGAGCGTCTGCACTGAAAACTCCTCTGAACAATTCAGCCACTGGAGACGCTCGCGCTCCATCTCCTAAAGCTCCACAAAAGACTTCACCAGTCTCCAAGTGGACGCCGAAACCAACGGTCAGGATGAATCTTGGCGACTACGTGATCGTGCTCAAGCCACGCATCACAGTAGCCCTCAAGGCAGCGTTTCAACAAGGTGAGCTCGGCGCTGCCATTTCCCAACTCATCGGAAGGCAGCACATGAATGACATCACCATTTCTCCCAATTGGGAGCAAAACATCATCATCTGTGGCACGCAGAATAACGAGGTGGTTCAGAAACTGCTGTCGGACTTTCAAATCAACACCAGCAAAGGACCGCTGCCGCTTCGCGGTCACCTCAAGCTCACCGGTGATGTGTGTCGTGGCGTGATTTCTGTGCACAACCTCGAAACCAGTGCGTCTCTGAAACATAGTGTGCAGTGGCGTGGCGGTGAACTAGTCTATGCGCGCAAGCTGGGGAACTCCAACGTAGCTGTGTTGACTTTCGCGGGAAGGAACGTTCCGCGTTTCGTCCACTATAACGCAGAACTGACTCCCGTCAGGGAGTACAAGAAGACAGTGCCAGCGTGCTACCGCTGTGGTGCACTGGGGCACCGGGCGGATATCTGTCCCAACCCGGTCACCGAAAGATGCAGCCTTTGTGGCCAAAACGTGGACGCTGGTCCTGAGGGGATGGCCCCCCACGAATGCAACCCAACGTGCATAGTTTGCGGGGGTCCGCACCTCACCAGCTCCCGCGAATGCACTGAAAAATTCATCAGGCTTCAGCAACCAGGGTCCAGGACATCGGGGACCCCAACAAAACCAAAGCGCCGGTCAACTGGCAAAGCGCCAATTCCTGGCAAAGCAGCAACGGCAACGCTACCACCTGGCGCGGCGGAATCTCCAGCTTTCGGCGCTCCATCTGGCAACGCTGCACGCAACCAACCCAAGGTAGGCAGTTGGGTAGAGGTCGCCTCCTCTCCCTCCTCTCCACCTTCTTCTGCCACAAGCACTACCAAAACACAAAAACTCCGGCATGAGCTCGCCCTTTTGCGATCTCAGAATGAAAAACTAGCCAGCGAACTTGACTCGCTCAGAACCAATCTCACTACTAAGCCCTCGTTGAGCGACGAAGAGGAAAATATAACAGACAGCGAGATTCCTAGTACTGTAGAGAGTCGCGTCGCGGCCCTGGAGACCCAGGTGATTGCAATAGAAACACAATTGGCCGACCTCCCAAAAATCCACGACACCATCGACTCTCCACGACACCATCGCACGTCATATGGAGACTGTCATCGCACAGGTGACACAAACAGTAACTCACATTATCCAAAAGTGGATACAAGACAATCCACGCGTCCTCAAGCGCGTAGGGCCAATTAGGGACGTTAATCGCCCCTCAAAATTTAACAGTGACTCCAGATGAGTCGGACTTTTCTGAAGACTCCAATACGTCAGCACAGGGTGCTAGTGAACTGAGTAATCTTAACAACACAACCCCACCCTCTATCTCCGAACATGGCCTCCAACCCTAGGTCGCGAGCCAGAGCAACTCAGCCGTTGTTACTAACACAGTGGAACTGCAGAGGTCTCAAGAACCACAAGAAGCGGGCTCATTTCCGCCTCTATCTTGAGACCTTTGAGTTCCTCGTTGCCGTGGTTGCCCTTCAGGAACCCGGCACGGACGTCAAACTCACAAATTACACTACATTTCAACACAACCCGGAGACATGTATACTTGTTCACAAGCAATATACTGCCCAGGAAGTCACACTCCCCACAACACTGCCTTTCCCATACACGATGGTGTCTGTGCTGCCTATAAGGCGATCTGACCCACCTGTTCATATTTTAAACATATACTGTCCCCCAAAGCTTAAGAACGTCACGTTCAGCGCAACTTTCACACAAGCTATGCAGGTGGCAGGACGGGACCCCCTCCTGATCGTCGGCGACTTCAATGCCCCAAGCAGGTTATGGGGTTACCCACGAGAAGACACGCGTGGAAGGAAGCTTGCGGAACTTCTTTCTACACTTGGACTCACCCTCTACACTGATCCCGCCAGCCCAACACGTGTAGACAACTCTGTTCAACGAGATACTTGCCCGGACCTCACAATTACACGCAACATACGCCATGCCGACTGGCTGAACACACAGGACACTCTCGGTAGTGATCATTGTGTATTAAACACAACCGTGTACATGCGTCCCTTAAAACGCCCACTTACACAAGCTCGTATCCCAGACTGGACAACTTTCCGCACCACTCTACCTATTGTAGACCCTCTCCAGTCGGGATACGACACCTGGTCTAAATCACTGACGTCTACACTGAAACAACACGAACAGCTGATACAGCTCACGGAAACTCAAACGGACGTGGGCAACCACCTCCTCCATCTTTGGCAGGCCCGCCGCAGGCCCGCCGCAGCCTCACCAAACGATGTAAAAAACAGAAACATAACAGACGCCTCAAGAAACGCATCCTAGAACTCACGGAGCAAGCTGCGGAATATGCTGCTCAGCTAGCCGACACTAACTGGGTGGACAGGTGCAACACAGCTGCACGCCAGATGTCTGGTCGCAACACGTGGCGCCTGTTTCGCGCCCTCATCGATCCAACACAAACACGCACGGAAACTCAACGTCACTTACATAAGGTCATGCACAACTTTACAGGAACGACAACACAGCTGGCAAACACGCTCAGGGACCGATACCTGTGCACCACCAAGGACCCCTGGACGGCCGCATACTCCTACGCAGGCAAAAAAAAACACGCAGTTGGACACCCCGTTCCAGCTCCACGACCTCCAGGCGGCCTTACGCAAGATGAAGCGTGGCACTGCACCAGGGCGTGACCAGGTTACGGTTAAACTGTTGGCCAATCTTCCCGACGCAGTCTACGCCACTCTCCTCAAATACATCAATAGCATTTGGGACGGAGAAACTCCTCTCCCTCTTGAATGGAAATCAGCTCTCGTGACCTTCATCCCGAAGGCAGGTAAACCTATTGACGTGGAGAACCTTCGCCCCATATCCCTCACGTCTTGTGTCAGCAAGCTGATGGAAACGATGGTGCGCGACAGACTCTCTGAGTTTTTAGAAACACAGCACACTTTTGCGGACACCATGTTTGGATTCCGCCCTCAGAAGTCAGCCCAGGATATACTTCTACAGCTCCACCATGACATATTAGATCCTGTTGAATGCCCCCACAATGACAAGGTAGTCCTGGCCTTGGATCTTAAAGGGGCATTCGACAACGTGAAGCATGAGGTAATCCTTGACCACCTCAGTCAGACCAACTGTGGTTATAAAACATTCAATTATGTTAGACAGTTTCTTACAGACCATCAAGCCTACATACGCATACAAGATGAGGAACATGGGCCTTACGTCATAGGCTCGAGGGGAACTCCTCAAGGCGCGGTCCTCTCTCCCCTCCTTTTAATATAGCCATGCTTCATCTTCCCCCCAAATTGGCTTCTTTACCAGGGATACATCACGCTCTTTACGCGGATGATATCACGATCTGGGCCACGCAAGGTAACCTGGGTTACATGGAGTCATGCCTGCAAGCAGCAGCGACTGTAGTCGACAACTACGCAACCTACTGCGGACTCCAGTGTGCCCCGGCTAAGTCAGAATTTGTGCACGTACGTCCCTCCCCTCAGGACACAACTCAGCTCCACATCAGTCGGGACCGATCCGTGAGGCCAAGGAGATCTGCGTCCTTGGCCTCTTCATACACCACCAACGCAAGGCCGACACCACAATAGCCAAACTTCGCACGGTGGGAGACCAGGTGGGCCGTATGGTCCGCCGGGTCTCCAACAAGCGGGGCGGATTATGAAGCAGGGATGCAATGCGGCTTGCCCATGCTTTCGTAACGAGTAGAATACTCTACTCGACTCCCTACTTGCACCTACGCAAACACGAGGATGATCAACTCGAGGTCATCCACCGTAAAGTTATCAAGCGGGCTCTCGACCTCCCTATCACCACGTCCAACCAGAGACTTCTGGCCCTAGGCGTGGTGAATACCTACCGGGAACTTCGAGAAGCCCAGCTCATTAACCAATACACGCGCCTTGCACAGACCCATTCCGGTCGCCGCCTCTTGAACCGAATACACATCAAACATGATTACTATATTGAGGAAAGGGTGAGAGTGCCAGAACCTTGGAGACGCTCCCTCCGGGTCCGACCCCTTCCACGCAATATGTCCAAAGAAAACCACAGTGGTCGCCGCCAGGCACGCGCGGAAGCGTTGCAGTGACACTTTGGTCAAGAGGAACACGTGTGCTACGTGGACGTTGCCGGCCCGCACCATGGGGGGTGGTATACTGCCGCAGTCATACACAACGCAAACACCGTAAACGGGCTCACTTTCAAAGCCTACAGCGCAACACACGCGGAGGAGATTGCCATCGCTCTGACTCTCACCTATCCCTCTTCTAAACATATCACCGACTCACGAGGGGCCTGTCGGAACTATCAGCTAGGGTGGGCTTCACCGCTTGCTCAGCGCATACTAGAACCTAGCTGCCGATACGTTAATCCAACTCCGCGAAATCTGGTTTGGGCACCCGGTCACCAAGGACTCAGGGGTAACGAACAGGCCGATCAGGCCACCCGCGCACTCTCTTCCCGGGCTATCTCCCTGTCTTTGGAAGCCTACTCGCAATCAGACAATTCGGCCCTTTCATTCAAAGATATTACCAATTACTACAAGGAGGAGCACCGGCGCTATCCAGACCCTTGTAAGGGACTGCATCGCGCTGACGAGCGCCTCCTTTTAAAACATTTCAATTCATCCTTTGATGGCACATGCCAGTTCTGTGGTGAGGTGGCTGACACCTTTCACATCGTCTGGGCGTGCCAGTCTAATCCATCTATTCCCCCCAACCCCAATCCCACGAGAGAGGACTGGGAGGCGGCCCTGCTCGGCTGTCAAGACCTGAAGGCCCAAGAGGCTCTGGTTCAACGGGCGCGGGCGGCGTTGCTTGCCAATGAAGCCCCGGAATAGGGGTTCCACCTAGTGCTGTGAGGGTAGGAGGCCAATAAGGCCCCAACCCAATCACCTCTCTGTAACCATTTAATGGTTATTAAATGTTTTCACCACCACCACCCCCACCGACGTCCTACCGTTCCCCAGCGGGCCAGCGCAGTGCGCCGAGGAAAACGGACGTTTGGCATGCACCTGACAACCGCCCGCTCTGCTACTACTGCGGCGAGGCCGGGCACACATACCGCCGTTGCCAGTACCGACAGATGGGACTACGTGGCTTCGCCATCAATGCACGGCGTCCGCAGCCAGGAGATCGGCCACGTGACATCGCCGACTACCTGACAGGAACTCACCACGAAGTCCTTCCCATTCGCCGTCACCCAGCCGCCACATGTCACCGCACCCCCTGCAGTACTCTGGCCCAACGCGGGGCCGGTCTCCTAGCCCGTCTCCGGGAAACTAAGGGCAGCAACCGATGGAGGTGTGGTTGCTGTGCGACGAACTACCGAAGATTCTCCGACGATGCCGCCGCGACGGAGCTTTCTGAACACAACGCCAACCAGGCAAAGCCTTGACGGCAAAAGCTCACTTACCAAAGGTGGGTGGATGACGCCACATTGAAGCAGCGGAACACGCCGACGCAGCCGTGATACAAAGCCACACCCTTACTGTAATGCAAGACGGCGAACTAGCGACCTCGACGTTCTTATCGACGGTCACAGTGTGACCGCTCTCGTCGATACTGGAGCCGACTATTCCGTCATCCGTGGGTCGTTCGCCGCGAAGTTAAAGAAAGTTAGGACAGCTTGGAAAGGCCCTGAAGTCCGCACAGCCGGAGGTCATCTCGTAATGCCTGCAGGAATCTGCACAGCGAGAGTCACCATTAACGGCCGTATTTATCCTACAGACTTTGTAGTCCTGCACCGTTGCTCGAGATATGTCATCCTTGGTATGGACTTCTTAAGGCTCCGTGGTGCTGTCATCAACCTAAGAACAAAGTCGATAACGTTATCCACGGAAGAAGCACTACCACCGCGCACGCCGTCAGCAAACCATGCCTTGAATGTGCTGGAAAAACAAGTCACCATTCCACCTCGCTCCAACGTCATTATTTCAGTCGGCGCTCCTAAATCACCTGACCTGGAAGGCATCGTTGAAGGTAGTCAGCATCTGTTGGTCACCCGAAATATTTGCGTCGCAAGAGGAATTGCAGAGCTGCGGGGAGGCAAACCAACGGTTATGCTCACGAATTTCAGCAATGAGTACAAACATGTGAACAAAGGAACAACGGTCGCATACATAGAAGAAATTGTGGACTCCACCAGTGCTTTTGCTCTCGCCGATTCTGCGGAACCTGCTCAGAGAAACCAAGCCCCTCCCACAGCTTTTGACGTCAATCCCAGACTTCCGAACCATAAGCAAGAACAGCTCAAGGCCCAGCTCCTGCAATACGAAGATTGCTTTTCATCGTCATCAAAAATTCGGCAGACCCCAATTACGAAACATCGCATCATAACCGAAGAAAATGCCATACCACTCCGTGAGAGTCCGTACAGAGTTTCGACGCGAGAACGTGAGGCCATGAAGAGACAAGTTGATGAAATGCTGCGGGATAACATCATCCAGCCGTCCAAGAGTCCATAGGCGTCCCTTGTGGTGTTAGTGAAAAAAAAAGAATGGGACCCTACGCTTCTGCGTAGATTATCGCCGGGTTAACAAAATCACAAGAAAGGACGTGTATCCTCTCCCACGAATAGACGACGCACTTGATCGGCTCCATAACGCCAAGTACTTTTCGTCAATGGACCTCAAGACTGGCTATTGGCAAATTGAAGTCGACGAAAGAGACCGAGAGCAGACGGCGTTTATAACACCGGACGGCCTCTTCGAGTTTAAGGTGATGCCCTTCGGCCTTTGCTCAGCGCCTGCAACTTTTCAACGCGTTGTGGATACAGTACTGGCAGGATAGAAGTGGCAGATTTGCCTTGTGTACTTGGAGACGTCGTCGTGTTTTCCTCGAGTTTTGACGAGCATCTTCGGCGCCTTGAAGCTGTACTTCAAGCCATCAAGTTGTCCGGACTCACACTGAAGCCAGAAAAGTGCAGATTTGCGTACGAAGAGCTCTTGTTTCTAGGGCATGTGATTACGAATTCTGGAGTCCGTCCCAATCTACGGAAAACAGCTGCCATCGCCGACTTCCCGCCGCCCACTGACAAGAAAGCCGTGCGCCGATTTCTGGGCCTGTGTGCCTATTATAGGCGGTTCGTGAAAAACTTCGCCCGCATCGCCGATCCTCTCACTAACCTTACCAAGGCCGACGTGGAGTTTAAGTGGGAAACGTCGCAGGAACACGCTTTCCAGGAGCTTAAACATCGCCTCCAGACGCCTCCGTTACTTGCTCATTTCGAAGAATTCGCCGAGACAGAAATACACACTGACGCAAGCAGCGTAGGTCTTGGCGCCGTTCTTGTGCAGAGGGCTGACGGACTTGAAAGGGTTATTAGTTACACCAGCCGATCGGTATCCAAAGCAGAAGCCAATAATTCTACAACCGAAAAGGAGTGCCTCGCCATCATCTGGGCTACGTCGAAATTTCGCCCCTACCTCTACGGCAGGCCCTTCAAAGTTATGAGTGACCACCACGCCTTGTGTTGGCTAGCCACCTTGAAGGAACCTTCAGGTCGCCCCGCACGATGGAGCCTGAGACTTCAAGAATATGACATTACCGTCGTTTACAAGTCCGGCAAGAAACACTCCGACGCCGACTGTCTTTCTCGTGCACGTGTCGACCAACCACCACCCGACGACCCGGATGACGACTACTTCTTGGGAACGATAGCTACCGACGACTTCGCTGAACGACAGCGGGCCGACCCGAAACTTGAGGCCCTAATAGAATACCTCGAAGGCAGGACCGCCGAAGTCCCGAAGGTATCCAAGCGCGCGCTTGCATCGTTCTTTCTGTGAAACGGTCTTCTCCAAAAGAAAAACTTTTCACCGCTTCGAGCCAAGTACCTCCTTCTGGTGCCTTCAGCTCTGCGACCAAAACTCCTGCAGGCCGTGCACAACGATCCAACAGCAGGGCACCTTGGTGTTTCTCGCACGCTCTCGAGGATACAAGAAAGGTACTATTGGCCACGTCTTACCACCGACATCACTCGTTATGTGAGGACATGCTGGGACTGTCAACGATGCAAGACACCACCGACAAGGCCGGTGGGACTTCTGCAGCCAATTGAACCCCCTCACCGACCTTTCCAGCAGATTGGTATGGACCTACTGGGGCCGTTCCCGACGTCGGCTTTCGGAAACAAATGGATCGTGGTAGCTACTGACTACTTCACCCGCTACGCCGAGGCAAAAGCCCCGTCAAAAGGCAGTTCATACGAAGTAGCTAAGTTCTTCATCGAAAACATTGTCCTACGTCACGGTGCCCCGGAGGTCTTTACTGCTGACCTAACTCAAGCGATCTTGGCGTACAGCCAGACAAACCACCGCCAGACAACAGCGTATTGGCCACAGACCAACGGCCTCACCGAGCGGCTAAACAAGACGATCGCCGACATGCTGGCAATGTACGTCGATGTCGAACACAAGACGTGGAACGCCATTCTTCCGTACGTGACCTTCGCATACAACACGGCAGTGCAGGAGACGACGCAAATATCCCCATACAAATTGGTCTACGGAAGGAGCCCGGCAACGACGCTCGATGCCATGTTACCCAACGTCACCGACAAAGAAAACCTTCGTCGGTGACGTCGGTGACAAGAAAAATTTCTTGTCAAGCCCTCACGATGCCAGACATGCTCGCAAGCTTGCACCTAGCTGCCCATCCTACCGATCAGCAGCCGCTGCTTTCGACAATCAAGGACTTCGTCCGCGAAGAGGTAGGTCGCCAGCTGTCACTGCTGCCACTGACACATGAGCCCGCGCAAGCTTTGGCACTGGACCTCCAACACGTCATTCGAACCCAAGTCGCTGAGGCCCTTCCACTGATGCATCAGCAACCACCTGTCACTACGCCTCTCACGTACGCCGCCGTCGCTGCTCGGCCTACGCAACAGCGTATGCCATATGCGCAACCTGTCACGCCACCCTATGCCGTGCCTACAACCCCGATTGCTGCGCCGTGTTCCTACGCGAGATCTTCAGCTCCATTTTACCGTCAAGCAGATGCTTGGAGGACGCCGGATAATAGGCCCATATGTTTCGCCTGTGGTATCGCTGGACACGTCGCCCGCCACTGTCGCCGAGATCCCCCTCCAGTTGACACCGTGGGCAGGCCAATTGCATCGTCTAAGACGCCATCAAGGTACACCACTGACGGTCATCGACCCTTCTCAAACCATCGGTCACCACCACCTCGACGACGCTCCCTGTCACCTATGCGTCGCCGACCTGCTACGGAAGAGGGAAACTGATCGCTGCAGCTCCGGAGGCAACAGCTGCATACCATTCGAGCTGCTTAAGGCCTCCATCTTTCTCGCCGCAAAACGTTATCGACGTCAATGTTGAGGGGACCGCCACACAAGCGCTTATCGACACAGGAGCCGCCGTTTCCATAATCTGTGAGACCTTATGCCGCAAGTTGAAAAAGGTGACGACGCCTCTTTCGGGCCTGATGCTCCGCACGGCCAACTCGCAGTGCATAGAACCTACAGCTGTGTGCACTGCACGTGTCATTATCCAAGGTGAACTTTATGCGATTGAATTTTTTGTGCTGGCATCATGCTCCCACGAAGTCTATCTTGGATGGGACTTTCTTTCGCGTTATCGGGCCATCATAGATTGCTCACGTGCAGAAGTTGTCCTTACACCGCTGCCAAGCTTCTGTTTGGTAGATTCTCTTTCTGAAGCTTACAAACTTGTTGTTGTTGCAGACACAGAAATAGCACCGAGAACATCTACCCTTGTAGCCCTGACCTGTACGGCTGCTCCTGCCAGAACCGTTTTGTTCACTCCGTCTGACATATTTACCCGCCGCCGTAGCCTACACCTGCCCTTTGCCATACTCACCGTGGAATCCGGTGCTACCGCCATGCTCGTTGCGAACTCGCTATGGTCGCCACTTACCTTACTTCGCGGAGAATGTTTGGGTAACATACAAGACGTTGACCTCTTGCGCTCTCTGGAGTTTGCCGAACACCCACCTCACCTCTAGCTCAATGCTATGACGCCACCTGTGGCCACACTGCCCGCGCCAGACTCATTCCAACCCTCTGTTGCCGCTGAGCTATCGCCGACACTAAGACGCGAACTCTTGTCCCTTTTTTGAGAGTTCCGTTCTGCGTTTGATTGCGCTCAACCATCTTTGGGTCGCACAGCGAACATCTCGCACCACATTGACACCGGTACTCATGCTCCCATACGCCAACGGCCATATCGAGTTTCAGTGAAAGAGCGCCGTATTAAAAACGAACAAGTCGACGATATGCTCAAGCGTGGTGTCATCCAGCCATCGCAGAGCCCTTGGTCGTCCCCTGTTGTACTTGTGCGCGAAAAGAATGGGTCTATCCGATTCTGCGTCGACTACCGCCGGCTCAATAAGATAACTCGGAAGGATGTGTACCCATTGCCATGCATCGACGATGCTCTCGATTGCTTGCAAGGAGCAGAATATTTCTCCTCTTTAGATTTACGCTCAGGATATTGGCAAGTTCCAATGGCTGATCCTGACTGATCGAAGACTGCATTTGTAACACCTGATGGGCTGTATGAGTTTAACGTCATGCCGTTTGGACTCTGCAACGTCCCAGCTACCTTCGAACGGATGATGAACACCATTCTTCGCGGCTACAAGTGGAACACGTGCCTCTGCTGCCTAGATGACATCGTCGTTTTTTCTCGCGACTTTTCGACTCACCTTGTTCGTCTTCGTGCTATTCTCACGTGTCTCACCTCTGCTGGCCTTCAACTTAACATCAAGAAGTGCCATTTTGCCGCACGTCAGCTCACTATACTGGGTCACGTCGTCAGCAAAGAGGGTGTTCCCCCGGATCCGGCGAAACTCCGCGCCGTGGCTGACTATCCGAAGCCCAATTCCATCAAGACGCTTCGAAGTTTTATTGGCCTGTGCTCATACTTTCGTCGATTTGCGCGGAACTTCTCTTCCATCATCGCGCCTCTTACCAACCTGTTGACAACTTCCAAAGGCATTTCTGCTTGGTAAAAAGAGTGCGACGAATCCTTCACTGCCCTTCGGCGGTTATTATCATCACCTCCAATACTACGTCATTTTGACCCCGATGCGCCTACGGAGGTCCACACCGACGCCAGTGGTGTCGGTCTTGGTGCTATATTGGCTCAACGAAAGGTGTGAACGGGTGGTTGATAAGAACAAAATACCAACCGAGTCTGTAATTGTGACCTTTGCGAGATCAGTCAGACCATCAGAAATTAAGGCTTGGCCTTTAATTTACAGAGTAGAGCCGCTATCTCCTCGTCCACTCCAATGCATAAAGTGTTGGCGTTATGGTCACACAATGAAAGGTTGTAGGTCAGCGGTCAGGTGTAAGGTATGTGGGGAAGGTCACAATTCTAGCGACTGTCAGAGTAATAAAGAAAAGTGTTGTTTATGTAACGAAGCTCATGCGGCCGATAACTCTAGTTGTTCGGCAAAGGTACGTGGACTGGAAATTATAGAGACAGTAGAACGAAGACGGTGTTCACGGAAGGAAGCAGCACTTCAAATACAAGCACAAACACAAGGCTACGCCGGTGTTACAGCTCGTAATATGCCAACAATGGAAGCTCTCTGTGTCCCTATTGCGGAAGCGATTGAGAGGGCAGTGGAGAAGGCAATGGAGCACATCGCTGGGAATCTTTGTGAGTCCTTGGCCCTGATTCTATCAAACTACATGGCTCAAATGTTGGGTACAGCGGAAAACAACCTCAGTGCACCACGTAACATTAATGACTCTTCGGAGTTTACAAAGGAGTATGACTCTAATACGCCACAGCAGTCTACGGAAGCCCTTCACACTCGTGACTCCCCTGAAATTTCAAAGGAGTATGGCTCCGATACGCCAAAGCAACCTACGGTAGTTACAGATTCGGTAGAGGAAGGTAGCGTATCTCGATGCGAGCTTACCAGGAAAGTGGAGGACACAGACGAAATCGAGATGTATCCCCGATCGCTAAAGCGCTCGAGATCCCCTTTTTACAAAAAAGGCATCGCACCTGTCAATTCAAAAACCAAAAAGTACCAGAAGAACACCCTGTCTAAAGCTGAGTTTCTTAAACAAAATATTCTAAACAAGGCCATCGCTGAGGCTATTTTAGAGCAACAATAGGGTCACTTAATATCCTTCATTGGAATTGCCGATCGATTCACTCTGCAGCAACTAATCTAATATATTTAGCATCGAAATTTTCTCCAGATATTATTGCACTACAAGAAACTTGGCTTTCAATGCATGTCTTTTCAATTAAATAGATTCACATGTTCCCGTCTAGACCGTCCTTCGAAAGATGGAGGTTTGGCATTTTTATTAATAATAGAATAAGTGTCAAGGCGAAAATTGTGTATAAGCTCATGTCACCTGACAGTGAAGTTCTCGCCTTAGAATTAACCTTACCAGGCTGCATGCCTTTTTTGGTGGTGAATGCATACTTTCCTAAAGGTGTCATAGATACTCGATGTTTAGATGCTGCAGTGACTTCTAGTTATCAAAATAAAATTCTAATCGGCGATTTCAATTCTCATCATACTTGCTGGGGTTTTCGAACTGATCAATGCGGTAAGAGATTGTGGGAGTGGACAGCGGATAATAACTTGTGTTGCCTGAATTCAAGAACACCCAGTTACATTAGTGATAGGTCTCGTTCAGCCTTAGATTTAAGCTTTGTGAGTTCATCACTCACTAGTTTATCGTGGAGTGCGTGTGATTGTGTAACTAACAGCGATAATTTGCCTATATTATTCGAGATTGCTTGCCAAATTATAATGTCAGGCTCTCAGACTCGAGTGTTTATTAATTACACCCAATTTAGGAAAGATTTAAAATCTCCTTTGACAACTCATTCTGAAGAGCAAGAAGATACAAAAGCCATGAGACTAAGTGCACTGATCAAAAGAACATATAAAAATGCAGAATTCGTTGTGGAATCCGCAAAGAGCACAACCCACAGTCCGTGATGGAACTCGGACTGTGCCCGGGATTTCCGATGAAAAAAGGCAGCTTGGAAAAAACTTATGTATAACCAGTGCCCCCAAAACTGGTCTGATTACAAGTATCACGCTGCAAGTGTTAAACGCACAGTTTCTTTAGCTAAGGAACAGTATGATAGAAAACATTATGATCACTTTTCAAAAGCTTGTAACAAAAAGGCGCTGTTCAGGTTCATGAGATCACGTAAAATGATGCCATCTCCAAATAATATAGGGTTTTAGATTATGTCCTTGGAAGAAACAAAAGAATCCTTAGAAACTATGGCTAAAGGCCTGGAGTGTAGATTTACATCAACTAAGCCTTACGATCTACAAAAACCAGCGTTAACGATTGAAGTTACTGAAGTTACAGAGGAAGAGTTAGCACAAGTGATACAAGGTTCGCCCCCGTCAGCTCCTGGTCCAGATGGAATCACAGCTGCTATAATAAAAATATTATTCAAATTATCACCATGTGACCTACTAAACACTGTAAATTATTCGTTAAAATATGCCTGGATTTCATATGAGTGGAAATTAGCTAAAAAAGTGCCGATACAAAAAAGACAAGGATTCGGATATGTCATAGAAAATATTCGACCCATTTCTCTTATATCTAATATGGTAAAGCTCATCAAAAAAATGCTCCATAAAAGAATTCTAATATGGATGAAGGCAAATTATATATTAAATCCAAATCAAATTGGCTTCAAAACAGATTGTTCAATCTGGTGAGCACACGCAGATTTAGAAAGCCGCATTCAGCTTGCTCGCAAAAAAAAAGACAACATGCGGCACTAGTGACATTAGATATAGCTAAGGCATACGATAGTGTAGAACATTCAGTTTTATTAGATCTATTAGAGAGCCACAATTTCCCAAAATATATATTGGCCTGGGTGAGAGAATTTTTGAGAGGAAGAGAGTCCTATTGTTTTAAGGATAGGTGCGCATCGTCAAAGTGCAAACAAACACGCGGTGTGCCCCAAGGCGCTGTATTATCACCAGTTCTATTTAACATCTTAATGAGCACTATACCGCATTGCGAATACGTGAAGGTGTTTGTATATGCTGATGATATTGCATTTTTCACGGCACATAGTGACATATATATTTTTTATATAAATATCTACAGAGATATGTCAATATGCTGGAGAGATGGCTAGATGCAGTCTGCATGACCCTAAATGTAAATAAGAGTGCAGTATTAATATTCCCGTTATCCGATCCCATCTCAATTTCAATATGTTATAAACAAGAGCCCATTCCGCAGGTGGAATCTCTTAAATATTTGGGAGTAATTTATAATGCCAACCTAAACTGGACTCTCCACATAGACAGCATGGCATCTAAAGCACAACGCGCCTTAGGAATTTTTCGTAGACTGAGCAGCCGCCGATATGGTCTACGCAGAAAAACAATGGTGATGATATATAAAATGTATATGCGACCAATCCTAGAATTTGGGTGCGTATTGTTCTCAGGTGGCCCTGCCTATAAAATAAAGCCTCTGGTTATGCTGGAACGAGAAGCCTTGAGATTGTGTCTAGGACTTCCTAAGTTTGTAACATACAATGTTTTGTATCAGGAAGCACGATTACCTACATTGCCATGCCGTTTTCGTATCCTAAAGGTTCAGACGTTTCTGAAATTTTATAGCTATGCACCAAGACGATCTGAATATAATTTTATAAATGACCCAGACATCTTTTTTCTTGCAAATTGGCCACGGTTTCGAACACCTCAAATTGCTTTTGTCCAGAAACAACTAGATAGGATAAATGTAAAAATTCGAAATGTGATTGCGGCGCAGGTTACAAATCAAATTCTTAAGATAGAATTCGATGAGATTTTTCCCTCTAAGCCCAAATTACAATCCTATTGGGTCTTAAATAGCCGACTGCAGGATTATCTTGCACACGCTGAAACGAATATTTTTATAGCCACAGATGCTTCAGTAATGGATGAAAACACAGGTGTAGGTATATACTCCCATTCGCTTGACTGGTCTTTTTCATTAAGATTACCGAATTTCATTCCAGTTTTTGAAGCTGAACTGTTGGCAATAGTTCTAGCACTGCAAAAGCTACCTTTGAATGCCGATAACGCGATCATAATCACGGATTCCCTGTCAGTATGCACGTTGATTACTGCGTCAACAAAATCCATTGCCTTAAAGACGCTCCTATGCTAGTTCCTCCTTAGCTGCGGCTACTGAAATTAGTATGGGTACCCGGTCATTGCAGCTTAGAAGTAAATGAAATCGCCGACTCCCTAGCACGAGCAGCATTGGAAGGGCCAGTACTATCAGTCCTTCCCAAAGTGGCCACTATAACTGCGACAAGATACAGGAAACTTGCGCTTAGAGCAGACGCTATGGAAGCAATATTGTCAGCACCAGAATTTACTCACTTAAGATTTCCATGGAAAATTCATTGGTGTCCTACAAGACAGTTGGAAACCATAATAACCAGATTTCGATGCCGTGTCCCCCCGTAAAATTTCTATTCACATAGGGCTGGTCTGGCGATATCACCATTATGCAACTTTTGTTCAGAATTGGAAACAATAGAGCACTATTTTTTATCATGTCGCCGATACAAATTGCTCAAGAAAACACTCTTAGTCCTTCCATTCGCTAGCCTGGGGCTGAATTTCACTATAGAAAACATACTCTCCTTCGGTGCTCACGATCTGGACTTCAGCCACGAGAACGCTTTCTATGCAGTTTGCAAGTACCTTAATGAAAGTAAAAGAATTAAGGTTTTAATTGCGTGATTATTCATGCAAAAAAAAAACCAACATACACAAGAGCATTGTTTAACCATGCTGATTCCTATTCGAGGTAATGAATAATTGTCTTATCTGAACGAGTGACAAACAACTATTGCACTCCTTTCGTTCTGCCTAGGGTGTCTTTTCTTTTTTCTTTCCTTTTCCCGGTGGGTGGTTTCGATATTGAAAAAAAAATCTTACTGAATTAAGCCATCGATTCTTGGCCGATCCCCCTGAGTGGGTACGAGCCATGGCTGTGGACTCATCATCATCATCATCAGATTTTGGTTATGAAGGCAATGGACCTGTATATGTAAATGAACATCTGTGTGCAGAGAATAAGGTTCTATTGGGAAAGGCAGTATCGAGGAAGCATGAAAAAATTGGAAATTTGTTTGGTTTTCCAATGGAAAAGTTCTGGCAAGAAAAGCTAAAAAATCCAATGTCATTCATATCCGCTGTGAAAACGATATTTCTCTAATAATTTGAATAAAAAAAAGCTTGTCTGAAATGGACGTTGAAATACAAATTTGCAAGCCTCTTCGCAGAGGTGAATTCTTGCCATAGCCTCATCCATTGTAATATACGTAGCATGCAGAAAAAGATGGATCATTTCTGTACTTTACTTTCATTGCACACTTTTGATTTTGATTAAATAGCTGTCTCCGAAACTTGGCTAAAACAGAGTGAAACTTACAGCATACCTGGTTACAATTTCTTTTCCACTGCGCGACACGCCGCCCACAGAGGTGGTGGTGTAGCCTTATTTGTAAAATCTGGTATACCTTGCAGTGTTCTTGCTAATTGCTCAAAATCATACTCATCTGAGCTTGAAATTATTGTTTTAGATGTCAAGACGAAATAATCATATAGGTTTATCGCGCCCCTAGGGGAAAATTATGAGACTTCATGCAACATTTTGAAAGATTACTACAACACGTAAATTTGCTCCAGCGAAAAACAGTTATATGCGGTGACTTCAACATAGCCTAAAAGACTGTCATTCAGAGTATTATAACATGTTATCGTCACATGGGTTTTATAACGTTATATTTTCACCAACATGTGTCACACCAAAATCATCGTCTCGTATTGACCACATTTGGTGCAACTTTGACACTGGAGAAGCTTGGTGTGCTACGTATGAGTAACTATAAGTGATCACTCCCCTACGACTATATTATTCTCAGTCACACAGGTTCCCCGCATTAAATCACGTGACACCCATAGTCGTATTTCTTTTCCAGCCCTTTGTGCATGCCTACAAAGCACTGAATGCATTTATTCATCAGATTCTTTGCTGTCGGACGAAGTATCTACTCCAGACATGAATACTTCCTATTCAAAGCTAAGTAAATGCTTAAGAGAGGCCTTAATGCAATCAACAACTGCTAAGGACAAAAAGTATTATAGAACACCAATTTGCCTATGGATGAATCGGCCGATTTTAGAACAAATAAAAAAGAAAGATTTTTGGCATTCAAAGGTAAAAATGCACAAGAACAATGATTATTACTTACAGCAATTTAGAGTTGCCCATAATAAAGTAACAGCGATGATTCGAAAAAGAAAAAAGAATGTTACACGACCTTTATAATGAAAAATTCAGGTTATTCAAGAACAACATGGCGTATTATAAATTCGGTGCTTAAACCATCTGCAAGCTACATCACCATGCCGGACATTGATGTTCTGGGAATATCATTAAGTACCCTAGTTTCAACGTTTAACACCTGCTTTCGCACCTTCAGTTCACGACTGGCGGCCACGGTGATCAGTAATGAATACATTAAATACCCTCCTCGTAACCCTAACACATTTAAGCTTACTGATATAACGGCTAGTGAAATTGTAGCTGTAGTTTGTGGTATGCCAGTTAAATTCTCAGTCGGATGCGACAATATACCTTCTTTAGCGCTAAAGGAATGCATTGACATCCTTCGTGTGCCTCTAGAAAAAATTTTTAATTTATCATTTTATACGTCAACCTACCCCGAACTTCTTAAATTGTCAAAGATTATCCCTATTTACAAGGCAGGTGACAAAAACATACCAGAAAACTACCGCCTATTTCCTTAAGTATCATAAATGTTGTATTTGAAAATTAATAGTTAAACGAATTATGTCTTTCCTAAAACACGGAAGTATTCTTACAACCTGTCAACATGGGTTAAGAAAGGGCAGGTCAACCGACACAGCTGTTTTGTCACTTTCCGAACTTATCGATTTTCACCTAGATAACAGCAGAACAGTGGTAGGTATATTTCTAGATATAAAAAAACCCTTTAATTTTGTCAATCATAACATATTAAATAAACTAAAATGCTATGGCTTTCGTGAAATGTGTTTTGAGTTCTTTAAAAGCTATCTGGAAAACCGTAAACAAACAGTGCAATTAGCCAACACCCAATCAGAGTTCCTTAATACAACTATAGGAGTACCCCAAGGTTCTGTTCTTGGACCAATATTTTTCTCGCTGTTTATTAACGACTTGCCTAGTGTGGTACAAAACTTCCCCATATTTATGTATTTTGATGATACAGCTCTTATATGCGCTCAAGATGCTTTAAACCAAACCATAGCATCTGCGAACTCAGAGCTTGTTGATATCCACCAGTGGTTCTCTTCAAATGAACTAACAATAAATGTACAGAAAACCAAGTACATTGTGTTTACTTCACCACGCAAAACCCTTGAGGAACACACATACACACTCACACTAAATATTTCAGTGCTGCAAAGAGTACATACGATAAAATACTTAGGCGTTACCCTTGGTGAAAATTTTAACGGGAAACCTCACATTACCGAAGTCTGCAAAAAAATTCAGTAAAGCTTGTTTTCTTTTATATAAATGTCGAGACCTTTTTGATTTACCGACTTTACGTGTAATTTACTTTGGCATATTCCATAGTCATTTAAACTACTGTGTTGTCACCTGAGGTCACACATACCGCACGTACCTAGAACCGATAATAAAACTTCAGAAAAGAGCAATATGATTTATAACGAATTCAGACTATATGGCACACACACTACCACTCTTCCAAAATCTAAACATCATGCCATTCAACCCACTAATAGATTATAAAACAGCTCTCATAGTCCATTCAAGTATAAACACTAACTATCCTATCCAGTTTCCTCAGCAAATTTTTCGTGTTCCAATTATGAAAGCCGTAACAAAGTAAATGGAAAATACCTGACTCAGCAAACAAAGAACGTATACGGTAAAAGAAAACTTACTGCTAATGGAGTCATTGTGTGCAATAACCTTTCACAAGAAATAAAACAGAATAAGAATTTCTCTCTTGCACTAAAAGAATATTTATTAAATAAAATATAGACGCCCAATAATATAATGCTAGAAATTGTTATATTAAATACATTTTCAAAAAAAGTTATGCAGCACACTATTACAATACACGCCTATCTGTAATAATATAATATATATGTATGCATTAGAATCTATTTTCTTTCAGTCCTTAATCAGTATTGTTATATTATACAAATACATATGTCATGATTAGTTTTCATATATCACAATGCACTCAATTATTTGTTGTGAAGTTTGATATGTTCTCAAATGATGCCTTACATACCTTTCCTTTTTTTTTCTTTTTTTTTTCTGCCTGCATACATGATCATGATCATTTGCCAAGCACTGTAAATTCATTACGTTATGTTCAGTTCTCCATGTGTAAAATACTTTCATTCGTAACCTTTTTTTGTGTGTAAATGACATGCCCTTTTCTAAATTACATTTTTGAATGAATCCCAACTAGCCTTTGGCTAGGGATTCAGATGCATTTTTTACATTGTTGTATACTGTACACTATTTTTATGTCAATAAAACTCAATCCAATTCAATTGAATCCTTACGTCAGACGTTGAAGTGCCCTCGGTTGGGTTTCGGTTTCCATATTGTGATTATTCGGTAATTAAAAACTATTTTCGAATATTTTGAGCGCTTCAGTTATCAGGCGCATGAGAAGAGTGTCTAAAGAACATAAAAGCGCCATTATCCTGACATGGTAAAAAAATCGCCGGCGTTGGCCTTCAAGTGCCCTTGGTATGGCGACATGCCGCCCGTCTAACTGATCGTTCATGATGCGCAAGTCAAAGTCGTTAGGCCGTTGAGCGGCTAGGTCACTTTCCATCATGATGCACAAAATGTGGTGTCTTCGTCACAGTAATTCGACGGCGGGTCCACCGCAGCAACTGATAGGCAGTCGGCATCCGAGTGCTTTCTTGCAGATTTATAGTCGATGATGACGTCGTATTTCTTCAGGCGCAGGTTCCATCGTCCCAACTTTTCAGATATTCCAAGCTAAATGGCCTGCCGTATACCTTAAATGGCCTGCCGTAGACGCATCGGCGAAACTTCAAACTACCCGTATTATGACAAGGATCTCTTTTTTTTTTGGCGTCCAAATAGTTATTTTCTTTTTTGACATGGACAGCAACCAAGCCTAAGTCAGTTGCGTCTGTGTGCATTTCTGTCTCGCCATGCTCGTTGAAATGTGCTCACACAAGCTGGGGCTGCAGGCGATTTTTAAATTCAAAAAACACCTTTTGCTGGGTTTTTCCCAGGTGAATTGAACGCTGTCTTTCGTCAAGTTTGTGAGCACTTCGGCTATCTTTGCGAAGGTTTCGACAAAGCACCGGTAGTATACATACGCACACAGTCCGTGGAATCTTAGGACGCCTTTGTTGTCCTTCGGCCTCTGGAAAGTTGGCAATGGCTGTAGTTTTCGAGGGGTCAGACAAGACTCTCCCGGCGGTGACGACGTGGCCCAGAAACTTCACTTGCTCGTATGCGAAGGGGCACTTTCCTCGTTTCAGCGTTAACCCTAAGATACGAACAGCTCCAATCACAGACACCTCACAATCACCTCACAATGTGTTCGTCAAAGTTCCGGCAAAATACGACGGCGTCGTCAAGATAAACGAGGCAGGTGTGCTATTTCAGGGCCGGCCAGCCGTGACTCTTTGAAATGATGCTGGTGCTGTGCACAGTCCAAACAACATTACTTTGCACTCAAAAAGTCTATCTGAAATTATAAACGCCATTTTCTCATGGTCCTTTTCGTCTTCTACTATTTGCCAGTACCCGGTTAGTGCTACACTGCGACTGCCGCTCACTAGACCACCGACTTCCCATCTTCACCAGCGTTCTCACCGCAGCACCCGCGTTAGGGCCGTTCAACCCGTGATGACACTCTGCGCAACACTGCTGCTTCGCATCCTATCATGATTCCCTTCGGCAAGATGGTGGGATTTTTCCACTGTTTCGCCACAAGGGCGAAGTAACGATTGCTACAGCAACAGCAAGCAGCTCGAAACTTACAGAGCGCAACTCATACAGAAAGCCCCCAAGAAATGAGATACAGAGCGCGAGCACCGAGAAACAATTGTCTCAGCACCACAGTTAAGCACGCTGCTGAAACGGAAACGTGCGCAAAAACAACGCAGAAGTATACACAGGACGAGAGGGAACAACTCACAATTCTTACTTTATCATATGCGAGCAGCGTGCTCCTTTTGCAAACGCAGTTGCAGCAGCGAGCGAAGTGATTGTGCTCTCCTGAATCACGAGTCTGATCCGATAAGTGATCGCGCGCAGTCCGAGATACCATGCCCCTTGAAGGGGCGTGCTCAAAGAAACGCTAGAGGCTGTTGCGCCATCGCGCTGCTGATGACGGAAACACTGTGAAGTTCAGAAGCTCTGAGGACCACCAATGACATATGGCGTATATAACTAGCTTCTCGTTAGCAAGGTCGACAACATACGCACCGTGGCTTAGAGGCATGTGTCGAGCGCTGCAAAGTCGATGGTCCGTAGACCAGTTACGAAACTTTTTTCTTCTGTCTCTTCCTAATCTCTTAGTATATATTTTAGTTGCCCTATCCCTGACATAAATATGTCAGTGTAGTCGTGGTACAACCCGGCGTAAAACACTTTTATGTTAATAGAGAGATGAACACACGCACTTTGCTTTGAACGATGATAGGGACGAGCGCTGTCAGACGCAAGGAAGTTATTAGACAAAAGAACAAACCCCAAAGTATTGCTCGCGGCGACATCCGCAGTAATTGCGCTACATGCAATGCACAAGCCAAACTGTGCTTTTATTTTGACCTTGCTGAAAGATATGATACATTAAATACAACCGAAGTGACTTACAAGTGTGAAAAATCGTAAGTGCAACTCGCTCCTCATGAATGAGCAACTGATCTTTCACCGTTGTTGTTACTGTCGGTGCATTAGCAGCCTTTTATGTCCAGGGAAAAATTCTCGGCGTCAAGATGGTTTCTTTCATCATTACTGCTGGAAGCAATCTGAGGAATTCTCTTTGACAAATGACTTGACAACACCAACAGTGTGTTACCACGTTATCTCAGCGCAGACAACATTTCGCCATCCCATCAACAAGCAAATTGCTAGCAGCGTACTACGATCTGTTAACGAACGTACAAAAACAAGCGGCACAGCACTAGCCAGCTTGACAGCTTAAGCCTGCACGACTTTCTGCGTAGAATGTTATGAGGTCTCTGCACTACAAAACACTGACAAATACAATATACATGTAAAAGAAGGTGAGCCGACTAAATAAGTCAGACGACAACGTTTAGCTAAGCTACGTGGCTAAAGAAAATCACACTATTTTTACGTTTTGGATCATCACTGAAGGTACGAGCTGCCATGTATTTTCACGAAAACTTCGCGTGTCCCAAGAACGAATCAGATTTATCATGAAACGGAGGGTCTGGTTTGTTCACTGATGTAGGAGATGTGCAAAGTGGTAGTGTTAGTTTCTTACTAACGCACCAACACTGATGCAGGCACAGCCAAACAAGGAATCTGCCTGCCGACCATATATGAGAGGACGCTCCCTAATCCTGCTTGGCAGCGCGACAGTCTATGGACATTGTGAATATGGCGGAAGATGAATGTGACGAAGGATTCACGGGTTACAATCATCTTCGAGTGAGCTTTTCTAACATTATTCAATCGTAGGTACGGCGGTGACTTTTAACACAAAAGTGTTTTATGCGAGGTCCACCATGGCTCTGCTGACGTACTTCCATCACGGATATGACGTTTTGAAAAAAATCCTAATAGATTGAAAGGAAAAAAATCGCAGCATATACACGGAGTGAATGATCATGAGTGGGGCGAAGCGTTTGTCTCTCCGTCTTTCACTTTGTCTATCTGTTTGTTTGTCTGATTTGGGGGTAAAAAAAATATTTTAGGTGTGGACACCCTCCGCCTGCCATGAAGGAGAGCGCGTCCAGATAATATTCGCCTTTAATACCAGCGCCAACCACAGTTTCGTGATGGTGGTGCGGGGGGGGGGGGCACTGCGACATTGGGGCTTAAGAAACCTAATGCGACGAGGCAAACGCACGTTTTCCGACATATTTTTTTTTACCTCATTGCATCTTTTACTTCATGCACACTAGCAACTAGAGCAAGGAAAGCATACCGCGTTTCTCAGGACGGTGCTCGCGATCGAAAATGACGTTGTGCGGCGAACGCCGGAATTGGCTGCACGGTGTTAGAAAAAAAAAGGATTATAGTTCTCATGTGTGCAACGCCCTTACGGACGCTTTGCACACAGCTCGTCTTCTATAGTACATGCGCCGGCCACGGTTGCGTGGGAGTCATCATCAACCTCTGGGAGTGTGCATGTGACCATATGCACTGTCCCAGAGGTCTGGGGGCAGCCTTGTGGGATTGAAAGAAGGATAGTCGAGGCCGTTTGTGTGATCAAGAGTTTGAGCCGGCAACTTGGATACAGCGTAATGGAAGTTAACCAAGACGTGTACGAGCCCGGCGCTCGCCCCTTTGCACAGGATGGCATTCACTATAGTGGTGTGATGGGCAGGAGGGTCGGTAACAGAATGGGTCGCCAAGCCATAGCTTTTTTAGGGGGACCCAGAGCCCTGAGGCCAACAGTGTAGCCAAAGACGGACCTAAAGGGGCACAAATATTCAAGCCACACGAAGTCCGTGGGAGAAGAAATCGACGTAAGCACAAGAACCAAGCTAAGTCAGACGTAGGCTATATTAACATGCAGGGTGGCAGGAATAGGTTAAAGTGAGAAGAGATAGAAGAGCAGCTGAGGCAGGAGGAGCTGATGGTATTTGGGGTTGTGGAGACACATCTTCGGGACATGGAGCAATCACCCTGCAAATCGGACTACGTATGGGAATATTGCAATAGAACAGAAGGCAGCAAAAAGGGGGGTGGAATTGGTGCATATATACATAAGAGCGTGGGTTGGCAAAGAGTCAAGCAGGGATGCATGCAACATTTATGGTTAAGAGGGAAAGTAGCTGGGCAGATGACACTCCTTGGTTTGGTGTACTTGTGGACGGGAGCAAAGGCCAGAAAGGAAAACAAGGCAATGGTGGAGTGTATATCAAAGGACATTGAGGAATTAGGAGGAAAGTGCGAGATTATTCATATAACATCTGACTTGGGATTCATACGATTCATACAACATCTGACTTGAACTGGAAACATCATATTAACTATGTTATTAACAATAGCAACCGTATGCTAGAGTACCTACGACGCAACTTTAGCCGTGCCCCTCAAGCCGTGAAACTAACAATGTATAAAACACTAGTTTGTCCAAAACTCGAATATGCATGCTTTATTTGGGACCCTTTACAACTGAACTTAACTCACTCGCTTGAAATAGTACAGAATAGCGCAGCACGCTTCATTCTACCTAACTACCATCGCACTAGCAGTGTTACGTCATTGAAACACAGCCTTTCACTACAATCACTTGAATCACGTCACGAAGCATCTCGTCTCATACTTTTTCACAAGATATTCAATCATCCACTTTTAAAAGCTCAGTTCAATATCATTCCATCCTATTACTAAGCTCGGTTAGATCATCAACATAAGGTACACGTCATTAGCTGCCGTACTAACACTTTCCATCATTCCTTCGTCCCACGCACATCCAACAACTGGAACCACCTTCCCTCGGACATGGTTTCCATGTCAAATCATGACTTGTTTTTTTCTACAATACAGGAGTACTTTCGTGATGACGTGTGAAGTGTATATTGTACATATTGTACCGAAGCATAGTGGCGCCAGCTCTGTGCCAGCGTGAAAGAAGACGTTGACGTCCTTGTGTGGCTCGTGCTTGCCGGGTCCTGCCTGTACCAGCTTGTTGCTGCTAACGTTTCTCGAATAATAACCTGTGTTTTTACGCAACCTTGCTCGTTGCATTTGGTGGAAACGTGCTCGGTAACGTCCTGGAGCTCCGCAGCCGTAAGCTACCATCTGAGTCCGCGATGACCGAGCGCGTCGATCCTCTTCCACGCTGCCGTCTGTCATGTGCCCTGGTGTACTCCGTCTGCGTGGCCCACCAGTATACAACGGCACTGAAGATGAAGATGTCGAGGACTGGCTGGCAGAATACGAGCGTGCCAGCGCGATTAACAAGTGGGATGACCCTGCGAAGCTGACTCACGTCATCTTCTACTTGACGGATTTGGCCAACCTATGGTTCACCAATCACCAAGCTGACATCCCCACCTGGTCGGTTTTCAAAGAGGCTGTGACGTCGTTTTTCGGTCGTCCAGCCATGCGCAAGCTTCGCGCTGAACTGGGCCTGCGGGGCGATTTCAGCGAAATGGTGAGAGCTTCACGAGCTACATTGAGAATGTGATCAGCCTCTGTAGGCGAGTTCATGCGAGGATGACGGAGACTGACAGAATAAAGAATATATTAAAAGGCATTGATGACGACGCTTTTTATATGCTTGTGGCCAAAGACCCACAGACCGTCACGGCCGTGATTCAGCTATGTCAAAGTTTTGATGAGCTGCGAAAGCAACGAACTTCTGCATGTCGCGCTAATACGCAAACAGCAGATATTTCGGCTTTGTAGTGCAATAGCAGTGGCCCCGACTACAGCGTGTTAATGCCTCAAATTCAACAGTACATCCGGGAGGAAGTTGCTGGACAGCTCTCTCTTGTCGCCACCATCAACCAGACCCCCACAGCACTGGACCACTCACTTCGCTGTGCTATTCAGACGCAAGTTGCCGAGGCTCTCCCTTCGCCCGCGTCCCAAATATCAGTTACTGCACCGCTGACTTATGCAGAAGCCGTCCGCCGACCTCCTGCCCAACCGCCACTCCCTTCACACAGTCCAGCTATCAGCAACTACAGGTCACCAGTTTCGGTTTATCCGGTAAATCGCCCTTCCCCCACCTCAAGCACCTGTAAACTCTTGGTGTACTCCGGATAACCGGCCCGTCTGCTACAACTGCGGTATTTTAGGACATGTCGCGCGCTACTGTCGTCGCCATGGATTCTATTTTAATGATGCTCAGCATTCCGGCAACATACCTCGGCAATCAGAATCGCATGTGACACCTGATGCACATGACCCCTGCTCACGTCGACCAGACTTCAGCCGACGTCGATCTCCTTCACCCCGTCTTCGGTCTCCTTCCCCCATGCTTCGCCGTTCCATCCACGCCCAAGAGGAAAACTAACAGTCGCAGTTCCTGAGGCAAGAGCTGCGCCACCGACGAAATTTCCAAGGCCTCATCTTTCACCCCCTAACGAGATATCCGTGTTTGTGGACGGTTTCGCCACAACTGCTCTTGTCGACACAGGTGCCACTATTTGTATAATCGGTGAAGTGTTATGCCGCAAACTGAACAAAGTGACGACTCTACTGGTTGAAGTTTCTTGCGCACAGCGAGTTCCCAACACGTCCAACCTTCCGCCACATACACTGCTCGTGTTGTGATTCAAGGAGTGCTTCACATCGTTGAATTCGTCGTCCTTCCGCATGCGTCTCATGAAATCATCCTGGGATGGAACTTTCTTTCCGCTAATCATGCGGTTGTCGACTGCGCTCGTGCTCAACTGGTTTTGTTTCCATTCAGCACGACATTCATAAATCTCTCTCACTCACCCAAAAAGGTGATCGTCGCCGCTGACGTTGTCATCTCTGCTTTTTGGTCGCCGCGGTATCTCTTTTGTGCAACTCCGTTTCCGATTCAACTGCCTTCTTTATGCCTTCACAAGAATGCGCTCGTCGCCGGAACCTTGTCGTCCCGTTTGCCGTCATAACACTTGCCGATGGCTCCAGTGCCATGTACGTGTGCAATCCGTTCCCTTGACTCGCTACCTTATTGCATGGAGAATGTATTGGGAGTCTTGACACTTATGATGACATCTTTCCTTTCGGTGCCCGTTCTGATACGACGATGTCTGTGGATGCTGTCACAGCTGCCACCGCGCCCTCACTACCTGACGAAGAGACTCTGTTGCACAGCGTAGACACCGGCCTTACGCAAGACCAGCACAATCAGCTCAACTACTTGACCATTTCCGCACCTCCTTCGACCACGGACAACCTCTCTTGGGACGCACGTCAGTTGTCGCTCAGCAAATCAACACCAGTCATCATAATCCACTTTGTCAGCGCCCCTACCGCCAGTGTGGCCACGCTGGAGTATTTAAGACTTACTCTCGCTTTCGTCTAAGATACTACTGGCGCGGCATGTATCGGCACGTTCGCCAGTACGTTCGATCATGCACCACGTGTCAACGACGCATGACGCCTTCTCACAGCACTGCTGTCCCTTTGCAACCCTTAACCTGCCCAGCGAGACCATTTGACCGCGTAGGAATTGATAGTTATGGTCCTCTACCCAACACTCTTCAAGGCAACCGGTAGATTATCGTCGCCGTCAATCATTTGACACGCTACGCTGAAACATCTGCGCTGCCTGCTACCACTGTGAAAGACCTTGCATCCTTTCTTCTTCACCATCTCATTTTGCGACACGGTGCACCTTGTGAATTTCTAAGTGACCGTGGACGCGTGTTTCTCTCAAACGCTGTCGACGAGCTGCTCAAGGCATGTTGCACTGTCCATTGGAAAACCTCGGCATACCATCCTCAAACCAATGGCATCACAGAACGCTTTAACCGTATTCTTGGAGATATGCTTGCCATGTACGCCTCTGACTACCACACTAATTGGGGCCAAGTGCTCCCTTTTGTCCCGTACGCGTACAACTCTGCACCACAAACAACCACTGGCTTTTCTCCTTTCTTCCTTATGTACGGATGTGAGCTATCATGCTTCATGGACACCATTCTCCCTTACAGGCCTGATGTCTCCGAAGTGACGCCTGTTTACGAAGCAGCTGCTTATGCCGAAGAGTGTCGTCAACTCGCACGCTCATTACCGCACTAGAAAACTGACCACGATGCCTCTGCACCTAGTGTCCACTATAACCCAGGAGTGCTGGTTTGGCTCTGGGTCCAGTCTATCCCTCCCGGTCTTTCCTCGAAGCTTTCATCGAAATGCGTGGGCCCCTACTGTGTGGTGCGACAAATATCTCCTGTCAACTATGAAGTTGAGCCCATTGATCCACCTTCGAACCAACGCTGCCGTGGGCGTGAAACAGTACACGCATCACACCTCAAACCGTGCTACGACCCCCTTGTTGTGTCATTTCCCTAGGTCGCCAGGTTGGCTCCTTTCTGCGCGGGGAGTAATTGTACCGAAGCATAGTGACGCCAGCTCTGTCACAGCGTGAAAGAAGACGTTGACGTCCTTGTGTGGCTCGTGCTTGCCAGGTTCCTGCCAGTACCAGCTTGTTGCGGCTACTGTTTCTCGAATAACAACCTGTGTTTTTACGGAACCTTGCTCGTTATAATATATGTTATTGTACTCTCTTTCCCCCATGTTTCTGATGAAACTTACATAACAATTCAGTGTATTGCCTAGCATCGAATTTTCATGTGTTGTAATCTTTATTATTTTGATGTTACTATGTTTGCTCTTGTTTATAGTTTATTATTTTTTCTACCCCCTTCTCCTCTGTAACGCTATGTGCGATTGAAGGTGAAACAGGTTAAATGAAATAAAATTATACTAGGAGATATGAATGCACACATAGAAGATATAGATGGGTATACTGACCCAACAGGCAAAATGATCATGGATATGTGTAAAAGGCATGATTTGATCATTAGGAACAGTACCGAGAAGAGTGAAGGGCAAATAACATGGGAGGTAAGAAGGCTGCAGTCAACGATAGATTACGCATGAGATGTGACATAGGATGTATGATAAGCTCAGGGGAATGCACATAGATGAAGGTGGCTCCAGAAGTTTGGGGTAGTGATCACAAACGTATCAAGCTTAGCTTTGGAAGAACAGTGAAAGTGGGAAGGAGACAAGATGAGCAACTACAGGAAAATTTTTATTCAGAAAGGCAAATTGAAATAGCCACTAAACAAATTGAGAAAGTAATCACCGAGGATAATAAAACAGTGTGGACATACACGAATCGAATTAGACTGTTTGAGCTAGAGATTGCTAAGGCACGTGACAAGTCACCCCGGAAAGGAAGACACAAACCCAAAAGTTGGTGGGATGAGGAAGTTAGGAGAGCCATAGCAAAACGTCAAGAAGCCTCTAGGGAACACACACATGCTAACAAACAAGGTGAACCGACAGATGATGTTGAAAGAAAACGAAAAATCTTTCTAAGCTATAGAAGGAAAGCATCCCTCCTGATCACTGAAAAGATCAGAATAAAGGGGGCTCAGTGACTGGCAGCAGTACATAAAAAGGACAAAAAGGCAGCTGCGAAATTTTGGAACCACCTAAACTCCCTAAGAAATGAAACAAACATAGAGCAGAGGTTTATACCTACAGCTGAAGGTGCTAGGCTAGAAGGGGACGAAGCTATTGAATATATAAGAACAAGGATGACAGAAAAATTTCAACAAAGAAGTGCCTTATGCACCACAATACACAGGGATGGAACAAGTGGCACAATGGCTCCATTTTTACAAGTGGGAAAGGGCTGAGAAGAGGGTTCCAAGTAGTACATCAACAGGCCCAGATGGCATTCCAATTATGCTGATAAAGACATTGCGTCCGAAGTTTAAACAGACTTTGAGAGAGGCAGTGAGCAGAACAATAATTGATGGTGAAGTCCCTGATGAATGGAACCTTAGCAGGATAAGCATGATCTATAAAGAAAAGGGGGACAAAGATGACATAAACAGCTACCGTCCTATAACAGTGACATCAGTGGTCTACAGGCTGGCGATGCAGATTATAAACGAAAGACTGCAGGCATGGATAGAAGATGAGGGGGTGCTGGGGGAACTGCAGAATGGGTTTCGGAAACACAGGGGGTTGGAAGACAATCTGTTCTCACTGACGCAGTGCATCGAAATAGCAGAAAAGGAACTCAGGCCCCTGTGGCTAGCATTTTTGGATATCAAGGGAGCGTACGATAGCGTGGTTCAAGAGGACTTGTGGGGAATACTAGACACACTGGGTGTGGAAGATGGAGTCACTAATCTTTTAAAGAAAATCTATAAAAGTAACAAGGCAGTTATAAAGTAGGAAAGACAGGTATCCAAGCCTACAGAGGTAAAACGGGGGCTTAGGCAGGGTGTCCTCTGTCGGCCTTGTTATTCATGATGTACCTACAAGGATTAGAGGCCAAATTATAGGGAAGTTGACATGGCTTCAACCTCTATTTCGTCAAACAAGGAAAACTCAATGAACAGGCACTACCAGCATTGATGTACGCAAATGATATAGTGCTAATGGCCGACAACAAGGAAGATTTGCAGAGATTGATGGACATCTGTGGTAATAAGGGAGATAGGTTAGATTTTAGATTCAGTAAGAAATATCAGCAGTCATGATTTTTAATGATAACGAAGGTAGTGAGCTTAGAATTCAGGAGGTCACGCTAGAGATACAAAATAAATCCAAATATCTGGGCGTATGGATAAGCAATGGGACCGAGTACTTAAGGGAACACGAAATATACGTGACGACTAAAGGTAACAGGAATGCACCAGTGATGAAAAATAGGGCACTGTGGAATTACAAGAGGTATGATGTTGTGAGAGGAATATGGAAAGGGGTCACGGTTCCTGGGCTGACAATTGACAATGTGGTCTTGTGATTGAGATCAGAAGTTCAAGCAAGATAAAAAATTAAGCAACATGGAATCGGTAGGCTTGCTTTAGGTAGGTAGGCTTGCTCACGGGAATACACCAAATCAGGGAGTACAACGTGATATGGGATGGACATCATCTGAGGGCAGGGAAGCTAGCAGCAAGATAACATTTGAGAAGCGATTGAGAGAAATGGGGGAGGAGCATAGGGCTAGGTAGGTTTTCTGCTACTTGTACATAAAGTATGTCGATACAAAATGGAGGAAGCGAACCAGGAAATTTACTGGTAAATACTTAGAAAACAACAGGTGGCCCAACCAAAAAGAACTATAGGTTAAGAAGAAAGTGAAGGAAACAGAGACTGACATGTGGAGAATTGGCATGATTAAGAAGTCCGCACTAGAGATCTATGGAACTTTTAAGCAGGAAATTGCCAAGGAAAGGATCTATGATAATACTCGGGTTAGTTCTCTACTGCTTGAGGCCAGGACGGGAGTCTTCCGAACCAAGACATATCGGGCCAAATGCGAAGGGGTAGACACAGTATGCAGTGCGTGTTGAGAGGAAGAAGAAACTGCCGAACACTTGATAATGTACTGTAAAGGGCTTCACCCTATAGTTCAGGAAGATGGCGCAGAGTTTTTCAAAGCACTGGGGTTTAGGGACAGGAAGGGCAAAATAGACTTTAAGCAGGTAGACTTAACTAGAAGGAGTTTATCTCATTGGTGGCTAAAGACAAGGTACGAGTGAAAATTAAACCCTTTGCTGCAAAGTACGAATCATGAGCCTCACCATTTAAAGGAAAAAAAAGATAAATCTAATGGTTAGTTCACTAAGTATTACGGCTAGGTGGCATTAGCCGCCGCCTGATCTAAATGGTACAGCCACATCCATCCATCTATCCACCGAGAGGAGGAAAGAAGTGAACATTATGTGGATGCGCCGTCAGGCGGAGTGTCCACGCCGAAATTATTTTTCTTGCACCGTGATCTGATACTGCCGAAGTGAGTGAGTGAGAACAACTTTATTATGATCCAGTGCAGACGCTGAGGTTGCCGCGCGTCACACTGCTACTCCCACGTGGGGACCGGCAGGTCTAGCCTGACGGCCCTGTCGCGGGCACACTGGACGGCCAGGATTCGGTCCTGAAGTTCTGGGCTGTGCAGAAGCGCATCCCACTCGAGTTTGCTATAAGTCGGTCCAAGTGACCCGCACTCCCAGAGCATGTGTGAATGTAGCGGTCTGCCTGCAAGTGGCGCAGGCGGCATCGGGTAATTTGTGAGGATAAATATCATTTAGGTATGCTAACGACAGGTACGAATGGGTTTGAAGTAAGCGCAACGAGACAGCCTGTGCTCTCTTGAGTTTTTTATGTGGCATTGGCAATGCCCGCCTCGCCATGTAGTAATACTTGGTAATCTCGTTGTGTCTAGTAGGTGTCTCATTATGTCCCACGTTGTCGACACTGGAGCCGTCGCCCAGGTCAAGAGCAGCGCAGCCAGTGACCGCGCGCGCTGCTGTGTGGGCCGACTCATTCGGGCTCAGTGCAACGCCGTTTACGGAGCCGACATGCGCGGGGAACGAATGCATGGTGTGAGGGACAATCGTATCGCTGGTGGAGCTGTTCAAGATCCTGGCTGCCTGTGTTGATATGCGGCCCTTTTGAAAGGCTGTGACTGCAGATTTGGAGTCACTGTACACCTCTTCGCACCGACTATTTAGCATAGCGAGTGCGATGGCCACTTGTTTGGCCACCTGGGGGTTCGTTGTGCGTACCGTAGTGCAGTTCGTAGTCGAGCCCGTATGGTCCACGACCACAGCTGCGAACTTTTTGCCGTCTCGATATGATGTGACGTCAACGAAACTTGCATTTACGCTACCTTTTCCCAGTTGCTTCAGTAGAGCCATCGCCCTTGCCCGACGACGTCCCTCATTGTGTACAGGGTGAGTGTTGCGGGGTATTGAGGCAACAATGATGTTTTCCTGTATATGTTTTGATATACGCACGCTATTTGTTTCCGGCTCTATAGGGTTAAAACCTAGCTCGCCAAGTATGCGCTGACCAGCCGTCGTAGTGGACAAGCGAGCCAGCTGCCACCGTTGCTGCGCTTCCGCTATCTCGGCAGCAGAGTTGTGCACACCGAGCGCGAGCAAGTTCTTGGTGTGTGTGCGTACAGGAAGCCCCAGTGCCTTCTTGACGATCTTTTTGATAATCACGTCGAGCTTGTCCCACTCCGACCTAAGCCAGTTGTGCATGGCAACGATGTAGGTAAAGTGGCAGAGCACAAACGCATTAATCAGCCTTAACAAATTGTCTTTCTGAAGGCCTCTATGCCTCCCGGAGACTCTTTTAACGATTCGAAAAGCGTTGTCAGTCTTGGCGACAATCTTCCGCAGAGCGGTGTCGTTGCCACCCTTCGCTTCAATGAGCATGCCGAGGATCCGAATGGTGTCTACTCTCGGGATTTCGACCCCGTCACTCGTGTAAATCTGTATATCGCTTTCTTCGACGGGTTTCCATCCCTTAGGTCAGGCACCTCGTTCTTTTCTATAGAGAATGAGCTCCGAGCATCTGAGTCCCGTTTGGCGCAAGTACGATTCCACATCAGCGACTGCTTCTTGAAGAGCATCTTGCACCCGGCCTTTGTTGTCGCCAACACACCAGATTGTGATGTCGTTGGCGCAGATGGTATGCTTGATGCCGTCCATGCTAGCCAGTTTTTTCGACAGTCCGATCATGCAGAGATTGAACAGCACCGGAGATATCACAGACCCCTGGGGCGTGCCTCGATGTGCGAGTGGTACGTCCTCAGAAAAGAAGTTCCCGATGTGCAGCCTCGCTTTTCTTCCAGACAAGAAGGACTTCATGTAGTTGTACAGCCTGGGCCCAAGCTCGAGGTTCGCCACAGTCTTCAAGATGAATTCGTGCTTGATGTTGTTAAATGCCTTCTCTAGGTCTAGGCCAAGAAGAGCCTTTGTATCTCTAGAGTATCCATTAAGGACTTGGTGCTTAATGAGCAGCATTGCATCCTGCGTTGAAAGGCCGGTACAAAACCCAATCATATTGTGCGTATAAATCTAATTTCCCTCCAGGTAGTCGTTAAGTCTGTCGAGAATCACATGCTCTGCCACCTTGCCCACGCACATGAGGGAGATGGGGAGAAGATCCTCAATGCTAAGAGACTTTCCTGGCTTGGGAATCAGTATGGTGTCAGCTAGCTTCCATTCCTCAGGAAACCTTCCCGTTTTTCATGCTTCATTGATGAAACCAGTTAGACGTTCTATGGATGTGTCGTCGAGGTTTCTGAGGGCTCCGTTCGTGATCCCGTCTGGCCCTGGTGCCGACTTGCGATTGAGCATTCGTATCACTTTCCTGATTTCAGCCTCTGAAAAGTCTTCGTCTAGTTCAAGTAGAGGAGGGCCGCAATACTCTAGGAACACGCCGTCTTTGTCCTCTCGTTCGACCGGCCGGTACTTGGAAACTAATCGGGTAACGAGTTCTTCAACCCCCTGTTCTTTGGTGGCTTCGTGAAGGGCACGGGCTAAAGTGTGTCTCTGGTTGGCTCTAGTGCTGTGCTCGTCCAAGAGGTGTTTCAGAAGGTGCCAGGACTTGCCATTTTTGATTTGACCGTCGACAGACTTGCACAGCTCGTCCCACTGCTGTTTGCACAGTGTGTCGCAATGTGGTTCGACTTCTTTGTTCAACTTTGATATTCTTTGCCGCAGCCTATGGTTGTGCATCTGCTTCTTCCATCGATAAAATAGAGCTGTCTTGGCTTTAAGCAGGTTGGCGAGCCTACTGTCCATCTTCTCCACATTTAAATCTGTCTTTATCTTCTTGGTGGCAGCGGTGGTATCTCTGCGGATGCCCTTGCACCATTCCTCGAAATTGTCAGGAGCACTGGCTTTTGTACCGCAAATGCTGCGAAAAAGATCCCAGTCAACCACCGTGAACTCTCGGACTCTGACTCTGCTACAGTCCACTATAATCGAAGTTAGCAGAACGTAGTGGTCGCTGCCGAAATCCATGGCGGTGTTGGCCCATGTAGTCTTTTCAACATTCTTGATGAAAGCGAGGTCTGGCGTCGTGTCTCTGGTCGCAAAGTTGCCTATCCGCATAGGAAAACCCTTATCAGTGATTAAGGTAAGGTCTAGTTCGGTGGCGTCCTGCCAGAGGTCACGACCTTTTCTCGTCTCATACACGTATCCCCATAAGCCATGTGGGGCATTGAAGTCACCAACTAAAACAAGGGGCCGAGGACCGGCTAATTCAACTGCCCTCTCGAGCAACGTCTTGAACTGCTGGCGCCTGTGCCTGGAATTACTGTAGACATTCAAAACAAAAACACTGTTTTTCCGCTGATTACAGCGAGGTGTGTGAAGTAGGATCTCTACCATTACATATTCCATATTGCATCTGGCCATCTGCAAGTTGTGGGCGACGTGTGTCAGCTTTTTACATATTAGTGTGCAGACACCTCGTCCTCCTGAATGGCCAGGGACTGCCCGGTAACCAGAAAGGGACGCTGCAGAGGCTATAAGGTCTCTTGAAGGGCTATAAACTGAGGTTTCGTCATTATTGTTCTAAAGTACTGCTGCAGGAGTGCTCTTTTACCAGAATACCCCCTGCAGTTCCATTTCCAAATACAGACAGTGTCTTTATCGTTATCTATTATGGATTCTACTTCGATCACCGCCCCGGGGGGCCAGTGTGGCTCGAAACATCCATTCCTCTTCGTAATTAGCTGCTGGGCTATCGACGTGTACGGGAATGGTCATTTCCACGTTGCCAGGCAACGCAGCCTGTGGCGCAGATTTAGGCAGTTTGGTGTGATTTTCTAGTGCAATTATGCACTCGTTCACTGCCCTGAGCCCCTCTACTGGTTCACTGAGTACAGCCTGCATCTGCCTAACTCTCCGTGAGGCTAGCTTCACACCCTGCCACCATCTTAATATTCTCTGTAATTGTAACCAGCGTTTGCTTAATCTCCTCGACTTGAGATTCTATGTTCTTAAGCTTGCTTACTACCACTCTGCGTTTGGTTGCCATGGGCTCATCTCCAATAGGAGCCGGAACCGGTGTATCGGTGGTTTCGTCTTTAGTATTCCTGTACATCGTGTTCAGCATTCTTTTAAACTCCGCCATTTTATTTGCCATTTTAGTAAGCGTATCCTTAAGCTCGGCGTTTTCCTTTTTTCAATCGTAATATTTCCGCGTCTCTAGCATGCTCTGGGGACGGGTCGCATTGCATGGGTTGTTCGCTGTCATTACTATGAACCCTGTTGGCCCAAGTTAGGTTTGATTTGCCCCTGCTCTGGCCCTCGGTGGCGTGGACTGCCCCAGACAGCTGGAGTCCCCATGCGTGCCCGCAGTCTGCCCTGGGCGAGGGGTCCGGTCTGGTGCTCGGTGCGTCAGTCTTTTCCTGGCCAGGTCCGAGATCGGATCCGGAACGGGCACGGGAGCTGGGACATGGTCTGGTGCCACCCCTGGATTGAGACCGTGTCCTGGACATAAAGCGGGCCCCGGATCTCGAACGGAATCCGAGACGCAACCTGGACGTGGAACGACTCCGGCAGCTGCCTCTGGTTCTGGATCTCCCTAATGATTGAATCGGCCTCCAGGAGCCGATGGTCCGGGCTGGCCTTGCTGATGACAGTTGTTGAGCTCGAGGAAGCCATCGACATTGACAAATGGAGACCTCCCCTGAGGGGCGCGGGCCCTCAGGCCTCGCCTGCAGCTGACGACATAGGGTATCTGATATCGGTGCTGGCATTCCCTGGATGCGGTGAGGTGCTTTGCGCCACGCAAACTGCATATTGGTTCACAAACATGATTTTCTTCTTGCTGGATAGCTTGTCTGCAAACCTTGCAGACTGAAGCGTCGGGCGTCGGGCAGGCGTCAGAGCAGTGTCCTAGTCGGCCGCAGGCATAGCAAACATCAACTTGCTTCCTGTATAAAGTGCACTTGATGAGGGTGCCGCCGTAGGAAACGTAATTGGGAACCTTCTACCCGTCGAACAGCACTATGATGATGCCAGTATTCTTGATTCTTTTTGCTCCGGGGGCCGGTGGATTTCTCGCGTTGACAATCTTCCGGTCGATGGCTCCTGGATCATCACTAAGAGGGATACCATGGATGACTTCCTTGCAGGTGGAATGCGGAGCAGCCACATACGCACTGACTTCGTGGCGTTTTTTGGCCACCGTAGTAGCGTCAACTTTAACGTAGCACTTTTACATGGCTTCTGGCACGACAGACACGCCAGACTTGCTAATACACAGACCGCCTCTCGGCCTCTCGACGACCTTACTTTCTTCCCATGGCAGCGGTGACATCTTGCTTTTCCTAAGGTCTTTTTTGGCATCTATGAAGCTGTGACGGCCGGGGGTAGGTTCTTGAGCGTTCGTCTTAGACGCCGGCGTTCCGGCGCCAGCAGCTCTACTGGCTTTCCTCACTTCCAATCGTCTTTTAGTCATCGTAATCCATCCGGAATCTTTGTTATTCTGTTCAGTGTCCCCCGGGATCTTCGATGATTCATCTTATTTATTTGTTTATTATTTATTCACAATACTGCTAATCTCCAAAGAGACCATGGCGGGTGGGCACTACAGTATACAGTTACAAAGAGCACTTAACACTTTCAGGATCGTAAATTGGTAAATAATGTGTAAAAATACAAATCAGCAACCTTGAAGCATACAATCAGCACTTATGCACGCCATACACACCAAATACAAGTGAATGCTGGTTTGCATGTCACAGAAAAGCAGACATATCAGGACGCTAAAAGACGTTATTTTCAATTCTTGATAAGAAATCGCACAATGACTGGGCATTAGTGGTGAAAGGGGTTCGTGGATAGCAACTGGAAAAAAAGAGTAGTTAAACGCATCATTGTTACATTTACAATCTAATAGAGTATTTGTATGTTGGTGCCGGGTAGCTCGTGTTTGCGAATATTCAACGTAGTTTGAGACATCTATTTTGAAATAATTATGTAGGAGTTGATAAAGAAATTTCAAACGTGCCTGCTTCGCCCGTGTTTCGAGCGTGGGAAGCTCAGAAACAGCTAGAAGGGTAGTGGATGAATTAGCCAGTTTAAATTTGTTATGTATGAATCTTATGGCCTTCCTTTGTACCTTTTCTATTTTTTTATGTTAGTCACGGTATGAGGAAACCATACAGTATTTCCATATTCAAGGATTGGCCTAATGAATGTTTTGTAGGCTAGTAGTTTCGTCGAGGTGGGTGCCAGATGGAGCGATCTGCAAATAAAAAATAGTTTTTGCATAGCAGAAGAAGTAACATTGTCAATGTGAGCGTCCCACTTTAGATCTGATGTTATTGTTAAGCCTAGATATTTATGTCTGTGTACATTCGTGAGAGCAGCACCGTTTATGTTATAGCGAAAGTTAGAGGGTTCTTTTTTCCGTGTTATCGTCATGCATGCAGATTTTTTTACGTTGATTGTCATCTGCCAATGAGAGCACCATTCTGCAACGGTATTAAGAGACTTGTTGAGAGAGAGGTGATCTTGTTGATTGTTAATTTCTCGATAAATGATACAGTCGTCTGCGAATAACTTTATTTTACTATCTATATTAGTAGTTATATCATTTATATAAACGAGAAATAACAAGGGTCCAAGCACGGAGCCCTGGGGCACTCCTGACGTCACTGGTACTGTGCCTGATGCAAAATGTTCAAAAATAACAAACTGGGATCTATTAAACAAGAAATCTTGAACCCAAGCGATAATTTCTCCATCTCCAATAAGGCTTCTTAATTTAGCTATTAGCTTTGTATAACAAACGCAATCAAATGCCTTGGATAGGTCGAGTAGGATTATGTCGGTTTGGCGGTGATTGTTAATGCCTAGCACGAGATCGTGTATTACTTCGGTTAACTGTGTTATGGTGGATAAACCTTGGCGAAAACCATGCTGGTTATTGGACAGAATGCCTTCTTGTTCAAGAAAAACGGTTAAATGTTTTAGAATGATATGCTCAAGTAGTTTACATGCCGTGCTGGTTAGCGATATTGGTCTGAAATTTGTTTCAATAGATTTATCTCCTGATTTGTGTATCGGAATAATTTTTGCTATTTTCCAATCTTCTGGTAGTTTGGATGTTGAGAGGGATTTCCAAAAAATAATCCCCAGGTATCTGCTGCACCACTGTGCGTATCGTTTAAAAAATTGATTTGGTATATTGTCCGGACCACAGGCTTTTTTGGTGTCTAGGCCAAGCAGAAGATTAAGAACACCGGTGTCTGTGATAACGAGTGGCTGGATAGTGGGACCAGGCCGCGGATGTAAGTCCGGCATGACACCATTATCTTTAGTGAAGACAGAATGGAATAATTGGTTGTATCTGTTGACTTTATCTTTTTTTTCAATGGACGAAAGCTTAGTTGTGAGTGTGTTTTTTTGGCGGAAGTGGTTCCAAAATCTATGTGGGTTGTTTTTTAAGAAGCTGGTGAGTACAGTGTTGAAATAATGACTTTTCGCTTCTCTGGATTTCTGTTTAAAAGTTTTTACTGCAAGCGCTAGCCTGGAAGCGTTAAATGGGTTGGTGCCTGGTACCTTGTTTGCCTTCCGAATCCTTTTGAGTTGGCGTTTTGCATGTATTATTTCACGTGTAATCCATGGGTTATTTTTTAACGGTTTTTTTAACCGCACAAGAATAATATGTGTTACACAGTGCGACACTATATCTTTGAAACACAACCAGACACCGTTTACATCAGAGAAGGAATCTGAGGCCAATTCCGAAAACACTGGGAATTTATGAGCCAAGTAGGTTTGTATGGAAGCGTCATTTGCTTTGTCAAAAATTAATTATGGTTTGCGCTGCCGTTTGCATCGGTATTGAACAATCTAGCGGTAATACACACATCGGTATTCTGTGATCTGATATCCCTTCATTTATTTCAACCTGTGTTTGTTCTAAAAGGAAGTTATTACTCAACAAGATTAAGTCAAGTACACTGCGACACTCGCCTTGTACCCTTGTGGGGCATTCCACAATCTGGCGCAGGTTAAAACTTAGCATCATATCGACAAGTGCTTCTGAAGCCTTTGTCGTGTACTGCATGGTAGCCCAGTTAAAGTCGGCAAGGTTGAAATCCCCCATAAGAATAACCCGGCACTTTCCAGCATGTTGGTGCAAATACTCTTGTATGGCGGTTATGCATTCGTGCCCACATCCGGGGCTTCGATAGATGGAGCCAACAACTATACTTGTGCTTTTGGTAATAATTTTACAAAAAACTGCCTCAGCATCTGCTACTTCTGGAAGTATGATTAGTGGGATTGATTTCTTTATTACTAACGCCACGCCTCCACCACGTGACTGGTGGTGTTTTCTAACAAGTACATAATTTGGGGGAGCAACTTCATGACTCGAGATGGATGCCGATAACCACGTTTCGGTAACTGCCACTATATCGGGTTCTCGATCGAGTAGTAGGCTTTCAAATGGCTGTACCTTATTCAAGATACTGCGGGCGTTTATGTTCAATAACGTTATTTTTTCTTGCGCTGGCTTTGGCGCGTTGCGGGCCGGCTTGCTTCGTTTTTTCTTTGTACAACTTTGTCGTACTTCTCTATTTCTACCCTTTCGTGCTTTTCGTCATCCCAGGTGAACACACGGCTGTTAATGAACAGCTTATTATATGCTAACGACACTTTATCTTTATTTTCGCGGTTTCGCTTAGCACTGTCCCAGAGTTTTTTTCTGGTTTCTCTGAGTTTTCGGCAAAATTCCTCTCCTATAGAGAAATCTGTGCCCTTCAGTTTAAAGCCATTTTTTAGTACCGCAGTTTTTTCTCTGGCATCAAGTAATTTAAGTATGACTGGCCTTGTCTTGTTTGGTCCAACTCTTCCTAAGCGATGAATGCGCTCAATGGCCACAGGTTCAAGTTGAAGAATTTTTGTAATTATGCCGTCATTGACTGCCTGTTCTAGGGTTTCACTTGTTTCTCCTTCCGGTTCCGGTATGCCGTAAACGATTAGGTTTGACCTCCTGCTGCGGTTTTCCAAGTCGTCTATTCTTGCTTCAAGGCCCCTGATTACCCCCTTCATAGAAGCCATTTCTTTGTGGCATGCCGCGACTTCAGCCTCAAGTTTTGTAATTAGGTCAAGCTTGTTATCAATATCCGAGAGTCGCTTTCTTTGATATCCTTAATGTCTGCAGCGATTTCCGTCAGTTGTTTAGCAATCTTTTCGAGCTCGGGGCCGGGATTGCTTTCGATATCTCCAACCATTAACAGTAGTTTCTTGAAATATGTCATGCATGATTCATGCACAGTGCAATACTGCCAAGGGCACGGCAACACCAGCAAGAAACGGTCACTTAAGCGGTTGCATTTTCCATATTGCTTCCTCACCTGAAAAATGTAGACGAACGGGCAATTTGTGAGCCGCATGTCGACGATGCCACCGTGCCCAGTGACAGGGGGTTTCCTGAGGAACGCATATATAGTCCCGGACAGCGCAGACGCCAGGTGGCGCTCCAGGGCAGATGTGTGGATGCATGTGCCGGTAAGCTGATGCAGTCGATAGTCGAAGAAGATCCGTGTCGGCAGCGTCGGCACGTGGTCGCTCTTTGCACGCTGGTCCAGCGCAGTCGCAGTCGCCCCGATTGTTCCGAGGCCCACATCGCCTGCGCTGTGCAGCAGGCCGAAGACGAACTGAAAAATGTAGACGAGCGGGTAATTTGTGAGCCGCATGTCGACGGTGCCACCGTGCCCAGTGACAGGGTGGTTCCCTGAGGAACGCATATATAGTCCCGGACAGCGCAGACGCCAGGTGGCGCTCCAGGGCAGATGGGTGGACGCATGTGCCGGTAAGCTGATGCAGTCGATAGTCGAAGAAGATCCGTGTCGGCAGCGTCGGCACGTGGTCGCTCTTTGCACGCTGGTCCAGCGCAGTCGCAGTCGCCCCGGTTGTTCCGAGGCCCACATCGCCTGCGCTGTGCAGCAGGCCGAAGACGAACTGAAAAATGTAGACGAACGGGCAATTTGTGAGCCGCATGTCGACGGTGCCATCGTGCCCAGTCTTCCGATGTGTAGGCTCATTTCGCGCTTGCTTTCTGCTTGAGGCGGCGCTGCAAGTTTCGAGCCGATTGTCATTCTCCGCATGACTTCGCATTTGTTGCTATAGCAATTATTCATTTGCCCTTGCGGCAAAAGAATGCACAAAATCTCTCAACTATCATTGTGAAGACGCGTTTCATTTTTGTGTTGTACCGATTCCTAGAAAGAGCAATCAGCCACATTTTTTCTTAACGCTCTCACGCATAAATTCCAAACGAGTGTTCTCGTCGTTTCTGCTTTGACTCTCGATCACCTGTGGTGCATCTGCACATACCGCGACCCGTGGTGTCAGCCCAAAAAGAAAACATTCGACAACAAACATGAGAAAATTTTCACGTTAAACGTGTCATGAAGAGACGTACATATTCATCAAACCTTCTTACTTTCCTTTTACACCAAGTTGAGTAAGCGATCATCAGAGCATACAGACATAGGCGGCTAGATAAATAGTGAAGAGACTTCGTTTTGCCAAGAAATAAAATATTAGCAACGATTAGAAACAGCAAAACAAGACTATTATGCAGAGTAATGTCGCTGCTTCAAGATGTGTTTTCTTGACCTTGTTAGGAGGTAAGGGCTATTTCTGATTGCTTCTACGTTATTATTATTGTCATGCATTGAGGCAGCACTAAATAATGCAATGCACGTCTATATTTAAGGAGAAGAAACAGCACAGCACAAGAGAAATAAAACTTGGTTGCATTTATTCTGGTGCAGTGTCATCATGATTTCAAGCTGTGAGCTATGAATCAGCAAAGTACTGCGATTCAACTCGATGGCACAGGTCGACAAGATTCTTAAATACACTGACAATCTGGCCCAACCGACCATCCAGAAGCTCCGTCGTCATTAGGCAATACAGGTGACCAAAGGTCAGTGCATCCAGTTCACTCGGCCTGCAAAAATAAACCATCGGCAGGATTAATCAAACATTTGCAGCACTCAATGAAACTGAATGTTGTCAAGTTCAGAATAGTGAGCACATACACTAAAAGGATGGACGGATGGATAGATGGATGGATGGATGGATGGATGGAAGGATGGATGGATGGATGGATGGATGGATGGATGGATGGATGGATGGATGGATGGATGGATGGATGGATGGATGGATGGATGGATGTTGCTGCACCCTTTAGATCGGGGGACGGCTAAGGCCACCTAGCCGTAATACTCAGTGGACTAACCACTAGATACATATTTTTTTTTTCATTTAAATAGTGAAGTTGAGGGCTTCCACTTTGCACTCAAGGGTTTAATTTTCACTTGTGGCTTGACTTTAGCCACCAGTCAGATAACCTTCTTCTAGTTAATTCTACCCGCTTAAAGTCTATTTTTCCCTCCCTGTCCCTAAACCCCAGTGCTTTGAAAAACTCTGCGCCATCATCCTGAACTGTATGATGAAGCTTTTTACAGAACAACATCAAGTGTTCGGCCGTTTCCTCCTCCTCTACACATGCACTGCATATTGTGTCTACCCCTTCATATTAGGCCCGATATGTCTTGGTTCGCCATACTCTCGTCCTGGCCTCAAAAAGTAGAGAACTACCCTGAGTATTAATCGTAGATCCTTTCCTTGCTAATTTCCTGCTTAAAAGTTCGATAGATCTTTAGTGCAGAATTCTTAATCATGCCAATTCTCCACACGTCAGTCTCCGTTCCCTTCACTTTCTTCTTAACCGATAGTTCATTTTGGTTCTGCCACCTGCTGTTTTCCAAGTATTTACCAACCAATTTCCTAGTTCGCTTCCTTCGTTTTGTATCAACATTCTTCATGTACAAGTAGCTGAAAACCTTCCCAGCTCAACGCTTCTCCCCCATTTCTCGCAATCGCTTCTCAAATTTAATCTTGCTGCTAGCTTCCCTGCCCTAAAATGATGTCCATCCCATATCACCTTGTACTCCCTGGTTTGGTGTATTCCCGTGAGCTCCTAAAGCAAGCCTACCTATTCCACGTTGCTTAATTTCTAATCTTGCTTGAACTTCTGATCTCATGCACAAGACCGCATTGCCGATCGTCAGACCAGGAACCATGACCCCTTTCCATATTCCTCTCATCACATTATACCTATTGTAACTCCACAGTGCTCTACTTTTCATCACTGCTGCATTCCTGTTACCTTTAGTCGTAACGTACAACTCGTGTTCCCTTAGGTGCTCGGTCCCATTGATTATCCATACGCACAGATATTTGTATTTATCTGTTATCTCTAGCGTGACTTCCTGTATCCTAATCTCACAACCTTGATTATCATTAAAAATCAGGACTGCTGATTTTTCCTTACTGAATCTGAAATCTAACCTATCTCCCTCATTACCACAGATGTCCACCAATCTCTGCAAATCTTCCTTGTTGTCGGCCATTAGCACTATATCAGCTGCGTACATTAATGCTGGCAGTGCCTGATCAATGAGTTTTAACTGTTTGACTAAAGAGAGGTTGAAGCCAAGTCCACTTCCCTCTAATTTGGCCTCTAATCCTTGTAGGTACGTCATAAATAACAAGGGTGACAAATACACTTCTGCCTAAGCCCCCGTTTTACTTCTGTAAGCTTGGATACCTGTCTTTCCCACTTTATAACTGCCTTGTTACCTTTATAGATATCCTTTAAAAAATTAGTGACTCCATCTTCCACACCTAGTGTGTGCAGTATTCCCCACAAGTCCTCTTGAACCACGCTATCATATGCTCCCTTGATATCCAGAAATGCTGGCCACAGGGGCCTGTGTTCCTTTTCCGTTATTTCGATGCACTTCGTCAGTGAGAACAGATTGTCTTCCAACCTCCTGTGTTTCTGAAACCCATTCTGCAGTTCACCCAGTGCTTTCTCATCCTCTATCCATGCCTGCAGTCTTTCCTTTATAATCTTTATCGCCAGCCTGTAGACCACTGATGTCACTGTTATAGGACGGTAGTTGTTTATGTCAGCTTTGTCCCCCTTTCCTTTATAGATCATGCTCATCCTGCTAAGTTTCCATCCATCGGGGACTTCAGCATCGATTATTGTTCTGCTGACTGCCTCTCTCAAAGTCTGTTTAGACTTCGAACCCAATGTCTTTATCAGCATAATTGGAATGCCATCTGGGCCTGTTGATGTACTAGTGTTGATGTACTACTTTAATGTACTACAGAAGTTAGCTGACGTTCACGCCACCTGGGAGTGACAACATAAACCACAAATAATGCATTTAGTAGTGGGCATGAAGATCAACAGGTGGCATGACAATCTGCTCACTCCACACAAGGAGACCAATGACATGTTTGGATTTCGATACATGGAGCTTATGGGGAGTTTAGCAACTCATATGATTGAATAACTCTGTTCCCTGCAAGTTTACTTAGACATAAATAAAACACCATAAGACAAACACGCACGATGTTTGTTTGCACCGGTATGTTGCCACGGGATCCTGTTCCAGATGAAGCGCAGCGTAGCGTCCCCAATGTTTGCTGCAATCTGCAATCTCTCTTCACCAGCTCAGGGCTCAGAACAAATACAAGTGGCACAAATTGTGTATCGTAAGCTCACAATAATATTTGCGGCATGACAGACCACCACACATAATTCGAATTTACTCTGATGAAGGGAGACCCACACAGCCAACAGTACTCAGCCCAGTTCGAAGTGAAGGCGGCCATGTTAGGCATGTTCTCCGTCGGCTGGGTCCGCGGCTAGAGTGTAGTCTGGCGCATGACGTCACCTGAAGTGCGCTTCTATTGGTGGAGGCTCATGTACATCTACCTTCACGGACGAAGGAAAGGTAGGAGAGGCCCTGACGTCACTAGTTGTGAAGCTGCGATGAAGCCGAAAGTCGGCCTTATTGACTGGGCAAGTTCTCCTCTCTTGTTTATCATCATCATCATCATCAGCCTGACTACGTCCACTGCAGGACAAAGGCCTCTCCCATGTTCCGCCAGTTAACCCGGTCCTGTGCTTGCTGCTGCCAATTTATACCCGCAAACTTCTTAATCTCATCTGCCCACCTAACCTTCTGTCTCCCCCTAACCCGCTTCCCTTCTCTGGGAATCCAGTTAGTTACCCTTAATGACCAGCGGTTATCCTGTCTACGTGCTACATGCCCGGCCCATGTCCATTTCCTCTTCTTTATTTCAACTATGATATCCTTAACCCCCGTTTGTCCCCTAATCCACTCTGCTCTCTTCTTGTCTCTTAAGGTTACACCTACCATTTTTCTTTCCATTGCTCGCTGCGTCGTCCTCAATTTAAGCTGAACCCTATTTGTAAGTCTCCAGGTTTCTGCTCCGTAGCTAAGTATCGGCAAGATACAGCTGTTATATACCTTTTTCTTGAGGGATAGTGGCAATCTACCTGTCATAATTTGAGAGTGCTTGCCGAATGTGCTCCACCCCATTCTTATTCTTCTAGTTACTTCAATCTCATGGCTAGGCTCTGCGGTAATTACCTGCCCTAAGTAGACATTGTCTTTTACAACTTCAAGTGCGCTATTACTTATCTCGAAGCGCTGCTCCTTTCTGAGGTTGTTGTATATTACTTTCGTTTTCTGCAGATTAATTTTAAGACCCACCTTTCTGCTCTCCTTGTCTAACTCCGTAATCATGAGTTGCAATTCGTCCCCTGAGTTACTCAGCAATGCAATGTCATCGGCGAAGCGCAAGCTACTAAGGTATTCTCCATTAACTCTTATCCCTAACTGTTCCCATTCTAGGCTTCTGAAAACCTCCTGTAAGCACGCGGTAAATAGCATTGGGGAGATTGTGTCCCCCTGCCTTACACCCTTCTTGATTGGTATTCTGTTGCTTTCTTTATGAAGCACTATGGTAGCAGTTTATCCCCTGTAGATTTCTTCCAGAATGTTTATATATACTTCATCTACGCCCTGATTCCGCAGTGTCTGCATGACGGCTGATATTTCTACTGAATCAAACGCCTTCTCGTATTCTATGAAGGCTATGTATAGTGGTTGGTTATACTCTGAACATTTCTCTATTACCTGATTGATAGTATGAATGTGGTCAATTGTTGAGTAGCCTCTTCTAAATCCTGCTTGTTCCTTTGGTTGATTGAATTCTAATGTTTTCTTTACTCTTGTTTATATCCGAATGCAAAGCAGAAGGCACGACTTTCTCTCCGGCTCGGAAAGCACGTGAGCTGCGCAGCACACGTTTTGTGACGATCCGAAACTAATGGAACGGGGCTCAACACTCTGGGCCAGCTCGACACCATTTCTACAGAAGTTTCATTTCAATATCTGACAGCCATTTCATGCAGAAGTTTCATTTGAAAAGCAAGTTGCTAGCTGATGACCATATGTTCGTGCAAGTTGATGAAGAGCCAGCAATTAGTGTGCTCACTGAATCTGACTACCTGTGGAACATTCTGACTGGTAAAGTTATCTACAGCACGAAAGTTCGAGGGCTTGCAGCCATCAACACTGCTTCGGTTGCATGCTGCAAAGACCGATTCATCAGAGAGGCGCTATCGACCGCAGCACTAACTCAATGGTGTATGTTATGCGAGTCAACATCAGTGAAGATGAAGACCAAAGGACTTTGCAAATTTTACGATCTTTTTGGGAACTGCAAACAATAGGCATTGATGACATTTGTGAATCGTCTAGAATCAAATCCCTGGATCACGTCAGAAAGACCAGCCGGAAGTCCAACGCCAAATATTCTGTCGTTTTGTCATGAAAAGAGGCATGCAAGCACCTCATCGGTGACAATCGCGACATTTATTTCAACCATCTAGTGAACAAACTATCCGGAAAAGGTCGTTTCCTTGACCGTTATGATACAGTTGTACAACAGTATATGTTGCATTATCATGTAGAAGTTATGCCAAAGGATGTCATTGATAACCATCCGGTTTACTACATGCCACACCGGAAAGTCATCAAAGAAGAGTCACTGACCACCAAACTCTGGGTTGTGTTTGACGCGTCAGCTCATACACCAGGGCTACTCTATCGACTGCCTGGAAAAGGAATGTAACCTAAATGCAGAGCTTCTGCATGTGCTACTTTGTTTGCAATGGTTTTTAATCGCCTTGAATTCGGACATCGAAAAGCCGTTGCTGCAGATCCAACTACATGAGCCAGACGCTTTTCGATTTCTTCGGTTGGACAAGATGCCCAAAGAGGAGAATGCTAATGTTGTCAAGTGGTGCATACTGTGCGTGCCTACTGGGTCAACGTCCAGTACATTTCTGCTGATTGCTACTGTCCATAACTACCTAGACAACACTAATCCTGAAGATGAGAAGTCTGAAAAAGTCATTTTACATTGATGATTTGCTCATTGAATCAGACACCTTCAAAGAAGCCTTGGAAGTATACGAAAGAATGAAGGCAATTATGAATGCCACCAAAATAAATCTCAAGAAACTGAGAATAAAGCACGACACCCAGCAAGAAGTTTTCATGACAAAACATAAGACAATAGATGGAGGCATTAACGACACAAGGGCCATATTGGGCACGCAGTGGAATATAAATTTCGTGATTTGCATTTACTCTTAAGGTATTGGGCCAAGTGACAAATTTTTTTAAAAGCAATATTCACTAGAAATTTTTAGTTTCCAATATAAAACATGACTTTTTACGCACATGTGAGCATTAAGAAGCAAGTCCTAATTTTTGTTCATTTTTCATAATTAAGAATGTCATCGAAAGTATGCCTTGCACAAACATTCCTAACTAAAGTGCCACTCATTAAATTTTTGAATTTTTTACAGGCACATGCAAAAACCATTGGCCTATGCAATGAACCAAAACAAATGAGATCTGATGAATAGTAAAAACATAGTCAATAAATAACCCAAACAGTGCGCACTAGCACCACGGGCACTTTCGTATAACAGGCAGCCATATTGAATCTTGTAGCACGATGTTGCTCATTCAGATTCACTGCCACCATATTTTTGTGATAAAGAAGTATGCCAAGTATTAATGAATAATGTTCATTACCAATACAGCTACGACTGTTCGCTTGAGGAAAAACAACAGACATACAAGTTTCGATATAATCAACAAAAAGAGCTAGAAACAAGTGAAACAGAGTTAAGTCTAAATAAATTATATATATATATATTTTTTCGAGCCTGTTCTGCAGCATGAGTGACATGACGGGGTACTTTTGCATTACGGTACTTTGAAAAGGCCAAGCTAGAGCCCAATTTGCTTAAAAGTATCACATGTGCTTCTGTTGCCATTATTGAAATAATGGTCCTTGAGTATAACCAACACATGTGTCGCTTTACATCCTAAGCCAGTGAAAAGTTTATGACTTTTATTATTAAAAATTGTATGGTGATTATAGCATTATGAATTTTTTTTTACGACATGTTCGCACTTGATATTGCCACGTTCCGTTTCCCAAGTTTTTGTTATCATCCCAAAACACCAGACGATTCTCAGCGCAAACCGCGCCTGCAGTTTTCGAGAAGGTTCCGGACTGTAGTAGATCATTTCGATAAGATCACGTCCACTGTGCGAACGGTACAGATTGTTCTGGAAGCTACGCCACCGCCAGCAATAACACTAGAACATTCGACGGCAAGAGTATAAATGCTGACACGCTTCGCCGCTTGTCAGTAGTTGATCGACGGCCGACGCTCCGTTCACTGCTATCTGTGCAAGACTGCTACTGTAATCGAACTTTCCGTTTACCGGGCACAGGTTCGCCCAAATAAACAGTTAAATTCCAACACGAAGTCTCCTGTCTTCGGCCACATCACGACCCCGTGACAATATGATAAACAACCAAATACATACTACAGTCAAGCTAATCTTACGATGTATTTCGAAACTGGCACTTTCAGTTTTGTAGGTTATGGGTGGTCTAACATTTTCACTTGTATCTTTTAAAAGAAACTGCATAGACGAAAGCTTTATACAGCAAAATTATGGGCAATTAATTGTGCATTTAGAAAAAAGTCTGTTTTTCCATTTGGCCTCATACCTGAAGTCTGTAATGGAATACTTAACGTTCAGCAAGAAGATTCCAAAAAGGCATATACTGAAGACGGCATCCAGAACCTTGGAGTGCTCTCACCCTTCACAGTGACAGCTAATCTGCTATTTCAACAAGTGCGGGTCTTGTTGCGTGGGACGAAAAGAGACTCGAAGAAATTGGCACACCTTAGGAAAAATGGTGCATAGACGTCCTGCAGCTAGGATCGATTAGAATTTTGCGCCACGTAAGAAGCGGTCTCCAAGGAGTCGCAGATACGGCAGAGCCTCACATTTTCGTGGATGCTGTATCAAACATGCGTACTAATAAGATCAGCACCGTTGCGCAGCAGTGATGCACAGTACGAGCACTTTGACATCCTTGAGATAACAACCACAAGACGCAAAAGGGACTAGATGGTTAAGGCTCAAGTTAACAACTGCAAGATAAAGTTTAAAATTGACACCAGATTGCAAGCAAGCTTGTTGCCTATGTCAATTTATCGAAAACTGCGCAGAGCTGCAGAGTTGAAACTGACTAACTTAGTGTTGCGGGCATATAACGGCAATACCATATCGTGCTTCGGAACATGTACGAAGTAAGGCTTGTAAATACTACAACTACGGTCACGTTTTTCGTAGTTAAGAATGGTCAGCAGGCTATACTCAAATTTGAAGCAAGTGAAGCTCTCGGGCTAGTCAAGCATAGTGTATGCGTCGTAGACAAGGCTGGAAAGGACGAACTTCTGATAAGATTCAGATATGTCTTTGAAGGTCTCAGTTATTTACAGCAGGCGCACAGCATGGTGTTGAAATTTGGGGCAGTGTCAATCGAGCAATCAGCTCGTCGAGTTTCGGTGGTGCTGGAGGAGCTTTTAAAGAAGAAACTTGAACGCATGGTACATGCCAGCCTAATTGTTAAGATGAATGAACCGACAGACTGGGTCAGCTCTTCAGTCCTCGCAAAAAAGAAAGGCTGTTCGCTAGTGGCATGCATGGACCCCCGAGCTGTTAATAATAATAAGTACAGGTGCTCCCAAAACAATTCGGAGCACCAGAGCGGTGGCTGCTCGTCAGCTGAGCACATGGGCGGAAATATACAGTCATGGTCTGCGCATGCATGATATCCCTAGCAAGCAAGATTCGTTCCCTAGTTTATGTATATAGGCATTGCCTTGCGTTAAAAGCATATCGTTTGTTTCTGTTAGCACTGCGACAACACATCCCATCTGTTTTTTTTTCTTGTCTCGCACGACTATCATGCGCGATCAACTGATTTTATTTCAGCTTGTGCATTTCTAATTGCGCAATCTGCAATAACAGCGTGTAGCAAGCAGCGCGGAATCCTGATAAGATCAAAGGAATAAGAATTCAATGGGGGCTAGTTAGTACGGCATCATTATTTTGCTGCGCTAAAAATGCAACAGGAGACGACATGAAAATACAGAAGTTCGCACTTCTGTGTTCTCGTGTCGTACCCTGTTACGTTTTTATCACAGCAAAAGAACGAAGATCGACTTAGTGCAGACATGTTTCCCGTGCTACTAAATGAAAATGTGGCGAGGGGGATATATCACCTATAAAAAGGGTTGCGGAGGCGAAAAGAAAACTGCCTCGTCATTGAACGCGGGCTGGTGAGGGGCCCTTTAAACAAACTTGTGCTCTGAAATGAACTGGAAATGACAAAGACAAGCGGAGAAGAAGGTGACACAGCGGCATGCGTAGGCGAGCGTCGACGGGAAGATGATGGCCACGGCGCTTTTATGTCTCGGCGCTATTCTTTTCGACACCATATAACTGTGCCGATAGCACAGCTCTAGTGAAGAAAGTGCCAAGCACTCTCTCTACTAAATCAGATTGCTCAGGCGGCTACAAAGAGAGTTGGAGACATGGACTTTGCTTAGAACGTTGATTAGGCAAACGGCCGCTGTCGGATGCTGGCGAGTAAACACATAATGAACAAACCAAAAAGCTGTGCACGTGGCAACATGGTGGCCTATCTATGCAGTTTAATACCATGCTTGCACCATGGACAAATATAGGCACGTTGGGTGACAACATCAATATCGCGTACATGCACCATCCAGGTGAACCGCTGCTTTCATACGGCATGGAAGTGACTTGAAGAGAGACTCTTTAAAATCTTTTTTCTCGCCAAGGTACTGCCACTCGCCAGCTATGGCAAACCACAGTTCGTCAGCACTGGCGCCTCCTATATTAACGCGCATGCACGCGCACGCATGCTCTACGGCGTGCATACGCGCGCACAGAGCGTTGAGACCGCATCCGCAAAACGCTAAAACGCACCCAGCTCTATTCTTCTACAGCAAACCAACACCTATTTAGATACTTTGGGGAACGAGCCACGCTTGCTAGGGAAACCACGCACGCGCAGGCACTGGCACTACTTTTTCACCAGTGCGCTCCGCTAACGAGTGGCCACCGCTCCGGCGCTCCAAATTATTTTGAAAGCACCTGTACATAAAGCGGCAGCATTTTTCTCTTCCTAGATGCGAGGATTTAGAACTACGTTTAACCAATGCTGTGTACTTCAGCCGCCTTGCCGTGAACTAAGGCTATCATTAGATACCGCTTGACGAGCGAACTTTGAAGATCTGCACTTTTTCTTTACCGTTCGGGAGATACCGCTTTCTCTGTTTGCCTTTTGGTATTTGTTGCGCAGCGGAGGTCTTCCACCAAACCATGAGTCAAGTATTTGATGGCCTACCGGGTGTACTAGTGTACATTGACGACATCTTTGTATGAGGTTCCAGCAAACTAGAACATGATGAGCGATTAATATAGCAGAGCTGAAAGCTGCTGAGAACGCAAGATTCACTTTCAACGCGTGAAAATGCAAGTTTGGGGTGAAAGAAGTCATGTTTTTTAGTAATGTCACCGGCCAAGCGGGCATATCGCCTGACCCAAAGCTAATCAAAAGCTTGGTGAAAATGCCGGAACCAACGTCTAACAACGATGTCCAGGGCATGCTGAAGGTTCTCAACTACTTCGAAAAATCTGTGGCCCAACAGTCCGAGCAAACGACACTTTTACGTGAGCTTATCGAGTCTCGTTCCGAGTTCCAGTGGACCCCAAGTAATGCACTAGAATGGAAAAACTTAACGCTAGTTTTGACCACCACACCCTTGCATTGCAATCTTTGATCCCGAGAGAGAAATTAAGATAAGCTGCGACGCTTCGAGAGATGGTGTCGGCGCAGCGTTATTGCAAAGCTATAATGGGGAATGGTGGCCTGTAGCATATGCCTGCCGTGTTTTAACCCATTCAGAAAAGAACTATGTGCAAATTGAAAAAGAAGTCTTGGGGATATGTTTTGGCTGTAAAAGGTTTCATGAGTTCGTGTACGGAATAAAGGTGTGAATTGAAATTGACTACAAGCCACGGACATGCCATCGCGGGTGCAAAGATTCTTTTTGCGATTACTGAAGTATGACTTAGTACTGCAGTACATTTCCAGAAAGCAGCTGGTTCTTGCGGACATGTTGTCACGGTCGACAGCGGATTTGGGTGGAGACAAAGCTGGACTTGAAAATGACGTCGAGGTTAATGCGGTGCAGTCCTTAGACAACACGGCAATGCTGCAATCGCAGCGGCTGCTACAGCTGGAAACAGCTCGAGACAGCTATCTGCAGTTGGTAAGGACAAGCTTCGCAAGCGGTCAACCAGTAACAGGTGCACTTAAGCCAATTTTAGCTGTCTTTCGTTAATGCAGTAACGTTGAAGGGTCCTTAATTGAGATGTAATACCAAAGAGTATGCTGAAGGGAGTTCATGCTGATCATCTTGGGCAGCAGAAGTGTAAAGAGAAGGCTCAAACACTTCTATTTTGGCCAAGTTTGAATGTCAACAAAGCAGCACTAGTATAAAGCTGCGCAAGGTGTGGAAAATAGGCATACCTGCAGCCACATGAGCCACTACTTATGCGAGAAGTACCCAAATATGCCTGGTAGGAGTTGATATTTTTCTATATTTTCCCGAGGCCGAAAAGGTGGAAGACACAATCCCAGCAACTAAGATCATATTCTCTAGGTACGGTGCACCATAGATAACGGACCCCCGTTTTCGAGCCATGAATTTGCCAGCATTGCCAAAAGATATGAATTTCGCCATGTCACCTCGAACCCCTGTTATTCGCAGACGATTGGCTTGGTGGAAAAGGGTGTGCAGATTGTGAAGCGAATCCTAAAGAAGACCCTAGAGGTGGGGGAGGACTTCTGGCTGGGCCTTCTAGCCTATCAGTCTGCACCTCTAGAAGGCGGGCGTTCTGCCGGTGAACTTCTGCAAAGAAGGCGACTTCGTTTTAACCTTCCCAATTTTCACAGGGTGTTTCGGGCGAAGGTGACTAAGCACCACCAAAACGACGCAGGAAGGCTTCTGGGCGTACTGCATAAAAAGCTCAACGGTCTGGCTTCAGGATGCTGCAGGTTGGTCACATAAAGCGAAGGTGGTCGCTGACGATGCTCCACAATCCCATCTAGTAAAAACATGAGACCATCGCACGCTGCGGCAAAACTGCCGACATCTACTGGAGACGAAGGAACAGTGTAGCAGTGATGGTGATAACAATGAGTGTCTCACCAGTGTCAACTCCCGTTCACCGTGTCCTACTGCACTATCAGAACCAACTGTGGAAGCTACGGAAGCAACATCTCCAGAAACACCCGAGGGCTCAACACTACCAGCAAGCAACGGCAATTCATTGCCGGGCATGCCATCGTCGCTAGCTCCAAGAAGGTCTACACGTACCAGCCCCCTTAGAGACTGTGCTATGACGAATACTTTAATCAAGTGCCATAAGCTGTGATGAATATTCGTTATTGAGTGTTTCTTTTGTTTGTTTCGTGAGAGAGGATGTATCGGACACGCGTACTAATAAGATCAACGTCGCTGCGCAGCAGTGATGCGCAGTATGTACAGGGCGCTCGCCCGTGCCTTTATATGCTTGGCTCAATAAATGTCATTGTTATTCTTGCACTGACCATCATGCTGCCAGTGTCGTACCTACGTCAGTTACACTAGTCGTACAGATGCTAGGCAGAAAGCATTAGTGCATGTGCTTATCTGAAAGCAATCAACCTGCGAGGCAAGTATACTATTATGCTCACAATGGCAAAACGTAGAGTTGCAACGATCAAATCACTCAAATTGCCGAAGTTGGAGTTAATAAGCGCAGTTATTAGAGCAAGGCTGCAAAAGTAAATCCAATCTGCAAGGGATTTCCGACACTTTCCTTGTCCTATGCAGACATACCCTACCACAGTGTTCAGCTGGATCCAAAGAAGGGGAACAAGCTGAATCAGTTTACCAAGGTAGAGTCAAGATAATTGCAAGTGTAACAGTCACAGAAGAATGGCGTTACTGTCCTGGACAAGAGAATCCTGTCAATTTGATTACACGTGGCATGTCTGCAAAAGCTCTTTCGAAAAACTGCGTCTGATGGAGCGGTTCAGAATGGCTCGAATGAGCGAGTTCGGAATGGCCTAGCGAACCTATCATAGTCTCAAAGAAAAATGAAAAAATAGACCTTGAAACTCAGCCTACAGTGTTTAATGTTCTCATTGAGGCCAAATGTTTAATGTTCTCATTGCTGCTGCTGATCTTTGTATTATTCGCACGCTCATGTGTTCACTTGTGTTCTTCAATAAGTTTCCTGCTTGTGGTATCACAATGCCTACGAATGCCGAATTAGCTAAGAGAATCGAGGACTTCGAGGCAAAATTTGACAGCCGATTGACAAAGCTCGTGGACAGAATTGTGGGTGACGTTACGACGAAGCTTCGAGAGACGGGATTTGATCTCGGTGCTCTAAGTTCAGAGGTTAAAGGTATAGATGCTGCCCTGAAAATGCTTAACGACATTGTAGAGACTGTGCGTACTCAACAACAAGAGCTTTGTTCTACTAACAAAGCTTTGAAAAATGAGAACGAGACTTTCAAGAAGAAGGTGGCGGACCTGGAGCAGTACACTCGGATCAACAACGTCGAGATCAAGGGTGTTCCTTCTTCCCAAGGGGAGGACTGTGTTGCCATAGTGCAGTCGATTGATAACAAAATCGACTGTCCTGTATCAGGCACTGATCTTGACGTTGTTCACAGAGTGCCACTAAGTCTGGACAACAGAATATCGTGGCCCGTTTCTGTTCACGAGAGCAAAAGAATGAGTTTGTTAGGAAGGCACGTAAAGCTCGCTTGAATACACGTGCTCTTGGTTTTTCTGGAGAGGGCACCCATGCTGTCTTTGTTAATGATCACCTCTTGCCGGATAACAAGAAGCTTTTTGCCAAAGCACTTGTTTTCAAAAAAGAGAAACAGTGGGCGTTTCTTTGGACTGATAACTGTCAGATAAAAGCAAGGAAATCTACTGACACCAGGGTATTTCGCATAAAATCGGACATCGACCTGTCCATTATATCCTAGTTATATCATACATTAGCAATTGTAGCATCTATCCAATTGCAGGATGGCGTATATTTCACCGTCTGAACTCTCATAACGGATGTCTCAACCATGTAGGGCGTTAATTCACTTTAACGCTCGAAGTATAAGAAAAAATTATGATAATATTACCTCATTGCTGTCGGCCATTGGTCCCCAGTTCTCTATCATCTGCATCAGTGAAACGTGGCTATGTGAATATGACAGGGACCTGTTTAAGTTTCCTTCCTATTCTTCTGAATACTGTCACCGAATCGACGATGCACATGATGGAGCAGCTATTTTTATATCTTCATGCCTTCACTATCATAGGCGACTGGACTTGGCACTAAGTATTCCTGGTTGCGAATCCGTGTGGATCGAACTTCATGAACCAAATTTTTCGCAAGATAGTAAGAATTTAGTTGTTGCCTGCATATATCGCTCTCCGTCGTCATCTGTCGTGGAGTTCTGCCTAGCTTTAAGAGAGGCGTTGAAAACTCTGTCATTAGAAGGGAAATGGGTGATTATTTTAGGAGATATGAATATCAATCTTCTTGATGACACCAAGGCAAATGTTTCTGAATACATTTCCTGCTTCAGTGGGTATGGCTACGAGTGCCTCATAACTGCACCAACTCGTGTTCCACTTCATGGCAATGGCACTATCATAGATCACATTTTGTCTAACCTCATTAGTCCTCCTGAAGCAGCTGTCATCGAGGTGCCTGTCACGGATCATTATCCTATTTATGCAAGCATAGGCATCTCCAATAATAATAAAATAAGTCGATGCTTCAAGAATATCTTAAATACTGCATCATTCATTAACATCATCGAGCAGTGTGATTGGTCGGCAGTTAAGAAATGCAATAATTCTGAAATAGCCTACCAACAATTTTCCTCTATCATTTCAAATGCAGTCACGGCCGCTTCAACATTAGTAGTAAGCAGAAAAAAGTACCTTGTCCCAATTAGTCCGTGGTTGACACCTAACCTGTTAAAATGTGCGGAAAAAGGATAACTTATACAAAAAGACGAAAAAGTGTCCTTTCAATGTTCACCTTCAAAAGCGCTATAAAGAATATTCAAACACATTAGGAAAGTTACTTAAAGCTGCTAAATTAATGTATTTCGAAGATAAAATAAAGCGAGCCGGAAATGACGTTAAGCAGCAGTGGAAAACTGTAAACAATTTTCTTGGCAGGACTACGGTACATTCAGATATAACCTCGGTTCACTCAGAAAAACGTGTGATCGATAACCCATTTGATATCGCGAACTCTTTTAATGACTCATTCAGCATTGATATTCCTCAGTCGACAGCACCCCTCGAACACACTTGTTCGCGATTACCACATTCATTCTTCCTTTATCCGACGTCACCCGAAAAAGTGTTCACCGTTATCAATAGTATTAGGAATACAAGCGCTGGTCTCGATAAGTTCCTTGCTGCCGACATGAAACTGATAGCTCATTTATTCTGTGATGCATTATGTCATATTATAAATCTTGTATTTGGAACTGGGTTCTTCCCTACATCTCTGAAAAAAGCAAAAATTATTCCCGTTTTTAAAAAAAGACGACAAGCGTTTAATCTCCAATTACCGGCCTATACCAATTATTTCATTCTTCAGTAAGGTCATAGAAAAGCTTTTTGCGGGACGTTTACGGTGTTATCTAGACAAGTTTCACATTCTTTCTAACAGACAGTTCGGTTGCAGGCCCGGTTACTCAACTGAACTCGCCATGATATCGCTAACAGAGGAAATTAAATATGCTATTGACAGCGGTAGTGTTGTTGGAGGCGTTTTTCTTGACCTTTCAAAAGCATTTGATTCTATTTCGCACGACATTTTATTTTAGAAACTAGAATCAATTGGTGTATCTGGCGTCCCACTAGAACTGATTCGTAACTATCCGCATGATCGAGAACAGGTGGTATATGTGTCCGGTACCTTTTCCAACCCTAAAACCATAGACATCGATGTTTCACAGGGTTCGATTTTGGGCCCGCTTTTATTTTTAATTTATATAAACGATCTTCCTCAATGTCTAGCACATTCGTCCTGTATACTCTATGCGGACGATACCACTATATTAACTACAGATAAAGACGTTGACTCGATGTTGTTTAAACTAAATACCGACCTGATAAATATCGTTAAATGGTTCGATAAGAATAAATTTAAAATTAAACGTAAATGCTAAAAAGTCAAACTTCGTTGTATTTTCGTCACCTAATCGAATTATACCTAGGAACCCCTCTGTCTTCGTAAGCGATACTCTAATTCATTCTACCTCTAGTACAATGTTTCTCGGGGTCAAATTAGATGAACATTTAAAGTTTAATTCACATGTTTTAGAGCTTACGCGGAACGCCGCATATGCCATTCGAATATTTCTAAAAGTGCGCCCGTTCTTTCGTTTTGAAATATTGTTGTCACTTTACTACGCTTTCTTTCACAGCAATATAATCTATTGCATTTCAGCATGGGGAAATACGTATACCACTCATTTATCAGCCATCCAACATCTTCAAAACCAAGCATTGAGAATAATAACGTTCAGTGGCTTCATGTCCAATGCATCATCCTTACTCTGTACGCATGGAATTTTATCAGTTCAGAAGCTGGCTAAATATTTTCTCGGCATTCTTATTTACAAATATGTGAATGGAAAACTTCCAATTCCTTTACTACATGCAAGTCAGTTTCCTCAGGCGTCATCGACTCGTTTTGCAAAGGCTAATAACTTCCTTTTACCCAAACCTAGGACTAATTATGGCAAATTTACCACAAAATTTTCATCTGTTTCCCTATGGAATTCTTTACCTTTGGAGATCAAAAATATATCTCCCGAAATGTTTAAAAAAGGCTTGCGTTCGCACTTATTAAATTCTTAATGCATGATATTATATGAATTGAATGTTATTGCATTTTTCTGCTAGTTTTTTGTGCTCATCGGTACACCTTGTATAACTTATGTTCGCTATTTCGTGTTTATCTGTACATTTTGTATATCTTAATTTTTCTATCCTTACCGTAATAATGCTTGATATTATACAGAGTGAATGTTATTGCATTTTCGTGTTAGTTTTTGCATGCTTTGCTGTACATTTTTTATAACTTACGTTCGCCATTTCGTGCTTATCTGTACATTTTGTATATTTTAAATTTTCTTTCCTTACCACTCTTTACTGTTGCGTTGTATCTCTCATGTATGATTTTATAGGAGGTCTCACTCACAGTCTCGCGACTTTGAGACCTCCTTCTGTATTTGTACATAACACATGCACTTGTATCACTTGTATTTCAATTCTGAATAAACTTGTAAACTTGCAAAAAAAAAAGAAAAGATGACACATTCATGAATCTGACGAGATTCAGTGACTTTCAGAAGTTAATATGCGTCACAGCAATGCAGTATTATGTTTTCTTGAAAAGTGCCGACAAGAGCGAGAAACTGCTCAAGGCAGCATTTTTGCAGCAGAAATGAGAAACAACGAACAATTATGGCTTTTTTGAGTGCAGAAAGAGGTGTTCAAGAAAGATATTCGCAAACTGTTGCGCGAAAAAGCGGCTAACAAGAAGTCCGCGCTGATAGATTTACATTCATACATTGGTCCCAAAGGAGAACTTCGCATCAGCGAAAGACTTCAAGAGTTGGACGGCACTTACGACGAGAAGTATCCCGTTATTCTGCATGTCGACATGAGTTTACGCGATTAATCGTGACAGACGCACACTACAGTGCTTTACATCATAATGTGTCAAGCACAACGATGCAGTGCAACAACAGTCTTGGTGACTCAAGCAAGACGAGAGGCTAAAAAAATAATAACAAATAATTAAATCCTGTTTTTCATGCAAAAGATACAGTGAGAAACTTCTACTGATGTCACTACTTCTACTGATGTCAAGTATGCGCCTATACTCTTAGACAGAATGAGAATGTTTTGATCGTTCAAAGTGATAGGCGTATACTTTGCAATCCCGCTTTAAGCCAAGCAAAGGAAGCCGGAGCCAGGCACCACTTTTTACTTGTGCGAGAGTGGTACATCTTGAACTGATAAGTGGCCTGTCATCAGCGATTATTCTCCTTGTGTTACACAGATTTCTATCACGAAGAGGAGTTTCTCTTACTCTGACAATGCCGTGGCATTCAAGAGGGTTTCGCGATACTTGCCAAACACCATCATGAATGGATCTTTCCTTGCATCGAATGGAAATGGAATGGAATGGAATGAACCATCCTCCCCATCATGGTGCACTATCCTCCCCACCATGGTTCACTATCCTCCGCACCATGGTGCACCTACTGCACCATGGTGGGGAGGGTGGTGGGAGAGATTGGTGCGGTCAGTGGCAAGACACTCAATAACAAAGAGCTAATAAGAATGCTAGAGGTAGTGGATGTTGAGGCCACTGACATGCATGGACACAAAAGAACCTGCTCCGATCTGGCCAGTCAACTTCTTAGTCAGAAAATCTCAATTGGCAGAAACGGCTAACAGTGGCGAGGAATATCAGAACCGGATTTCGCGGAAAAGCCAGGAAGATCTAATAAGAAACTACGGCCCAGGAGCAAGTTGCTCAAGCACCTGTGGCTTCGTTGAAGGAAGAAATATTTGCTTGAGCTTCGTTCGCTTCATCGCTACTTAACAGCGACTAATAATGGCTTAAAGGTGGACGGCATAGTAATCGTTGAGGAACTGAATGCCTCCCAATGTGTTTGGCCACTGGAAAAAATAATGGAGGTATATCCACCAGGCGACGGAATGGTACGAGTTCAGACTCAAGGTGGGAAGATTACCAGGCCCGTGGGAGAAATGTATCCACTGGAAATACCATCAGTTTCGGCGGGCCGGGAGAATGTAGAAAAAGCGGTTTAATAAAGGATAAGGGCTCATAAAGAAAAGAAAACAACGGTGAAGGTTGAATAGGCTTTCTGTGTCTGAGTCAATCACTCGCATCTAAATCTTGAATCAAAATAAGCATACGCAAAGATAGAGAACTAATACAATTACTGCATAATGTCCAAAGAAAAGCTGCTATTCAGATCTGTACGAGATTTTATAGCTATAGTAAAAACCACACACAAGCCATGTATTCCAAGAAGAAATTGTCTTGAAGTTTAATTCCACAGAACATCGCTACCAATTTACCGTACCCTTGACATTACACAATTCGAAATCTTGAAGGTCGTCCTGCTACACATCAGCAAGATAAATGGAACGATAGTTTAGATTAATGGCTGTCAGTGAATGGTTCTTCACATAATACAGCTGGCATGTAAAAACTGCAACATTAACGATACTAGCATAACTATAGTGGTGCGAACGCTACATTTAGCCGACGGCAAGCTTGCTGGTCACTCGGAGCCTGCGGCGGGCCTATCATCACCGGCGTCACTACAAGCAACTAGTAGCCCGTTCATCGATTTTTCGGTGTTTGTGAGCTCGTGAAGCAGAAATATGGCACCAGAAAGTTTGTAAGCCTTTACTCGGCATCAAGCACCCAACATGTATACTAATCTTCTGCTAGGTGGCCGCTTCGCCACTATTGGTCACTGGGAGACGTATGTCGTGCATAGCATTAGGCACCCACTACAGTGCGCCTAAATATCCGCGCGTGCATCGTCTGTTGTCGGTTGCCTCGGCGCGCTTCGGCAAAGGTTTACGACTGCAAATCCTTTGTTGACATGGCGCTGCATGCTTCGTCGCGCATATAACCACTTCCGGTACCGCCACACTCTGTAGTGCATATAACATCTTTCTTGGAGAAAAACGGTACGTGCAGCAACTGCTTCGATTTGGTCGACAGAAATACAAGTGTGAACGATGTAAATTGAAACACAAATGTCGCATGTGAAAATTCAGAGTTCAAACAGTAGCAAGAGAAAATAGCGATGGAAGTTCTTATACCACTAACATTTATTTCAGCTATCCTCGTACCTGTTGCTGTTCATCTTGATTTGTATTTTTTTGTGGCTTGCTTCTGCATCAGTGGCTCTTAATGCATTTTGCCTCTTATTCTAGTTCAGCAAGCGAAGGCACAAGTACATATTGACGTGTTCTAATGAAGCATGAATAGCTCTGAATGAAAGTATATTATTCTTCGTGTGTTTTCATATTTCTGTACAACCCGAAAAATGCAAATACTATCTCCTTATCCGGAAAAATGACAATAGATGCACATCATTATTTTTTCTGTCTCAAGTGACTCCACTCATTAAAAACAAACCTGGCACATCTTTCTCTTGCTTTTGCAGGGCTATATGCTACCTTGACGAGACTTGAGTGAATTCTGGGTACATCAATGAAAAGGTGGGGGAAGGTGTCATTGTGGCGTCATGTGGGGACCCCTCCCGCAAGGGTCTCACAACTGGGCTTCACTCACCGAGCGGCGAAGGTGTCCTCCGAGCTGGAAGCGAAAACGGCTTCGTGGATGGGGCAACTCTCGTTTTCCAGTCAAAAAAGGGGGTCACCAGTGACTACCATAGTGAAAGGATGGCCCACACTTTGAGGGATTTTTCAATGAATAACGTTTAACAAGTATTGGGCCACGAAGCGTAATTGTCATAGACAATGACCAGTTGAAGCCCAAGCTCATTCAGCAGATTACAAAAAACAAGTGCCGTTTTTCTGGATAGCGGATTGATGCTCTGGCCTAGGTTGCTGGTCATGACATTGCTCAGCTTCCTCCTTAGCACTGTGAAATCAACCCTATTTAAATGGTATGGAGCCAGGTCAAGAAGTATTATGCAGGCCAACAACAGGTCTTTCACTCTTGCTGGAGTCGAAGAACTTCTTAACCAAGCTATTGCCCTTGTTGTTCCAGAAAATTGGACACGCGACTGCGCCCATGTAGCGCGTCTTGAGAGAAGGATGGTGCAATCTAAGCACATTCGAGAGCATCATAATTTCTCTGGGATTTGACTCCAGCAGCTCCTGTATCAGTAAACTCAGTGGTATGGAGTAACTATGATGAACTTGGCATGCACTGATTCATGTGATGGTATTCATTTCTTTTTTATGTCCAACAGCTTGAAAGCACTCATTCTAAACAACAGGCATGCAAACAAGAACATGAGACACTACAAACGCCTACAAACATGTGCACTATCTGCTTATGTGATTATGGTTCCATGCACCACCAAGCAATCATTTAGTATGCTTGTTGTCAGCCTGCAAGTTAATTTTTTTATTGTCAACTGTGGGTGGTACTTCACACATAAAACAGCAGCTGAGGAGAGCAAGCGGTGCTGAGTGGTGCATCACATATTGAGTTTCCCCGAAAGAAATGGTAGCAAAATTTTGATTACAACCCAAGATGCTGTAAACAGCCCTTCCAAATAGATGTTGCGGGTGTATGAACTTGCAATACTGGAAGAAATATAGCTCAAGAGCTGCGGGATGGAAGTAACTTGCAGGAATGCATTGTCTCATCATTTTTAACTGTTTCACTCATCTGGAAAAATAAATAACACCAACAGTTGTACAACGTACGTGGATAATATTTAGTATGGACTTGCTCATGTTTTGTTTGCCTCTTCAAATGCACATGTTAATTGCTTAAGTAAATGGGCATGTTGAGCACAAATACTTTTTGAGGGCATTTTTGCAGGAATACACACAGTAATGTGTGCGTATTCATCAAGTTTTTACTGTACATTGTACTCAGGTACCTCATGTGTGTGCTCATGGAGTCACTTTGAAGTGTGGCAGTTTGGGCTAGTTGGTATGACATGACGATAGTTATAGCGTGAGAACAGAGCGACGACAAAGAGACCTTCTTGTCTCTTTGTCGTCGTTCTGTCCTTGTGCTACAGTATAAATATCCTCACGGAGTCATAAATGTTTTGTTGAAAGTACACAGTTGTCTGGTTTTGATACATTAAGTTGGCTTGAAAAAGGGTGACACATTATTAAAGGCTCATTTTTGTGACTTTGTGTGCATGTATTACTACTTGAACGATTTTTAGATTTTATGCAGCAAATGTCTAATAGAACACCTTGTTCTAGCTGCTGCAATTTTTCACGTAGCACAATTATTCCTCCTAAAAATACTCGTCATGTCTAAATTATAAACTCTGTAATAGGCCATGGTAGCCCTGTGTGTTAAAAGGGTTTCTTTGTTGCTTCAGGAGTAGTGTGTGTGAATACCAGCCACAGTCGAGAAAATCCATATTGTAATGTGGACGGAAGAGGGATGGAGTCATCACCCGGCTGAATATGGCTCAGAATGTTGATTTGATTGATATGTGAAACTTAATGAACCAAAGCCATGATATGAATATGACACTGTAGTGGAGGGTTCCAGAAATTTCGACCACCTGAGAATCTTCAACGTGCACCCAAATCTGAGCACACGAGCCTACAGCATTTTCACCTCCATCGAAAATGCAGCCGCCGCAGCCGGCATTCATTGTTGTTGTGTCAAGTTTTGTGGGGCAAAAGCGACTATGGCTATATTGCGCCAAAGGCAAGGTATTTTTTGTGTACAAGAAAAATATTAAAAACAGGTCCTAATATTTTTGGTAATAAGGGTCAGAGTAGTTTCAGTAAATTTATAGCATTTAGGAATCTGATGAGATTCTTCAGTTCTATTGTAGGGTTTTCACCAATAAAAAAAGCTGGATGAAATGGTGTTTGTTGATGATATAGGGGTCGAAAAAAAGTTTCCGTTCCCGCTCTAGTTTTGTACAAAAGATCAAAAGGTGGTTTACTGTCAAGATTTCTCCACACCTCTGAAAATTCGGTTGTTGCTCCCTACGCAGAAGATAACAATGGGTCAGGTGTGTATGCTCGATTCGTAGTCTGCACAGAACTACTTCTATGAAATGCTCCTGGTGTCTGCATGACTTCCATTCTCCAATCGTTGGTTCGATAACAGAGAGTTTGTCGGATTTTTATCCCACTTTAGTTGCTATTGTTTGTTGAGTGATCACCTAGATGCTGCTACACAGTCGGTAGAAGGTATTTTTAAGTTTTTATGGACAATTTTGTTGCCATGTTTGCACTGTTATCTGCCCTTTTATTTCCTTTCATACCAGACCCAGTAGAATTTTATAGCTTTCCCGGTTTCATTTGCCTCTGCGGCGAGTCTCAATATAGCTCCTACAATGGGGGGGGGGGGGGGGCGATTTTTATTGCATGCGAGTGATTGGAGTGCACTCAGAGAATCACTATATATAACTGTGTTGTGGCTGTTGTCTTCTATTGCCTTTTTTACCGCTGTGTATATTGCGAAGAGTTCAGCAGTAAAAATCTAAGCGTGATTCGGTAAGTGTATGCTCTCTTCCCACTCCACTCCGATAACTCCACAGCCGACATGTTCCTGTGTTTTAGATCCACCGGTGTAAAATTCTGTGAAGCCTTGGTAAGTTTCCTGCATAGAGTAGAACTGCGGTATAAAGTGTTCCCTCGGCGTTTCACTCTATTTGAGCGTTGTAAGCCTAATGTCGCAGATAGCGTGAAGACTTTTCCATGGCGAAATAGCTTGTGGTTTTTTCCGGACATACAGATAGTTTTCTGGAATATTTAATTTTTGACAAACCTCTTCTAATCTGATGCAGAGCAGTTTTACAGCAGAAGACTTATTAGTATATAGGAGTCTTTCTCTGCATTGCATAACAATGTTAAAACATGAATGTGAGGGTAATGAGTGAATTTTTAGGGCATATGTTGCTAAAGGTAAACATCAGCTGGCATCTAGTTATGGTTTGTTAGCTTGTACTTATAGGCTTTCTACTGGGGATGTTCTGTATCCTCCCGTGGCTAGTCGCAGAGCATGGTTATGAATGGAGTCTAGTTTTTGGAGGTATGACGGTTTTGCTGATATGTATTCAGTACAACCGTAATCAAGGATGCTACGTACCAATGACCGATACAGATGAAGAATGCATGCTCTATCGGAGCCCCAGCTCTTTTTAGATAGCATCTTAAGAATGTTGAAAGATTTATTTTATTTTGTCTTCAGAGCATTTATATGAGGTATAAAACTTATTAGTTTATCAAATATAACACCAAGAAACTTGTGTTCTTTTTTTACGGGCAGATTCTGTTTGTTAAGCCGTAAATTAGGGTCAGGTTGGAGTCCTCTTTTGCATGAAAACAGCACGGTCGTCGTTTGGTCGTTTGAAAACATGAAGCCATTTTTATCTGCCCATTAAGACAGCTTATTTATAGTTTGTTCTATCTATCTTTCGCAGGTGTGTATGTTGGAGGACGACATGCAATTCGTAGGTCATCCACATATACGGAATTCTCTATAGTACGGGGTATTTTTTTTGCAGCAGAGTTAATTTTCATGATAAAAAGGGTTGCACTTTAAATACAGCCCTGTGGTACCCCATTCTCCTGAGTGAAGGTATGCGAGAGGGTAGTGCCAATGCGAACCTGGAAATTGCGATTTGCGAGAAAGTACGATTTGCGAGCATTCTGCATTTTATTCCCATATTGGCCAAGTCACACAAGATTCCAAACCTACTACAGGCACTGTTGCTACTACTAAGAAAACTACTAGGCACTGTTGCTTATGTATAAATGCTTCTTGTAATGTGTGTTCTAAGCGGACAAGGTGGTCTACTGTTGATCTGGTTAGTCTAAAGCCACAGTGGTTAGTGTCTAGAAGGTTACATTGTTCGAAGATGAACATGAGCCCGACATAATAATAATAATCATATTGATATAATGATAATAATAATAATAATAATAATGTTGTATTTTTCATCAATAGTTTGATAAAGGACAGCTGCAGGTAAAAGCTGCTCTCCGAAAGAGGCAGCTTGACAAAGGCCCAAAGCCACCTTTTAGCATCACAGCAGTGGCAAACAGTCAGCAATGAGAACTCAACAACAACAATAACAACAAAATAAATAAATGAATAAATAAAAAATTAATGAAAAATATAAGAAATCAAGTCCAAATTCTAAAAATAAAAATAGCAACAATGATAATACAGCAACTGCAAAGAAATCCTATAAACTAAACATGTGTATATTGTGCAATTGAGTCTGTGTACAGTGTAAGAAATCTATGCCAGCTTTCACATACTTATTAAGTAACATAAGAACTATGCAGGATAACTTATCTGTGGAGTAGCTTGTTCTGGAAGTTTTTATTTTTTATGTTTATTTATTTCGTGTTTCAAACAATGTATTATTTGGCTGTAGTTTTGAGAGGTCGTACAAAAATACGGTAGTATTCCAGCCTGTGTGAGCATCATACGACAAGTTAAAAATGACTCTCATATGCTTCTTTTGCATTAGGTACAGTTTTTATAAGCTCGTGTAGGTTGTGGTCCCCCATACCAAGAAACAATAGGTAAGATGTGAATAGAAAAGTGATCTATAAAGTAAGAGTTTTACTGTATATGGTAGAACAGTTTTGCCACTGTACACCATACCCACTACACGAGTTAACTGACCCAGCATACCTTTAATGTGTTGGTTCTAAAGCATATTGCTCGAAAATGTAACTCTAAAAATTTTTATACTATTTAATAGCTCCATATAAGTATCGCCATACTTTAGATGTATGTTTTCATTAACAGGCTTATTTTTAGGTCAGAATAGTACCGCCTTTGTTTTACTAGTGTTTATGTTTAAATTATTGCAGCATGACCAGAGCTTTAGTTTCAACAAAAACTGTTTCATTTTTTCCTCAAGCGCGATACCGTTTTCAGCTGAAACAAACATGCTGACATCATCGGCAAATAAGACGTATTTAGCGACTGGATAAGTACGAGTTAAAACATTTATATGGGCTATAAAAAGAAGGGGACCAAGGATGCTTACCTGAAGTATACCCTCAGTAATAGGCTTCAGCTCTGAGAATTTTGTATCTATTTCAACCGCATGTTTGCGATATATAAGGTAACTTTTTATTAGGTCTAGTGCATGGCTACGAATTCCATAGCATTACAAGTTTTCAAACAACATGGAATGCTGAATATTGTCGAAGGCCTTACAAAAATCAACAAACATACCGAGAACAGCACGTTTGTTTTCAATTTCAGACAATATGAACTCCTTTTGTTCTAATGATGCCATTTCCGTAGATCGATGTTTCCTGAAACCAAACTGGGTTGGAGACATTCTGTTGTGTTTTTCTAAGAATTGATACAGTTGAGGGTGCATAAGCTTTTCTAACCTTTTTGAAAACACCAGCAGAATAGGTATGGGTCTGTAGTTCTGAATATCATTTTTGTCGCCTTTATTAAATAAAACACTGACTTTTGCTACCTGCATTCTTTTGGGAAACGTTGCACTTGAAGAACAGAGATTGAATATGTGAGTGATATAAGGAACAAGCATATCTAGAGCATATTTAATGGGTCTAATCTGCATACTATCAACATCACGATATGAAGTATTTCTAAGTTCCAAAAAAACGAAATGAACATCTTCGTTAACTACTGGCTCGAAAAATATGGAGGATGAATTTGGATCTGGTAGAAATTGAAGAAAATCACTAGAAATTTCATTATGTGTATTATTGACTAAGTGGTCATTGAATATATTTGCAACTTCAGCTCCTGATACGCTGCGCCCATTTATGGTCAGATTCTCCACACTTGCCCGTGTTGTATCACGGTTCAAAAATAAGTTCAGCTTTGTCCAAAACTAATAAGGGTTGCAGCGCAAGCACGAAGGTGCTAGAGGAACCAAGGCACGAAAGGCGAGGCAAGGAAAGCAAAGAGCCTCGCCTCGCCTTGCCTCTTCTTTCGTGTCTCGGTTCTTCTAGCACTTTCGTGCTTGTGCTGCAACCCTTATTACCATGGAATTTAACCAACTAGCCCAAATAGCCGTTCTTCTTCTTTGTCCATAAGGTGTGAGTCTTATTTGCGCTGTTTTCTATTTTGGTATGTATGTAGTGCAATCTGCACTACACACATACTACATTTATTACATACCATACATACATTTATTATGCTTTCGAATAATTTTGCTAAGCAACTTGTTAAGGCTATAGGGTGGTAGCTATTGGGTAGAGTATGTGGTTTCCCTATCTTAAGAAAAGGTATGACAAAAGCCTTTTTCCCTGCTAGAAGTATTTTGCCCGTAACCCAAGCCTTGTTGAAAAACTTGAGTAATGCATACGCTGCGCGTTCAAATAGGTGTTGGATCATAGGGTAGTGGACGTTATCAAGACTGGGAGAAGTTGGCTTTCGTGTTTTGAGAGCATTTTTCAATTCCTTGATAGTGATCAGGCTGTTATATTCTTCCTTTGTACCACCTTTGGTAAGAAGTTTCTGCTTTTCTATTTTTGTTTTGAATGAAACGAAAGCAGAATTGTAGTTTGACCAACTTGATATATGTGCAAAACGTTCTAAAATGTTTGCCTGATCTTCGATTGTGGTTTGAACACCAGGAGGGGTGAACAGAGAGATAGTATAGGCTGTGCGATCCCCGTTCATTTTCGGACACCCTCGTATACTTTTTTGCTTGGTGACGAGCTATTTATGGAAGATACATATTTTTTCCAAGACACTTTTTCTGCTTGTTTGCGAATGTAGCGTGCTGGCAATCGGGCTCGTTTGAAGTTTACTAAATTTGTGTATGTCGGGTATCACCAGAAAGTACCCGAGGTTTTGTTTTGTTTCTTCTTCACAACACGGCACTCTTCGGTCCACCATGATTTCCTATGTTTTAGCGGTAGTGTCGATGTCTGTGGTAATGATATGGGTGCCGCTGCTAGGAGACAGTAAACTTTTAATTTATTTCGTATATGCTCAGACGCTCATCCTATTCTTCTTCTAGAGTAGCAAAACTAGAGTAGAGAGTCCAGTTTGCCAAGTGTAGCTTTTACCTTTGAGGTTTGGTGGGCAGTGGGGTTGGCTTAGTCAGTATGAGGCATGGCAGACGGTCGCTCCCGTCTGAATTATCATGAGCTTCCCAACTTAAGTAGACGTAGAGATCTGATGAGCAAAGAGCAAAGTCAAGACAAATCATCTTTCCTGTGCTTGGTGTGCAGTATGTTCGAGCATTTGTGTTGAGGATGCAAATGTCGTTACTCAGAATGAAGTCTTCTATGATTCGCCCCCTGGTGCCTGCTGTCATGCTGCCTCACACTGAGCTGTGTGCATTAAAGTCACCGATCAAGATAAAAGGTCTAGGTCTCTAACAGTTACCTGCGTATGAGGGGGAAGGTATACAGTGCAGTCCACTTATAACGATACCACATATAACGATATATCGGTTATAACGATGGGTCGACTTAACAGTCTCATTTTATGCATTGGGGCTATGGGGGAAAAAACCATATATAACGATATGTTATCCACCGCATATCGGATACAACGATGAAAAGTTTGCCGTGGACGGCATGTTTCATTCAGATTAATAGTAACATTTAGATTGATAAGTTCCTCTGAAACGAACTATGCCGAGACAAGACGAAAAGTTAGCGTAGGCGAGTACGTATCTGCCGCCACTGCAGCACAGCGCCGGCAGCGCGTCCCGGCCGTTCAAAAAGCCGAGGAGAGCATCGCGAGTTGGCGCGACGCGCTACAGATGGCGCCAGCTGTGTCACGTTTTGCGCCTCGCCGCGCGTCGACCGCGGAGAGGCTGAGAGAATTTAAAAAAAAATGCGAAAAGCAAAGCGCCGCGCTCCGCGGCTCCCCGCCTTCTACAACGGCAAGCCGGCAAGCTACTCGTAGCTTGCCGAACGAAAGCGGGAAAGAGAAAGAAAATAAAAAAAGCGAAAAGCAAAGCGGCGTGGCGGCATCGGGGCGGGGCCTCGTTGGCATTCCGGCTGTGTACCTCTGGCTGTGATTTCTTCCTCCCACTGCTCCCACCCCGCCGTCGGTCAGTCTCTCTTCCTCAGCGAACCCGTGATGCGTTCTTCGGAGTAAGAAATAAAGTCTTGTTTTTGACATCCTACTATCTACAATATTTATTAATTGGTGAAAATAGCGAAATGAAGCCTGGAGCTACAAAAGGTACGTCCGGCGACGATTTTTAGGCGGCAGTCCAGATATAACGATCACCTGTTATAACGATCATATCTTTAGGTTTTCTCGATATCGTTAGAAGTGGACTGCACTGTATAGAACAAATGGTTATTGTTTTGAATGCACTACACTAACCGCAACTGCTTTCAAAACAGTTTGTAACCGGATGCCTTGTGATATAGTATTGCATTTCATGATGACTGCAACGCCACCGGATAGGTGACCGATGGTGTCACTGTCTCGGCGAACAACTTTGTACTGTCTAAGAAAGTTCGTGTTTTTAAGACCCAGATTTGTTTCCTAAATGCATAAAGCTAAAGGAGAGAAGGAGTTTAAAATGTCTTTTATATCACCCAGGTTGCACAGGAGTTCATGGCAGTTCCAGTGAACAATGAGTGTCATTTTTTTGTTAGGCATTAGCATCGTCACTGTTTTGTTGTACACTGAGATATGCAATAGGTGATATAAAATTTAAGTTTTGCTCTTTTGTTGGTTTTAGAATACAGCTGAAATACAATTCTAGTCACTTCCCTTTTCCAGGGGCAGCAACTGATCGACGACCTGATTTATCTCGGCCGAAAGGCAAACCAGGTTGTTTCAGGGCAGGTGTCCCTGATGTAGTAGTTGTTGTGTCCATTGCTTCATCGGGAAGCTTAGACACTGAAGGTGTTTGTTCAAGCTGCTTGCCTGTAGGCGCAGAATTTTTTGGTGGTGCGTTATCCCTAGGTAAGGGTACCATAGGAATAACGCACGTTGCAATGGATTCCACAACAGAATCCACTTGCGGTGTCTTAGCTGTTAATGTGGGCCTTGCTTCAAAAGCCGAGGCTTTTTGAGCACCTGATGGCACCTCACGAGGGAGCGAATGCAGCACCAGATCAGCGAAGCTGTACTGGAAGCCTGTAGATACTAGACACTGCTCTGCCTCCCGGCGAGCTGCATCCGCATAGCCCGAGCCTGAAAACATGATGCGCTTTCGGCGTGCTTCGGGATATGTGAGATTTTTGTTTATTTTCAGTTGCATGATTTCTTTCTCTTTCTTGAAGACCTCGCAGGATCTTGAATACGCGGGGTATGGTCCGTCACAGTTGGGGTATTTTGCGACTGTTGAGTCACAATCCTTTGATGGGTGGTTTTTGTCTCCACATTTCGCACAAGTGGTCGTTCCACGGCAGGCCTGCGAACCATGTCCGTACCGTTGACCCTTAAAGCATCTCTTTGGATTCGGGACATATACCCGGACAGGACAACTTAAGTATGCTACGTTTACCCTTTCTGGTAGATTGTGACGGTCAAACGTGATAACTATGTGTTTGATATTTATCTCCTCCTTGGCTTTTGTAATAGTAATCCCTTGTACAGCACTGACTCCTTGATTTTGCAGACTTTCCAGTATATCTGTGTTTGTTGCATTCATCAACTGTTTTTCAGAAATTACCCCTTGCACACTATTCAAGCTGCAGTGCGGTGTGACAGTGACTGTTTGTTCTGCAATTTCTTTGTGCTTCTGGAGAGCTTCACTTTGTTCACTTTGTCTGTACTTCAATCAAGAGGTCTCCTAATGAAAGGTTTTTAAAGACGACAGTCTTTCTTGGGGACCATTGACACAAAAACTTTGGCCTGTCTGTCTGTACATTTCCATCCGAAGTGCTCACCAATGTTGCTCAAGGTTGCGTCTTCTTGCTTGCACAATTGTCAATTAAAAAGCAATTATTGCACCTGTCTGAGGGCACTACAACAACGAGTATATATTATGCATGTGCATCTTTTACTAGAAAAGGCATACATAAGTAATTTTAAGGACCGTAGAGTTTATCACGCTGTGCTGACCATGCAACGCTCGCACGGAATGGCGAGTGTTTCCAATGCTTTGCAAAACGAAACGGTGGTGGCACCTACCCATCGCATTGCGTTCTACACCTTATCACCTCTGAGATGGGCGCGCACACCCGTCTCAGAGCCGCGCGCTTTGTTTTCTAAGCAAACTGCTAGATCGCTCATGTCTCACGTGTGACGTAACTTGATGCGCTCGTTCGCCTCCGCTGCACGCTCGAGGCACTCTAATGCAGTGCCTTCAGAATACCACTCACCGATTTTCTAGTGCAGAACATCAAATAGATGTCTTGTTCACTCTCTCCACTCACAAAACTATCGTCTTTCGACGACATTTGCAGAAACATGCAGATACGGGGCCAATTTTTTTACCTTGTAGTCTGTACCGACTGCCCTTTCTAGGGACTTGGCGATCTTGAAGACCGATTTCGATGTCATTGGTTCTTTGTATTTAGTTGAGAGAACTAAGAACGTTCATTGATTTATTTGTGGGGTTTAACGTCCTAAAACCACGCTATGATTATGAGAGACCCCGTAGTGGAGGGCTCCAGTAATTTCGACCACCTGGGGTTCTTTAACGTGCACCCAAATCTGAGCACACGGGCCTACAACATTTCCCCCTCCATCGGAAATGCAGCCGCCGCAGCCGGGATACGAACCCGTGACCTGCGGGTCAGCAGCCGAGTACCTTAGCCACTAGACCACAGCAGCGGGGCCTAAGAACTTTGGGAATGTTTCAGGGAGCTTATCTTTTCGTAAGACTTCGGTGTGGCTTCTTTTCTGAGGTCGATCATTTTTCTTATAGTGAATATATACTATGCATTATGTATAAACAAAGGGTTCCGAATATGTCAGCTGAGGTTCACCCTCACACTCTAAGCAAGGCCCCGGAGCCTCCGACCTGATAAACAGGGGGAGGCCCATCGGCCAGGATTTCACCAAGACCCCGACCACCACCTTTCGCAGTTTCTAACCCTCCACCTTGCAACCTGTAGCCACGGTGCGAGTAACAGCGTCAGTTTGGGGGCTAAGGGTTCTGTGGTGCCGCCAAGCACCATTACCTTGATAGCTTTGCGGGTAGCTCAGGTCTGTAGTGTCGCTACCCCCCAAACGCCTGCCAAAGCAGACGCCCCCTAGCCCCTAGACTACCTAATCAAGTGTGCTTCATGATGTCAGGAACCAATTATTGCTAGCGAAATGGTAGGCGGCCATTTATTTTCGAACTTCAGAACCAGCACTAATTGTGTATATCTACACAATTATTCCATTTGTGTATATCTCACAAGGCATTCCATTTTACAGATGCGCAGGGGTTACAGACGTTGTGTAATGCATGTGGATAGAAGAACAAAATGGCTGAACATTTGATATGATTCTGTAAAGGCCTCACTGTATAGAAAGTTTCGGTGTTTGTAAACAAACTGGCTTGCACCAAACGACCCACTCCACCATACTTCAGGTGCGGCCCTTTCGGCAATGCCTATTCAATGGTTCCAGCGGTGTTTATACCAGCGGTGTTTATTCCAGCGGTGTATGAGTCTGCTGCTCTATTATTTCTGGCGCATTCCTTAGAATGTATTTGGAGCAACTTCTAGCGGCTACATGAAGGGGCTCAACGTAGCGCACAGCAGGTATAGGGGCGGTTACAGCTGCAGGTAATATGGCTCGCGTGACCAACGAGCACTGCGCAAAATATCCGTTGTGGTGTTCTGGTGAAAGTGGCCCCCTGCTCCGTGTTATGATAGTGGTTGATTTGATTGATTGATTTGTGGGGTTTAACGTCCCAAAACCACCATATGATTATGAGAGACGCCGTAGTGGAGGGCTCCAGAAATTTCGACCACCTGGGGTTCTTTAACGTGCACCCAAATCTGAGCACACGGGCCTACAACATTTCCGCCTCCATCGGAAATGCAGCCGCCGCAGCCGGGATTATGATAGTGGTTGCGCCTATACAAACAGAATATGCATAAATTGCAGGACATGTTTGTCAGCGAACTTAATTGGGCCAGTTGGTTCTGCATGTCAACAATGTGGATGCACTTTGAAGACATGGACCGGGAATTGACAGCGCATACCTGTCTTTTCTCTGTCCGCATCTTCAAAGCGCATGCAGGAGAAAAGTCGCTGGATTTTTAGTGAAGTTGTTATATTCAACTTTTCGACTAGAACTAAGAACCTTTCTCCTGTTTAACCCCGAACGTAATTGTGCTTTCGTCTAAGCATACAACCTCAGGATAAAGCGCTTATTTCTGTGCCTGTGTCACACTGGGCACTTTTTAAAAAGATCAGCAGTGATCGGAATCACTCGTGATCCAAAGTGTTCCTGTGACTGAGAAATTATAAAATGCACTGATGTGATGACATCAACTACGGCTACAGGGACACGCGAACTATTATGTTTTAGTCCCGAGTAAGCTATTCATGAATCAAACTTTCAAGTTTAACCTACCTAAACCTACAGTCCATGTTCACACCCAGAAGGTAAATTAGCTGGAATGTGGGGATGTTCATCCGTGGCAGAAAAACAGGCGATAAGTTCTTTGCTCGCACAGATGAGAGCTGACTCGCTGGCGTCGCTTTCAAAAAAATCAAATGTATGATGCTTCCTTGTTTCAACAAGAAAGCGTCACGACAACAAAACAGACTTTTTAGAATGCATCGCAAGTCCACACTTTGTGCAACAACTCCAGACAGTCCAGGGAGCCTGAGAAGCAATTGAGCACATCTGGTCCTAAACCCCGTCGCAGGCGCAGCCCTCGGTGGGTTCTTAGGAACCTTCTTCCCAGGATCCAAATAAAGTTAATTTATCTGTCTGTCTGTATTAGGGACAGTGAAGGCAAAACAGACCTTAAGCGGGTACAAATAACCAGGAGTAGGTAATAAGATTTGTGGCTACAATTAGGGCCATGAGAAAAATTTAATTTCTCAATACATAATGCTAACATTACTATGCATTATGGCCAGGAGACGTGAGGGTGGCCGCCCATCCGTCCATCTATCCATTCATCTAGTTTCCCTGGGATGAGTGCCTGCTAGTATGCTCATTCACTTTGCTGTGCCTTGACACATTCAGTGGGTTTAATGAGTTGAATGCTGTGTAAGGATCTTTTTATCTATTGTCACGGCCACATAGCTTGCATGACTTGCGATGTTGTGCTGTTGCATGCTGCTGCACTAGCCAGATGAAAAAAAGAAAGTGCCTGGACTGTCTTTCCACAAGGCTCCCGCTGCTGCCGACGTACGAGAGAAATACCTAGTTGGGCACTATTTGACATGGCAGCTGGTCACCAAATGCAGTGTCCTGTTACACAAAGGTATGAGCGGTCGCGTTGACGAATTTCTTGAAAGAAAAAGATGGCACCTGAGAAAAGGTGCAGTGCCTTCTATTTTTGAAGATTTTTGCAGCCAAAAGCAAGCGCTGGATGAAGTACAGCAAGCATTGAAAAGCGAGCTTGTGCTCTGGTGAGACTGGAGAGTAGCCATGAGATAAGTGCCACTAATAAGCAGTTACCATCTGCAGTACTTACCCCCCCATGAACACTGTTAATGATGTAAACCGATCAGTGTAATTATGTTACTCATGCATGTGTAATGAAGTTGTGCTCAATGCTCCTGCTTGTGAGCTTGGTATGAAAGTCGACACAGGCAAGTGTGTTGACCACAAAAAAAGCCAAGTGGAAAGAACCCTTACGAGCCAGGTGCTAAGATTGCAACAAACTGTGAAGACTACAAAAACTGATGGAAGATTTCCTGACGTCAGGTACCTCAAACAACAGACAAAGGGCAACAGAGCCTGCCGCCTTATTTCTGCTATCCCAGATCACAAATGCGAAAAAAAATGTCAACCTGGTCTGAAGCAGTGGGCGTGAATCAGTGGGCGTGTGAACAGCATTGTTGGACGGTTGCTTTACAACATGCGTTTGTTCATGCAGATAGCTGGATGCCTTCAAGTCAAGTTTGCGCGGCATTGAACTCTCCAGCCGTTATCGCTTCGTGCTGATTGCGGCCACCGCCATGAAGACTACGCTAGACATGACTTGCCTTGGCAACCCTCCTGGACCATGGCTCCATTGCACAAGTTCAGCTCATCGCCTACGACATCACCATTTCCTCTTGGATATAAGCGGACGCCAATGGCCCGCGCCTTCCAGTGGGCGTGCGAACAGCATTGTTGGACGGTTGCTTTACAACATGCATTTGTTCATGCAGGTCAGTAATAACACTTCGTTATTTGCTAAGAAATCTAGCAATGCCTGCCTTTTGCTGTTCCCTCGCCCACGAGTGCTACTTGTTTTATTTGTGCAATCATTTGATGTTTGTGGTCAGCTGCTTTTGCAGTCGGGAAACGTAGAGTTAAACTCTGGCCCTTCTACTGGTGCTTCTTGTGTTGTTACGCGGTCTAAAGACAATGCTAGCGAGGAGGCAATACAGAAGAAACTGAATGATGTGTTAACTCTACTACAGAGCGTAATTCCCGCACAGCTAGGATGGAAGCGGAACAGTCACGTTTAATTACGTCTATTGCTGAGTTAAAAGAAAAGAAGCTCAGGAAACTATGAAAAGCAACATAGCCATTATTGATATAAGGCTGTCCGCTGTTGAAACTAGGACGCCTACCACTGACACCGCTCAACAAGACCTGCTGGGCTTACGAGAACTCGCGGATAACCTGGCTCGTGAAAATGATAAATTGCGACTTGGTCAATCACAGCTGGAGGACAGGCAACGAAGAGACAATTTATTGTTCTTCGGTGTACATGACAGTTTATCAGAAACATGGGAGGCCACAGAGGAAAAGCTGTTAAACATGATTTCTAGCTGCTTTACTCCAGTGCTAACAAAGGACGCGCTAGAACGAGCTCATAGAATTGGTTCATTCTCGGAGGGTAAATGCCGTCCGGTAATCGTGAAATTTCGTTCCTTTAAAACGAAGCAGCTGATTTTATACCAGTCAGTGAAACTCAGGGATATAGGTATCACTGTAAGGGAAGATTTTTTTTAGAAACGCGCCAAGCCAGGAAAAAGCTGCTTCAATTTGCAAAGAATCGGGGCTCGCATCACAAACTGAGGTACAATAAACTGTACATTAACGGTCACTGCTATAGCTACAGCGCAGCTCATGATCATGTTTTTATGGAAAATCATTTTCGGGGACAGACATCGCGTCACGATATCAACGATTCTAGTATCTCTGACTTGTCACGTACTGAGCATACTGATCCCTCTTCTCGTCCGCTGGTCCAGAGTCAGCAGTTAACCCGTGATGTCACTGTTCTACCGCACCCTGCGCTGTAGGGTTGCGCGAGGGGCAGTGGTTCAGCGCCTACTACCGCAAATTCTGTCTCTTTTCATTTTACAAATATTAGAACTTTATTACCAAAGCGCGATGAACTTGACTCTATAATCGATTCCTGTGATGCTGTTGTTTTGTTGACTGAAACATAGCTTTCTTCTATGGTAATGAGTATGGAATTGTTTGATTGCAAAAAGAAGTTCAACGTATTCCGCTTCGACAGAGGCCAAAGGGGTGGCGGTGGTGTTTTGATAGCTATTGCAGATAATTTTGTTGCGTTGCCCATTAATTCCCCAAGTAACCTGGAACTAGTCTGGGTTGAGCTTTGCGTACGTTTTAAGAAGTTGATCTTGCGCATATGTTATCGTTCTCCGTCTTCGTGTCCCACTTTCGTTGATAAATTACATGACGCGCTTAACATGATCACTGTACGTTTTCCCAACACTCCTATCCTCTTGGCTGGGGATTTCAACTACCGCTCGATTGTGTGGAATAATGCATCGCCTTATCCTAGCCCTTTCTCGACTGAGTGTAACAAGTTTTTGATGACTTGTCTGGACTTCAATCTGTCACAACTTGTCTCTGAACCTACTCGAACTACCTCAGCCACATCCAGCATTTTAAATCTCGTTCTAACTAATGTACCACATCTTATCCCTTCACTCGTGTATCTACCTGGTCTCAGTGATCATTCGTTACTCCATTTGATCTTGAAACTCCTGTCTGTAAACACATCAATCAGAAAAAATATATTAGAGACTATAAACGTGCTGACTACAACGCCATGAATCGTGAGCTAGCTCTTTTTCTCGATGATTACTTGCAGGAGTTTTCACTGCGCTCTGTGGACAATAATTGGGAATTGTTTAAGGGCATTGTTGAGCGTCTTATTGACGCTTTTGTGCCGCTCAAATCTTTGAGGTGTGAGAGAAAATCACCTTGGTTTAATAAGTATTTCAAAAGACTGTCCAATAAAAAGAAATGTTTGTTTCGCTCTGCAAAGGTTATGAATAGCGAGGTGCGATGGGAATCCTAATTTTTGTGGCTGCTGAGTACAAAGCTGCATTAAAGAGCGCCAAGGACACGTTCAACAACCACACTTTGCCTGCTATGCTTATTAACAATCCTAAACAGTTTTGGTATGTAATAAACAAGAAATACACCACAACATTGTTACTTACATCTACTGATGGTGTTGCAGTCCCGTCACATGAATGTGCTTCTGTCCTCAACAATGTTTTTGCGGCGGCTTTTTCTAATGATGTTTCTTGCGATAATTTTAACTACCCTGTTTTTGAAGTTCCTCCTATGGACCCAGTTATATTTGACGTATCCGGCATTCAGAAGATAATAAAAAATCTCAAAATGTATTCTTCTTGTGGCATTGACAACATTAATTCCAAATTCTTGATTAATAAAAAGTTGTATAGTTCCATAATTCTTAATAAACTGTTTAAACAATCCCTTGAAACAGGTTGTATTCCCAATGATTGGAAAGTTGGGAAGGTGATTCCTCAGCACAAGTCTGGAAATACACATTGCCCTGACAACTTTCGTCCCATTTCTCTCACTAGTATACCTTGTGAAATCATGGAGCACGTCATATACTCTCATCTCGTCTCTTTCTTAGAATCGAATTCTTTTTTCACTATAGCCCAGCACAGATTCCGTAAGTCATTTTCATGCGAAACCCAACTCATATGTTTCACGCATGAACTTCATTGCATCCTCGATCACGGATCTCAGGCAGACTGTATATATTTCGATTTTTCGAAAGCCTTTGACAAAGTCTCGCATGAACTTCTATTTCTTAAACTACGTAATCTTAACATTGACCCTAATGTACTTGCATGGTTGATCTGTTTTCTTTCAAATCGCTCACAATTCGTAACAGCAAACAACTTTGACTCACATCCTTTACCTGTCCGTTCTGGTGTACCTCAGGGGTCCGATCTCGGGGACCCTTCTGTTTCTAATCTATATAAATGACTTACCGACTAATATTTCTTCTTCAATTAATCTTTTTGCAGATGATTGTTATTTATTGCGAAATTAACGACAATAACGATGTCTCTTGCCTTAAATCTGACATTAACAAGGTCATGGACTGGTGCAACACTTGGAACATGAAACTAAACATTAATAAATGTAAGCACATGCACATTTCTCGAAATTCTAGCCCAGCTTCCACTTACCACATTAACAATGTCTTTCTTGAAACTGTCCTCTCTTATAAGTACCTAGGTGTTCACATTTCTTCTAACCTGTCTTGGAAAACTCATATTCATTATATCATAAATAACACCGACCACATGCTTGGGTATATTCGCAGGAACTTCTCTCATTCATCCAGTTCAATAAAACTATTACTTTATAAAACACTGGTTCGCTCAAAATTAGAGTATTCTGCACCTGTCTGGAGCCCTGGCATTGAATCACTCATTTCCGATTTAAGCTGTGCAGAACCGTGCCTGCCGTTTTATACTCTCCAACTATCACCGAACAAGCAGCGTAACCGCCATGAAATTAAGTTTGTCCCTCCCTCCTCTTTTTCATCGCAGGTCAGTAGATTCATTATGTCTTATTCACAAAATTTATTACAACAGCTATCTGAAACAGAAATTATCAACAAGGCCATCATACATATCAGCTCGAATTGATCACCGCAATAAAGTTGGAGTTCCATCATGTCACACCAAATGTTTTCATGACTCATTCATACCCACAACTTGTGTCAGTTGGAATGATCTTCCCCATGATATTGCTTATATAACTGATAAAAATATGTTTCGTAAAACTGTTAATCTTCTCCAAATGTTTGTGTATATACTTATATGTTTGCATATATGTAGTACATATGTGTGTGTATATATAAGGTTATTATTATTAGTATACGTTTTTCCTTATCAAACTGTTGTCATTTATGTCTACTTTATTTCACTTACTTATCTGCTGTGAGTTTTTTTTCCTTGCTGTTTTACATTGCTTCCGTTATGTATATCTCCACTCCCCTCTGTAATGCCCTCGGGCCCTGAGAGTACAATGGATAAATAAATAAATAAATAAGAGACAACTCGTCAGCAATTTGTCGACAAAAGCATACGAGCACATGCCACAGAAAACGCTTCTAAAAATTCCAAGTCGAACAGCCATGATGAATTACATTAGCCCTACCGGCAGTAAGACAGGCTTCAGCAAACTCGCTGATACTACCAGGTTAGCTACAAAAGCCAGAAACTTGGACGAACCGCAGTTAAGGGTCTGCTCCCTCATCGTACCACAAGTGAAGGGATTGCTTTGTTGGGCATAATGTTGGTCTAGCACAAAATAGCAGCAGCCCTGTTTTAACCAATTCACTTCTTTTTTTCATGATTAGCGGCATTACCGCAGAATTCTGAATACCAGTGGCTCACTATGAAGGGACATGACAGAAACCAACTTAATAAATTAAATTATTTTTGAAACAAAGAAAGTGGAGGCGTGTGGATTCAACCCCAGAAAGCCCGGGTAAAGCAAGGGCAATAGAAAAAATCTGATATCTCTTTTATTTGCTCTTGAGATACAACAGAACACATTTACAACAAGTTGCAGTGGTAGAGATGTTATATATAAAAAACAATTCGTATCATATATGATACAGCGGGCTTTCCTAAAAAGATATTAGTGACACGCCAGTGTCATGCTTCAGCATCAATAATGATAAAAAACACAATTTTTTTCGTAGCTGAGGCAAAGTGTGATGCCATATTTGGAACAAGTGATGGAACCGAGCTTATTTTCACTTGCCGCGGGTTCGTCACCAGTGGGTAATGGCCAACACAGTGGCGTACCAACTCTTTCGCGAGTGGGGGGGGGGGGGGGGGCAAACCTATCTCACTCATTGGCCGTGACACACATACACACACATATATATATATATATATATATATATATATATATATATATATATATATATATATCAAGAGAATGTGCCTTCATCTATGCCGCTCCCACTTTATAGTGACTTTTCATGCGCAGATAACTTGTTCAAAAGAAGTAAAAAAAAGACACTCACTTTTAAGGGGAGATGCGGGTCGAAAAATCGCGTTTTTTGCGAAAATTTCCACTTTTGAGATATTGCTTCTAAAATCACTTTTGATCATTCAACTATCATTTCCCCAAAGGTCATAGCTGAATTCAAACGAGAAAGTGGTAAAAAGTCGATCTGCGCTAGTGAAGGTAGCTGCCGAAGTCGCGAATTCACGCATCCGACGGCTATTTTTGAAAATCCGCCACTCGGCAACACGATGACGTCCGCCATCGGGGTTTGTTCGGTGGTGTAGATCAAGGCTCCTTCTAGTGTACAGGCGTCCCCCTAGTTTCGTATTTTAGTGAGGAATTTCACAAAACAGTCGTTTCCAAGTCGGTTTGCAGCCAAGCTGCAGCCGCTTCGCGCATCTCTACCGGTCACATGGTACGCTACCGAGGCCGCCATTGGCTACATCTGATCGGCCTCGCTCGCTGAGCGCTTGCGACGATCGGCACTTGCCGTGCGTTTCTACGTTTTTCCGAGTTCACCATGGATAACTCGAAGAAGCGAGACTTCCGAGCACGAAAGTTTGCAAGCAAGAACAAGTACCAAGGGCGTCGACGTAAACCGAAGCGCAAAGCAGCGGTAGAAGAATGCGAGCCGCGGGCCACTAGGCCTAATCAAGGCAGCGGGGATACGGCGGCTTGCGGGAACTTTGACGAAATCGACGCCGCGATCAAGTTCATCAGCGCATCAGAAAAAAAGATTGAACAGTTCGAAAGCGAAAGAACGAAGAGTGTTTGTGGCTCTGTGAGCGGAGTATTTTGTGACATCGGCGCACTGACATCGATGGTAAGCCGTGCTGTTTGTCCAACATGCCACACCGCTGGACTCGTCGTTCGCGACACCGCAAGTAAACGTAAGGGCCTCTCTTCGTTCCTCGAGCTGCACTGTGATAACAGTGAGTGTCCTGAGTCAGTGGTTTCTGCCGCGCATAGTTCGCGGCGTGTTCTGCCGGAAAGACAGCCCACCGATGCCGGTGATGACTGGAGCTACCGAAGCGGCAGCTCGCGTGACAGCTTCGCTGTCAATGTGAAGGTAGTTGTGGCTGCGCGTGCAATAGGCATTGGGCATGAACAGCTGTCGCGTTTTTGCGCTATTCTTGGACTGCCAATACCTATGCATCATAAGACTTTTATTGCAATTGGCAAAAAAGTTCATGCTGCAGCTACCAAAGCTGTGCAAGAAAACCTGGCGAAAGCGCGGATGATAACTAAAGAGAAAGTGGATGGGGCTGATGTTGCTGTCATGTATGATGGCACATGGCAAAAAAGAGGGCACAAGAGCCACAATGGCATCGGCACTGCTGTGTCTGTGGACACTGGTTTGTGCCTAGATTTTGAAGTGCTATCGAATTACTGCCTTGCCTGTAGCCGGCACCAGGACTTGGGTGATGAGGAAGAAATATGGCAAGCATTCCACACACCTGTCTGCGAAAAAAATACAGAGTGCTCCTCTCATGCCATGGAGACTGAGGCAGCTTTGCGCATATGGGGCAGGACATCCTCATACACAACACCATTGCGCTTCACCAAGTTCCTCAGTGATGGGGACAGCAAAGCTTATACCGCTGTCGCTGAGGCCAAGGTATATGGTGAAGCTGTTGTGGACAAGGAGGAGTGCACAAACCATGTGGCCAAGCGTCTAGGCACTGCACTTCGGAAACTGCCAACAAGACTTCCACGAGGGGAAAAGCTGACAGATGGCACAATTCAGAAGCTGCAGACCTATTACCGTATTGCAATCACAAACAACAGAGGTGATATTCTGAAAATGCATCGTGCCATCTGGGCCTCATATTTCCATTCATCATCGAGCAACACAGCAGGCAGCCACCGATACTGTCCAGAAGGGGCGACTTCCTGGTGCAAGCATAGGCGAGCTGAAGCGCTTGGGGAGGCCCCACCCGACCACACACCAATCTTGACCAAGGCTCAAGGATTGGCTGTGCTTCCCATTTACAAGCGGCTCACAGATGAAAAGTTGCTGGTGCGTTGTATCCAAGGGAAGACCCAAAACGCTGCAGAATCTTTGAACAGCAAAATCTGGTTGTTGTGTCCGAAGACTAAGTTTGCCTCCCGGACAACAGTGGAAACTGCAGCTGCTATGGCCGTGTTGTGGTTCAATAAAGGACATTCAAGCTTTGAACACGTGCTAGAGGAGCTTGGTGTAGTCCCACCGGATCAACTGATCACCCTGGGCCAATCCCGCGACCAGAGGAGAATCGAAAGAATGTCTGCGTGTGAAACAGCCGAGGCAAGGGCCCATCGGCGGAACGTGGCAAAGAAAGCGCGCCTTGATGACTCCCTTCTCAAGCGGCGAGAAGGATCCACATATGGAGCAGGACAATTTTAGGTGCTCTAGCTGTGTCCCTTCTATGATATCACCAAGTTTTGTGCAAATCGCACTGTGTAATCATGAGTAAACATATTTACAACTTTCAAATGCATTTTTCTCGATTTCCATTTTGAGGTAATTCTCTCATCTTGTGCACAATCTTTTTTAGGCATAAAATAGTCCTATCTTGATGAAATTTTGCACAGAGCTTAATCAGCCACTCTAGAATACAAGTATCTACTTTAGGTTGCATTATACATCACAGATTTTTTGTTACACAACTTGATACACTGATAGAGAGATGTAAAATATGCATTTAGTACTTTTAATTTTTTTTTTTTTTTAATGTAGCAAATAAATTTTCTCTTTGAGGTACTTGTCTGTATTGTACTGCTCAAGTGCAGCAGAATGAGCCATTTTGCAATTCTGTGTGAAAATTTTTAGTAAGCTTTATTATGTGCACAAAAAACACTATATTTTGATATCAAAGTTGTAGTAACTCCGGAACTACTATAGCTATCAAACAAATAATTGCAGTTATGAAATCAGCACTGCAAGCTTTACTAACACCTAAAATTTCAAGGAGCTGGGTTATGAAATAAAAAAAAACCTTTTTCGAGTAGCATCTCCCCTTAAGCAGCATGCACTGGGATAAAACATATGTGCGTATTATGCATGTAGTAGTACTACACGCGACATTTTTATACATTATCTCACAAGTTTCTGCATTACTACAAATATGTCGATGGCAGCCCTCCCCAACATTACATATTTTATCATACCCTCCCCAACATTATATATTTTATCATACAATAAAATATTTTTAATGTGAAGTTTTTAAATGTGAAGCACTTTTTAGGGAACCAAAAGTACTTTGAGCATCTTTATCTACTTTTCTATCTATCTGGTTCCCTACGTCTTAGTGCTCTCGTAGTTACCACACTACCTCAGTATAGTCCAAAATTGGCATAGGAGGCACGAAGGCATAACGAACATTAGTGTCTGGTAACGACATAACTATCGTGAAAATCGTGTCGTATAGGTCATGAAACTTTTTTTCAGTCATGTATATCACATACCCGTATAACATAGACTGCGGTATGGGAACGGCGACCACAGACGTGGGCAATTTAAATGCGAGAGCTTAAAAAAAAAAAAAAAACCGCCATCCGCCCCTTTGATGCGACGAGTGCAGAGAATAAAAATACAGCCCACGCACATTATTCAGCGCATTCACGTGCTGAAGAGTACCTAAAGCTTTCCGGAACAGCTGGAGAGCATCTAATTAAAGTAGGCTAGTCGCCAATCCAATTAGCAGTGTTTACTTATACAGGGTGTTTCAAGAAATTTGTCCAATATTCTCTAAAAATTACAAAAAGGAGGTATCTGCGTGCTACTTGCGGCATTGTCTTTCCTGTGGCAGAAGACATTATTTACGGCACTACTTATAAAAATTAAAACAATAAACTTTTTAATCAGTGGTAAAGCCGATCGAGTAATGGCCGAATTCAGGCCCTTCCTACGAATACTCCATAGCGACTTTGAAATTTTGAAAAAGTGGTTGTTTTCTAGGCCATTCTTGTTATTTGGTTTGACTTGGTTTACTTTTTTACTTTCTCTTTCGTGCTCATAGTATGGTACGGAAGTGAGTATGTAATATGGCTGATGATGAAACTTTTGACCAGTCAGAGGGTGTACTGCTCTCTCATGCCCTTACGATTGGATGTTACATGTGAGATCATGCGTGGGATCTGCAGTAGCGCTGTTTTGAGAATCGTGATTGTGTGCAGACATCTCTAATTAGCTTGACGCCTTGTACCTAGTACTTTTACGGTATATTTTTCCGGAAGGGTATTTCCTTCAAATCTGACTTCAAGTGTTACCCCCGAATGCAGAGATATTACTTGGCTCGCGCCTTCGACTTGATTTGAGTAAGTCGACGTGAAGCAAGCTGTGAACTTCAAAACACCCAAGTCGGCCTTCCCGTTTCAGGCTGTCTTGCTCGGTCAAGTCAAGAACGGGCTTCAAAGCAGAAATACATTGCTCGCCGGGTAACAAGGCTAATAATGAAGCTGTTCGCCTAAGGCACATGTTACGGCAAAAAAAAGATTGTACATTTCAAAACTATAAGAACAACATGTCACAAGTATATATTTTTTTTCATTTTACGGCTTACGAGCGGCATGTGGTGCCCGCCTCCGCAGCGATGCACAGTGTTGCTTCTGTAAAGCGTCCATTGCCCGCTAGTTTTAGTGGCCACCCGAATGCAGCGCGTATCTCCACGCTTGGTTGTTTGGAGGTGAAACAAGAATCGCATTGGATTATTTTGTGGTTTTTTTGTTTTTGTTTTTTAATCTAACACCAAGGTGTGTATTTGTGCTGGCCTGGCAGGCAAAGTAACGCCATTTTCAAGGCATTCGGCTTTCTATTCGCCTGTAAACATGCTTGTAGCGGGCTAAGTCGCAGTTATATATGAAAAAATTAAAAAAAAACAAATTCTGAGAACAAAAGTAATTCGTATTTTGGCTCTGTTAGCCTACAGGGACACCCCGGGACTAAAAGGCAGAACACCAGCGGAGCTGCTCAAGGGACGGCGGCTTCGTACCACCCTGCCTCTTTATCCAGACAAGTTGATTACAAGGACGCCCAACTTGAAAGAGGCTGAAAGAGGGCGGGAAAAGGATGCGGCTGTTCGGGACAAGCAGAGACAAAATTACGATCGCCGCCACGCTGTCCGCCACCTTGTCCCATTGGCACCCGGGGACAGCGTCTGGATTAAGGACTGCAGACAGGAAGGCGTCATCTGTCGGCGCGCTAAACGGCCGCGGTCGTATTATGTTGGTTTGGAAAGCGGCCTCCAGATCGAACGCAACAGGAAATTGCTAGTCAAGCAAGCGCCAAGCAGAGTCCCAGAATCCTACGTCGCGTCGTACGACTTTCCCCCTGGCCTGGAAAGTTCAATTGCTAGCAGACAGCCCCACTCCCAGGCTCCCCTCTGCGATCACACAGACGATCGCAGTGATGTTCAACTGCTACGAATCCCAGGCGAATATGTCGCCCGATTCGGTAGAATTGTAAAAAAACCAGACCGTTATGGTATTTCTGAATGTAGTGCTGTAGTTAACTTTTGGACTTGTGTGTGCAGGTAACTTTTGACTGGTGTGTGTTGCTCTTTTTTGTTCTGTTCAGTTAGTCTGAATGCAATAAGAAATGCTTTTTACGGTGTTTTTAAAGTTCTGCTTAAAAGGTGAGATGTGGCTTAATCGTTCAGATGTTATCATGTTTACGTTGTGCCATACCGCCCCTACCGGGGCAACGCCCTGCGCATGTGTGCCATACAGGCACATGTATATATTCTGAGTAAATAAAGAATACGGGGGCGTTTTCCTGTTCGTGTTCAACACGGTGTAGTTCGTCACAGAAACCTGACACCGCGCTCGACCTAATGTCATCCATGTTGTGTCGTGCGCCTCAAGTCATTTCATGCGCAAACCCGAGGTTTGCACTTCGTTGTTGTTGCTGTACTTATTATTTACTGTCTTTACTATTGTACCTTCGTCTTTTGTTAAAGCATCGGGACGACGCCTTTTTTAGAGGGGGGCTATGCCACTTCTCTTTCCTTAAGTTTTGTTATCACCCCGCTACACTACGTTCAGTGCGAACAGCCCCTACGATGTTCGAGAAGCTTCAAGGCTTTAGTAGATCATTTTGTTAAGATTATGCCCACTTCGGGAACATCACAGATTATTCAGAAACCTACGTCGCCGCTAGCGATAACGCTAGAATATTCAATGGCAAGGCTATAAATGCCAACATGCTCCGCCGCTTGTCAGCTGATCGACGGCTGACACTCCATTCGCCGCTATCAGTCCAAGACTGCTGTTGTATTTTGACTTTCCATTTACTGGGCAAAGGTTCGCCCAAATAAACAGTTTATTATTTGACTTACAGTGCACTTCATTCGTCCACGTCCCAACCCTGTGACAATATGAGGGGCTTAACATCCCGAAACGACCATATGATCAAGAGAGACGCCGTAGTGGAGAGCTCCAAATATCGCCCACCTGGGGTTCTTCAATGTGCAGTTAAATCTGAGCACATGGGCTTACAGCATTTTCGCCTTCATCGAAAATGCAGCCACCGCAGCCAGGATTCGATCCCGCGGCCTGCAGGTCAGCAGCTGAGTACCTTAGCCACTATACCACCACGGCAGGGCCTTATGTCTCAAAGCAACACAGGACTCAGGGTTTCTAGAACAGCTATCAAATAAAGCACCGAAGTGAACCAACTAGTGTCTTTTTTAGCGCTCCCCAGTAAACGCAGCGCTCAGAACGGAGTCCTCATGGCAGGGACCAGAATCGGGAGAGTGGGTTGCCTAGTCGCCAATAGCCGCAGGCCTTTGTGTGAACGAAGTGTGGCTGTCTATAGCTTGTGGTTGTGGTAGCGGGCTTAGAGTGCGCCATAGTGACAATAATGTGCGACAGGAAAAAAAGAAAAGGAGGAAAGGTTGGGGGTAAAGAGGAGGAAAGGTTGAGGATAAATGTCTGCCAGAGACGCTTAGACAGAAATTTAAGCAGACACGTGGTACGCAGCGCATGTGTCGCCTTGAGGTACCTAATGAAGCAAATATGCCAAACTATGCGATGCACAAAAGTTGGACCTCTGGGGTCACCAAAGAAGGAAAAGCTAAATATGTATATGTTAATTTTTTTTTCTATGGGAAGGGCTCTTATCTACAGTTTTGATTACTTTCATTTTTCCTGTTAATGTCTAAAAAGGCAGGAATTAGAGGAAGAAGTCTGAATTGGTGAAGAACTCCTGAACTCGAGATGTCGCAGGGGTCGTCGGAGATTTATGCAGTAAACTGTGCCAGTACATCCATGCCTATACAACTCCTGTTTCAAAGGGTACAGCAGCAAATAAACATCATATTCTTAACCTCATAATCATCACCTTCTTTAGATTTCTTACTTTTGCCGTAGGACGGCTTTTACGTTTCAGAGCAACATGAAAACACTTGTGCTTTGACAAATTATGACACTTCTGAATTACTGGCGAAATATGACGAACACAAAAATGGCTGTAAAAATAGGCATGCGCCCGAGTTGCAGATATTTAGCCAAATGCTAAATATCTGCAACTGCCTTGCTAGCCCAAGAAACCAACAAGATTTGCATTAATTGGCGCGCCTGTGTGACTCACTCTGCATCTTGCACTTAAAAGTCTGATATTGCCGCATTCCTATCCTGAAGTTTTCTTATCCCCTTGTTACACTAGGTTCAGTGCAAACTGCACCTGCGATGTTCGAAAAGCTTCGAGGCCTTAGTAGATCGTTTTGTAAACATTACGCCCATTTGGTGAACATTACAGATGATTTTGAAACCTACATTGCCTAGCGATATATTACAGATTATTTTGAAACCTACATTGAATGTTCTAGCGATAACACTAGAACATTCAATCGCAAGTGTATAAATGCCAACGTTCTTTCCTGAGTGCCAGTTGATGACGGCCGACGCTCCGCTCGCCACTATCAGTGCCAGTGTTTTGCTGTAATCTGACTTTCCTTTTACGTGGCCACAAGTTCGGCCAATTACATAAGCACTTTTTATTTGGACAAGCCTTTTCTACCTTTGTCTGCGTCCTGACTCCATGACATGACGGCTGGCAGTCAGCAATGGCGGCTGTTTTTATGCGGATCGAGATGGACACCAGACTTGATAATCACCTGTCCCACAAACAAGAGCCCTTCGTATGCGAATCTGCACTTTTCTATCTTCAGGGTGAGTGCGGATGTCTTGATGGCTTGAAATACAACTCCAATGCACCGAAGATGATCGTCGGAGCTCGAGGAAAATGACAACGTCATTGAAGTAAACGAGGCAAGTCTGCCACCTCATTCCTGCTAATACTGTGTCCATAATGCGTTGAAAACTTGCAGGTACCAAGCAAAGACCGAAGGGCATGACCTTGAACTCAAAGAGGTCGTCTGGTGTTATGAACACAGTTATCTCTCGGTCTCTCTCGTCGACTTCGATTTGCCAATAGCCAGTGTTGAGGTCCATAAAAGAAAAGTACTTAGCGTTGTGGTGGCGATCCAGGGTGTCATCTATCCATGGGAGGGAATACACATTCTTTTTCATCACTTTGTTTAGGCGACAATAGTCAATGCAGAAATGTGGGGTTCAGTGCTTCTTCTCCATAAAAGCACAAGTGACGCCCAGGGACTGTTAAACGGCTGGATTATGTCGTCGCATTACTCCGTAGGGGCTCTGCCGTAGTGGTCTCACACTTTCCCCTGTTATGACGCGATGTGTCGCGATTGGGGTCTGTTGAATTTTCAATGATGATGAAAAGCAGTCCTTGTATTTCAGGAGCAGGGCCTTGAGCTGTTCTTGCTTATGCATTGGAAGGCTGGGATTGATGTCGAAATCTGGTTGGGAACGTCAACACGACGAGGCAGGTTCGGAAGCGTCGGAGAGGGTGAAAGAATCACTGGCACCAACAACTTTTTCCACATAAGCGATCGTTGTACCAATGTTGAGGTGACTGTATTCTTGGCGGAAGTTCCTCATCATCACCTTTGCTTTCCCATTACTCAGCTCGGCGATGCCTTTTGCAACGCAAATCTGACGACTAAAGAACAGGTGCTTGTTGCTCTCGATGACACCTTCAAAGTCTGTGAGTCCTTCAGTGCCGACTAAACCGATGACGCTTGAGCAAGGCGGAATGGTGACTTCGTCTTCCAGCACATTCAATTCGTAATTTTTTGGTGCTGTGGGGGTCAGCAGCGTGTTTGCGGACTTGTTATTGACTCGGACCTCAGGTCGATGACAGCGTCATATTGACTTAGAAAGTCCATTCTGAGTACATATCTCTGGAGCAATGTTGTAGTATTACAAAGCTCACTGGATAAGTCTGATTGTCGATGGTGACTCTTGCTGTGCAGACTCAAGTCGGCATTATTAAATGACCTCCAGCTGTCCAAACTTCGGGGCCTTGCCATGCATTCTTCACTTTCTTCAACTTGGTTGTGAAAGGCCCACTGACGACGGAATAATCGGCTCCAGTGTCGACGAGAGCAGTGACATGGCGACCATCGAATAGTACGTCGAGGTCGCTGGTTCGTCGTCATGCGTTGCAGTTGTATTGTGGCATCGGATCATGGCTGCGACGGCTTGTACCGCTGTTTCGATGTGGCCGCGATGTATGCCGAGCTCAATGTCATCAGATAGCAAGAAGTCAGCACCAAGGATCATGTCGGCAGGGAGGTCTTCAAAGACCTTTAGTGCCTGCTGCCGTCCGGACTGAAATGTCGAGCATTCCGACTGGCATAGCACTTTCTCCAAGTCCGCAGAGGGGAGGTTGCGTCCACGGTCGGGTAGTGTCCGGAGCATGACGTCGGTGTAGCGCCGTTCGTTCCGCACCTGTATCCACCAGAGCAGATAGGTCACCTATTCCCTCAACATGAATGGACATCCGAGGAGTTTGACAAGCTTGGTAGTGGATTCGGGTCTGGAAAGGTTGACGACACTCCTTGGCGTTGTGGCCAATGCGACCGCACTTGAAGCATCCATGTCGTGTGGAAGCGTAAGTCGAACAGACAGTCGGTAATGTGTCCAAGCTAAGCCGACGACGAGTTTTGCTGAAGTTCGACTGCCCTTTGAGCGAAAACCTGGGGTGACGCTCCAGGTGACTGGCAAGATAAGATGGCAGCATGGGTAGGGTCAGCCAAGCCATCAAACGACATACTGGCGGGCAGCCGGAGAGATCCATGTAATGCCACATTTGTCGGGAAGCCCGAGCTTATCGTAGACGTATTTACGGGCGTCTTCCGATGGAGCCTGCAGACGCGATCGCATGCGCATGAAATGGTCGTCGTATGCGGATGGAAGTGGTGGAAAGGCCGTGACGAAAGCTGTAGTCCAGTCACTCCAGGATTTGTACTTGCAGCCATCGTATTGATGCCACACTTTGGTGGACTCGCGCAGTCGGCTTACGGCTAGCGATAGCATGACGTTGTCAGTCCATGAATGTCGATGGGCCAACGAATAGATTTCATCCAGCGTCTTGATCAACGCCAATAAAGTCAGGAATTTCTGCCATAGACGGAGGAGGCAACGTGGTGCGTGCACAGGCTGCTGAGAAGGTGACGGTGGCGTCTGCAAGAAGACGCTGGCTCGAAGTAGCGATGGCCTGCAGAACCGTGCAGAATTCGCTGACGGCTACAGGCGAGGAATTATGCCTGTCTTCTGGCGACGGTACTGACGTTGCTCCAGGGATGGTACCTGAGGCGAAGTCTAAGAGAGCGTGTACGGCGTCCCTGGGCAAGGAAGCGGTTTGCAAAGCCAAGTCAGTGGAGTCACCTTGTGGTTTGGCAAGAACGCCTGCAGGCAGCGCGCTGGCTTCGGTACCCGCGGTGGTCAGGCCGGATGCCATGGCCACGGTAGCAGGAGCTGCAAGCTGCTGGAGGGTGCGTCCGCTCCGTAGGACGGTTCCTTCACGCAGATCGTCGCACACAGATTCGTTGAACGGCTGCGCCATTGTAATAAGCGAGACAGACACAACACCCGTTCATCGGGCAAGCTGTTCTATTCTGCCTCTTCTTTCTCGCTTTCCAGCCCATGGCCCACAGCTGCCGCGCCGCTCTTCGTTACAATATATATATATATATATATATATATATATATATATATATATATATATATATATCCACAAGTACACGGATTTAAGTCACACACCACAGGCCTCTTAACAATATCCATGCAATGCCCTTTAGTACAGCTACTATTTTTACGCGGTGCATTTCTCGCCCGACTACGTTAGACTTGAACAAGTTTTAAGACGTCATACTGCCGAAAAGGTTAAATTTACAGTGCGCATTTATACAGAAACACGCTATATTCAGCTTCGCCAACTGTAAACGTTCGGGGTAAGGCTACCCAGAATTTTTTTTTTTTTTGAAGGGGGGTGCAGCAGATTGACTAACTTTGGCAATTGGTGGTCATTGTGAATGCATGTAAATATTTTAGTATACCCTGAAAAGTTAAATTACGAAAACATCTAATGGTATACGGGTTCAGATTTCCTTCCTCTCCCCTCTTCACTTTTTGCTTCCTAGTTCTTGTTGCGTTTGACACGGTATTTGTTTTTTAATCTCACCACTTTCGGAGCACAGCTAACTTCCAATATATCGGCTCAGTTATTCTGATTACTGTAGACGACTAACCAACGAAGAAAGAGTCAAGACTGAAGAAATCAGTATAAGACACGCACGCCCCTTCTGTATTATTTTTGATCTCTCACAAGGACTTTTATGGAGCTCAAATTCACTAGATTGGCCTGTCATAATTCAAGGGCTACGGCATCATGTGCTAAACATGAATTATGGGCAGGTACAAAGAAATCTACATCAAGAAAGCGCGAAGAAGGAGCCGAAATCAGTGTTGCCTAATCGGACGAGGCTGCGTAGCCAAAAGCTAGAGCAACTGTAGCCCAAATGTAACCAAAGACAAAAAAATAGCTAGAATATTTGTAGCCAAATACAGCCATTCACATTTGCAATTTTAGTTACATTTTCCACTTTTTACACTATATATTTTTACAATCCATTAGTGTATTTTCTAAAGTGACCAGAAACCACAATGTGATTATGAGAGACACCGTAGAAGAATACTCTGGAAATATTGACCAACTGTGGTTCTGCACCTATATCTGAGTACACGGGCCTCGTCGTTAGCGTTTGGAACGTGAGACTATCAATATTCATGTACTTCTTAAGCAAATAAATTGACTTTAACTTTGTATACCGTTAGGCATACTTTCAGCCATAAAAAGAATAATGAATAAAATTAACAGACAGCACAATTGTGCAAGCCACGTTACACCAGTGAGTCGCTGTTAGAAAGTTACCTTCCGAGGCCTATATCAAGAACTCAGCATTATTTGACACATGCAAAAGATGACCAAGAATTACTTTTGACAAATTTTATGATCATAGTCGCTAGCTTTTGCCGCCGTCGCTGTAAATATTCAACAGTGCGTAGAATTCAGTTCAGCACCACCAAATAACAGAAGTGGCCACTTATCGACAGGAGCGTAGGTAGAATTTTTTGTTTAAGGGGTGGGGGGGGGGGGGGTAACTTTTTTGGAATGGTCATATGTCAAGGAGGAAAATATCTTTGGGTGGGGGAGACCCGAAACTGTATTCCACCCCCTGGCTACGCCATTCCTTATCGATGTCTAATATAGAAAAACTAAAAAAAAAATGTTTTATATTCAATGCCTGTGTTATTATTCTTGCGAGTGTGAAGGAATATGGATACAGCATATAAAAGCCGAGGTTTCACGTTCGAAAGTGCGGCGGCGTGACTATGAGAGATGCCATGCTGGAGGAATACGAAGATGCACGACCGCCTAGGGATCTTTACATGTCCTGTGTAGCGATTCGCCTCCCCGGAAATGCGGCTGCTGTGGCTGGAATTCAATCCCGTGACCACTTTTGGCTAAACTAGCTGCGAATAATGCAGATGTCATAAAAAGCACGAGTGATGGGCACAGGCGCCGAAATCTGATGTTGGGCGAAATGCGTGAGCTCATTATTCATGACCGCGGCCAGGTGCATGACTCATCTTTTTTTGCAGGGTATTCACTCAAACTTGGGTGAGTTTCACAGCATATATAGACAACACAATAGACGAGCATTGTGCCTGCAATCTGAATAAAAAGCAGATTAACCGCTATGCAATCAGCAAAACGGCAGAAGGTTCCAATAAACAAAAGCCCACTTGTACGTATATAAAAATACACATCCCACTCCTTGGTTTTCAGTATAGAACTGCAGCCTAAAAATATGTGATTCACATGCCAGTACAGCCAAAGAATGGCTTCCGGAGATGCGGAAAGGCGTTCTGCACCCGCTCGGACGAAGATGGACATAGACTGCTTCTGCTTGTCACACAGTTTTCTGCTGTCTTGGGTGATGAAGCGTGCGGACTTAAAGTGAATTTTGACGTTTTGAGCCTCTTCAAGGCCAAATGTGAATGCGTCTTTAAATATTTGTGTCCACTCAATGAGAGTCACCTCTTGAGCCCTCATCACAGCTGCATGACATACAACCCAAAAAAAGCCGTCTCCGATTTTTAGTAGCCCAAATATAGCCACATAGCCAACTTGCCCAAGACGACGCCAAAAATCTTTTTTCTGTAGCCCAATTTGGCTATACATATCCAAATCTGGCAACACTGGCCAAAGCGCATAACAGTTCCTGTACGCGGCGCGCAGCTCTTTCAGTACTATTCGACTGCAGCGCTGCCGCTATGGGCAACACGGAAGGTATCAAGTATGGTCACGGCCCTTATTACTTCTAGTACACTCTACTACAGTGGCTAGAATAAAGAAGTGTGATGAGCGGCAAGTGGCGCCTGCGGAGCGCACTGAAGTCTCTGAGGAGGAGCCGCGTGGGGGCGCGCGCAGTTGTTTATATGTTGTTTGCACATTTCCGACTGTTTGGTCGAGCGCGTTTGTCCTCGTTTTTTTTTTTTTTTATTGCGGTGGCACTCTGACACCAATGCTTTTGTACGCACTCTTATGGCGCGAAAACAAAGCCATTGCTTTGTCCCAGGGTGCACTACAGACAACAAGTCAGCTAACAAGTCAGGGACGTTCGCTTCTGCAAGCATTAGTCGACACAGCAGCACCGCCGTGACAATGTCACCGACTTTCCCGTTCCTTGTGCAGGTTTGTGATCGAAAATACTGTTTTCGTAGTGATTACCTGTGCTTAGTGGTGTTGTCGTGTTCACATACTCTTCTTTGTTGTTTATCTGAATGTTTTGCCGTTGCCAGCTTGCTAGTGTCTCGTTCGGGTGATGTTGAAGAAAATCCCGGGCCTATCACTAAAGAAAAATTATTGAAATAATTAAGACACAAAAGGCGGTCCTGGAGAAAGTAACCAAAATAGAAAAAAACCAAGCATCTGTTGAGGCTTGGGTAGAGGACAGGCTTTCGAAAATAGAGGAAAAGCTACAAATTTTGGGCGAAGCCCCACTCAGGCTTGCTAGCCTTGAAAGTTTGCCAGTGAAGCCGAAACCTCAATAGCAACTGTTAGTCAAAAAGTTGATGAGTTCGTTACTAAGTCGTGCACTGGCAGGAATGCCCTCCTCAAGCGACTTGACGATCTCGAAAACCACTCTCGGCGGAATAATCTTATTATCAGAGGGATAAAAGAAGACATGAATGAAACTGAAGATGTTTTACATGAGAAGGTTAACGTCGACGTTTTTGATAAGCTGCTAAATCTTAAAGTTAACTCAGTTGAACGAATTCATCGCTTAGGAGCAAAACAGAGGGGAAAAGATAGGCCCATTATCTTGAGAGTTTCAGATTTCAGAGATAAGACTAGTATCCTACCAAACTGCTTTAAACTGCGTGGTAAAGAGGTCAGCATAAACGAAGATTTTTCTAAACGAGTTGTTGAGGTACGCAGAAGGCTGTGGGAGTCTAGTGCTGAGGAGAGAGAAACGGGGGCCAAGGTTAAACTTATTTTTGACAAAATGAAAATAAATTATGTGGTGTACGGTTGGAACGGGGATACTAATATGAGGTACATATGTAAGACACCTCCCGAAACAACTGACAGGCGTCGTGATGGCGACTGACGGTGTCAGAGTAGTTTTAACCGGTTAAAGTTAATAAATATAAATGTCAGAAGTAATATGAATAAAATTGCGGATCTTGAGGCTGTGGTACTAGAACTCGATCCCAACTATTTAGTAATGACCGAAACATGGTTGAAGAAAGATGTACTGGATGCCGAGGTTACTCCTCCCGGATACAAAATCGTGAGAAGAGACCGTGAAACAAAAGGAGGAGGTGTGGCCATTTTAATTAAAGATAATATATTAGTTAGTGTTCTTCCGCATGCTATTGACGTCGTAGCTCTTTGGATTAAAACCACGCTCAGTAATCGCTCGGTATACATTGGTGCTATGTATAGACCTCCGAACTCTCCAGTGAATGCACTTGATAGCTTAAGAAGCTTTATGGATTCCCACCAGAAGCATGATGATAATATTATCCTTATAGGAGACTTTAATCTGCCTCGAATTAATTGGTCGATGCTTACTTCAGAGGGAAGCGAAGTCACTAAAGGTGATCAGCTGCTAGAGCTCACTTTCTGCTACGATATGACTCAGGTCGTCTCATCTTGTACGCGTGTGGGTCCAACCGCTTCTTCAGTGCTTGATTTGATGTTCTTATGTGGATCACTGCTCCCGTTTCTTGGTATGTGTGAAATTGAGGACGGTCTTTCCGATCATAAAATGGTTTTATTGTCTTTAGATCTGTATGTCAATATCATGTACAATGATGAAAAACTTATGATGCCAAATTTTAGTGCCGCAAACGACTTAGCCATACTAGAACATCTGGAGCAGTCATATTATTCATTTCTGAAAAGGTACCGAACATCTCGTTCAACAGAAGAACTGTGGCGGTTTTTTCATTCTACGATAATGTTTTGCATCCAACAATTCATTCCCTGTCGTCGTAAAAATGTGAGAAAACGCAATCCTTGGAATACGTGCGATATAATACACGCTAAAAGAAAGCTTAAACGCAAGCGAAAGGCGTGCTTTGTCAATCCAAGCATTGAAAAAAAGAAGAACGTCCAGGTTTTAAGTAAAAGCCTCCGGCAAAGTGTGAAGACTTCTAAAAATAAGTTTTATAACTCAACGTTGAAACAATTTCTGAAAGAATCCCCACACAAATTTTGGAGGTACGTGAATCTTTCTACCAGGCCGAGTAGTATGCCTAATCATAGAAGTAGCAAGGATCATGCAGAGGCGTTTAATTTCTTCTTCTCGTCAGTTTTTACAATCGATGATGGTACTGTACCCAACATCAGCGATTCCTTAGATATGATTGCTATCCAGGATATAAGCATCACTGAAGAGGGCGTTCTAAACCTCTTGCTTCATATAAATACCAAAAAAAGCCCTGGTCCTCACAATATTCCCAATGAATTTCTTTATAGATATGCCGAATGGTCATCGAAATTTTTAACATTAATTTTTCAATCATCCGTTAATAGTGGCTCTTTTCCGAGTGCTTGGAAACGTGCAAAAATCGTGCCCATACACAAAGGGGGTTCCGCATCTCACGCTAGCAACTACCGACCTATATCGCTTACAAGCACCTGTTCAGTAATATTAGAGCACATTGTATCAAAGCACTTGCTAACCTATCTCGATGAACATAATTTAATTGTTTCCTGTCAGCATGGTTTTAGGAAAGGGTTATCCACCGTTACTGAGCTTATTGAGCTTGTACACGACTTATCTAGCACAGTTAATACCCGTGGTCAAACTGACATAATATTTTTAGACTTCGCAAAGGCTTTCGATAAGGTGTCGCACAATAAGCTCTTACTTAAAATCGATAGTGCCTTTAAAAATTCTGCCCTCACCCGGTGGTTAAGTTCCTATCTTGCACGCCGAGAACAATATGTCCAACTAGGGCACCACCAATATGGTTTATCGCCTGTGGTATCTGGGGTGCCCCAGGGTAGTGTCTTGGGGCCCCTCTTGTTCCTGGTGTTTATAAACGATCTACCAAAAAATATTACTACTCAAATAAGAGTGTTTGCTGTTGATTGCATACTATAAAGAAATGTACAGTCACCGAGCGACCAGGCCGAACTTAATCTTAACTTAGAATTAAAAACTGCAGCTTAACCCAGCAAAAACTGTTTTTATGTCCATTTTTAGAAAAAAGAGCATTCTTAGTTATCCGTACAGTATTAACGGTCACGAACTTGCTCAGGCTAAGCAATATAAATACCTAGGTCTCATATTTACACCCGACTTGCATTGGAATCTTCATGTTGAGGAACTTTGTTCCAAAGCTAACAAGGTGTTATGGGGCCTGAGATGTAACCTCCACTGTGCCTTTCCCGAAGTTAAAACTTTAGCTTATAAAACTTTACTAAGACCCATAATCGAATATACTAAAGTAGTGTGGGATCCCTATACTGAAACTAACTGTTTGAAACTTGACAAAATACAGCGACTTAGTTCTAGGTTTATATTTAATAAATACCGTCGTTTCAATTCACCTAACGAATTATCCAAACTTGCAGAGCTCCTACCTCTACAAAAACGCACCGAATATGAAAGGCTGAAATTCCTTTTCATGATAGTTCATAATCACTTTAAAATAAGCTCAGACAAGTACTTTGAAATCAAGACACAATAAACGTCAAGACACAGACACAGTATGTACATACCGCCCCCCAAAGTTCATAATGACTGTTTCAGGTACAGCTTCTTCCCCAGGGCGATTCAGCAGTGGAATTCGTTACCAGATTCAGTTGTGAGAATCAAATCGCTTACTGACTTTTTAGAAGCAATAAAACATATAGTGCACTCTGATACCATGCGCTAAGATTGTGAATATGTGTGAATTACGTGCTTTGTAACTAGGCTATGATATTTATTATGTGTTTTATTATGCTGTGATGTAAAATATGATGTGTATTTTGGTAGTGATGCTCTTTTTTCTTATTTTTCACTAACTTCTCTGTAAACTATATGCTTAGCCATTACGATATATTTGTTGTATGTGCTCTGAAATGATTTGTTCTGGTAGTGAAGGTTCTTTTTCTTATGTTTCTCTTATGCACATTTCTGTTTTATATGAGTCAACTCCTCTCCTGTAATAGCCCGCAAAGGGCTGACAGTATCAATAAGTGAAATGAAATGAAATGAAATGAAAAAGAAGCATGCGTTGTTCGGCGTTCCAAAGGACAAAGCTCTGTTTGCGCAGTAGCGGAGAGCAATCCCGCACGCTGACAAGCTGCTTCAAGAAAACTCAGCTGTGTGTAAGTTGCACTTCGATGAGAAGTACATCTCCCAGACCTTGGAGCACACTGTGACTGACAAAATTGTCCGCATTGAAAGGGGTAGGCCCATAGGCGTGCTTGCCGTTCAGGTGGGAGAACTCTTCGCATTTGTAGACGCTCTTGAAATCACTTCTTTGAAGTGGTTTAGCTACAACGAGCTTCACAGTGACATCTTGAAACAGCTTGTTTCCTGCCTAAAAAAAAAAAAAAGACGTCCCAATGGGCTGCGCACAACATGGTCCAAGCCTCACCAATCAAGTGACCAAGTTTTTTCTGCTTACTCATTTGCGTGTTTACACAAAGGCACTTCACAAGGAGCGAGAAACTTTCAATGAAAAGAGGAAGTACCTGAGGATCAGGTGCATCACCTAGGCTTGATTGCATCCCAATGCTCTGGGGGGGTGCTTGTGAACTGTAAAACTTTTTTCTTGAGGATAAAAAAAGACGCGTGATCAATTATTAAAGATGCATTGTGAACAGATAGAGTGTCACTACTCGGAAATGCGTTGTATGACCTATGTGGAGAAAATAAAAGGTTTTCATCCAGATATCGCTCGTGATTCTCATCTCTGAGTTTGACGCTACGAACTACGGGGCTTTATTTACAGATTAGTGCTTGAGGAAATGATGATTCGCCGTGGAAGGTGTTGCAAGCAATGGCTCACAGCTGAGTTCATCGTTCCCCTCTTCTACCACTTCATCAATAAAATGTTTCAGTGCCGTCACGCGCTCACTTTCGGCACCCTGTCCATATTTCAGTTCAGTCGCGCACCTGCGTAGGCATCCTGTCATTCTGAAAGCTAACATAATTTTTCAGTCACCATTTGAGGCCATGCATGAGCAAGAAAATTCATTTTAAATGTTTCACATTGCCCGTGCAAATGCTTGATTCCCATCTCTGCACAGCGCATTGCCGCCTTGGGTGACGATTTTCTCCGAAGGGATTACGCGCTAGCCGACGCATTCATCACACTTCCCTATTCTAGCCACTGTAACTCTACCCACAGCCACAAGCGAGAAATCGCGACTAGATTGACTTGTCTCGATGTCGAAATGTTGCCATGGTTGTGAGACTACCTAGGCATGAGCGAGTCTATGCTGTGTTTAGAGTTTGCGCTGTTTAACCGTAGGTGACCAATAATCACTGTTTCGATTAACCGATGAATTTTACTGTGCAACACAAAGAATTCCAACTATATGAGCCCGTTTAATTCTGTTAATGAGACATTTTCAATTAAGCAAGTTTCTTTTAGTGGGAGTCCACTGTACTTGGAAAATTTTTGTTCTATATGTATATAGAACAATGTGTGTATGTATAGAATCCTGTATATGTTGTGTCTAAAGTTGTATAGTATGTGTAATCTTTTGCCTGTTTTTTTTTTTTTTTATTATCTAACTGCCACTGATGTTTGAGTTATGTGCGTCTAGAAAGGGGTGTGACACTCAGTCAGGCACTTGTACCATTTTGTCACCCATAATAGGGAGCACAAATGTACATATTAATTGACTTTGTCTGAAATAAAGTTGAAAGTTGAAGTTGAAATGTGTTGCAGAGTGGTAGAGGTATCACGTGAATTTCCATATTTGGGTATGGCTTGGAAATGCTTAATTATTATTTCATCTTTATTATTCTTATTTATTGCATCAAGGAGGAGCGTTGCCTGGAACGTCAAGCGAAAAGCAAGTAAATACAAGATAAAAAGTGCTCAGCAGCGCAAACCACAGGAGGAGATAGAGGAGACGAGACAGACGTCAGCGCTCTGTCTCGTCTCCTTCATCTTCTCCTGTTGTTTGCGCTGTTGAGCACTTTTTATCTTGTATTTACTTGCTTTTCGCTTGACGTTCAAGGCAATGCTTCTCCTTCATTCAATAAATAAGAACAATAAAGATGAAATAACAATTAAGCGTTTCCAAGCCATAACCAAATATGGAAATTCACGTGATACCTCTACCACTCTACAACACATTTCAACTTCAACTTCTCGTCTCCGCTATGCCCTCCAGTCATTTGGGCTGTAAAGCACTTTTTCATGATGATACGGGGCGCGAAAAAAACGACACACAACAGAGAAGAAGTACACAGACGACGCGCTAAGAAGTACACAAGCGCGTCGTCTGTGTACTTCTTCTCTGTTGTGTGTCGTTTTTTTCGCGCCCCGTATCATCATGAACCAGCACCAACTCGCCCAACTTTTCACTTTACTGAGTATAATTTCTTGTACAAAGGGCTCTTTTGAGTGTTCTAACGAGCGCGTCGTCTGTGTACTTCTTCTCTGTTGTGTGTCGTTTTTTTCGCGCCCCGTATCATCATGAACCAGCACCAACTCGCCCAACTTTTCACTTTACTAAGCACTTTTTATCATGTTATGCCAACATGCCCAATCCTACTGTCTCTCAAGTAAAGACACCCCTGACTGAATTCCTAATGCGCAATGCAGTGGCCAGTGAATAGTTGTGAAGCGTGAGCAGATTTTGACTAGCAGATCCTGCCTACGTCGGCCTAGCGAGACGAGAGAGGGGAAGGGGAGCAACAGCTTTGTGGGAGTCTTCCTGGGCCAGCACGAGACGCGAGCATGCATAGTGGGGACTGTGGACGGTGCCGCCACCAACGCGCCTCATTGTGCGACTAAGAAATTCTCCGCATTTAAAAAAGCCTATTTGAGAAAATATACACCCAAGCATTGACTTTGCCTTACATACCTTACATACACCTCGACTCAACATTTTCAAATGATTATATAAAAGTGCGAAACCATTTTTTTCTCGCTACATGCAAGCTTCGCCAACAGCAAGGCAGCCTTCTCAGATGAATGAATGAATGCTTTGAGCGTCCCCTTTATAAAGGGATGGTCACATGTGTGCCACCAGACTTGCAAAAAAAAAAACGAAAGAAAAAGCTTCTTTTTTATGTTGGCCTAATGCCTTATCTACTTCTATTATATCGATCTTCTTATAAGAAAAAAATATAAGCTTATGACCCATCTCTCTGTATCTTCAGGCAAAATGACCTCATTTTCTCACTATTTTTGTCCTTTATTTCTACGTATCTGCCACCAGTACTCTGTCTTTTACTTGCTTCTATAGCAGACGTGTTCAGCTTTTCATGTTTGTCCCTGAAACCCAAAGCCTGATGTAGGCTTCTGCCCACACGTACTGTATTTGTAATGAACGCCACCCCCCCCCCATATTTTTCAGAAATGTTGATGCCAATTTGGAGGGAGAGTTCATTAAGTGACAGAAAAAAGTCACGCGAGTTATAACAGCGCAAATTTCGCATGACCGCCTTGCTTGCTTTGGCCCGTGAAATGCGCGACAAATCTTTTTTTGTAGCCTAAAGCTCTTCTTGTTTCTTCCTGTAAGGAAAGTGCATGGATTGACGTCAAAGTGTCATCCAGTCGCTCGGTCTCAATGCTTTAGTGCATGCTGTTTGTAACCATCCGCACAGCTAGCATACCGGCCGAACACTGTGCAATAAGTGTCCCAACAACGACAAACCCAACAACAGAAACGCAACATCGGATGACGGCACGTAGACGTTGTGGTAGACGTTGCGAGTGCACGGCGCGTCGTCTCTGCTGTGAGTGCCGTCGTGCTTTGCATAAGGTCCGTTCGATTCGTCTGCCCCACGTGAAACAGTTCACGGGGTGCTGCACTTTGCCATTCATTTCAGTGGTGCAGCATTGGCGACCTCTGAACCCTGTCATTTGTTTCAAGAGATGCAGAAGAGGTGCAGCACTGGTTCACGATTTTCGTGCACCTCCTACGCTGATGGTGCCAGCTTGGTGCAGCCGTGCATGCAGCTGAGCAGACGACGCAGCACTCAAACGTATGCGGCATATCCGCCTCTACTAACGCGGTGTGTTTTGCCAAGATGTTTGCACCTCATAAATTGTCCACATGTGCGGTTCGCCATCGTTCAGTGTTAGCTGAACGGTGTAAATTAAGCCAACAGAAATAAGATCTGCACCTTGTTGGCACATCGTCATTCGTTTCGGGGGTCGCGCTATACCTGTACTGCTGAACTCACGCTGCACAATTTCTGAACTTCGCCTGCACAGCCATGAACCAGTTCCGATTGGTGCAGGTGAATCGAACGAACCTATAGCCTCCGAGATGGCAGGCACGCGGGGTGTTTTTACGCCGCGCACCTGCTATTTCGGAGATCACGCACTTTGTTTTTTCGCATAGAGAAAAGAATTCCTTCCTCCTTGTTTTTTTTTCGTTTTTGTGCTGCTATGCTTGGGTGGCGCTATCAGCAAAGAGGTTTATTTTGCATTTGACAGATAGCACTTTGCCGCAAACGCGCGACTTTCAAATTTTGACTAACGTCGTTCGCGCTCGCGCTGCTTGCAACTGTTTAGCATGGTTGCGAAATTATGTTTTCACTTCTATTGTGTTGGTATTTTGCGATATAATGGCTTGATTTAACATTGTTTCGATAGCCAATGGCACTGGCTATGATACCGAAATAAAATGAACTGATACATTAAGAAAAGTATTTTTTTCCTTTTTTTTTTTTTTTTCAAGGACGAAGATGGGGGTGGCTTCTTCATGTGAGTGGGTTGATTATGCGGGTAAATACCATATACCTGGGCGGATATCGCTGCATTCAATCAGAACATGTTCCCCGCTGCATGTACATTGTTCTTCTTCTTTATTCAATCTCGCTTTATGACTATGCATTCTAAGGCAACCCAACCTTGCTTCGAACATTAAAGCTCTTGCCCTTGAATTGTCGTAAGCGCTCTCTCTATATTTCGTTTTTGCCCTTTCGGTAGTATAATGAGAGCTGAAGTAATACTGCAAGGCGAGCTAGTTGGCATGAATGCATAATAACTTATTCTTAGCGAACACTGATAAGCTGTATATGCGAAAATCTGGTGTTTGTATCGGATGAAAATTTACACTCGTACTGAGTGACAACTTTTAGTAGAATGGATCGTGATTTGCTGCCAGATCTGTAGCAGGTTGCCACTACAATATTTTGCTTAGTGGATAATTTCTTGGTACTGGGCAGAATTGTGCAATTAGATACATTTGTACTCAGGGAGCTTTTGAGACAAAAGGAGGGGAACTAAAATTTACTTGTACTGTTCCTGTTCAAAACACCTTGCAGTTTTTGGACCTTATGTTATAATCTTGAGCCAACCGTACATGTTTTAAGTACACTCCTTCATCAAATAAGCCCCTTCTGAGCTACCACTCCTTTCATTCCAGGGTAATAAAAATGGAGCGGCCACATCTTGTCTAAAATTCGTAGTTACCACGTTGTGTCATCATTTGGCATAGAAGAACTTTCAGAGAGCAAGTTATTAGGCTAAAACACACCGGCTTTCCCGAGACTGCTTTGTAGGAAATTCGTAAGCGCCTTATTAAGCATATTAAAGGCAGCCAACATCACCAGCAAGAACGTGAACGAGGCAGAGTAGTGGTGATACTGTATGTACATGCACTGTCACACCGAATTAAAAATACTGCCTATAGGCATGGGCTAAACGTTGCTTTTATGGCTAAGAATAAAGTGGCTAAGCTGTGGTTTGGAAAAATGTGGATGCTGTCAGACGAGGAAGCGCACAGACTTGCATGATTAGGGACAAGGTTAGTTTTGTTCCATAAGCATCTAACCTTGTTTGCTACATTCCTTTGACATGTGGACGAGCGTATGTGGGGCAGACTGGTCACTGCATAAACACAAAGGAAGGCCGGTAACAGCCGTACATGGTGCAAAGTGTGGGCGCGAGATACGCTTTTTGAATACACTCATTTTGTTTAGACACCACGATCTCACATTAACATTAGGCAATCATCTTTTATCAGCCACCCTGCAGTGACTATTTTGGAAAAAGAAGTGTCGCAACTGAAGCAGATAATGAGCACAGATCCGAGAAAATGGTGCGCATGGGCTGATAGCATTGATATTTTCCTTTTCTGAATAAAGCCTTCAGTTAATAGTAGCGCTCGTCCCTCTCTTTGTCTGTGTGTGTCAATTTATTATGTATACTGCTTCTTTTCCATGTGTCCACACTCTTCATATACCTGGACACTTTCCCTGCCCATCTACTCTTCTTTCCTAAGCCTAGGGGTGAAACTGGGTACAAGAGTTGGTGCACAGTCCTGGGAGCAGGCAAAAGTGCTTTTTGTAGCAGGCTTGAAGCCGCCAAAAGGGCCTTTTCGAGCAAGTTTATAACAGTAGGAACGTCCAGACCTGAAGTAGCCCAGTTCAAAAGACTTGTGAAGCCACATTTATTCACTGCTGTGGTTTTCACTCAGCCAAATTGTGCAAAAGCTTTTCTATTGCAATAGAAACTATTTAGACACTCTTAATGGGTTTTTGCCACTGCCCTCATGTCCTGAAAAAATTCCAAATTGATAAAATAGCCCTACACAATGTATGTTTCAACCACAGGTAACAGAACTTTAGCGGCGAACACGGCCAAAGCGACCATGGTAGTATATGAGAGACTATTGGTCAGCTGCCAGCTCGTAATAAGATCATGTGCTATGGGACGCCATAACAGGCAAAAAAAAAGTGTTCCACACTCGCTGTCACAGCTAAAGCAGCACTGACCCACGCTGCCACGTTGCATTCACATATATATCTAATAAAGTAGATGGGAGGAGAGCAGCCGTGGTAGCTCAGTTGGCAGAGCATCGGACGCGTTATTTGAAGGTCACAGTTTCAGTCTCGAACCACGACAAATTATTTTTTCATCCCTTTTTCTTTATTCTCATTTACATTACAATTACCTCGTCTAACATCCCCTATACTTTCTATGGCATGATTGTCTGTTAGATCTCATCAACATCATATAGCAGTCGCCCCGCCGCGGTGGTCTAGTGGCTAAGGTACTCGGCTGCTGACCCGCAGGGCGCGGGTTCAAATCCCGGCTGCGGCGGCTGCATTTCCGATGGAGGCGGAAATGTTGTAGGCTCGTGTGCTCAGATTTGGGTGCACGTTAAAGAACCCCAGGTGGTCTAAATTTCCGGAGCCCTCCACTACGGCGTCTCTCATAATCATATAGTGGTTTTGGGACGTTAAACCCCACATATCAATCAATCAAATCAATCATATAGCAGTCAATTTTTCACTGCATACAGACGACGCTTTCACTGTTAGTGGTCATTAACAATCTGCTGTGGCCAGGCACGGCTGTGCTGAGCCAACAGGGACATTTCACCAGCAACTGCCACAGTGGCGCTGCATGTTCGCTTGGAAACACCAGTGCACGAGCCTATTTTCAAAGTCAGCATCTATGTGAACACTAACCTTTTGAGCGCAGACCATCAATTATTCATGCTGCCGGGAGAAATTCACTTTTCAGAACTCTAGGGTGCAACTTAATTTAATAAACTTCTGGAAGGCAGTGAAATCCACCACCTTATGCTGCCATTGCGGTTGAAGGAGGAAAAGAAAGGATGCTAACTCTAAATCCCAGCACTAATAGTGAACAGAGGCATCCATTGCCGAGGAGGTGGCTTTTCCAGCCGGTTTTCCAGTCTAGGAACTGGGTGTGAAGGGGAGGAGCAGAAAACAGAAGGTACCTCTGTGCAACTCCAGGAAGATGGATAATGAGTGCAGGGGAGTACAAGTGCTCAGGGCTTTGTTTGTCATTTACTTCTTACAGGGCGCTGCACTACGTCACATCAGCTGGACATTGAAAAGCTCTGTACCACAAGAATTTTTCATTGGTTCATTACACATTTGCTACTCGCCCTGTGCCAGCTTCCTGCACTCAACGGTGTCAAAGAAACTTGGAGCTGGACACAAGGCAGACGCATCAACACATCATGCACATGACATGCCCAAGACGTTCTTATTGCCTGTTTTTGTGAGATGAATCGTGCACCTTTCAAGAGGCTGGCATGAATCATGTGTTCTCATCGATATATAGCGCATCACACCCCTGTTGTAAAGGCACCAGTAACAAGCCAATTGTTGTCAGGACTGGCGCCAGCAGGATGCGCGAAAACTAAATGGAGGTAGATTAGTCATGCACCTCGCTCAATTCGCAGTAAAAATAAATAAACAAAAATGTGAACATATACGGTTGGCATGTTTTAATATTTCTATCAACTTTCATTCTTCTATTCAAGAAACAGATTGCACAAATTACATGTCGCCTCAAATATTTTTCGCTGTGTCACGAACTCCTGCGACTTACGCAGGACCACTTCTTGTACATCAGCTTCTCCATGTTTGGGCATGCGCCTGTGAGATAAAGGGCAGGCGGCGTACAGTCTGACATTTCATTTTTTTTCCGGGTTGGTAGCCCCGAAAACGCGTAGCCTCTCGAAACGTTCAAACCTGGTAAGAGGAGAAATCAACCCTTTGCGAATAGACTTGGCCAATACGAGACTAAAAAACAACCCTTCTGGCCTTTTAGAGGTCAGAAGGGTTTTAGAATAAGCAAGAGATGCATGTGTGTTCAATTAAAAGAAAGAGCGTGTTAAGCAAACTGTGTGGAGAAAAGGACAATTGCATGATTATTGGTGCCTTTAAGCCATCATAGACAGACTTTTTTTTTTGCTTTCCTGTCGTGAACACAGGTCGCGCATGTTTTTTTTCGAAAATTTGAATTTTTTAAAAATTGATTACTTTTTAGAAATTTATTATTTATTTATTTGCAAAATACTGCTAGCCTAAAGAGGCTGTAAGCAGGAGTGGGGATATAAAGATGAAGGAATCTGCACATACTACACGAAATAAAATGATAAAGAAAGCAATAACGGCATCATCATCATCATCAGCCTGACTATGTCCACCGCAAGACAAAGGCCTCTCCATGTTCCGCCAGTCAACTCGGTCCTGTGCTTGCTGCTGCCATTTTATACCCACAAACTTCTTAAGTCTCATCTGCCCACCTGTCTTTCTGTCTCCCCCCAAATCCACTTGCCTTCTCTGGGAATCCAGTTAGTTACCGTTAATGACCAGCACTTATCCTGTCTATGCGCTACATGCCCAGTCCATGTCTATTCCTTCCACAGCAATATTATCATCATTTATATTGATAATCACAGCAGTGTGCAACTACACTGTAACCATTATAATTTCAATTCTTATAATACATACATGAAATGAAAGAATATATGCATCTCATTATGAAGTGACTGATACCTAAATCAAGTACAGTAAAAAAAAAACAGAAAAAATACATGCAGGTAGAAATGCACCAGTGAACATAGAGGAAATGAATTAGTAAACTGGCACATTTATATAGTCTTCAATTGAGCCTGGAGCGTCGAAATGAAATCTGATGTGGTCGTGCTTTCCACGACATCAGCTGGGAACTCGTTCCATTCTCTTACCATTCGTGGGGTAAACGTGTTGTGAAATAGATCTGTTCGGCAGTTATAGTATCGCAATTTTTTCGAGTGATGAGAGCCTGTGATTCACTTACTTACAGGTTGATATATGATACTAATGATATTAAGGGCCAAAAACTGCCTAATTTCAGCACCTAAAACGTGATTTTTTTAGTGCCAAAAAATGAGACCTCTACTAATGAGGCATATTTTTGAATTAGGAGGACCAACGGGAGTATATTGCTTGATTTTTGTACATTCTTGTTACTTTTGACACTCAAAATTTTAAAATGTTGCATGGTCGCTAAAGAAGGTGCTGGAGAACTACTCACTTGTCTCCGAAGAAATAATCGCTTTGGCCCAAGCGTTCAGACAGTGCAGCACAACAAGACTGGACTTCTTCAAACACCTTGGCATGGGGAGAACACATGCAGAAGAAAGGGCATCCTTCGTTATAGAAAGGAAATATGAACACGTAGTCATTCAGAGAAGGAGCTCACGACATTTATCACAATCCATAAATCATTTTTCAAATTATGACTATGGTTGATCAGCCCAGTTCAAATCAAACTGGAAAAATTTGGATTCCATAATGACATGGGTGACAGCTACAACTGTTATGCAAGGTGAGAAACTAAAATATTACACTAGGCAGAGCTGATTTAACACTTTTGTTATCCATGCTAATGCACATAGGGCTATAGGAACATTTTAGATATGTGTGAGGTCATTCACACAGCTCATAAAAGGAAACCTCAATGCAACAAAGCTCACAGTATTTTTTTTTTTTTTGCATGCACAACCTCAATATACTGATGCTTAAATGTGGTGCACAACAAGGACTTCTTTTCTTTATTGTGACCAAACTTGTATGGCCACTCCTAGGGCAAAATAATAGGGCTGTTCATTTTCGCCTTGATGGTTCAGCGAACTGGGAGCGCGGGGCTAAGCACAGACACAAAGCAAAGAGGAGGCACACAGCTATTTGCTTTGAGTCTGTGTTTACCCCCGCGCTCCCAGTTCGCTGAACCATCATGAATTACCAACTAGCCCACCTTTTTATCCTATTGCATTTCCACCTTGACATTGTTGTCATTGTTATGATAAAAAGAACCCAAGAAACACAAGCTGCACCACTTTCACACACTGGTATAAAAGGTGAAATAAGAATTTCTTTGAATGCGCACTATGGGGTTGATTAAAGGGTGTTCACACAAGGGCTCGATCTGCAGATTACCGAGTCATATGACAGGAGGGGTCACACTAGGCTTGTGTAAATAGTTGATTTTAAGTTCAAAGGAAACAATGATTTGATTGAATTTCAAATTCAATTTCAATAGCACATGTCACACATTATAAAGAAAAATAATCATACTGCATGTACTAACCTAACTAAGCTGCACAATATTTTTTTTCATTGAAGCATGGCACGTGCAAATGACATTCTTTTTGGTACAAAGTGGAAGCAACTTTGAATAGTATCAGGATTTGGTAACCTCCAAAATATGTCAAGTTTTAAATTTCACTATGCTTAGCACACAAGCACATGAGTTTAAAAAGCTTTTAAACTAAAAAAACGAATATATGCGAGGGTCATATGTACACTAAACTTTGAAGTAGGGCTTCGCGGCAGTGTGGATTTCCCTAGGATAGATGCATTTACGGTATGGATATAAATGTATTCTCGGTATAGAACCTCTAAACAGCAGTGAAACTACCTTTACCGGTGGGGTACTAGTGGACTAATATACACCTTAACTGAAGTACTGGGCAAGTTAGCATAGACTTATGTTGAAGCGTACCGCATAAAAAAAAGAGAGCATTACTATTTATAATAGTACGGTTGGCTTCATCGATTGCTGCTGTGTATCTGTTGAAAGATTTATGGAAATCTTTGCTTTTTAGTTAAAATCAACAGTTGTTGCCTGGAACAGCGATGTCCACTTTCAAAAATCAGGCATATGCGTGATCTTGAGGGTTGCTCCTGTTCTAAGCGACGTCTTCTTGAGCCGTATGAGCAGAATAACACACTACGATCTAGAAGGGGAGTTAGGTGCCAATGATTTTCTTGTCATTTGCAGTGATCTTCATTACACACCTGTTATGATAAATGTTCTAAAGGAATTTTTAAGAAAGGAGGTCTTGGTTTGAATTTGTAAAGTTACTCAAAACAATTTCCTTCAGTCTTCGTATTCAAGTTTAAAACTTCGCTCCAGAGCATATTTTTTGGATTTTCTTGCCTAGAACAAGGCAATCCCTGTTGCAGTTTTTATCCGCACATTCGCACTTGATAAAAAGTAGTATATCTACTAATTGCCTATACGCAGCAGTCACTAAGTCATGAAGCAAAATGCAGTTTCCTTAGGCAAGTCAACCGGCTATGTGAACCTGGGTTTCCTGGTGATATTCTAGTTTCATCATCTAGCACAAGATAAAAAAAATTGAGAGTCCTGTGCAGCACAGTCACGGCTTCCTTTGCAGAGCATCTTGGGACATACAAGGAACCCACTATGCCTTTCAGAAAGCACTCCACGGTTCCTTACTCTCCAGATAAGCGAAGTACCTGCTACATATATGTAGGGAATTATGTACACTTTCTTTGTAGAGTACCAAAGTCGGTTGAAAGCACTGAATGACTTACTCATTGTGTAATTTGCATTGTGCCTGGCAATTCGCCTGGTTGTTCTTTTTACTTATATATTCAGGGTGTTTAACAATTCGCTTTTTCAAAACTCCCCGACTTTTCCAGGTTTTCCCTGATGATTTGAAGCAAATTCCACAATCGTTACATCTGCTTGGAAAACTCTGTGCACTGGAAACAGACCTTAGAATGGTGAAAAAAATCGAACAATCCTATAGAATAAGTAAATAAATGTACCGCATGTGCTCAGAATGTTCCGAGCGCATGCGGTAAATATAAAAAAAAAATATCTATATCTGGCCAAAATGATACCTCCGAGCCAGAGAGTCAGCAAGTTGGTTGTTTGGCAGAATTCAAACCAACGAGTTAAAACTAACCATAGCTAAAAGTTTGAAGGAGCCCACAATAGTCCAACAGCGCAGCCAAAGTTGCTAGGAAATGTAGAAGTGACACCATCACGTGGCATCTGTACAGAAGAACACCGGAACCTGGCCTGTTCTGCCACTGGAGTATATTCTAGTTCACTATAATGGTTACAGACCAGGCCACTTAGGATTTACTATTCAAGATGTAGATTGGATTGGATCTGATACGACTTGGTTGCTGTATTTACTAATGATTTACATCCCCACCTAAATGTACACGTCTAATATATACTTCTAAGCACAAAAATAACAACATTATACTAGTGAATAGGTTGTATTCACGTAAAGTCAGCTTGGCGGGCACAGCAGCGAAAAGTGTGCCAGCTGTGCTGGCAACCGCGTGGCCACCATAGCGGCAGTTGAGTACAGCGGTTCCAACAGGTGCACAGAAGTTGCTGCGGGCATAATGCTCTTGTTTTATTTCATTTGGATTTCTAAGGTACGAGATGTACCATTTGTGAAGCTGCTGCAGCTATGGGCGATGCGTATTCGGCTCGCTTGAGCGTGTAGACTGAGAAATTGGACGCCGATGCTAAACAGCGATACACGGACAAAGTGGCTCTATGCAGTGCGCCTTGACTCACTCATTCTGATGAGCGAGGAGGCCGCATTTGACACCAGACTGGTTTTGAAGGTGGAACTATGAAACAAAGGACTGCTTAGTGCATATACAGCAAGTTTTATGATGCACGAACGACTCAAAGCCAAGAAATTGTTGAATGCTTGAGTAGTGGGTTTGTGCACAAACCTTTGCTAAAAATTCACGCTGCCTGCGTCGCTGTGGGTGCAAAAGTAAAATAATCTGAAGTTATATTCCATCTGTAAGGGCTAAAGTCGAGTTTGCCCATGAATTTGATACTGGTGCAATGTTTTACGAATCTAGTTGAAGGGGCGGGCTTAACAGCACTTATGAACTTGCACGTAAAAACACCATTGCATGGGGCAGATTAGATTGTGGTAAAGTGCGCGCGAGATGGAAATTTCGACATGGCTGGCTCACCCACAGCTTTGATCAATTGAATGAAAAGTATCAGGAACGTTAAATTATTCTAGAGACCAAGGTTACAAGCCCCCTGTGCTTTGACACAAGTGTATTAAGCCAAGTCCCTTTAGCAAGCAAAACAAAAGTGTAATTTAAGCTCACAGTGTACTGCACGTGTATTAATATTAATAGTCCAACGCTGAGTACTCCGCTATGTTCTGCTTTTCGTAGATGCATTTACTGTGTTATTGTGATTTCTTTATTTTCGTGTTTAGTTTGCATCTGAATTACTCAAAGCTGTCAGAATCGGAACTCAACTGAGTTTACATTCGCAGACGAACCTGTTTTCAAGCACTCACCCCGCAGCCTTGTTAAAATCGGCCTGGCGAAGACAGCTGAATTACTCGCCATGACGCTTTGCTGCGACCTGCAGTGACCCGCTACATGACCGCGAATAACGTTCGGAAAGGAATAAAATTTAACCGGTTTTGCATTTTCAGGCTTGTCACCCTTCCATTTTGTGCGATGGCTGCACACAAATATGGCACAATCAAACGTAGTAACGAAACGGCTCAACTTTAGTATCACACAGAAGTACACACATGTGTACATGGCCCTAGTCATGGCGGCCGGACGTAGTGCCTTTCCCGCATTGCCCCGTACTGTGGAGATAGTTGAAGCATAGACTGCGGGAGCGCAGGATTGCTCGGAGGTGAGACCACTTATCCTGTGCGCCTTGCATAGACAATGACTAACAATGTCGCAAGAACAAAGCCACACTGCACAATTTTCTTTATTTCTTTTTTTTTACTACGAGCACAAGCATGTTGATGTTTTATTTCTCTGGATTCAGGACACTACGCTTAGCATTCGACAAAGTCTTCAAACACCTGCAATGAAAGCTAGGGGTAGCATTTAAAGCGATGATGTTCAGATATGCGCACTGCTGGCAAGAAGAAATCTGTCTGGTAGCATCAGCTCCCTCGATTCCACAGATTTATCACAGATGCAGGTGGGTTACCTTCATTTGCGTAGTCTTCTATAAATATAACGCTAAAAAATAATCACAAATTTAATACGTATCACGTCAAGAAACTCAAATGAGAAATTTAAATAAAGTTACTCAACTCTAACCTTGAAATGTGAGCTAATACCAGCATTAGGAGCGTAGCTGAGGACGTTTACTGTTGCATCGCCAATATTACAATGATAGGAATAATAATATTAAAAGGCATCACATAGCCCTGCAAGGCTCTGCTAATGCCAGTTCTATCTGAATCAAAGGAATTCAAACCAAGCTGAAATCATGGTCAAGCCAAATATGCACAAATTTACCAACGAATGTAATGTTGTGGTTGGAAAGTCAGATACGCTGAGTGATATGAAGAAGCAACAGATATCAAAATAGTGAATGTACCAACATGGAAGCTAAGGGAGGTTTTGGGCGACGTGAAGGACAAGTTGCCAAGCGAAAATTTCCACGGCTTTATTTATACTTTAGGCTGTCACAATTGTGTGAACCACTGGATTGATGGGACCACTGATTTCAAGAAAAGTGAAACATGAATATAACGCCAGGAAACAACGTGTGACCTCACATGCCCTCACTAAACACGTGGTTTACAGTCCACGAAACTGATTGGTCAAGCACGCATGTTCTGGCCAAAGAAAAGCTTGCATCTGCCTGCACCTGGTATACCAGCACATATAGGCAACTGCCCTTACACTGAGCAGGAGTGATGGGGCACTTTCGAAACTCACAAAATTGACTGCCCATTGCGGGTCATTGTAACAGAAAGGGGGACCTGGAAGTCGGTAGCACTTTTCTTGCAGGAAAAGCTAAAAAATGCAACAATAGACGACCCTTTCTTGGTCAAAAACTCTGACCCTGTTATTGACATTATTGGGCGAACTAACATAGGACTCCAGGCAATGTCTGTGGATATTAAGGACTTGTATTACTCTTTGCCGCATGAACAACTACTTAAATGTGTAGAGGGATCCATAGACAGCTTCGGATCATCAGCGTTCCAAACGCGTACTGGAATTCATAACAGCAGCTTATTAGAACTACTCAGTTTCTATTTGAAGGCCACTTTGGTATCATGGGAAGACAAAAACTACTTACAAAAAAGTGGAGTATGTATTGTTTCATGTTTGGCACCCATTCTCATTGACATATTTCTAGCACATCATGATCGTGTCATGTCAAACAAGCTTGATGACTCTGTAGTTTTTAAAGTTTGCCGTTTTGTTGATGATTATTCAGTGTTGTTGAAATGTGATAGTCAAAATTTTCAGACCATTTCTTCTGACGTGTTGACTGTTTTCCGAGAGTGCCTGAAACCACTAGTTCTAACCCATGAATCACCCACTGATAACAACCTGAAGTTTCTAAATTTGAAGCTTGTTCTAGAATCCCGACATGTTTGCTGGATGTATGAACCAAGAACCGGCAAGCCACTTCTGCCTTTCAGCTCAGCCCACTCTAAATTGGTCAAGCAGGGCATCGCTAACTTCTGCCTGGCCAACGCCTTAATGAAGTCCTACCTCACATGGTACACCGCAGCTTTACTCTACAAGTGGAGCGTCTAACCAAAGCTGGTTACCCGGCGCATGTTCTCGTTTCGGTGGCGGAAAAGCTGGTCACTGTCGTGAAGCGAGGCGACAAACCGGATAAGCGAAACCGTGTCAGAAAGAGCCGGCCTGTCGTACTACCTTACGTGCACGACGTCTCACACAGGCTAAAAAAGATTGCTCGAGACGCCAACGTTCTTGTGGTTTTTTCTGCACCGGAAAAATTGCAGAGGCTTTGCAAACGGGTCAATACACCTCGCGCTAATTCTGCCTCGTGCTCTGTCTCACACAGGACACGCTACGTCCCATGCGCAGTGGAAGTCGTATACTTGATTCCACTGACGTGTGGGTGCATCTATGTCGGCCAAACCGGCAGGTGCATAAATGACCGCCTCCGAGAACACCGAAACAATGTGCACAACGTGGTACAAGGGCATCTTGGCATTCATTGCCGAGATTGTGGGTGCATCCCCCTCTTTGATCAGTGCTCTATATTGGCAAGGCACACGGACCAGCTTACCCGAGAACTTATCGAAGCTGAAAAAATACACTCGCTAGGAGATAAATGCGTAAGCACTTCATTGGTTGCTTTATCACAAGCTGAACGTGATTACCTGGCTGGGCTTTGAGGCAATAGAGGACCCGTCACACGTGCTTCGTTACTGATGTGTTGATTAGGCTTGCATTTTACCTTCACGCTCTGTAATCACCATTTTTAGACGTATATATTCTTGCCACTCTGTGAAATAAAGTTAGTTGGAAGTCAGCGCTCTTTCTGTCTACCCTGTCCTTTTTCCTTTGTTCGCGCGCTGAAACATCTTGCAATTATGACTACGCACCAACTAGCCCAAGCTTCCACTCTTATGGGAGGGTAAGTTAGTTTGACGTATATGATGCGCTGGTCAATCCATTAATAATGTCACAATCCCGTCGCATACGTCGTCAAACACTTTCCGCCAGACAGTGGCACATACCCACGGGCAGGTATGTGCCACTGGTATGCGGGTATGTGCCACAGGTGATTGACCCTTAGTACCCATGAACGACGAGAACACACATGGGCAATTTTAACCTGCGAGCGTTATGAAATACCCGACATCGGTAGCATTGACCCGACAAACGCAAAGAATAAATGTCAGGGTCCCAGCTGGAATCGAACCCAAGCATTCTGTGGGGCAATGAAGCATTTTACCACAGAGCTACGCCAGGTCTCAGAACTAATTTTCAAATAAACGCTAGTCTTCGTGAAAGGCCAATAGTGGTTGCAGTGCTGCCTACTCAATTTTATAAACATTACATATGAACTCCTTTGACACAGCCTTCACGTCAGGTTAACGTCAATTGTAGTTGGTTGCCATGCGCTTAAGTTGATTTATGTAGCAGTGCCCAGGACCAGCATCCTCGCGAGCTTCATATCAGCTTCTGGTATTGCTAATATGCATGTCCCAGTTGGCACCGTTGCTAAAGTGCAAACAACTGGTTATATAAACATCTGAAACCCTTCAATATATCTCTGTGCGTGCAACATTTGTACATATATTTAGCGTCATTTCATGGCGTGTCGCTCAATAAAAAAATCGCAACACGACCACGTTCTTTGTGCATGCTTCGCATAACGACGATTCTCAGATACATGGTATCTGCCGAATCATTTTTTAATCAGACATGAAATATTTTTGTAAAATTTCATGCAAGATTTGTAAAATCGTCAGCGTGGTCGAAATTCGTACATTTTATAGAAAAATCGAAAGACTTAGCAGATATGTACTGTCACGGGATTGACACAGGATCTGCTCACACTATCCGGCAGAAACTATATCGTGTCTCATCTGCAGAACGCAAGGTCATTTCTCAACAGGTAAAAGTGATGTTAAAAAAGGGGTCATCTGAGAGTCGTGTAGCCCTTGGGCTGCTCCTGTGATTCTTGTCCGAGAAAAGGAAGGTACATGGCGATTATGCGTGGACTACAGATGCTACAAAAAACGATGTCTACCCACTTCCCAGGACTGAAGACGTCATTGATTTTTTACATTCTGCATTGTACTTGTCATGAATTCGAGATATGGATATTAGCAAAACCTCATGCATCCAAATGACAAAAACAAAACTGTCTTCATAGCCCCAGATGGTCTATTTCAATTCAAGGTAATGCCTTTTGGCCTATGCAACATGCCAGCCATGTTTGAGCGCTTCATGGACACTACATTACGTGGACTCATGTGGGAAGTTTATCTTTGTTACTTGAATGACATCATTTTTGCCGTACATTAGATGAGCACAACCATCGTCCAGATATTGTTCTCACTTCACGAGAGAGAACTAAACTCACTCTGAACTACAAGAGTTGTCAGTTTGGCAACTGTGAAACCCTGGTTCTCGGACACCTGGTTGACAAGCATAGTGTTCGACCCGACTATCAGAAAGTTGCTGCAGTCAGCAGCTACAAACGATTTCAGTCTGTACAAGAGTTGCGAAGCTTTATGGGCTTATGCTCATACTTTCATCGCTTCATACGTAAGTTCGCCGACCTCGCTTACCCTTTGACGTCCCTACTCAACAAGGACGCACTTTTTCGGTGGTCAGCAGAATGGGAGTAGTCTTTTCTGCAACTCAAGTTTATTCTTATGTACTTCACTACGACCCATCTGCAGCCAAAGAGGTTCGAGCGACGCCAGTGGTGTAGGTATCGGCACAGTCTTGGTCCAACGCTATGCAGCTGCTGAGCACGTCGTTGCCTACGCCAGTTGCTGTTCAAGCATACCGGAACACAACTACACTGTCACAGAGCATGAATGTCTCACGGTTGTAATCGCCATGCACAAGTTTCATCTATCAACACCGATTTTCGATTATCACAAACCATCATCTTTTATGTTGGCTCACTGGACTACAGGACCCACCTTGCTCGTTGGGCATTATGATTGCAAGGATATGACTTTGAAATCTGCTACAAGAGCAGTCATCGGCATGCCGACCCCGACTGCCTTTCACGACTTCCCCTTGTGACAACAGAGTGCGACACAGACAACTTTGATGAATATTTGGCAGTGGTCGATGCTCTATTTCCGGATCTAAGCACTTCTCGCGCAGAGCAACGCAGTGACAACAGTCTCGCTGCTTTCTTTATCTCTGGAACGAATGGTCAATGCCGTTTCATCATAAAGCATGGCGTTCTTTACAAAAAAAAATTTTTCCGGCATAGGCCCTTGTCTATTTCTAGTTGTGCCTACAAGATTATGGCTACACGTATTTTTCGCAATGCATGACGACCCAACATCTGGTCATGTGGGCTTTTTTCAGACATTTTAACTGACAAAAGAATCCTTCTCCTGGCAGAAAGTGCATAAAAGTGTGACTGCATAGGTTGTGAGCTGAGAGCAATATCAATTCTACAAGCGTCCTACAACCCCGCCAGCCGTACTACTTCATTCCATAGCAACCCTGGGTTCACCATTCGACGTCGTCGTTGTTGACCTGCTCAGTCCTTTTCCGCGGTCAACGAACAGCAACCAATGAATTATTGTAAACTTTGACCACCTCACACGATATGCCAAGAAAAATGTAGCAGGCCGCTCAAGTTTCACAGTTCATGCTGTCTACCCATTATAGTACGCCATGGATCCCCACATGTCATCCTCAGTAATCACGGGTGGCAATTTATTGCTGATGTTTGAAGACCTGCTTTATCTTGCTTCGTGCCATTTTTCTCACACTACCATATACCATTCACAGGTTTAACGGAACGAACTGATAAGACTCTCCTGAACATAATTTCCATGTATGCTGATTCCGGACACAAACGATGAGACACCATCTAGCCATTTATAACTTTCGCCTACAACACTGCACAGCACGAAACAAGATACAGTTCATTTTATCTGCTCCACGTACACCAACCCCGGAAAGCTTTTTACACTATTCTTCTGTTTCCCGAGACCGATCAATCAACGTACTCTTGCTAAAACCGTTTGCTGCGCAGAAGAAGCCTGGTGCAATGCTTGTCTTCGAACTTTTGCTTCCCAGGAACGCTTCAAGAACCATTACGACGGAAGTCATCGGCACGTGTTATTTGAGAGAGGCGATTTGATGTGGCTTTGAATGCCACTTCGCAAGCCTGGCTTCTGCCAAAAGTTTCTGGGTAACTACACTGGTCCCTTTGTTGTCCTAGAACGCCTCAGCAATGTCAGAACATCTGTCAGGTACGTGATATCGTGTAGCAAGACAAGTGTCACCCATGTTGCCCATCTAAAACGCTTCCATCGAAACGAAGACTAACTCGCCCGGTGGGCATCGTCTGCAAAGAGGGAATCACTACGATACTGAGGGGACGAGTGAAAGAAGAGAAGAACAAAGTTGGTCCAAGCGGTGATCTGCCCGATTTCGGGACTCTCGCAGTCATCATTTTCTGTAAATAAAGGTATCTCACCGTAACACTATGTTACATCGCATCTTGCGTGATGCGACACCTGCATAGCATGTTTCAGCAAAAGAGTTTCAAGAACCAGCGTGGCTCTGTGACTGCCACACAACGGTCCTGGGTTCAAACTGCCTCCATTTTTTTATTACTTTTTTTTATTTCTCGAGCCAGCGTAGCACTTACGAACACCAGTGTTCGTAACTACGGTGCCTAAATCAGTAATTGTTGTGATTTCAATACAGCTTTGACTATAACATAATAAGTGCTTCAGCCACTATCACTGTCACCACAGTCATAGTCTTATTTATTTTTATTTATTTATTCAGATACCTACAGTGCCTAACTGGGCATTATTGTAGGGGGAAAAAAACAGGAAAAAACAGAGGTAGTATATACAACATGAAAAGCAACAAACATTATGTAAGGATAAAAATAACATCAGCACTCTAAACATAAATAACATTATAAAAAGACTAAACATCACAATACTAAGAGGTTGATAAAGGTTGCACAACACGAAAAAGCAACATAACATAATATGAAAGTAAACTTTTAAACATAAGTTAACTTAATAGATACATAACCGCACAAGAAAGACAGAGTAGAAAACACAACTTGACAGAAGCTGTAAATGATGAGCTAAAGTTAAAAATATTCCACATATGTCATGTAAAACCTAGTTAAACTGTGACGAAGCCTTCGAACAGTGGGTCGTCCTCTCCAGCGCCTTCTAGTGGGTCGCTCTTTTTAGCAAAAAAGAAGAGCAGCTTGTGCAGAGAGTCGGTACCCGCATTGACTATCGCTGTCAAGCATAATCGACGAGTGTCCGCCAATAAACGTCTCAACAATTTGGTGGAGGTGCTGCGACATGGATGCGACATGGATGCGACATGCGCGTTCTGCGACATGGATGGGACCCGTGAACCGATGGCGCACTGCTGACAATCGCCCCATCTGCTTTGCTTGTGGTTGCGTCCGTCACGTAGCACGCTATTGCAATCGTGTGAAGCAACCGGAGGTCGCCTCCAATTTTCCCAGCCAATTGAGCCGCTTTTATGACCAACCGCCGCCTACGTCACCGTCGTCCCGCCCCGCTCCATCTACCTGCCGATCACACTCTCCGCGACGTCGCTCACTGTCACCGATGCGGCCACGTCCACTACAGGGTGACCAGGAAAACTAGTCGTCGCAGTCCACGAGGCAAGGGCTCGTGAACTGCGGGCTTCACGTCTATCACATTCAATCACGTCTATCACATTCAATGGGCTTTCCCTCAGGAAAGCCCATTGAATGTGATAGACGTGATTGTGGATGGTATTCGTGCATCTGCCCTTGTAGATACTGGAGCCGCCTTATCCGTCATGGACGCGAAACTTAGCCGATTACTGCGCAAAGTGACCACGCCACTTTCCGGGCTCTCCCTCCGTACAGCCAGCACCCAAAGCATTCACCCTACAGCGATGTGTACAGCCCGCCTCATGATTCAGGACGTGATGTATGCCGTCAAATTCATCATAATTCCTTCATGCTCTCACGACGTCAACCTAGGATGGGATTTTCTCTCCCGCCAGGACGCCGTCATTCATTGCGCACCAGCAGAAATACAGCTGACACAATTCTCTTCATTGACGCCGGTCGACAGTCCATCTGCTGCAAGCAAGTTACTCGTCAGAGACGACACGCAAGTGCCTGCAAACTCGTCCGCGGCAGTGTCGGTCTACTGCGCAAGTCTTTCCAACACCGCTGCACACCTCTCGCTATCTCATCGTGTTTTCACCAGAAAAGGCTTGCTGGTTCCTTTCGCGACCGTGCAAGTCACTCACGGCAGCACCACTATATTTTTGTTCTGAACTCATCCCCGTACAGTGTCACGTTGGTGCGAGAGGAATGTCTCGGCAGCGTGGAACCTATCGAAGACGCACAAGTCATGGATCAACCTGATGACATGCACTGCCAAAGTTACAATACGCTTAGTGCTGTTTCTACATCTGTTTCATCATCCGCTGATGTATTCGGTCCTTCCATTGCCGACAACCTTACGCCGGTCCAGCGCTCCCAGCTTCTGGCCCTGTTGGAAGAATTCCGCTCTTCTTTCGATATTGCTCAACCTTCTCTCGGCCGCACATCCACTGTTACGCATCGCATTGACACAGGCGCACAACCACCACTACGGCAACGTCCATATCGCGCATCTCCCACAGAGCGCCGTGTAATCAACAAGAAAGTGGACGACATGCTTCGCCGCGATGTTATTCGCCCCTCTAACAGCCCCTGGGCGTCTCCTGTCGTTCTCGTCGCAAAAAAGGACGGTTCTGTGCGTTTCTGTGTGGACTACCGACGCCTCAACAAGATCACTCGTAAGGACGTGTACCTACTACCGCGTGTAGATGACGTGCTTGCAAGCCTGCAAGGAGCCGAATTCTTTTCATCTCTCAATTTGCGCTCAGGGTACTGGCAAGTACCTACGGCGCTTCATCCGAAACTTCGCGTCTATCGTATCGCCGATGACGAAGCTCCTTGGAAGTAACGGGCCTCTCCATTCATGGTCATCACAGTGTGACGACGCATTCACAACGCTCCGTTGTTTGTTGACGTCGCCTCCCATACTCTGCCACTACGACCCTACGGCCTCTACAGAGGTACACAGGGACGCCAGTGGTGTCGGTCTCGGCGCTGTCCTTGCGCAGCGCAAACCAGGTTCGCGGAATATATCGTGGCGTATACAAACCGTACGCTTACAAAAGCCGAAACTAATTACACCGTCACTGAGAAAGAATGTCTGGCAATCGTCTGGGCCCTTACCAAGTTCCAACCTTATTTGTATGGCCGCCCATTTGATGTAGTCACCGACCATCATGCACTATGCTGGTTGTCGTCATTGAAAGATCCCTCAGGCCGTCTCGCCCGGTGGGCACTTCGCCTGCAAGACTACGACATCCGCGTGCTGTACCGCAACGGAAGGCAACATGCTGACGCCGACGCCCTGTCGCGCTCTCCCTAGCCTGATGACAATGCCCACGACTCAGCGTCTCACCTTACCGTTGTTTCCATTAGCATTCATGCCGTTGCTACTGAACAGCGCAAGGATCAATGAATTGCCTCGCTGATAGACTTGCTGACTGATCCATCCACTCCATCCACTCGCCCGTTGCGTCGTCAAGCCCACCATTTCGCCGTTCGCGACGACCTCCTCCACCGACGCAATTACAACGGTGACGGCCGCCAGTGGCTACTAGTCATACCCCGCAGTCTGCACTCTGACATATGCGAATTCTTTCATTCTGATTCGCAATGTGCGCACTCCGGGGTATCGATAACTTACCACCGCATTCGCCAACGATACTTTTGGCGCGACATGTACCGCTACGTGCAGAAATTCGTTCGCTCCTGCATAGAATGTCAGCGCCGCAAAACTTCAACGCACCTGTCGCCAGTAGGTCTGCAACCTCTACCTTGCCCTGCCAGGCCGTTTGGGCGCGTTGGCATCGATTTGTATGGGCCACTTCCACTAACGTCAGCTGGTAACCGCTGGGCCATTGTTGCTGTGGGCCACCTCACGCGATACGCCGAAACTGCCGCTCTCCCCGCAACTACAGCGAGCGATGTGGCCTCCTTCCTGCTCCAAAGATTCATGCTGCGACACGGTCCACCTCAGGAACTACTCAGTGATCGAGGCCGCGTCTTCCTGCCTGAAGTCGTCGAAGCCATTCTCAAAGAGTGCAACGATGTTCACCGCAAAACTGCTGCTTACCACCCGCAGACGAATGGCCTCACTGAACGCTTCAACCGTACGCTTGGCGACATGCTCTCCAAGTACGTCGCCGCCGATAACACAAATTGAGATGCCATTCTACCCTTCGTCACCTACGCATATAACACCGCCCCTCAAAGCACTAGTGGCTTTTCACCTTTCTTTTTATTATATGGAAGGCACCCGTCACACACCATCGACACTATACTTCCGTACAAGCCAGATCCGTCTGAGTGGGCGCCTATTTCTGCTACAGCCAAGCTTGCTGAAGAGTGTCGAGAGCTTGCAAGGACCTTTAAAGCGCAATATCAAGAGTGGCTAAAAGGCATTCGCGCTGACACCGGCACTACTGCTCCCACGTTCCTCCCTGGAGCGCTCGTCTGGCTCTCGATCCCTACCACATCAACTGGCCTATCTTCAAAACTATTGCCCAAATACGAAGGCCCCTACCGCGTCGTCGAACGCACTTCCCCTGTAAATTACTTGATCGAACCCATCGAACCATCTTCGGACATGCGCCGTCGAGGGCGCGACATTGTCAACGTGGAGCGCCTCAAAACCTACCACGACCCGCTCATAGTAACCAGCTGTTAGGTCGCCAAGCGGCTCCCTCTTCGTACCCGGGGTAGTTGTGGCGAAGCCTTTGAACAGTGGGTCATCCTCTCCAGCGCCTTCTAGTGGGTCGCTCTTTTTAGCAAAAAAGAAGAGCAGCTCGTGCAGAGAGTCGGTACCCGCATTGACTGTCGCTGTCAAGCAAAACAACGAGTGTCCGCCAATAAACGTCTCAACAAAACAAACATTCTGCGAGGGCTTCATCAAAGGAAGTCGGCAACGACAGTACAACTTCATTCGGGAGATTATTCCAGTCATGGGCTGTCGTCGGAAAAAAAGAATGTTTATATAGGTTGATACGACACCTATATTCCCTAAACTTCAGGGAATGGTCTACGCGGGCAGATCTATAGGTAGGATCAAGTATGTAGGTTTTTTTCCTTAAGCCTGTTGCACCTATAAAAATTTAGTGGAACAGTTTCAGACGCATGTATTTCCGCCTGTCCTGCAAAGACGGCCATCCAAGTGTCCCGTATGTCAGAAGAGCTTTTTCTGAAATCATAGTTCGGATACACAAATCGTGCTGCACGCTTTTGAATGCGCTCTAATTCGTCAATACATGTCTTTGTACCGGGGTCCCAAGCGAAACATCCATATTCTAATGTAGTGCGAACATTTGAAAAGTAAAGAATTTCTTTTAACTTAGGAGGAGCTTGCTTGAAGTTTTGCCTTAGGAAGTTGAGGACTCGACTAGCCTTCGCTGCTACGTAATCAATATGGTCATTCCAGGAAAAGTCATCTTTGTATAAAACCCCTAAATATTTGTAGCTGGGTACAATCGTGAGGCTTTCGCCATCAAGAGAGTATTTCGTATTTAAAGTATGGCGTTTTGTAGAAAACTGGACAATGTTAGATTTAGAAAAATTTAGCATCATATTCCACAATTTGCATCATAGTAGTATCTTGTTGAGGTCACTTTGTAGTTGTACACTGTCATTCAAAGTATTAATTTCACGGTAAAGACAACAGTCATCGGCATACAATCTGAGACGGCTTGATACTCCTTCGCCTATATCATTGATAAATATCAAAAAAAAAAAGAGGCCCGAGTACAGATCCCTGAGGAACACCTGACAAGACTTTTATGTGATGAGGTCGTTCCGTTAAGGACAACACACTGTTTTGGGTCAGTAAGGTAAGCCTCAATCCACTGGAAAAGAGCCGTAGGAATATTAAGTGCAGACAGTTTTACAAGTAATAGATTGTGTGCTACCGAGTCGAAGGCTTTTTGGAAGTCTAAGAAAATACAGTCCACCTGTTTGCCCTTAAAAATCGACAGAGCTATATCATGAGAAAACTCAATCAATTGAGTGTCGCATGAGAGACCTCTCCTAAAACCATGCTGTGCTAAGGTGAAAAAATTGTTTTCTTGGAGATCAGCCATTAGGTTAGAGTAAATAATATGCTTTAGTACCTTGCATGAAACACTAGTTAGTGAAATAGGTCTGTAGTTTCGACTCTGTGTGTTATTGCTGCTTTTGAATATAGGAATTACATTTGCAGTTTTCCAGTCACGCGGTAAAGCACCGGAATCAAATGACTTTTAATAGAGAATCGTTAGAAAAGGGGCAAGCGATCCAGCACAATTCTTTAATATATAATTCGAAATGTGATCGGGTCTGGGGGCTGACTTCACATTCACTTTTCGGAGTAGCGTTATTATTCCTTGCTCGCAAAATAATATATCACTCATTTGTGGTAAGTTCAAAACAGTTTTCAGGCCACTGGCCTGGGGGATCGACTGTACGAATACAGATACGAAGTAGTTACTGAACTTTTCAGCCTTTCCTTTATGGTCACCGGCATAATTATTGCCATCTATAATATCTGGAATAGGATCCTTCGCCGTTCGCTTGGCTCTGACGTACTTCCAGACTTCTTTTGGGTTAGCTTTTAATTTTTCGCCCATTGCATCTAGATACGCGCTTTCCGCCTCGCGCATTTCTTTTGCTATATTTTTACCAAGTTCCTTCATATAGCTGAAAAGGTCTGGATTCGGCGTTTTGCAGTACCTGTGATACAGGCGATGTTTATTTATCAATGCACAAATATTTCTACTAATCCATGGTTTATCTGCCTGATGCTTAGATGTGATTACTCGAGATGGCACGAAGTGACTGCTTACTCAACGGCACGGAGTGGCTGCTTACTAATGCTTAGATAGGTAATGACTGAAAGCAAAAAACAACAGTTACCACCAGTGATAGTTTCGCTTGATATTGAAATGCGAGGTTGCGGACAAGGAACGTCCCCCGAAATAGAGGTGTTCAGGCTTGGTCTGTGATCATAAAATGACTGACATTCTTGGAAATTCTTTTAGGGGCGAAGCTCCTTCAGGCATGGGTCGGTTGTCACCAGTATGTATGTATGTGTGTTGTAACCACCTCACAGCATATCCATGGAGTGAATGATGATAAGTGGGGTGAAGTTTCGGAGGGTTTTATCGGCAAATCATGATTCATCGACTAGCCACGTCTGTTCGTCGTCTGTTTGTCTGTCTGTTTAACACACGGATGAACGTACGGACTGTGGGAAACCTCGCCCCACTTATCATCATTTACTCCATGGATATGCTGTGTGTTATTGCTGCTTTTGAATATAGGAATTACATTTGCAGTTTTCCAGTCACGCGGTAAAGCACCGGAATCAAATGACTTTTAATAGAGAATCGTTAGAAAAGGGGCAAGCGATCCAGCACAATTCTTTAATATATAATTCGAAATGTGATCGGGTCTGGGGGCTGACTTCACATTCACTTTTCGGAGTAGCGTTATTATTCCTTGCTCGCAAAATAATATATCACTCATTTGTGGTAAGTTCAAAACAGTTTTCAGGCCACTGGCCTGGGGGATCGACTGTACGAATACAGATACGAAGTAGTTACTGAACTTTTCAGCCTTTCCTTTATGGTCACCGGCATAATTATTGCCATCTATAATATCTGGAATAGGATCCTTCGCCGTTCGCTTGGCTCTGACGTACTTCCAGACTTCTTTTGGGTTAGCTTTTAATTTTTCGCCCATTGCATCTAGATACGCGCTTTCCGCCTCGCGCATTTCTTTTGCTATATTTTTACCAAGTTCCTTCATATAGCTGAAAAGGTCTGGATTCGGCGTTTTGCAGTACCTGTGATACAGGCGATGTTTATTTATCAATGCACAAATATTTCTACTAATCCATGGTTTATCTGCCTGATGCTTAGATGTGATTACTCGAGATGGCACGAAGTGACTGCTTACTCAACGGCACGGAGTGGCTGCTTACTAATGCTTAGATAGGTAATGACTGAAAGCAAAAAACAACAGTTACCACCAGTGATAGTTTCGCTTGATATTGAAATGCGAGGTTGCGGACAAGGAACGTCCCCCGAAATAGAGGTGTTCAGGCTTGGTCTGTGATCATAAAATGACTGACATTCTTGGAAATTCTTTTAGGGGCGAAGCTCCTTCAGGCATGGGTCGGTTGTCACCAGTATGTATGTATGTGTGTTGTAACCACCTCACAGCATATCCATGGAGTGAATGATGATAAGTGGGGTGAAGTTTCGGAGGGTTTTATCGGCAAATCATGATTCATCGACTAGCCACGTCTGTTCGTCGTCTGTTTGTCTGTCTGTTTAACACACGGATGAACGTACGGACTGTGGGAAACCTCGCCCCACTTATCATCATTTACTCCATGGATATGCTGTGATTTTCAGAGGCGAAGGTGCTCTTAGTCCAACATTATTATGCATCACACGTAAGCGAGGAAAGAAGAGACAAGAAAGAAAAGGCAGTATCTCCTGAACAGTATGATAGATGGTGCTGTCTCATAGAAGTAGATACTACCGTAATTACTCGAATCTAACGCGCACCTTCTTCCCGGTTAGGCGAGTTCATAAATCGCATGCGCATTAGAATCGAGTACGAAAAAAATGAATACGGTCATTCTATTGCCATCGGCATTCCAAAATGGCCACCCCTACGTGCGTCGGCATGGCGCGTCGGCCATTTCTGCCTATGTATTTGCCATGTGCTGCACTTCGTACCTGTGCTGAGGAATTCGTAGTCTTGGTGTGCATTAGCATCGACAGCATGGAAGGGCCGACTCCAAATACTCGACGAGCGCACCACGATGCCGCTTTTAAAAGAAAAGTCAACGCGTGTGCCGAAACGAACGTAAATCGGGCTGCATCGCGGTCATTCGGAGTTCCCGAAACGTGCGTTCGGTACTGGCGGAAACAAAAGCAGAATATTGTCGACAGCAAAGATTCACGCAAAGGCTTCAGTGGCCCACAGCAGGGTCGGTTTCCGCAAATCGAAGAGCTGCTCGGCGAGTATGTGATTGAGCAGTGAGCGGCACAGCGGCCCGGAACGGCAGAACTGCTCCAAGTGCAGGCTATGCAGTTAGCCTTAGAAAAAGGGCTAATGCGGAGCCAGTTTAAAGCGAGCAGGTGCTGGCTAACTAACTTTGTGAAGAGGAAAGGATTTTCCCTCCGAAGCGGAACATGCATATGCGAAAAGTTTTGCGGTGGAGTACGATGAAAAGCTTCACCGTTTTCAGAGGTTCGTCCTAAACTTGCGGCACAACAATAGCTCGCTGCTTGGGCAAATCGGGAATGCCAATCAGACGCCTCTTTACTTCGATATGCCTGGCACCACAACCGCCGAGAAGAAAGGGGCGAAGCAAGTTCGCGTGCTGACATCGGGCCATGGTAAATCTAGAGTGACGGCGATGCTCCGTTGCACGCCAGATAGGCACAAGCTTCCCCCGTACCTCATATTTAAACGGAAGACGCTCCCAAAAAAGAGTCTTTTTCCTGAGTGGTGTGATCATGTGGGCCAACGAGAAAAATGGGTGCGCGTTGCAATCGATGTCTTACTTTTTTTTTCGATGAGAAAACCGGGTGCGCGTTGCAATCGAGGGCGCAGCAGAATCGAGTAAATACGTAACTGTAGTTGAGTGAGCATATTCTAGATGTGCCTTACGGCTACTCTCAAATTGGCTGCTGCGGGGCCTGTGCCTGGGTACATGGGGAACGAGTGCCTCTCTCAGTCTCCTACAAAGTCACCGTACGTGGCAGATCATTGGTGGCACATGGACGAAGCTAAGTGGCGAGCGCATTAAAGACGCTTGTGCTCGGCTTGTTTTGGTTCACGTCTCATCGGTGTTACCCGCGCGCCAGCTGCATTCTGGAACACGATCGGACGCATGGACGCATGCACGGACGGACGCTTCACCCCACTCATCATCATTCACTCTGTGAATATGCTGCGTTTTTTTTCTTTTGTTTCATTTTTTTTCAAATATCGCACAATAGCGTTTATGACGCCAGCAGCGGCAGACAACAATCCCACTCCCACTGCTGTGGTGATCTAACAGCAGCTTTCAGTGTAAAATAGAGTTGGCTGATGGTGCTCATATCATTGAGTGACAGAAAGTCACCGAAAGTTTCTGTTTATTCCATATTTGCATGGATTTTCACACCAATTAAAAAAGCGTTGTGGCTAAAAAACGTGTAAGCCTGCTATTTTCAACAAAAAAGAACCACATTGGTGTGAGCAGCCATCGACAAAAAAGTAAAAGGAACAGGAGCATAACACCAAATTCAGGAAGGGAATGACGCTTATTTGGAGATAATTGGGTAAACCGTCAATCCTACGTACAATTCCTCTATTGTTATATACACACTGTTCTATTATACAGACATGATGCACTATACATGCAAAATTTACAATTATGAAGCACTCTGTATGGTATATAGTCAAACATGGGCAACAAGTGGGTCGCCGTTGCTACAGACTACTCGACTAGGAATCCAATCACTATAACACTCCCCACCAGCATAACTATTGATGTTGCGAACTTTTTGCTCCATGATGCAATCCTGCACCACAACGCTTCTCACCACTTGCTCACAGATCGCAGGTGCACATTCTTGTCACAAGTAATCGATGATCTTTTGCGCTCTCCCTCGGCGCAGCACAAGTTGACCACTTCCTACCATCCCCAAACAAATGGCCCCACCGTGTGCCTAAATTGGACCCTCACGAACATGCTCATGATGTATGTGTCCTTTTCGACCACCATGACTGGGACCTGGCACTACCTTACGTGACCTTCGCGAACACGCTATGATATAACCTTTGCGTACACGCTTCATGCCATACCACTGACTGGTTATTCACCCTATTATTTGCTCTATGGCCGTGATCTGACGTTATCACAGGACACCCTACTTCCGACCACCACAACCCCATCAACTGAATATAAACGCGATGCTATTGCTCGTGCCAACCACACATGTCAGATCGCCCGCTCTAGACTTCCAACTTCGCAGGTCACCCAGAAAGCCCTCTACGACAGCCGGCATGTCGACGTTCCCTTCTCACCCGATTCTCTTGTTCTCTTGTGGTGCCCAGCTTGTCGAGTTGAATTATCAAAGAAATTGTTCTCAGTATATGGGTTCTTACCCTATCGTACGCCAGGTAACCGACGTCACCTATGAGATGAGACCATTCCTGCCTCCGAGATCATCCCTGCCTGCAACCACGTACGTGAGCGGGCTAAAACTTTACCGCCTCACCTTCTGAAGACCATAATTAATGTGCACAGAGGTGGTGTTTTTACTACCTGGGGGTAATGCTACGTAGCTGACACATTAGCAATCAGAAGACGACAGCGAAGAAGTGGGCTGGTCTGGCCGCTGTGCGTACTGTCCTCCATCTTGGTCGATGCTATTCGCATGAGTGCCAATATAGATTTTAAATATAGACACTTCGCGTCATTTTGACGTAACAATGTGAACTATTATATGTGGCGCTAAAATGACTGCAAGACGTGGCCTGGCTCATACACCAAGTTTATTTCAAAGCACTTACTCCTTCTCTGCCCCTGCCATCAGTCACTGCCTTTCTACGTCACAGGATTCCCCTCCCCCTGAAAGAATGTGTGAGCTACAAACTATAAAGCATGAACAAGCAATGTCTCATAATAAAAAAAATGTCAGAAAATGCAGTACACTCGAGCCCGACTATATCGAACCAGTTTATGATAACAGCATGAACTGAGCGAACCAGTGTGTACTGCGCATGTCTTGTGTTCGAACTAGCACCACCAAGGGAATCGATAAAGCAACCCACCGTACCTACATATACTCGTATAGTTTCTGCAATAAAGGGTTCTTGCAGAAGCTGCTGCGGCGTCCACGTTGGTCATTACAGTGGCAACGAAAAATGATTGTGCCCACGTGGGAGGAGCGGTTTCAGCAGAATGGCCATTGGCGTTCGCATCAGTGAGTTTCACCTGAATAGCAACTCTTCATGGAAAGACTATGTTGAGCGTATCGAGTTATGCTGCGCAGCTAACAAGCTCACAGAAGACGCCGACAAGAGGGTAGCCTTATTGAGTTCCTGTGGGGAAGAGACCTACTCTCTGATAGCCACCCTCATAAAGACTCTTAGACCTCCGAACGCCGACTATCAGTCTATCGTAGAGGCAGTGAAGAATCACATCAATCCAAAGCCCTCCAAGCTGTGTGCTAGGTATGTGTTCTCCAAACGAGATCAGCACGACGGCGAGACAGTCGCTGACTATGTTACTGCTTTACGCAAGCTAGCCGAGAACTGTGGATACAACGACAAACAACTTCCACTTGACATTATGCTCAGGGACCGGCTAGTTTTTGGGATCTCTGACAGCATAGTAAAGCAGCACCTGTTGGCCGAGAAGAACCTGGCCTTTGCGATGGCCTATGACCTGGCAAGCACAGCCGAATCTGCGGCAAACCATAAAAGAGCTATCGGAAGTCAGCGTCAGGAAAGCCCGCATGTCACGGCCAAGACAGGCACGCAACGTCTGAAGAAGGGGCAAGAGGAAAAGGTGTCAGACACGCAGTCTGGACAACGGTGTTTCCGGTGCTCGGGCAAGCATGCCGCTTATTGCTGCAAGTTTAAAAGCACAGTATGCTTTAACTGTTCCGGCCAAGGTCACATAGCCAAGGTGTGTCGGAATAAAAAAAGTGGGCAGGTGAACCATCAGCTGGAAAGTACTGCAAGTTCAGCGGGAACTGAGCATGATGACTTGCAAAGTATTAGCCAAGTAACCAGCAGCTGTCCCAAGTTTATGGTTACCGTAAGCATTGGCGGAGAAACGGTACCGATGAACGTGGATGCCGGAGCAGCTAGATCAATTATGAGTGAAAAGTTGTTCCGAAAACTAAAGGTGGCAACAGGCATTAGGCTTGAGGAAGCAGACGCGCAGCTCGTCACGTGGACCAAGGAAGGACTAGAAGTCATCAGAAAAGCTACACTGCCAATCAAGTTCAAAGAGCGGGACTGCAAGTTGCCACTTCTCGTTGTAAGGAACGAAGGTAGCACACTTATTGGTCGTGACTGGTTCAAGGGTTTGAACATCAGCGTTACTGGAATTCACAGCATCGCTCACAGTGCCAAAGCGCTTGTCGAAAAATTCCTGGATGTTTCCGGTGAGACCTTTCCCGGCGCAGCCCTACCGCCAGTACACATTGAACTGAAGCATGATGCCCAGCCAAAGTTTCTTAAATGCCACAGCATTACTTTCGCTCTTAAGGATGATGTTATCGCCGAGCTGAATAAACTAAAATGTCGGGGTGTTCTAGAGCCAACCCAGTATGCAGAATGGGCAACTCCTGTGGTGATTGTGCGAAAAAAGGACGGTTCGCTGAGAATATACGGTGCCTACCGCACAGTCAACCAAGCGGTAAGAAACAATGTTTACCCTTTACCTACTGGCAGAGAAGTTTTCGCAATGCTAGAGAAAGGCCGTATTTTGTCAAAAATTGACTTGACGTAGGCTTACCAGCAACTAGCGGTGGATGATGCTTCAGCAGATGTGCTCATTATCAACACAGTAAAGGGCCTGTATGAAGTGCGACGTTTGCCATTTGGTGTGTCGGTAGCAAGCACTCTCAAATTATGACAGGTAGATTGCCACTATCCTCCAAGAGGAAGGTGTATAACAGCTGTATCTTGCCGGTACTTAGCTACGGAGCAGAAACCTGGAGACTTAAAAAGAGGGTTCAGCTTAAATTGAAGACGACGCAGTGAGCAATGGAAAGAAATATGGTAGGTGTAACCTTAAGAGACAAGAAGAGAGCAGAGTGGATTAGGGAACAAACGGGGGTTAAGGACATCATAGCTGAAATCAACAAGAAGAAATAGACATGGGCCGGGCATGTAGCACGTAGACAGGATAACCGCTGGTCGTTAAGGGTAACTAACTGGATTCCAAGAGAAGGCAAGCGGGTTAGGGGGAGACAGAAGGTTAGGTGGGCAGATGAGATTAAGAAGTTTGCGGGTATAAATTGACAGCAGCAAGCACAGGACCGGGTTAACTGGCGGAACATGGGAGAGGCCTTTGTCCTGCAGTGGACGTAATCAGGCTGCTGATGATAATGGTGTCGGGAGCCCCCGGATTATTTCAAAGAACAATGAATACATTGCTTGCAAGCTTACCGCAGGTGGCGGCATACCTCGACGACTTGGTGCAGAAGACTGAGGCGCAAAAAACATATCGTGAAGCAGGAAGAGCAAAAGAGAAGAAAGAACAGCGCCAACTACCAACTGTTTATTGACCGTCTAGGAAATACACAGGAAAAACGACAAAACTGCGCATGCGTGCACAGCCAACAAACATCGCACAGCGTCATGATCAAGGCACTAAGTTATCGAAAAACAGCATTTCTGTTGAGTACAACACAATAGATGTATCACTGATACAATCGGGCCCTTTCTTTTTGATAAAATAGGCTTCCAAGACCTCTGTAGCTGTTCGTTTTTTGCTCCTACCAAGAATCACCGTTTTCTCAAACAATGGCACACATTTGCAGGCTTTACAGTGTGCTGGAAGATGCGCATGATCACTTTTTCCTAAACTATTGGCATGCTCCCTCAGTCTGTCATTAATGCAACACCCCGTTTGACCAATATAGAACTTGCCACAGCCTTGGGGAGTCCCATATACCACGCCTTGTGTGCAGCGCCTAAAAAGTCTTGTGTGCTGCTTCTGGCAGCCCCTTTGCTCATCGCATGTGATACGCCGGCACAATTGAGCAGGTTTGTTGGGAGCTGAAAAAACGACCAAAACGCTGTAACGGGAAGCTACCTTCTTGAGATTATGGCTCACACGGTGTATATACGGGACCACCTCAGGCTTAACCCGCTCTCTCTCCTTCGGGCGCGCATTTGCATTAGCTACTCTGCCTTTCACCCTCTGCAGCAGAGATTCCACCACGGAACTAACTACGGACTGAGGGTAGCCGGCCTTGGAAAGTCTTTGAAGTTGACGCATAAAGCTAGCTTGCATGACATGCTCACACGATATGCGTAGTGCCAACTCTAAGCGAAGTAGAGTGATTCCGCGTTTCAGTCTTTGAATGCGCTGAATTGTAAAGTAACAACTCCTTCTTACTGCGAGGGAGATACGCACAGCATACATGACCAGCCAAAATTGTCAGGTTAAGGTCCAAAAACTGCAAGGAGCTATGTTCCGGAAGTTCATCAGCGAACGTGAGCCCCTTAGCATTTGCTTTAAAAACATCTAAAACCTGCTCAACCATCACAGGGAAAGGAAAAAGGCATCTATTGTCAATAACAACTAAAAAATCATCTACAAATCTAAATACTTTAAGAACATTTGGATAAGATGAAGTAAAAACACTTTGTAGTGCGTGGTCAAAGCATGATAAAGAGACGTCACATTAAATTGGTGCTTCCCGTGACCCAATGCAAATGCCCTTCCTCTGTAAAAACATGCCATGTTCAAAAGAAACGAAAGTGTGGTTTAGATTTGCTTCTGAAAGGGTAACAAAATTAGCAGACGACATCTCCATTTTAGACACAAAGGTGGCTTCGCCACTATCTTCGATACACTGCTTAACTGCCCTAAGTAGCTCCGAATGCAGAACCAAGTAAAAAAGGTCAGTTACATCTATGGAAAAAAGGATGCCTATTTCATGGTTTCTGCGGAAAAACCCAAATACTTCATCAGAATCTTTCGTCAAGAAAGGGTCATGAATTTCAAGAAGTTTTAGGGCTTTGAGCAAAAAACCGCGAACCTGATATTGCCAAGTTCCACGCTCACTAATAATGGTGCGGAAAGGTACGTCGGCTTTATGCGTCTTAGCACAGAAGAAAGCACTAAGGGAATCCTTTTTGCCCCTGCTTATCTGTTTAGCCAAAGAGTCGCACCCAATTCCTTCACATAAAGAGACAACATTTCTCTTGACTTTAGATAGCCTCACTTTTACAGGCTTGAAGTTCTTATAGATAGCTTCTCTTGCTTTTTCATTTTAGGAGTTTCTGGATTAAGCCACAAACCCACCTTCCTTATCTGAAAGCATTAGACAGAGTTCGTTGTCTCTAAAACATGACGCTACACGTTGGAACACACACACTTGTCGCCCAGAATCGGCTTTTGGGGCACCCTTGTGTAGACTGTCAACGCCTTCCAGCAGGCAGTGTTCACATTGTTCTTGTGGTGCCTTCCTTTCTAATTGCCGATTCCACGCAAGAAGGCCCTGTCTTCCTACATGGGTGGCTACCAGGAAGCTAAAGGACTACTGCAAGGTGGTGAGCACTGCCATTGAAAGCAGGTGGAGCTGTATGCTATCCTGTCTGCTAAGGAGTATGACCAAAACATCTACCAAAAAAGACCGCACCGAGAGGCTCAGAATTATAGGGGATACCAACGTTGATGATAATATAGTATATCTCCTCAATAAAAGTCCTAAATATGGCCTAGAGCCTAAAGTTGCGGCACAGGACCTTCTTGCGTGGAATTGGCAATTAGAAAGGAAGGCGCCACGAGAACAACGTGAACGCTGCCTGCTGGAAGCCAGGCAGCGTTCACGTTGCCTGTCTTCTCAGGCAACGTGAAATTTCTCACGAAAACTTTAGGCGGTTCGCCGGAATCATTCTGACAAAGTTTTCTTTACCAGTTCGTAGTTCAGTGGTTTTTCTGCTGGCATGCAGCCGAACACACTCAATGCCTCGCCTACAAGACACAAGCTCAAGGCATTGGCCCACTCGCTCTTTTTCCAGCTTTGCCCGTCCACTCCAAACGATGCAGGTAAGCATCGAGATTGTCCCTTGGTTCGTCGAAAGGTGCCATCAACTTGCACGAGCAAATTTGCTTAGGCCTGGGAGTAGGCGAGCTGGTTGACGCCGACATGGGGGCACTCGCATTACTCGCCCTGCCGGGCCGGGCTGCATTTAACTGCGCTAGCCTACACTTGAGCTAAAGAATTTCCTTCTCGCGCTCTTGCTGTTCTAGCATCCGTTCATGCACTCTTTCCTGTTCTAGTTCTGCAATCTTGAAAAACTCGATCGTCTCCTCTTTGCTCATGCCCACATTTTTGGCTACAGCCATCAACTTCTCATTATCATAAACCATCTTTACAACCCTTGACGATAACGCGACTGGGCCGCACAAGAAAAAATCCTGGCAGGCTCGCCACTTAATGTGTCCCATATTTATCTCGGGAGCGCTTGCATTGAATGAAATTAGAGTCTGGAGACAAGCATGACAAAAAACAAACACACTTAATAACCCAAAAGTATGGTCTCTAAAATATACTGGCTAGTCTGCCGTCTACGTGCCATCCCCATGCACGGCTGTGTCCATGCCCCTGATGCATGTGGAGGGGGCGCTGCAGTTCATCGGAGCCCGTTCGTGGCGATTCGCGTAGGCTGCGCAAGGGGGATCGATGGCGCATCATGCTTTGTATTTTATTATTGTACTCTCAGATGAACTACTAATCCTGTTTCTGTTTGAGTGGGTGGAGATTAAACTGTCTTCAACCGACCGAATGTTACATCCAACGTCATTTCTCTTCGGTGCACTGGCGTGATCACAGTGACAAAGCCAGCCACACACTGAAGAGGATGCGGTTGCTTGAAGAAAAACTAAAGGGTGGAATATTATTTTTTTTTTGTTTTTAGAAAAGCTCAGTACAAATACTGAACCTGTATTATAGTACAGTGGAACTTCGATTATACGTCCCCCGGTCCTGCTGCGACCCGCGTTTTACGACGAATTGGCTTGGTCCCAGCAAAACCCCAATACACTCTAAAAAAATATTGAGTAAAAAGGGTGTATTTTTGTCTCACAACAATACTCGTCAACAGGCTTGCATGCGCTTCCTTTCTTGAAAACTCGGCGCTGGCCACTTTCCTATCGAGAATGCAATGAAACCCTGATAAAGGGCATGTCGATCGTGACAGGAATGTACTGGGCGCGAGGCGATAACGCAAGGTAGAAGGCAATACAGATGACGATTATTGTTGTGGGACAAAAAGACACCCTTTTTACTCGCTCTTTTTTTAGAGTGTAGAACTAATGTATTGAAAACCTCAATTCTACGATGCAATATTACGCCGGCCCTGCCTCCTACGACGCTTAGCTGAACTGTGAGAAAAAAAAAAGAAACCTACGATGACACACGTAGGCTGCCACGCAAGCACTGCGGCCGGATGAAAAAAAGTCGGGAAACCGAGAAATCGAGTTCGTTCCCCACACATTACTATCCGCGCTGCCACCGCTGCCACCTCAGGGCCTCTTTAATTTTTCAACATGCTGTCGGCCATAGCTAGCCAGAGCCAACGTTGTCCAGAGCCAGCCGGAGCGCATTCGTTTTGCTTAGTCGCATTGCACTGCGCACTTTCGTTGGGGCCCTTTTTTTTTGTTTTCTGCCTTCTTTTGGCTGGTTTTGTAGTGACAGCTGTGAGCAGGTAACATGGCAGATAATTTCGAGCTCGCTTTCTAGTATGCGATAACTTTCACTAGATTTCGCGTCCTTGTACCGGACGTATTGAACGGCGATTGTTGAGCCTGTCTACGTTTGGGACATAGAGTTTCCCAAAATTAACTAGAGGGCACTCTGGCGCTGCGATGGGAGGCGGCTGGATAGCGGAATTGGGGTTGAAGATGGGCCTGTCGGGCACTCGGTCCGATAGTCGGGCGGGTGATGACTGAGGAGGCTAGCAAAACCACGAGCGAGAGTGAGCTGGTGCAGGGCGAAGAATGCAAGCGCTGGTGCTACTTAGATGAGACAGCATTCACGAGTTTGGCCGACGCGCAGAAGGCGAGCTTCGTGTGCAAGCTGTGCGAGGCACTGAAGGCAGCCGTGCAGCGCATGGAGGCTAGCATCAAGGGGCTTCAGGGGGAGCTTAGGGTGGAACGGGAGCAGAAGATAGGACTCCAAAAAGAGCTCGGAGCGTCGAGTGAGTGAGAGATGGCTACCGCCAGCCTTTTAGAGCAAATGAAGGACGACCTTCCAAAAGAACGGGAAGGGCGGACCGAGCTAGAGCAGCGGGTAAAGGAGCTAATGGCGCTTTGCCCCGACCCCGAGCGGTGTGAGACGGTAGGCGTGGGTAGCGGAGAAGGCGACAGGCGGGAAGGAACAGGCGAGCAGGGAGGTCAGTGGGCCGCAGTGTCTGGCCACAGCACGGAGGCTCCGAGAACATACAGCTCGGTGGCGCAGCAGTCTTCAAGCAGGGCAGAAACACAGGTCAGATGGCAGAGAGAAAAACAGGTGAAGCAAACAGGGGCGCCATCACAAACAGGAAGCCAGAGATTGGAGCGTAGAAGGGTCCTAGTGGTGAGGGACTCTAGCGTGGCCAGGGTTAGGGATGGCGTCTTCAAGACAGTGAAGGAAGATGGGAGAGTCAGGGTGGAGGCACAGTCAGGGAAGAGCATGGTGGATGCACTGGCCAAAGCTCAGGAGGTTGTAGAAAACAGCATGGAGGGCGAAAATCCAGTCATTATTCATGCTGGGCTCAATGATGTGTTGAAGGGCAAGGATCAGAACCTTCAGAGAAAGTTAGAGGATGGGATGTGTAAGCTCTGAAAAGCCTCTGGGAGTGTGCATGTGACCATATGCACAGTTCCAGAGGTCTGGAGGCAGCCTCGTGGGATTGAAAGGAGGGTAGTGAAGGCCAATTGTGTGATCAAGGGTTTGAGCAGGAGACTCGGGTACAGCGTAATGGAAGTTAACCAAGACGTGTACGAGCCCGGCGTTCGCCCCTTTGCACAGGATGGCATTGACTACAATAGAGCGATGGGCAGGAGGGTCGGTAACAGAATGGGTCGCCAAGCCATAGCTTTTTTTTTAGGGGGACCCAGAGCCCTGAGGCCAACAGTGTAGCCAAAGACGGACCTGAAGGGGCACAAGTATTCAAGCCACACAAAGTCCGTGGGAGAAGAAATCGACGTAAGTACAAGGACCGAGCTAAGTCAGACGTAGGCTATATTAACATGCAGGGTGGCAGGAATAGGTTAAAGTGGGAAGAGATAGAAGAGCAGTTGAGGCAGGAGGAGCTGATGGTATACGGGGTTGTGGAGACATATCTTCGGGACCTGGAGCAACCACCCTGCAATCCGGACTACCTATGGGAATATTGCAATAGAACAGAAGGCAGCAAAAAGGGGGGTGGAATTGGTGCATTTATACATAAGAGCATGGATTGGCAAAGAGTCAAGCAGGGATGCAAGGAACATTTATGCCTGAAAGGGAAAGTGGCAGGGCAAATGACACTCCTTGGTTTCGTGCACTACTTGTGGACGGGAGCAAAGGCCAGAGACAAAAACCAGGCAATGGTACGAGTGTATATCAAATGAAATTCAGAAGTTACGAGGAGAGTGCGAGATAATCATACTAGGAGATATGAATGCGCACATAGAAGATATAGATGGATATACCGACCTGACAGGCAAAATGATCATGGATATGTGTGAAAGGCATGGTTTGATCATTTGCAACAGTACCGAGAAGTGTGAAGGGCAAAAAACATGGGAAGTAGGAAGGCTGCAGTCAACGATGGATTACGCACTGTTGTCACATAAGATGTATGATAAGCTCAGGGGAATGCACATAGATGAAGGTGGCTCCAGAAGTATGGGTAGTGATCACAAACGTATCTAGCTAAGTTTTGAAAGAGTAGCGAAAGTGGGAAAGAGACAAGATGAGCAACTACAGGAAAATTTTCATTCAGAAAGGCAAATAAAAATTGCTACTAGACAAATTGAGAAAGTAATCACTGAAGATAATAAAACTGTGTGGACATACATAAATCTAACTAGACTGTTTGGGCTTGAGCTTGCTAAAGCACGTGACAAGTCACCCCGGAAAAGAAGACACAAGCCCAAGAGCTGGTGGGATGAGGAAGTTAAGAGAGCCATAGCAAAACGTCAGGAAGCCTCTAGGGAACACAGACATGCTAAGCAATGGGGTGAACGGACAGATGATGTTGAAAAAAAATGGGAAATCTTTCTAAGCTTTAGAAAGGAAGCATCCCTTCTGATCAATGAAAAAATTAGAAGAAAGGGTGCTCAGTGGCTGGCAGAAGTACATAAATAGAACAGAAAGACAGCTGCGAAATTTTGGAACCATCTAAACTCCATAAGAAATGAAACAAACCTAGAACAGAGGTTTATAACTACAGCTCAAGGTGCTAGGCAAGAAGGGGATGAAGCTATTAAATATATAATAACAAGGGTGACAGAAAAATTTCAACAAAGTGCCTTATGCACCACAATAGACATGGATGGATCAAGTGGCACAATGGCTCCATTTTCACAAAGGGAGTGGGAAAGGGCTGAGCAGAGGGTTCCAACTAGTACATCAACAGGCCCAGATGGCATTCCAATTATGCTGATAAAGACATTGGGTCCAAAGTCTAAACAGACTTTGAGAGAGGCAGTGAGCAGAGCAATAATCGATGGTGAAGTCCCTGATGAATGGAAACTTAGCAGGATGAGCATGATCTACAAAGGAAAGGGGGATAAAGATGACATAAACAACTACCGTCCTATAACAGTGACATCAGTGGTCTACAGGCTGGCGATGCAGATTATAAAAGAAAGACTGCAGCCATGGATAGAGGATGAAGGGGTGCTGGGAAAACTGCAGAATGGGTTTTGGAAACACAGGAGGTTGGAAGACAATCTGTTCTCACTGACGCAGTGCATCGAAATAGCAGAAAAGGAACTCAGGCACCTGTGGCTAGTATTTTTGGATAACAAGAGAGCGTACGGTAGCGTGGTTCAAAAGGACTTGTGGGGTATACTAGACACACTGGGTGTGGAAGATGGAGTCACTAATCTTTTAAAGGAAATCTATAAAAGTACCAAAGTAGTTATAAAGTGAGAAAAACAGGTATCCAAGCTCACAGAGGTCAAACGGGGACTTAGGCAGGTGTGTCCACCGTCACCCTTGTTATTCATGATGTACCTACAGGAATTAGAGGCCAAATTAGAGGGAAGTGGACTTGGCTTCAACCTCTCTTTAGTCAAACAAGGAAAACTCTTTGATAAGGCACTACCAGCATTAATGTACGCAGATGATATAGTGCTAATAGCCGAGAACAAGGAAGATATGCAGAGATTGATGGACATCTTCGGCAATGAGGGAGATAGGTTAGATTTTAGATTCAGTTAGAAAAAATCAGCAGTCATGATTTTTAATGATAACGAAGGTAATGAGCTTAGAATACAGGTGGTCACGCTAGAGATAACAGATAAATACAAATATCTGGGCGTATGGATAAGCAAGGGGACCGAGTACCTAAGGGAACACGAAATATACGCGACGACTAAAGGTAACAGGAATGCAGCAGTGATGAAAAATAGAGCACTGAAATTACAATGAGTATGATGCTGTGAGAGTAATATGGAAAGGGGTCATGGTTCCTGGGCTGACGTTCGGCATTGCGGTCTTGTGCATGAGATCAGAAGTTCAAGCAAGATTAGAAATTAAGCAACGTGGAATAGGTAGGCTTGCTTTAGGAGCTCACGGGAATACATCAAATCAAGGAGTACAAGGTAATATGGGATGGAAATCATTTGAGAGCAGGGAAGCTAGCAGCAAGAAAAAATTTGAGAAGCAATTGAGATATGGGAAGGAGTGTTGGGCTAGGAAGGTTTTCAGCTACTTGTACATGAAGAATGTTGATACAAAATGGAGGAAGCGAACCAGGAAATTGACTGGTAAGTACTTAGAAAACAGCAGGTGGCCAAACCAAAGAAAACTATCGCTTAAGAAAAAAGAAAGAAAGAAAGAAAGAAAGAAAGAAAGAAAGAAAACGGCTTTTAATTTGCGCAGAACAAAACGTGAAATATCAAAGTTTGTGAGGCCATGCAAACCCGCCAGAGCAACAAAACGATTTTTTGACCACGGCTGCCTATTCTTCGAACACCGCCGCACGTAGGCACTCGTTGCAAGTTTTTTTACGGGTGACTTTTGCGGACCTTTCAAGCAAGCTACCCAACCTGCCTCCTTCCCGTGTGTTCTGGTTTTCAAGGTGGCCCTCTCGCTCTATCCTCCCCTCTCTTGATCACAACCCCTTCGCCCGTCTCCGCCGCTCCGCAACCCCCACCACGCTGGCTCGAATTAGTTTCGTTTTCTGACTGGAAACAAGCCCAGAGCTGTTCCACGCGTTCTGGCATGTGTCGCATGTGCGTGTCTTGCTCGCTCTTGGTGTGCGTGTGTGGTCATGATGGTCGACGGGAGGAGGCTAACACGCTTTTTCCTGCCGCTCAACAAAACGTCGAAAGTGTGACTGCTTGGCTTGAGCGTAATCCGTGCGATAAGTGCCGCATTGCGGAGCGCTTTCTCATAGCTGTTGACCACCTGGCAGCCAACTTGCCGCTTCGGGCTTCCCGGTATTCAGCTGTGGAGATGGTGGCTGTTTCGTGGGCGACGGTGACGGCTACATGCGCGCGAAACTGTTTTCACAAGGCCGACTTTGTCGACGTCGGGCCCGATGCCGAGCCTGAAGCTTCCTAACAGGGCCACTGCGGCGGCGATTTGTGGCACGCGTCGTGGACTCCAACCAGGGAAAGCGGGTGGGACATCTGTTGCGATAGTTTCATTGCGGCTGATGATGATGCTGACACTGCGGAACCGTCCACGGATTGGGGCATTGTGAATGAAGTACGTGGCGAGAGCGATTTGAAGGAATGGGATTGCGAGAACGACGAAAGTTCGAAGCCAGTGCCTCAAGCAGCTTATGCCACGGGCCTCGGCGAACGAGCACTCTGCCGTTTTAAATGAACTCAAGACCGCCCATGTCGCTTCTGCTCTGCGAAACACGTGTATCACGAACTTTTTGGGGCAAAAAAAGTTTGTGTTTTCCCTCACAACTTTTCGTAAAAGCTGTTTCATTTACTACGAACTTCGGGATACAGCGAACAGATGCCGCGTCACACTCAGGTTCGTTATAAGCGGGCTCGACTGTACTTCATGCTGACTCGATGATTGGCTGGACCTCTTCGAGAGAGTGGCAGGTTTGAATGGTTGGTATGAAAGAGAGAAGCTCCGCCATGTATACTTTGCTTTGAAGGACTTTGCAAAGACGGGATTCAAAAACTATGAGACCACTTTGCGTACCTGGAATGAATATTGACGACAAGCGCTGGCTACTTATGCGAGCATTGACTGCAAATAAAAGGGGCAGGCTGCTCTTGAAACCTGAAACCAGCTCACCAACGAAAGTGTCCCGATGCACATCCAGGACGTGATCCGCCCGTTCAAGCGTGCAGATTGCAACATGGCTGAAGATAAGAAGCTGCGTCATCTCATGCGTGGGGTGAAACAAGAGCTTTTTGCTGTTCTCATCCGCAATGCACCACACACAGTTGCGGAGTTTCATTCCGAAGCGACAGCCATAAAGAAGATGCTAGAACAGCGGGCTCGGCAGTACAGTCGCGACATAAACTGTGTCCCTGTCAATGTCTTCTCTCGAGGCCTGCGGAATGACATGAAAGCCTCGCAAGAACTCATTAGATAGGTGATCAGGAAAGAGCTCAGCAAGTTTCAAACACCTCACACTTAAGCATCACTGTCTGTTGTCGACGTAGTGTGAGACGAACTAAAGCAGGTCATACGGGAGCCGGAGTGTGAGCCACAGCCAATCCAATGCATCCCAATGTATTCAGAGGTACTCAGGCAACCAGCGGTGCACAGGAATGCAGCAGTGGCGATGGCGGCTCCTCACTCACCGACAGTGTGCAGCGCTTTTCATCCATCCGAACCGAAGGCTACCTATCTGCCATCAGTGCATAGCGTAACTCTGTATGTGGATCGAAGGCCCCGAAAAAGTGACATCAGGCAAGAGCATCGGCGCAGGCCTCCATGTTTCTATTGTGAAGACGCAGGTTACCTGTATAGGTTCTGCCCTTACCGACAGACTGGATTAAATGGCTTTCCATTGGCGAACGACCAGCAGAGATCGAACAATACCAGTTCATGCGCCAAAGTCCACTCACTCCACACCAACATCAGTCAAGATCACTATCGGCCATGCATACCGATCACCAAAACCACGTGCATCTTCCAGACGGCCCGGGCATCTTTCTCCAAGCCCACACCAGGAAAACTGAATTAAGCGACATGTGGAGGTGGGGCCGCTGATCACAGTTATGAAGATCCTCCATCCCGGTTTGAGGGTGGCGATACTATGTTCGCAGCGGATGAGAGCAGCAGCGCAAATATTACTTCAGACTTGCGATTAAAAATCAACGGATGCGAGCTGAATGCTTTAGCTTACACCAGCGCTGATTGTTCGGTAATGAGTCATAAAATAGAAAAGGAAAGGCACTGCAAGAGGTTGTGACTAAATGGAGTGGGTCACAGATACACACGGCTGGTGACCAAACTATTACGCCTCTTGGCAGATTATTTATTATTTATGTTTATTTACAATACCTTACAGGTTCCCATAGGGACAATGAGTAAGGGGGCAAGAAAAGAAAACACGAAATATAACGGAAGCAACAGAGTACGCAACATTACAATGTGATAATATAACATAACTTACAGAGGAAGGGCATGCAAAAACAATGTAGATGCACAGCCAAGCTCGAAATACGAGGCTTCAGTTACGTTGCTGACTTCATAGTACTGCCAGAATGTTCAAGAAAGCTCATATTGGGAATCAATTTTCTGCAAGCTAACAGCGCCATAATTAACCTGCGTAGATAGAGTGTCTCTTTCTCGATCGAACAAGCCATGCCTGTCAAAGAAGCGGAGGAGCGACACCTTACTGCTCTGAAGATTGTTGATAATGGCGTAACGATACCGCCACGCTGCAGTGTAATGGTGCTTGTCAAGAATGAGGCATTCCATGACCGCGAAGGTATAGTGGATGGCAACGTAAGCCTATTTTTGAGCAAGAAAATTATGATCGCTAGGGCCCTTGTTCATTTAGCCAATAGTCACGCAGACGTCCTAGCAACGAATTTTGTAAATAAGTCTCAACACATCACCCAAAATGCGGTTATCGCCTACTTCCAAGAGTTCTGCATAATGACCGAACTGTGAAGCTTAACGATTACATCAACCGCTCCACAAGTTACTTGCAACGATGACGCATCAGTTATTATAACCAATAACCTCCCGGAAAGTCAAAAGAAACTTATATACACCCTGATAAAAGAATTCGCTCACTGCTTCTCCACTTTGTCGAAGGTGCAACGCACATCAGTCGCAAAGCACAGGATCACAACAGAAGAGGCTACGAGACCAATATGCCAGCACCCATATTGAGTGACACAGAAGAAGAGAGGAATCATAAAAAAGGAAGCAGAAAGGATGTTTTTTGATGACGTCATCCAGTCTTCCAACAGCCCATGGGCATCTCCCGTAGTACTTGTTAAGAAGAAAGATAACACGCTTCGATTTTGCGTCGACTATCACAAACTGAACAGCGTAACTAAACGGGGTGTGTACCCGCTGCCGCGTATCGGAACCGCGTTCGGTAACACTCGGTTGGCTGCGATGCGCTAAATTTTTCTCCTCCCTAAATCTCAAAAGCGGATATTGGCGAATAGAGGTGGATGAGCGGGACTGTGAAAAGACAGCATTCGTAACACCAGATGGCCTTTATGAATTTAAAGCTCTTCCATTCAGCCTGTGTACCTCGCCAGTGACGTTTCAGAGAATGATGGATGCTGTTCTCGCAGGATTGAAGAGGCAGTCAGGCTTACTGTACTTGGATGATGTCTTCATATTTTTCGCAACATTTGACCAACGTCTAGAGCTACTGTGCATGATACTGGAAGCCATCCGATCAGCAGACTTGACAATCAAACTGGAAAAATGTCACTTTGGCTTTGAAGAGCTGCGATTCCTTGGGCATGTCAATAGGTCCAAAACCATACGCCCGGATTCTGAAAAGACAGAGGCTGTCGCGAGGTTCCTGACGCCCACAGATAAAAAGTCAGTATGCCACTTTTGGGGTTTATGTGCGTACTATAGGACATTTGGAGAAAACTTTTTAAATATTGCTGAACCTCTTACATATTTAACAAGAGACGATGTGCCCTTTATGTGGGCAAGCAAACAACAGAAAGCCTTTGACGAGCTAATGAAACGTCTGCAAGCTTCTTCAATCCTCGCCTATTTCGACGAGACAGCTGACATTGAAGTTCATACCGATTCGAATAATGTCGACCTTGGCCCTATTATAATTCAGTTGCAAAATGACCAAGAGAGAAGTGTTAGCGTATGCCAGCAGCAAACTTTCGAAAGCTGAGGCAAATTACTCTGCAACAAAAAAAGTGTCTCGCAATCATCAGGGCAAAAAGTAAATTTCAATTCTCTCTCTATGGCAAACCATTCAAAACAGTCAGCGATCACCATTCGTTGTGCTGGCTGGCAAACCTGAAGGATCCGTCAGGCCAACCAGCAACATGGAGCCTTAGGCTGCAAGATTATCATATTACAGTGGTATACAAATCTGGCAAAAAATCCAGTGATGCCGACGGCCTGTCGCACACACCAGTCGTCGCAAATGTGTTAGAGGAAGAAGACTTGGCGTTCTTAAAGATTGTCAATGCACCGTAAATTGCTAAACAATAGCGAGATGACCCGGACTTGCTGCTGCTTATACAACGGCTCCAAGGACTCGATGCACAAGTCCCACGAATTTTCTTCCGAGGGCTTCCTTCATTCTACCTTCAGGAAATGTCCTTTACAAGAGGAACTTCGAGCCCAAAGGCGAAAAGTTTTTACTTGTACCCACATCTATGCGAGAAGAAATTTCGCACACATTTCACATTGAACCGTCCTCTCGGCATAAGGGTGAGCCGTACATTCCCAAAAATTCATATGGGATACTACTGGCCTAAGTTGCTAGCATCAGTGCAGCAATATGTAAAAACTTGCCGGGCATGTCAAATAAGAAAAACTCCATCCGTAAAGCCAGCAGGCCTCCTCTATCCAATGGGCCCACCGGATGCCCCATTTCAAGAAGTCTGGATGAACCTACTAGGACCATTCCCGTCCTCGTCTACAGGAAAGAAATGGATAGTTGTCACCACATACTATCTGACCCGTTACGCTGAGACTAACTCTCTGTGCAGTGCGACAGCTCTCGAAGTTGCTAAGTTCTTCATCAACAACATAGTCCTCAGGCATGGTACGCCCATTGTTGTTATTACCGGTCATGAAACAGGCTTTACTGCAGACCTAATGCAATGTCTGATTCGAATGACACGCACCGATCATTGAAAAACTACGGTTTACCACCCCCAAACAAATGGCCTAACAGAACCCCTCAGCAGAACTCTCACTGGCATGCTTTAAATGTAGATATGGAACATAAATTCTGGGATGAGATGTTATCTTATATCCCATTCACATATAATACAGCAATCCAAGAAACAATGCAAGAGGCGCCTTTCGACATTGTATGCGGCCGGACAGTAACTATTCCACTGGATGCCTCCTTACCACTAAATGAAAAAAGCAGTAGTCCACGTGACTTAGACGATTTCTTGCAAAAAGCCGAGGAAGCACAACAAATGGCAAGATAAAAAAACGCCGCCAACAGCATGATTCCAGCCGGTAAAACCAGCGCCGTAGTGAATCGCATTATCAGCCCGGAGACAAAGTATGAATATTGATCCCTGTGTGCCACCATAGACTCTCAGAAAAGCTTCTTTGCCGATACTTCGGCCTTTACAAAGTACTGCATCGTATAAGCGATGTCACCTACAAAGTTAAATCCACTGGACATCATATGAGCCTAAGACGCTGCTATGTCACCGAGGTGGCGCTTTTCGTCCGCATGAATCTCTACCGTGAAAAATAATTGAACACGAAGGCCATCATGCAAGCATCTTTTCAGTGTCTGGCGCATCGGGATGATGGGTACGAGGAGGTGGGCAATGCCGCGATATATTGACCGCATTCAAATAAAGCGCCCTTCATCATGCCGCGCAGAGACCATGGTAGCACGAGCACCAGGCCAGACCCAGCTCCCATGCGTGACGGGCTCGTGCTTCTTGTCAAGAAAAGGAAGAGGTGTTCTGAGATTTCTTTGGTGTTCGACGGACACGTAACTTGTGGACACAGGTTCAGCCTAATAAATAAGTTTGTTTTGTAAGCCTGTGTACTTCATTACCACTACAATATCTTGTTTGGCACATGAAAACCTAGCAATTATCGATGTTCAACAGACCCTGTCTTTAGCACAAATTAAGTTAAACAGAGCCATCTCAGAGGCAAGTATTCATCGGGAGAGCATCTTTTATAACAGTTCAGAGGTGTACCGTATTTACTCGCGTAATGATCGCACTCGCATAATGATCGCACTCCTAAACTTTGTCGTCTAAATTCGACTTTTTTTTTTCCCACGTAATGATCGCACCCTGAACTTGCCCTATCGATATGTAATGTGGCAAGTCTAGCTGAACGCACCTATCATTGTTTCTGTGATCTGAAAGCGGGCATCACTATGCTAATGCCGTAAATTTACTGGTTTAAATGAAAGCATTCTTTATTTAGATGGAAGAAACTGTTTTGACGAGCGTGACGTACTCACAACCTCCATAACTGACGCAAAGAAGAAAAAAATGAGGTGGCTTCGCTCCATGGAGTGCTTCGCTCCAGCAGCCGCCATGTTTGTTTTGACATCCCGCACTGTTACAGCGGCGGCTGCCTGTTGGTTGACCTGTGTTCATCCCGCAGCATTGTTTTTTTTTTTACTGAGACCGCTTTTTTTTGTGTGTGTGCTTTGTGATCGTCTGTTGAAGCGCCGTTTCACCATGGGGCGGTATGCGAGCTTTACTGCCGCATTCAAGCTGAAGGCGCTTGACTACGCGTTAGAACACGGCAACTGCACTGCCAGCAGACATTTCGGCATCAACGAAATCCGGATCCGATATTGGAAAAACAGCGCGACATGGGCAAGGAGAGCTAGGTTCTGTTTAGCATTGCATAAGTGGTTGCCAGACTGAGAGGGGCAGTCAAATTTGGTAGAGAAATTCGCTCCTGTAGTTGTGGCTTCCTCGCGAGAGTTTGGTGTCATCTGCCGTGCATTTTGCGAGTGCATAAGCGAGGCTGGTCGTTTGAATTAACGGATTGAACCGCACCTTGCAGACTTTGGGGCACGTTCTCTTGCTGTGTGCGCTGCTGTGCAATTAAAAGATCGTGTCTCAGAGTTAGGGAATCAACGACGTGTCGTCAGCCGGGCGTTTCGTGAGTGCGATGAGCATTTTCGCCAGTGTGTGTGCAACGTAATTAACACATTGAACCGCGCGTTACAGAAGTCGGGGCCCGTTCTCTTGCTATGTGCGCAGCTGTGCAATTAAGGATTCGCCGCTCAGTATTAGGGACAACGGGAAAAATTGAACAGAATCGCAGCAGGCGGTGCGCTGCCCCCTCCCCCTTTTTTTTTTTTTTTTTTTTTCCAGAGCTGATCGTGCCGCGTCGACCACGTGCCACGACGGGGACGCTACGCTTCCCCTAGCTGTGTCAACACAAGACATATCGTTCGGACTCGTGTACATGTGGTCTCTTTTGCTTTTGCTGCGTGAAAAAGGAGCTTTTTTTCTATTCGCTAGTCTCTTTAGTTTGTTTGTAAACCAGGGTTACTGCGGCGTGCTACGGAATGATGTTGTGGGGATAAATTTGCTAATTAATTTATTCATCTTATTTTTAAAAATCTCCCAATTATCATTCACAGATCGGGAGTGAAAGCTATGTTCGAAGACTGGAAAGAAGTTTTGGAGCTCAAGAGGGAAGGAAAAATCTGCATGTATTACTTTGTGCTTACTAATTTCGGGTAGGTATGAAATGGACAATAAAAAATCCGGGTGGTCTGTTAGTATTAAATCTAGGTTGTTATCACAGCCGCCTGATATGCGCGTGGGCTCTGACACAAGTTGAGAAAAGTTAAAATTCAAACAAACGTCTATAAAATCTTTCGTTTCGACATCGTATGCCGACGAGGGTGCAGGGTTAGCCAATCAATTTTCGGGAAATTAATGTCCCCGAAAAGTAAAATGTGAGCGTTAGGGTAGGTGGTCGTGAGTGTGCTCGTTATATTGTTTAAATCACGTGAAAAATTGGTGCTCGGCGGCCTGTAGCACACGCCGAGTAGGAATGTGTGAGAGGAAGCGTGGCAAACCAGCCACAGAATTTCAAAGGCAGATTTTATGTTGACAGCAGAACAGGGTACTTCTGGACCAACAGCGATTAGCACACCCCCGCCCCGGGCCGCGTTTGCGGTCGGTGCAGAATAACTGATAATCAGGTAAGTCCGAGAGCACTTTGGCGTCAGTAACTTCATCGGTTAGCCAAGTTACTGTTAGTACCAAAATATTACTGTTGGAAGACGTCACAATGTTCGACACGAGTTGCCACTTTGGCATGACACTATGAACATTAGTAAAGATAACAGAAAAAGAAAGTTCATTTCGTGTTTGGATTTGGCGGTGGTGTGGTTTAGTCTGTGGGCGCGGTGATCACTATGCGACTTCTATGGCCGGTTGTGATCTGTGGTCAAAAATGTACCGTTTGGAACCCATTTACAAAGTTTTGAAACGGATCTGAAATTTACCTGATTTCTGCTTGGCGAAAGCAACGAGATGACGGCGGGCAGCGTGAACTGAGAGAGAATAATCTTCGCCAATGCTGAAATGTGGTTTTTTCAACTTTTTGGAATTTGAGAGGGTGTTTTCTTTGGTTTTGTAGAATGTGAACATGACAATTATCGGGCGGCAACGATCATTGGTGTGGCGGCCGAGGCGATGCGCTCGGTCTATTTCTTTCGGGTCAATTTTTATTTTCAAGGGTTCAAGACAGTGGTTAATGATAAGTTCTTCTGTTTCGATATTTGTTTCTTTGGCCTTAGTATCTCGAAGGTTATAAAAGATTAAGTTGTTGCGGCGTGACCAGTTTTCTGCGTCATCCAACCATTTTTCAAGTTCAGAAACTAAGTGTGTGGTTGCAGCAGTGTCGGCTTGAATTGCGGCAATGTCAGCTCGTATGGGTAAAATATTTTGGTAATGACGTTCTAGTTCGGTCATACGCTTTCCCAGATCCGACAATGTTTTGTCGGTTGTGAGGAGTTGCTGCTTTACTTCTTCAAAATCAGATATTAGTTTGTTTTGTCCAGCGCTAATCTTTCCAAGTTCTGCGAGAATTTCATTCATTTCTGGACCAGGGTTAGTTTCAACGTCACCAGATAACAACAAGAGTACGGAGTAAACGGCATATAAACAATTGGCAATGATAGCGACAAGACACTGTGGGCCCGGCAGCTGCCCTAGAAAGTAATCACTTGATTTTTTCGCGTAAAGACTGCTGTGCTTACTAACCTGCATTGTTGGGAGGAACGGGAAAGCGAACTGCATTGTGTCACGGCTGCCAAGCCCACAAGCTGACGTCGGTGACCGTTCGCGATATATAGGTGCCCGGAATGGTGATGTTGACTTCGATGGGGCTGTTCAAGGTGAAGTGGGGAAGGAGTAGTCTAGCCACGGCACTGGCAACAGCGTCGGAGCTACTCTGATCTACTAAGATGCTACTCTGATCAGTAGATTGCATGCCTCTAGCATTCGCGGCCGCGTTCTGAGCTGCAATAAGGAAATCCTCTGCTTCCCTTAGCGTCAGGTTCCTGGGAGTCAGCAAACGTCGTCTCACATCTTCATCTAAGACTTCACACACTGAAGTATTATTGCTAGACGAGCTAGTTGGTGTTAGTGCATCGTAACATTTTTAGCGCACACTGACAAAAAGAAGTTATAAAGCAGATTTATTGAGCAGAAAGGTTGATGCTTGGAAGGCTTGGATGGCGGTGCGCCAGCCGCAACTTCTGAGCTCGAGCCCCTGCTGCACGCTCGATGCTGCTGCCTCTGCGCCGGAGTACTTCCTCTTCTTTACAATGGCCCCGCGAAGAAAAAAAGGAGCCATCCTGGCGACTTAGTCCTGTGCAGGCGGCGTTGAACCGTGGTACTGCTTGAGCCTTTGGACATGTACAACCTCGCGGTTGCGACGTCGCAAGTCTGACGTTGGCGTAAGAGGCTCAATGAGGTAATTTACTGGCGAAGTTTGTTCGAGAATACGATATGGCCCATCGTACTTTGGCAGAAGTTTGTAAGAGAGCCCAGGTGTGCGATGAAGCACTGACAGCCGCACAAGAGCACCCGGAAAAAAAAAACGAGAGTTGAGGTCTGGGCATCATGAATTGCTTTTTGCCTGTTTTGGTCATCGCAGGTAAAGCGACGAGCTAAGTGGCGACATTCCTCTGCGTGTCTGGCTGCGTCCAAGATCGGTAGGCACTCGGACGCGTCCGGTCGATAGGGCAGAATGGTGTCAATGGTGTGGGAGGGGTGACGGCCGTAGAGGAGGTAAAAAGGGGAGAAGACTGTTGTCGCTTGCGTTGCCGTATTATAGGCGTATGTAATGAATGGGAGAACTAAGTCCCAGCTAGAGTGATCAGGCGTCACATACATAGATAGCATGTCACCGAGAGTACGATTAAAGCGCTCGGTAGCCCCATTGGTTTGAGGGTGGTAAGCGGTACATGTGCGATGTACAATAGCTTACTCAGCGATCAATTTTTGAATGACCTCGGTCAAGAAGGCGCGGCCACGGTCACTGAGGAGTTCTTGAGGGCCTCTATGACGCAACACAAAATGACGCAGTAGGAAATTGGCAACCTCCTGTGCTGTAGCCGTTTGAAGAGCAGCGGTCTCAGCATAGCGCGTTAGGTGGTCGATAGCAACTATTGTCCACCTGTTTCCAGTCGAAGTCAATGGAAGTGGCCCATAAATATCTATTCTGACCCGTTCGAAGGGTCAGGGGGGGCTTGGTAAAGCCTGCAGTTCACCAGCCGAGGCGTGTGGTGGAGATTTTCGGCGCTGACATTCCGCACAAGAGTGGACGAAGCTGCGGACGAAGGTATACATACCACGTCAGTAGTAACGATGTCGAAGCCTTTCGTAGGTCTTGAAGACTCCTGCGTGGCCACATTGTGGGTCAGTGTGGAAAGAGGAACAAATCTGCGATCTCAGGGTTCGTGGAACAACGAGCAGCCACTTGCGTCCCTCCGGTGCGTGGTTGCGTCGATAGAGAAGCGTGTCACGTATCGAGAAATGTGGAACTTGGCACCGCAGCGTTCGCATCTTTGGGAGTGCAGAAGTGTCGGACAGATGATTGAGAAGAGACGCAGTCCACGGGTCATTGCGTTGTTCGATAGCAATGGTGTCAAAGTCAAGAGATGACAATGTGGAATCGCAAGCGGAGTCAGCTGTGGCATTCTGGGACATGTGGGAACGGGAAAGGGCGTCGGCGTCAGCATGCTTCCGTCCTAACCGACAAACCCCGCGTATGTCATAATCTTGAATTTTCAACGCCCAGCGAGCGAGGCGGCCAGATGGGTCTTTTAACGTCGAAAGCCAGCACAGCGCGTGGTGGTTGGTCACGACGTTAAAAGAATGACCATATAGATATGACCGAAAATTTCCAAGGGCCCACACAATGGCCAAGCACTCCTTTTCTGTGATGCTGTAGTTGCTCTCAGCCTTGGAAAGTGTGCGACTAGCATATGCCACGACGTATTCCTGATGCTCCGGTTTACGCTGTGCGAGCACAGCACCCAGGCCTACACCACTGGCGTCGGTGTGAATTTCAGTTGGAGCATCAGGATCGAAATGGCGTAGAATGGGTGGCGTCGTGAGAAGCCGTCGCAAGGTGGTGAAAGCCTCGTCGCAGGCAGGGGACCACGATAAGAGGTCTTTACAGTTGCTGAGAAGTTGTGTGAGAGGTGATATAATAGACGCGAAGTTTCGGACGAATCGCCGGAAATACGAACACAACCCGAAGAAACTTCGAAGTTCTTTGATGGTGGCAGGTTTAGGAAACACCGTAACAGCTCGCAATTTCTGGGGATCCGGGAGGATGCCCTCCTTGGAAACAACGTGGCCCAAAATGTTCAGTTGACGCATGGCAAATCGACATTTTTTTAGGTTTAATTGCAAACCGGCGTTAGTCAAGCAAGTATGGACGTGGGTGTCAAAGTTAGGGGCGGAGACCACAATATCATCGAGGTAACACAAGCATATCTTTCATTTTAGTCCACGCAGGATGTTGTCCATCATTCATTCGAACGTTGCAGGTGCATTGCAATGTCCAAAGGGCATGACGGTGAATCTATATAAGCCGCCTGGCGTGACAAAAGTGGTTTTGGGGCGATCGGCCTCCGCCATAGACACCTGCCAGTAGCCTGACCGCATCTAACGAGGAAAAAAACTCAGCACCCTGTAAACTGTCGAAAGCATCGTCAACGCGCGGTAGTGAATAGACATCCTTCAGCGTGATCTTCCTCAATCGCCGGAAATCGACACAGAAACGAATAGAACCGTCTTTCTTTTTGACGAGGACCACCGAAGACGCCCAAGGGCTCTGTGAAAGTCGAATGACGCCTCTGCGTCTACTTGGTCAGCAATGACGCGGCGTTCTGTAGCGGACACGCAATATGGTCATTGTCGCAGCGGTGAGTGGGACCCAGTGTCGATGTGGTGTTCTACTGCTAAGGCACAGCCGAGAGATGTTTGTCCAACGTCGAAAGAATGGCGGTAGCACTCAAGGATGGTGAGGAGTTGTGAACGCTGCGAAGATGTCAAATCTTCAGCGATGAATGGTTGAAATATGTTTGCCGACGTTGAGTCAGCCGCTGAGACGACAGCCAGTTCACAGACGGAGGTAGAAGGCACCTCATCGGGGACGGATATAATTCTGGTAGAACTGATTGTCTCGACGTGACCAAGGCACTCGTGACAAAGTAGGGATAAAGACGACGACTCATGATTACAAATTGGCATTGTGGTTGAGCCTTTTACACGGTCAAGAGCAGCAAAAGGCAGGGGGAGGGCTCTTCGGGCGACGAATAGTGAAGATGATGTGAAGAAGACCGTGCCGTCAGATATGGCGCTGCATAAAACTGGTACGAACGCAAAAGAGCATGGAGGGATGTAGGTGTCATCACTAACGACAAGTTTAGCGGCAGGCTGGGTGTCGACGGACGCTTGGTCATCCAGTGAGCAAAATTCAACCTCAGCCCTAGCACAGTCGATTACGGCGTTATGACGCGACAAAAAGTCCCATCCCAAGTTAATAGTATAGGAGCACAATGAAAGAACCATGAACTCGACCGTATACAGAACGTCCTGAATTGTCACACAGGCTGTACATGCTGCGGTCAGTTGAACAGGTTGAGCACTGGCTGTGCGAAGTGATAATCCGGAGAAAGGCGTCGTAACCTTACAAATTGAGCGGCAAAACCCAGCATCTATAACAGAAACCGCTGCACCGGTATCTACAAGAGCGACAGTAGGATATTTTCGACGAACACATCAATAACATTGGTAGGTGACAAATGAGGACTTGGGCAAACCGAAACTTGTGCAGTTCTTGTCTCCGGAACTGCGTCGTCTAGTTTTCCTCCTCGTTAGGCGCGGGCCGTCGACACATAGGAGAAGGCGAGCGGCGGCGTGGAGAGGGCGAGCGAAGACGTCCAGACCGAGGGCGGTGGTCGTGCTGGTAGCGGGCTGACATTGGAGTGGAGAAACCGTATTGCGCAATGGAGTCAAGCGGGAAGATAGGCTCACGGCGGTTTTCATTGGTGATATGCGTCCAGCGGCGGCAATACCTTGCAACGTATCCGGGTTATCGACGCGCGTAACATATCGGGCGATTGTCAAGGGTGCACCACGGGTTGGCGGTGTTAGTGCTGGTCCAGTGAACTGGAGCTGGGGGATAGCTCGCGCGAGGCTGGAACAGAGGCTCAGGCGCTTTGCGAGTTGGCATGGCTGCAGCCGCGGCGTAGGTGAGAGCACCAGCCAGAAGATTATGCTCGCGAGCACCTGGTAAGGCCTCGGCGACCTTTCTTTGAATGACGCCACGAATAGACGACGGTAAAGTTGTGGTAGGTTGTAGTGTGAAGGGCACCAAGGAAAGCTGTCGTGCGACTTCTTTGCGGACAAATGCTTTTAATTCGGCCATTAGTGACGCTTGGTCATGACCATTGATCACACTAGACAGTGATGCCAAATAGTGTGCTGGAAGACGTCTTGTCAGAGCTCGCTACTTCCGCAATTCATTGTAGCGTTGGCATAGGGTAATTACGTCGTTAACAGTGGTCGGGCTTTTGCCAAGAGCATTTGAAAAGCGTTGACGTCAATCCTTTTGAGGATGTGCTTACATTTTTCAGCTTCCGTCATTGCGGCGTTCACGCATCTGCACAAATCGACGACGTCTTCTATGTAACTAACGAAGGTCTTACCCGTTTCTTGTGCACGTGTGCGTAAATGTTGCTTGGCATGAAGTTTTCGGACGGCAGGTCGATCGAAGACTGCTACAATCGAACTTTTAAATTGCGGCCACGTTTGGACGTCTGCCTCGTGGTTTCTAAGCCAAAAGCTGGCTACACCCGCGAGGTAGAACGACGCGCGTGTCAACTTGTCCACGTCCGTCCATCTGTTTAAGGCACTCACCCGTTCGAAAGTCGAGAGTCAATCTTCAACGTCATTGTCGTCTGTTCCGCTGAAGATTGGAAGCTCCCGCTAAGGAACACTGCCTGGACAGGTGGCCGGAAGAGATGGAAGCGTCTGCTGATCGGCGTACGGCATAGCAGAAGGTAGCCGTCGAGAACTAAGTTCCAGGATGGTAGCAGGAAGATATAAGGGCGGTACCCAGCACGGCTCCACCAATTATAAAGGAGATTTATTGAGCAGAAAGGTTGATGCTTAGAAAGCGATGCACCAGCCGCAATTTCCGAGCTCAAGCCCTTGCTGCACGCTCGATGCTGCTGCCTCTGCGCCGGAGTATTTCCTCTTCTTTACAAAGTGTATAACACCAGCGCTGGTGTTGTACCCTTCTTCTCTTTGTCTGTGTGTCAGTGTGCGCTAAAAATAAGTTACGATGCACTTCACACACGATTTGGTCTCGTAGAATGCGTTTGAGCGACGATCCAAAATTGCATATTTCTGCCAGTCGCCTTATTTAGGCAATAAATTCCTGTACCCTCTCTCGTTCTAGTTGCGATCGAGTGAAAAAACACAACTTTTCACGATTTCGTAGACTTCCAGGGCATAGTACTCCTCGAGGTAATTAAAGACCTCATCGTAGTTAAGAGCATTGATGTGCTTCGGATGAGAACGTCTCTGGACAACTCAAATCGCGCTGTTTGATAGCGAGGCCACTAACTCTGCTCGTCACTTTGTCTCATCCGTGATGCCTTGCGCTTCGAAGTAGGCTTTGAGGCGAACTCAGAACGTTGACCACATTTCCTCAAACACTGGTGGCCATCCCAGGATCATGGCTCTGCGGGTCCAGGACTGGTTGAGGTCCTCGTTGTCCTTGTCGCCACTGTTACAATGCACGACACTCACTCAACAGAATATAGGTGGCACGTCGTTTATTCCAGGTCAGCCAGGGCTTCAGCGAACCCGAGCTCCCGCGCCGTGCGAGCGTCACGAGATGAGCGAGCCCCACTTCTTGCTGGTAATGATGATGTTAGTCTCCGATGCCACACATTTATCATCCCATCGTAGGCACTGAACACTAACATAGACACATTGCCGATAAGTGTTAGCCAAAGCGAAAAGTAAATTGGTCTGTAGTAAAAAAAGAAAACCGAAGTGCCGATGACCGTAAAACCATATTGGAGCACATCCAAAAAAAAAAAGCAGGAGATGGCAAGCAAATTGGCCATTCATTTTGCAGATCCCACGAGCGATTCTAAACACGTGTGGGGAAATCGGCCATTTGCTCCACTCACCTTTTCCACATGTTCGCTGACAGTTGTGCATTTGCACCAAACGCACGGGTGGTATTACTGTTCTGCAGTACATTCCCCAAATTAAGAAGCAAGTTCACTCGCTCGTTTTACAACAAGTCTGAGAATTCTCGCGGGGAAAGCAACGTATTAACAGCTTAGCTTTCGCAACATTGTCCACAATGCTTCACCCGGATTGTAGGAATCCTGGCACATGTTGGTGCCACCGGAGGCACGGACTCTAGGTTCGCTTATCCGGATTATAAGGTTTAAAAGCTGGATACACACAAGAAGGAAGTGCTGTCTAACCCGTGCTACAATAAACATTCACTATCAACAACAAGTGACTGCCTTTTTGTGTCAGTCTTCATAGGGTTGTGTTGTCTGCGGTGTACCAGCAGACAACACAACCCTATGAGTGACGTCATGAAGTCTGTGCCGCCATGCTATGTCGTCGAGGCCAACGCCCACCCGCGGTTCTGACGAGCGATGTGATGCCTTGCTTGCGACAGCGCACCTTACGGCATCTTCCGATCCTCCCAAGTCTGCTTGCATGATAGCCTTGCTGCAAAGTTCAGAGCAGAGTTAAGCCTAGCCACTACTTCGAAGCCGAAAGTTTGATCTCAATGTGCATGGCTATGGTGCCCAATGTCTTAAAGTTCGTGCTGCTCAATCGCGAGTACAAAGGTTTGTTTCGCGGTGGTCTTCGTCACAAGGCCCGATATGCTGTTAAGCAGTATGTCTAACAGTGGATCGATGTTTGCGACGAGTGCCGCAAGCTATCGTAACCTGATTACTCAAACCTCATTATAACAAAGTTTCACCTTACATGAAGATAAGCTTGTTATATCCAAAAACTTATTACGAAGGTTTATTCCTAGCACTATATCAATTGCAAGACTCTTTCTCATTTGCTTCTTTATAACTGATATTTCATTACATTTGGATTCGCTATATAGAGGTTTCAGTGTACTGAACTTCAACTTGCAGCTGCCTTAACTAAAGCATAATTGCATTCTATGTTATGCCCAACCCATGAACGCAGAACGAGTGTGAAAACACCAACAAGTAGCCCGATTTCGACAACAGTGATCTTGCGACGCACACACACCAGACGACGCTATCCTAAAGCAGGCATCAGACCAATGCCGAGGCGTATATGAGCATGCTGCGAAAGCAGCCAATCAGAGACCTTGAAATTAATTTCAAGCATCTGTCTTTTCTGCACGTGTATCTGAAAAGAGGAGCTATAGTTGCTCTTTACGAAATACATTTACAACGAGCCCGAACTAGTGCTGCCCGGTAAAGTCATTGCGGAATTATAGTGCATAGAAAGCCTTCACGTGCGTGTGTTTGTGACAGTAGCAAGGAGACGAGCACTTGAAGGCTCCTCAGTAGCGGAGCTATGAGTTTCTAAAAACCAATTTTTTTTTTTTACTTCTGCAACAATTTTTGCAACTTCAGCCATCACAACAACTTTTCACAGCATTTCTACATAGTTTTCAGTGAAGATATTTTCAAAGTACCTAAAAACAGGGCTACCGAATTTCCAAAAAAATACATTTTATTGCGTGAGCATAAAATTTGGACAGTCTCGGCTGTTTTCTTGCTGCCGTTGTCATTTACTGTATATGTATATGTATCTGTACAAGAAAACTCAAAAAAGAAAAAAAAAAGCTGCCCGCGCTTGGTGCCCAGTTGGTCACGATGCGCCAACGCGCGCTTATCTCCCATGCGTACTTTGCCCCGCAAATGGGGGTGGGAAATTAGATGCTCGTGCGCGAGCGATTATCCTTCGGTGAAGAAAATTGTGTGCCTTCAGCTTTCACCGGAATTACTGTGTTAGTTGCCGGGCCCACAAAGGTCACTTCGCTCACTGCACAAGGCCTGTTTGCAAAAAGAGCGTGCTTTTCATACACAGCAAAGAATGACAACTGGGGCACTTGTTAGTTTGCACTCATCAGTATTTCTGATTACATTTCGTGTATCAGTTTTATATAAACAGCGCGTTAAGTGTAGAGCGGTAAACGTTAGTTTGCTCTCGTCCTTTGTATGTTGTTTTCGTGCATCATTTGTGCTTGCCTTCTACTTGCCTTCTCTTCTTGCCTTCTGCTTGCTTCATCAGCCTTACATTCCGAGTTGTTGCTATCGCATTCATTGCTTCGCCCTTGTGGCAAAACTAACTTTTCTTTATGCCCCCATCGAGAATTATTCTTTTTACCACTGATAATTCCCTCCGGCTATAGCAGACCCACTCAATGTTAACATAAAAATCTGCTGTATTGGTACTTGCATTCTACAAACTCCTTTAAAAACAGACTAATATTATCTTCTCTATGGGGGTCTATTGTAACAAAGTTATATTGTACACGTCTTCATCCCAGGGGCTTTCGTTTTGCCAATACCAGTAGTGCCAGTAGTCTCAGGGCTCTATTACAACAGCCGAAGGTAGCAAGAAAAAATAAAATTGCAGACTGTGTGGCCAAGACTCAACACAGAGCCTACGCATCAACACAGAGCCTACGCATTGTTTCGTAGTGCAAACAAAACTCCTTCTCTGTGCTTCTTCGTACTTATAAGCACCGAGGACAAGAACAGTTTCAAAAAATGGACCGGCTGCATGACCTGTGATCTTCACAAAATGTGATCACCACGGTCTCCCACAGGAATGGAGGAGTAAAAGCAAAAATGGAGCCTGTTTACCAGCCCTTAGGAATATCCAATGAAGTTGTGCCCAGAGCGCAATCTGCATCACATGTCACATTACCCGTAAGGCATCCACGAATATCTTCTTTGCATAATCAAGGAGGAGGAGGAGGTAAGTTTATTTACAGAAAGGCAGAGAGGTCAGCCTAAGCGATAGCTTGCTCTAGCCTGCTACTTTACACTGGGGGAAGGGAAAGGGGAAAATAAAGATTAATGGATGACGATGGTGAGATAGAGAGGTGAGTATGTAGTGTTCTTTCTAGCTGAGACACATTTCATAGCCGCGCACATAGTCCAGTTGTTTCCAAAAAGGTTATAACTGCTCTTGTGACCGCAGTTGCACTATTGGTGTCTGGCCAAGGGCCCAACATGGTCTCATCAGTTAATGACCTACTGCGATATAGTTCAGTAGAAGAAATCAGTGTTTGTCGTTCACGTGCGTATGCTGGGCAGACACAAAATATGTGCTCAAGTGTTTCTGGCACATCACAGTGTTCACAATTAGGACCGGTGTCACTGAGACCGATGATATGTGCGTAACGTCTGGTGTACGCTACACCAAGACAAATGCGGTGGATCATACTTGTGAGTTGCCGTTTCAATTTAGGGGGCATGCGGAACCTCATTTCCGGGTTCCATTTGTGAAGTCGCTGGTGTCGCCGTTCCGGTTTGGTCCAGTGCTGAAGTGTGTAGCTGCGCATCACGCAGCGAAGCAGAACGTTCGTGTCAGCTCGTGAAAGCGCAATGCGTACTTCAGGGGCACTGCTTAAGGCATTTTTAGCTTCAGCGTCTGCCTCTTCGTTTCCCATCACGCCGCAATGAGCGGGAATCCACTGGAAAGTTATAAGATGACTATTTGTTGAAGCAACCTGAATAAGTTCTGTGATTTCTATTGCCAAGCCGTAATACGGACCTTGCTTCATGATGCAATTAATGGTTAGCAAAGCGGGTTTGGCATCACAGAAAATCGTCCAGGCTCGAGGTCGCTCTCCGGAAATAAATCTTATTGCCTCCCGGATAGCGACAAGCTCTGCGGCAGTTGATGTGGTTTTATGGTCCACTTTGAATCGTCGAGCGATATACTTGTCTGGGATGACAAAGGCTGCGGCGGAGGTGTTTAGCGTGGTGGATCCGTCGATGTACACGTGCAGAGAATCACTGTACGTTGTATAAATGTGATATAGGGTCAGTTGTTTGAGGCCAACAGAAGAAATGAGCGACTTCTTCGTGATTCCAGGTATCGTAAAAGAAACAGGTGGTTTAGGCAGGACCCATGGAGGCACTGCAGGGGCATTTGGCGGAGAAAACCTTGATGGTATAATGTTTTCATGCCGCGATGTTACTCTTGAGAAACTGCAATCTGGGTGAGTGGCGGGTAGTACTGACAGTGGGTGCTGTCTGTGTCTGCTCAGCAATCGGAGGTGAACTCTAAGTGGCTCGCAGAGCATGTATACACTGATGGGACAAACCCGAGCCTCTGCAATTGTCCCATTTGTTGAAGTACAGCGCGGTAGACCCAAGCATCTTCGTAAGCATTGAGCTTGAACACTCTCTAACGTCTTCACACAACTAGGTCTCATATTGGAGAGCACCGGCATGCTGTATAGAATGTATCCCACAAATAGAGCATTGTACAATCGAAGTAGCGATAATTCTGATGGGCCCCATCTTGCTCCTGCTACATGGCGAAGAACGAGAGCAAAGCTCTTCAATTTAGATTTAAGTACTGCGACATGCCTCGTCCACGATAGATCTCTGTGTACGACAACCCCAAGGAACTTGTGGGGCGATACAGCAGGTATCGCTGTCCCATTAATAAATATCGGGTATTTCGACATATGTTTGCGCGTGAACGCAAGCACTGCGCATTTGTCGATTGAAAGTGTGAGCCCCTGACGTCGTAGATATTTGTATGTGATCGTCACTGCACGCTGTAGTCGAGCTCGTAATTGCGGACGAGTAGTTCCGGATGCCCATATGCATATGTCATCAGCGTATGCACTGATCTTAACCGTGCTGGGAAGTTCTGCTGCTAGGCCGATCAGTGTGACATTGAATAGCATCGGGCTGAGAACTCCTCCTTGGCGAACACCACGATGAACCTTATATCGATCGGTGTCTCCGTTATTTGTCGTCATGTAAATGGTGCGGTCCCTAAGGTAGCTAAAAATCCAAGCGTACAGTCGTCCACCGATGTCGAAATCTTCCAGTGCGTCAAGGATCGCATAATGCAGCACATTATCGTAGGCACCCTTAATGTCTAAGAAGACCGCCGCCACAAGTCTGCGTCGGCTTCTTTCCTCTTCAGCGCTGGTGATCAAGTCGACCACACCATCAATGGCAGATCGGCCTCTTCTGAAGCCGTTCATAAATGCAGGAAAGAAGTTGTTCTTCTCTAGAAGGCACTCTAATCTTGACAGTACCATTCTTTCCATCACTTTTCCAACGCAGCTGGCTAAGGCGATTGGTCTGTAGGAGGAAAGTACATAAGGACACTTCCCCGGCTTAAGCAATGCAATAATGCGACTGCATTTCCAATGAGCTGGGACTTCTCCTGACTCCCATGAGGTGTTATAATGAGATAACATGATACGTCGTGCTTCTGTATCAAGATGGTTGAGTGCAGCATACGTGATTCCGTCAGGTCCTGGTGCCGATGATCGGCGGGAGGCAGAAATTGCAGCGTCAAGCTCATGCATTGTAAAACGTACATCAAGGCGCTCGTCAGACGATGGAGGCGCAACGGTAGTAAGAGGCTCATTAGTGGCAAGACCATCAGTGGTGTCCACGGTGAGGCTACAGTATTCACTGGCTATCTCAACTTCTGTCCGTCCCTGATGTAGAGCAACAGCTTGAAATGGTTGACGTTGTTGGGGAGTTGTCTGAAAACTTTGTACCACCCGCCAGATCTTAGATAGAGGTTGCCTGGGGTCCTGAGATCCACAGAAATTTCTCCAACGTTGCCTGTCAATCTTGTCAAGATGCCGAAGAACATGTCGTTGAGCTCGACGACAGGCGGAAAGGTCTGAAGCCGACTTCGTTTGTCTGTATCGGCGTTCGGCACGGCGACGGATTGCACGAAGGGCCTCGTATTGGGAGTCAACTGCTGATCTCTGCATCGGTAGGTTAACCTGTTTGGTTGTGTCATGCAGTGAAGAAGCAATGACGTTCTCTACCTCGGATGGATCAGTCGTGTGCTCACAGCCAGACTTGGCAGATGCCTTGAACAGTGTCCAGTCGGTTTGACGGATGTAGCGTGTGTGCGTGTGGCGAAACCACCTGAACTGAACATAGGTTGGAAGGTGGTCACTGCCGCGAGTGTCCAAATCTGTGCACCAACATGCGGAAGACAGGAGGCTTCTGGAAACGAAACAGAGGTCGAGGCAGCTGCTGTAGAACGTGCCACGAACAAATGTAGGTAATCTGATTGATGATTGATTGATTGATATGTGGGGTTTAACGTCCCAAAACCACTATATGATTATGAGAGACGCCGTAGTGGAGGGCTCCGGAAATTTAGACCACCTGGGGTTCTTTAACGTGCACCCAAATCTGAGCACACGGGCCTACAACATTTCCGCCTCCATCGGAAATGCAGCCGCCGCAGCCGGGATTCGAACCCGCGCCCTGCGGGTCAGCAGCCGAGTACCTTAGCCACTAGACCACCACGGCGGGGCAAATGTAGGTGATCTGTCGTTGAGTACGCTTAGTCCATAGTTGCATATAAAATTGGCCAAATCCCATCCGCGATAATTCGGTGTAGTGCTACCCCAGAGAGGATGATGTGCATTAAAATCGCCGATCACAATGTGTGGCCTTTGTGCTGCTTGGAGAATGGTCCCCAGGTGGAAGCAGTCCATCTGTGCGCTTGGGTGTATGTATCCTCCTATTACTGAGAATGTCCGCTTTTTATGTGTTATAGTCAGGCTCACGTAATCATTGTTGGTATGCGACGCGACTTCATGTCTCAAGAACGTCAAATCACGGCGTATACAAACGAGAACTTTGCTCGTACGTTGATCACTGCGGGACCAAATCTGGATATATCCAGATATACGAAAAGTTGAAACCATATTCGGTTCACATATAACGATAACAGGAAATTGATATTTAAAAACCCATTGTCTGAAGTCTGACAGACGGCCGCGTAGGCCACGAGCGTTCCATTGCATAAAAAGCGACTGGCGCATGCGTTCTTCGAATATCAGTGCCATGTTCACTTACTGAAGAACCAGTAGAAGAGGCTCCAAAACCTCAAGTAGCTGCACAGCCACCTTAGCAGCGGGAGTGTTTAGGCTGCTGAGAATCTTGCGCATCGAACCCATCAAATTTTTAAGCATAGCCTTGACATCTGCGTTGTCCATCTTCTTGTTTTCTTCGTTGGGAGTAGGGGCACTATGTGATGATGGCACTATCGTAGCTCTTGACGGTAGTGAAGGCCACTGAGTCTCCGACGGGGGGAGAGCCAATGACTAGTTACATTGTACTTGCGTGGACTGTATTGGCATTTGAGCATCTGTATCCTCCTTTCTGGCCGACAAAAGTAGGCTATTAGATGGTGAGGGCACGGTTTTGTGTGTCGAATTCGTTAAGCTATGAGCACTGCTGCTTCGTTTGCATCGGTGTCGCGAACGATGTTTACGGCGCCGTACAGCCCTTGCAGCTTCTCTGTAAGTGGAGTGGTCTCGAACGATCTTCTTCAGGATACTAATTTCATTCCTCATTTTGGGACATTCCTTTGATGTTGCGTCGTGGGCACCTGAGCAGTTTGGGCATTTGGCCACAGCATTGCAGTTATCACCATCATGAAGGCCACCGCAATGCTTGCAGGTTACTGCACCATTGCAAACTGCACTAACGTGCCCGAATTTCATGCATTAATGACATTGCAGAGGTTTTGGTACGTAAGGACGTACAGAGTGCCTCACATACCTAACTTTTACATGTGTGGGTAACGTCTTCGATTGAAACACTACTTTAACACATCGCGTGCGTCCAAAGCGGTGGAAACCAAGCACGGGAGCCGACGATGACAGCAGTTTCTCGAGACTCGAGTCTGTTATCTTTTCATCCACATCGTATATAACTCCTGTTGTCATTTCTTCGTCATACGCGGAGAATGCGCGAACCGGAATGTTTCCTAATCGAACAATCGCTTTCAGCGTGTCCAATAAAGCCTTCGTAGTGACCTCCACGGACAGTATGTTCTTTCGAGTATTTATGCCTATTTCTACGACCGGCAAGCACAGACAAAGGCGAGTAGCATGCGGTCGTACACCATTTCGTATGTGCCGACATCGAAGACAGACAACTTGAACTCTCTAAATAGGCAGAGCCTGTCAGAGTAGGACGAAAAAAGAAATGCATCGTCGAGGGATAAGGTATCTCGCCGAGTTCACTGTCGACTATACTAAAGTTCGAAGCAAGCATCCTAAATGTGATAGTGTCGGGCACATCTGTCTAACGAAAGAAGACGACCCAGCCAGCCCATGAAGAATTTGACAAGGCAGTGTATGCCTGGTTTTGAAAAACGAGGATCAAGAAGATACCGATCAGCAGTAGCCTGATTCAGCAGAAAGCCTCGAACTATGATTGCATTTTGGGCATCAACGAAAACTTCCAGGCAAGTGCCGGGTGGCTCAACCTATTTTAGAAGTGCCATGAAATCGTCAGGAAGGTGCTGTGTGGAGAGACAGCTTCTGCAGACTACGACGGCGCATTATCGTGGATCACGCATAACTCTGCTGACATCATTCAGAAGAACTATGTGTCCAACGTGTACAATGCATACAAAACTGAGCTTTTCTACGAAATGCTGCCAGCAAGGACGCTTGACTTCAAAGCAAGGTGGGCTTGGTGGCTGTGCTACATTAGCTCCCACTAATCTGCTCCGCTTCGCCATGCAGGCTTCCATCCGAGCTGCCCTCCTGCTAGTGCTTGTTCCTGACCTGGATGCTGTTTCATCTGCAGGGTACCGTCTCATCCACCAAATCTCTGCACCGGTGGTGCTCGCGCCACGTATCTGTGGGAGCTGCCAAGAAGCAACATATCAACAGTCTTCGCACAACCGCACCCACACCCGCTGGTCATCAATCTACCTTGGCTGGCCCCATCGCCAACGACAACCTTCACAGTGTCGCCTATAAAGCAGCCGCATGGATCTGCACCGCCCTGTGGGCTTAGTGGCTGTGCCACATTAGCACCCACTAATCCGTTGGTCCATCGTATCAATTATACTCCAAAAAAACCAGTAACTAAATGTTGGTACAGCTGCCGAGCCCGCAGTGTTTGATGTGTATCTGTTATGATTGTATTGCTGTTCTCCGCAATTTATTGTTGCGCATGCCTGGGAAGAAAACGAAGATGGGTGAACATGCTGGCTGCCCCAAGGTGGAAAAAGAAGGAAGACGATGACACTGCAATCGTCAACCTGTTGGCCCCTTCGGCGCTTTTCTTCGCGACCAAAATAAACGGCCCCTTCAGCCGTATACGTCCTGGTTCTTCTTCTGCGTAACAATATGGCTACCCCTGTGCCGCAGCATGGGCAACTCTCGAGGATGCCGTCAGTTTACCCGAGAACGTTGCCCTAAGCGATTACGTTAATGCCGACGCGAACGCGATCGTATACGAAAATCCGAGTGATGCCAACATCCTCTAGAGCTCGTGCGGCTAACACCACCGCCAATGCTTCGAAATATGACGAAGCCGCGCATGGTGTTTTGGCGGTTCTGACACCAATGACCATGTCGCACGTCAAGGACTCCTTGGACATCCTGCGTAGTTTCCTTGGCACCCATGACGACGATGTTGCCATGTAGCTCCTCGCAGAGTGTGAGCAGCGCATTCTGCTGTTGCTCACGACGTGACCGACAACCTAAAGAGAATAGCCGGCAGATGTTACGTCGAGGTTATTTTCTGCCCCGGAGAAGCTGGTTAGCATGTGTAGGGACATCAACCCAGGAGCTAAAGAGACCGCCACCTGCCGAACTAAGCATCAGAATAGGTTTATTCCATGAATTCATGACATGGTGTATTCCATACGTCTAGTGGTAAACTATACGTAGGACAAACTGGGCAATGTCTGAATGAGTGTCTCAAGGAACACGCTTACAGTGTTTCCTCAGCGGTGTCTGGGCACCTAAGCATTCATAGCTGAGATTGTGGGTGTAACGCTGATTTTCAGTCATGCACGGTTATCAAGCATCATCGGGACCAGCTTACCCGTGAAATACTGGAGGCCTTGGAGATTGCTAGACTGGGAGACTCATGCGTGAGTAGGCCTTTGGTTGCCCTCTCAAAAAAGGAAGTTGTCTTTTTGTCTGGCGTACTGTATGAGCTATGGGAATAACTTCATGGTTTTTCTTCAACTATCACTTTTGTTTCTTTTTTTGTTCCACTGCATAGGTATATATGCGTGGTTCGAAGAATGAAGTTTTTGTTGTAAGTCAGCATTCTGTATGTGTACTTCTTTGTATGGTCTCTTGTTTTTAACACTGTGTTTTTTCAACTATGTCGTACCAACACATCCAAGCAACCACTTTAGCTGTAAATAGTGATCTCTTTTTCCTGAATTTATTTTTTTGCGACGCTTTTCCGGCCCCTTGAGGGTTCGAAAAATCGGATCGGTTGGCAATTGTACATTGATATCACCGTATTTCAACCTCCTAGAATTGTGTCTGCTGCTGTTGGCAATCAAATGGGCAATGTCTGCACCTAGGACGGATGGCAACATCACCCATGCTAGTGACTAACAAGTAATACGCACCTCTTCTAATGACTTTTCACTCCACTCACAAACAGAGAGTTTGGCCAGAATCTGTTTTTTCTTTCGGAAGGACAGAATGTGGTTGAGGGGCCATGGATACACCGAACCATACCGTGATTTTGTCACCTGCACAGAAAATCACAAGTTCATCTCCTGAATTCATTCAAGCATTAGATTGCACTTACAAAACAAGACAAAGGGCAGCATACTGTACACAACACAGGCAAGACAAAATTTACAGCAACATAACTTGTTTAACTTTGAGCTAGACAGGAAGGGATGACAAGGTAACAAGAAAACATGTCAGCTAGCCCTTAAACATTTCAAAAAAGTGCTGCACCAGCTCATCCCACAGTACAAGTGAAAGGCCAATAAAGTTAGGTCGAGTTCTGTTGAGTGCTTGACTGACAATAATAGCCAAATCCAGATATCTCAGTTTCAACTAAACGAACAATGCCTGCCAAGCTCATGGGGTGCTTCCAAGTAAGCAAGCATATGCTCACAAACGTACCCGTGGTATTGAAAACGACTAGCCTACTAGAAAAAAAACACAAAAGACGGTAATCTGCAATCAGTGTATGCCAAGTGTCTCAGCCCCATTTAACCATATGGTGTAGTAGCGCAATTTTCACGGGGACGAAGAGGACAAAAACACACGACACTCGCTACACTCGCAACTAATTTTATTTCAGAAGCAGCACTTCATATATAACCCATAACCCAAGCGACACAGAAAAGAACTACGAACATTGAATCATTGCCAACAGAAGCTTTTGCGCAGACTCAAGCGATAGTACACGGCAGTTACGCTTACACTTTAGGATGACATAACTAAAACAGCCCTGGGTAACATCAAATAAAAAAAACCAAAAACTTTTGCGGGAATTCACACGTGTTTGAACAAAATTTTGAAACGACAAAAAGGAGAGTATGACACATGCAAACACTGATCTCAATTAAGTCCTTCAAGGTAGCTGGCTTCTCGGTCACTTAACGAAACCGATGACTGACTAATGCATCCTTCTTTTCTTTTTTTAATGTGGAAGGCTTCGACAATTTCTCTGGTTAGTTGGTTTCCATGACGGAAGACTACGGTTGTGTCACTGAACAGTGGTGAGCAGCCACACTGGGAACAGTGTCTCTTTATGTGAGAATGAATGTCAGTTCTTAATGATCGCTTGTGTTCTAAAAGTCGGGTGTTCAAACATCGACCCGTCTGGCCGATGTATACCTTTCCACACGTTAGCGGCAAGCAATACACGACTGATAGGCTACACTTAACAAACTTTGTTGGGTGATTTACGTACAACTACCAGCATTAGTGTTTACTGCTATGGAAACTTTACGGTCTAGTTTGGAACATATTTTACTAAGCTTGTTGAGTGCCGAAAAAACTAGTTCTAGGCCATAGCGATTACCTACGTTTTTTAAGTTATGGGCAATCTTGTGCGCATATGGAACTGACACTATGTTCTTCCTGTTTTCATTACTTGTCATTTTTTTATGAAAGTTGTTGCGTACGTGACTAATCAGCTTATTAGCCGATCTACACAACACGTGTTTTTCGTACCCAGCATTTTTTAGCCTGATAATTTGTTGGTTGAAGCTTTCGCTAATCTTTTCTGGACATGACTTTGTTAAGGCTGCTCTCAAACATGAAAAGGCTATGCCACTCTTTACAACTTTAGAATGTGCCGATCGGTAGCTAAGTAAGGGTTTTTCCGTTCGCGGATTGTATGACCAGCATACATGTTCTGCTGTGGCATCTAACTCAATATCCAAAAACTGCAGTTTGTGATTGACTGGTAATTCATGAGTAAATTCAAGCCCTCTACTATTTTTCTTGAAGACTTTCAAAACTTCTGCGACCATTTTATCCCGACCATCCGATTCAATAAAAACCAAAAAGTCATCTACAAACCGAAACACTTTGAGTGCAAGCCCTTTAAGGTTTAAATCTATTGCCTTGTCCATTTTTGCTAAATAAATTGTGCTTAAAACCGGGGCTACTTTCGAGCCTATTGTGATACCGGATTTTTGTCGGTACATAGCCTTGTTCCACATAACAAATGTCGACCTAAGGTAAAAGGTTAACAATTCAAGAAAGGCATCCACCGATACACCACACTTATTCACAAACTCTAACTCATCGTTTTCTTCTGTTATACATTGCTTTACACTTGACAATAGCGGACCATGCGGGATGTTGTAATACATATCTTGTATGTCTACGCTGAAGAAATAGCATTTTCCTGGGTTATGTGTGCTTAAATACGAAACTAACGCCTCAGAGTTTGGCAGACTGAAAGGATCCGATACATTCAATGTCTTAAGGTGACACTGAAGATACGAAGACAAGCTCAGTTGCCACGAGTCCCTTTCGGATACAATGGCTCTGAATGGAACATCAATTTTATGAGTCTTTGCCGCAAAAAACAACTCAAGATGTAAGCTACCTGCGCTTTTTACTGCTGATGCAAGCCGTTCCAATTTACTGTTCTCTAGTAAAGTGAGAGCCATTTGCTTTACCTTGTTTGCCTTTACGTCTACACGGACAAAATTTTTTTCTACGGCTGCCAACGCCTTATCTTGAAAGAGACCTTCCGGTATGACAACCAAACAACCTTCCTTATCTGACGTAAGAAAACGCAAGCTGTTTTCTACACCAAAGTTCACTAAATTCCTTACGTGATGTTGTTTTCTGTCACTGGTTATTGTCCTGGAAAGCAGATCGACGCACTCGGTGATAAATCTTGGACGATCCTCCTCCGACACACGACGCGCCATGGTCTTGACCAGTGTCACTTTTTCCGGTGGAGAGAGCGACGGTTCGAAACAGAACTTCGAACCCAGTCCAAGAATCTTTTTGTACTCTTCGGGAACTGAAACGTCCCCCAGAACGATCACTTTTCCTTCTGAAGGTTGTGTCTTTTTTGGTTTAGAAAACAGCTTTGGTGTAGAAAACAGCTTGCGTTTTCTTACGTCAGATAAGGAAGGTTGTTTGGTTGTCATACCGGAAGGTCTCTCTCAAGATAAGGCGTTGGCAGCCATAGAAAAAAATTTTGTCCGTGTAGACGTAAAGGCAAACAAAGTTAAGCAAATGGCTCTCACTTTACTAGAGAACAGTAAATTGGAACGGCTTGCATCAGCAGTAAAAAGCGCAGGTAGCTTACATCTTGAGTTGTTTTTTGCGGCAAAGACTCATAAAATTGATGTTCCATTCAGAGCCATTGTATCCGAAAGGGACTCGTGGCAACTATGCTTGTCTTCGTATCTTCAGTGTCACCTCAAGACATTGAATGTATCGGATCCTTTCAGTCTGCCAAACTCTGAGGCGTTAGTTTCGTATTTAAGCACACATAACCCAGGAAAATGCTATTTCTTCAGCGTAGACATACAAGATATGTATTACAACATCCCGCATGGTCCGCTATTGTCAAGTGTAAAGCAATGTATAACAGAAGAAAACGATGAGTTAGAGTTTGTGAATAAGTGTGGTGTATCGGTGGATGCCTTTCTTGAATTGTTAACCTTTTACCTTAGGTCGACATTTGTTATGTGGAACAAGGCTATGTACCGACAAAAATCCGGTATCACAATAGGCTCGAAAGTAGCCCCGGTTTTAAGCACAATTTATTTAGCAAAAATGGACAAGGCAATAGATTTAAACCTTAAAGGGCTTGCACTCAAAGTGTTTCGGTTTGTAGATGACTTTTTGGTTTTTTTTTAATCGGATGGTCGGGATAAAATGGTCGCAGAAGTTTTGAAAGTCTTCAAGAAAAATAGTAGAGGGCTTGAATTTACTCATGAATTACCAGTCAATCACAAACTGCAGTTTTTGGATATTGAGTTAGATGCCACAGCAGAACATGTATGCTGGTCATACAATCCGCGAACGGAAAAACCCTTACTTAGCTATCGATCAGCACATTCTAAAGTTGTAAAGAGTGGCATAGCCTTTTCATGTTTGAGAGCAGCCTTAACAAAGTCATGTCCAGAAAAGATTAGCGAAAGCTTCAACCAACAAATTATCAGGCTAAAAAATGCTGGGTACGAAAAACACGTGTTGTGTAGATCGGCTAACAAGCTGATTAGTCACGTACGCAACAACTTTCATAAAAAAATGACAAGTAATGAAAACAGGAAGAACATAGTGTCAGTTCCATATGCGCACAAGATTGCCCATAACTTAAAAAACGTAGGTAATCGCTATGGCCTAGAACTAGTTTTTTCGGCACCCAACAAGCTTAGTAAAATATGTTCCAAACTAGACCGTAAAGTTTCCATAGCAGTAAACACTAATGCTGGTAGTTGTACGGTAAATCACACAACAAAGTTTGTTAAGTGTAGCCAATCAGTCGTGTATTGCTTGCGCTAACGTGTGGAAAGGTATACATCGGCCAGACGGGTCGATGTTTGAACACCCGACTTTTAGAACACAAGCGATCATTAAGAACTGACATTCATTCTCACATAAAGAGACACTGTTCCCAGTGTGGCTGCTCACCACTGTTCAGTGACACAACCGTAGTCTTCCGTCATGGAAACCAACTAACCAGAGAAATTGTCGAAGCCTTCCACATTAAAAAAAGAAAAGAAGGATGTATTAGTCAGTCATCGGTTTCGTTAAGTGACCGAGAAGCCAGCTACCTCGAAGGACTTAATTGAGATCAGTGTTTGCATGTGTCATACTCTCCTTTTTGTCGTTTCAAAATTTTGTTTCAAACACGTGTGAATTCCCGCAAAAGTTTTTGGTTTTTTTTATTTGATGTTACCCAGGGCTGTTTTAGTTATGTCATCCTAAAGTGTAAGCGTAACTGCCGTGTACTATCGCTTGAGTCTGCGCAAAAGCTTCTGTTGGCAATGATTCAATGTTCGTAGTTCTTTTCTGTGTCGCTAGGGTTATGGGTTATATATGAAGTGCTGCTCCTGAAATAAAATTAGTTGCGAGTGTAGCGAGTGTCGTGTGTTCTTGTCCTCTTCGTCCCCGTGAAAATTGCGCTACTACACCATATGGTTAAATGATGTCTCACCAACCAGCCCAGCTCTCAACCATACTGTCTCAGCCCCATTTTAAAACAGACATAAGCCTGCTTTGATGGGCCATTTTAATGTGAACAAGGCTCCCGTACAGAAGCCAAGATGTTTTTGAGTGTATTTTTTTAACATTTCATTGTTTCATTATTTTTGTTTTTTCTTTTGCAATGAAAAAGAAGTTAGAGGCACTAAATACTGGGTTACAGAGACCAGAAATAGGCAGGCAAAACACTGTTTTAGGCCCCGAAAGTCATAAATATAGGCATAATATACTTTGACAAAATTTAAATTTTTGAAGAAATATGTGTTGGATCTGTGTCTACAACAGGAAAGCAAACAGAAATGTTTTAGTTTATAGTGGTACAAAGGCACCAATAGTTATCACAGCCATGCATGCAATATCTTTTTCGCACAGTGTTTCCAGAATAGGTCTCTCCATATCTAGCCCAGAATGGTGAGTTAGGAGTCCACTGTAAAAAAAACATGCTCCTGGGTCTTTTTTTTTTTTTTAATATAGCCAACAAGAGCAACACAGGAGCAAATAGCCAGATCATTAATAGGCCAGAAGGACCTTTTTGCCTCATAATCACTTGGTCCAACCACACAGGGTTAACTTCTATCTGTGTACGGCTTAAAGGGCCCTTCACCAAGTTTGAAAATTTCGAGTAGGCAAGAGAAATTTATGCACTGGGCGCTCAGCATCTCATCTGCCAAGATTTGCAATGGTAGGCACCCCATAAAGAAATCAAACGACCGATTGAACGCTGCTTGACCTTCATCTCACGGGCACATGCCTCAACATGATGGAGGTGACGAATACAAGGAACGGTCCTGTGTGCATCAAAATCGTACGTGACAATCGACAATTAATCAAGACGACGCATGTAATTTTTGCAATCTGTTGCCTAAATAGAAGTATAAAGGTAAAAAAAAATGTTAGACCATGCAGACGGAATCAGTCTACACGTGTTATTTTTTTTAACTTCGTATCGAGCGAGATGCAAGACTAGGAATAGCGAGACTAACCTGCCTTTATTTTTTTTTTTTGCATTGGTGTTCTCACCATTCTCACATTGTGCCGGTGCCATCATTCACAAAACTTCGCTTGTTTTCGATGCATGATCTGTTACACCAGTTCCGGTGGTGCGATGCTGTGTATCATGGTAATTCAAACTTAATCCAAAACCTTAATTCAAAACTCGTGCTCGGCCTGGCTCATACAGTTCAAAATGTAAAAAATGTAAGTATCAGCATCAGTATCAAAATGTAAGTTTATGCGCGTGACCTATAAGCAACATCACCTACACTTCTCGTACACAATAAACAACTCCATGCTAGCACAGGTGGAATATTACAGTCGAATCCCGATAATTCGAACTCGAAGGGGCCCAAAAATTTGTTCACATTAAAATAGGTTCAAATTATCATATATACTCAAATCTAAGCGGATGTTTTTTTTTTGAAAAAATTATGCACGAAAGTGAGGGGGTCGGCTTGGAATCGAGTACAACGATTTGGCCGCCACTGCCACCTGCCTGAAGGCCCGGCTGCACTAGTGGCATTACGGCCCTCGATGCGCCAATCTCAAGATACTGGAACTGCATCCCGGAGGCTAATTTTCACGACATTCTACGGTTGCTGCGCAGTGACGAGGCCGCTCAGCCCTGTTCAGCGGGAGAATAGTGGTCCCTATCGCTTTCATCTATTGTTCTGAAATCACGCAGTTTCACGTTCACGCAGCGAGAGAACGAGGATCGTCAAGCCGGGGAGATTTCACATTGGAAAAGCCATAAAGAAATGGGAAGATTTCGATCGTGTCACGTGATTACCACTAATGGATGGATGGATTGACATGGCTGTACCCTTTAGATCGGGCGATGGCTAACACAACCTAGCTGTATACTTAGTGGACAAAAACGAAACTTTTTTTTTTCTGTGGTGCTCAGAACGCCTGCTCTGTGTCAAGTTAGAATAGAAATACCAAATTTGCTTACTCGAGTTTGAAATGAAATGAATTCTCAGCCAAGCCTGGTTTACAAAAAAGAAAAAAAAGAAGTAAAATTCAACCCAGCGGTTGCCACCTAGGCCACCTATCAGCTACCGCGTGGCGGACGGCGCAAAGAAGAGGCGCGGAGTTAGTCAGTGGTCGTTCTTCTGAAAGCGATCGTGCAGTGTAGTTGTGCCTTTTGCTCGCGAAACGCCTTTGTCGATTGTGCTTCATATTCAATGGCACCAACCAAGCGGTGCCACTACAATGCGGCGTTTAAGTAGAAGGTTGTGTTACATGCGGAAAAGACATCGAACCTATGAGTGTAGCAAGAGTTCAGCGTGCACGAAAAGAATGTGTGACGATGGCGAAAACAACGTGCGGAACTCTTCGGTTGCGCAGCAACCCACATGGCATTCACTGGATCAAAAACCAGCCGACACCATGCAGTGGAAAAAATTGTAGCCGATTTTGCTCGAGAACAGAGGGAAGCGGGAATGCTCGTGGCGACTGAAATTATTCAGGCGAAAGCCAGAGAAGTCGCCATCGCGAAGGGTGTCTCACGAGTCTGTTTTAAAGCCCACAGGGGCTGGACCACATGCTTCATGAAAAGGTTTAGATTCAGCCTGCGACGACGAACCTCCGTGTGTCAAAAGCTCGACCTACATTCGAGAAATTTTTTTTTTCTGGCCTTGCCAATTTCGGGGGTCAGTCTAGATACGAGGGCGGCCTAGATTCGAGTATATAAAATAATGAATGCTAAATTAACGGAGGGCTCACCATGCAGTGGCACATGTGCATTGAGCTGAAACACGAGGAGGAAGTTTCAGATGACTTACATTTATTCACAAATCACAAGGACATCCATCATTATTTAAAGTAATCGGTGATGCACGTCTGCACACATTTGCATTACAGCGAGCCAATATTTCGTATGCAGCTTGCAAAGCATTTCTACATCAGCTTTAGCATTCTCCTGGCAAGAGAAGTTATGCGCGACAATGTCCAGCACCAACATTAAAGAAAAGATGACGACAACGACTGGTGGTAGTGGTGGTGGTGGTTAGAAGAGAAAAAAGGTGCCTACATTCTGCAGCTCGGTACGGAGGAGCCCTGCACAGGTAACAGCTCCGCGCTTTTTCCTTACTTTTCCTATTCCAAATCTTTTCGGAAAGCCGAACCGACAAAATACTTCCTGTAGCCTCTCTAGCATCGCTCGTGCTGTCGCTTTCAGTAGCGGAAACAATTCCACCCATTTGGAAAAATCATCAACAACTACCATCAGGTGTATAAACCCCTGCTCACTCCTGGGAAACGGCCCCATTAGATCGCAGGTGGCTACTTGCCAAGGATGCTCACTGACAATCGGTTTTACCAAGCCGCGCGGCTGGCCACCCCTTGATTTCACCGCTTGACAGATGTAGCAGAAACTGCTATAGTGAAAAATGTCGCATTTCATGCCAAGCCAAGTCACAACCTTGCTCAGTTTTGCAAAACTTTGAAGCCACTCAGGTGACCGGCCTTGAGCTTGTTGTGAAAGACTCGCCACAGTGTGCCTCTCAGACTTTTGTGGGCATAACCACCTTAAATAAGTGCACAGACTCCTCATTGGTCGCTATGCATTTCGGCAGGAGTCCATCATGGTCCAGCACGTATGTATCCGCAGGGGACTCATCAACTTACGCCGATTCCCATCCCCCTGCACAGGCCGCACTACCAGCAGCGTCTCGGCGCTCCAGCTCCCTAAGAATGTCGCTCAACTTGTGCAAAACGAACCATCTTGCTGGTCTTTCAGTAACTCTTGTCTGCTGAAAGCGATTACCATTCTCACAAAGAGGAGTCTGGTTTCGTTCCCACTCAGGACTGCAGCCATTGCATCCGCTCGTGACGGTGTCATGGGTTCGCTTCCTGTTTGCCATCCCTCTCGCTCACTTCATGGCGCGCTGCTTTCCTGGCCCACGGTAAGGGTGTGCTCGTCAGCGCACTCACCCTTTTCTCCGCCTGGCAGCACCGCCACCGTTTCGCACACACCACTCGCTAGTGCAAAGGCACCGCTAGCGGTTGTTGCACTGGAATCCAGGCTCTCGGTAGACACTGGGGCACGAGATATTGCGTAAGCTACCACGTTAGTGCTCTCCTTTCGATACTGCACTGAAAAGTCAAAATGCAGGATTAGGAGAGAGCCCAGTGCGCTAGCCTGCCTGCAGCCTCACGGAGCCGATGAGCCAGCTAAGCGCACTGTGATCTTTAACAATGTACTTGATTGGGCTGGTTGATGCTGCATAGTAGATGAAAGTGCTTAACAGTGCAAACGACAGGAGGAGATAAAAGAGACAGCGCTCTTTTCTCATCTCTCCAATCCTCTTCTGTTTGTTTGCACAGGGGTCAAAAGTGCACTGTTGGTCAAGCACAGCTTGGTCAAGGGCGCCTGAACTCGGGCACAGGACGGAATGAATGACTGGTAAAAATTGGCCATTCCAAGAAGGCGGCGCAGGCTGCGTATGTCCTTGGGGGCGGGCAAATCGAGGATTGGTCAAAGTTTCTCCAGGTCTCGCACAATGGAACCTTCGCCCTGTGTAAAGCCAAGTAACTGAACTTGGGTTTGCGCTAGTTGGGACTTCGCGGGATTTAATGTCATCCCAGCGGCTCTCACCCTCTCGAGCACATTGGCAATGTGGGTCAAGTGTTCTTCGAAGATTTGTGAATAAATCACGATGTTGTCGGGGTAGCACATGCAATAAGACCACTTTGCTTCTCCGACGAGACAGTCCATAAGTTTCTGAAAAGTCGCAGTAACATTGCAAAGACCAGAGGGCATACGAGTGAACTGGAATAACCTTCTGTGGGAGGTGAACCTTGTCTTGCACCGGTCACACTCATTCATCTGGACCTGTAGGTAACTTTTGTAGGCATCTAATGTGGTAAAGTACCGTGCAGTGCCGAGGTTTCCTACAATTTAGCTAATCGTGGGAGTGGATAGGCATCCTTTCGAGTCACTTTGTTAAGACGGTGGTAGTCTACGCATAGGCGAATACATGGTCTTGGACATCAACACAATTGGAGACGCCCAGGCGCTGGACGAATGGGGAACAATGACAGCTGAGAGCATCTCGTCCAGCAGGCCGTCAATTACCTGCCTCTTAGCCTGGCTGACGGGTCTGGGGTTACACTTTTAAGGAAGCGTGTCGCCAGTTTCGATCGAATGGCTCCCCACATCGGTACAGCCTGGTTGATCGGTGAAGAGCTCATGGTATTCGCGTAACAGTGCTGACAGACGAGCCTTCTGTGTATCATCCAATTGAGTCGCAGAGGCGATCAAAGGATGCGGAGCCTCTTCGTGACGTGCCGCTCGATCCCTACGGAAATTTTGAGCTGACTAGTGCATAGCGCAGGGACATGGCCCTGAAGTTTGCACGCAACACAGTTTCGACGCCTCTACTGCACAGGCAACAGAAAACGCCGGTGGCCTGATGAATGGCTTTAGCTCGAAAAAAGGTCCGTTGCAATAGCCTCCATTCGCAATGTCCACTATGATACCGGTTTTTAGGAGAAAGTCCCGATCGAGAATCATAAGAACACTGAGCCCTCTAAGATGAACAAAATGTGCATGTCTCATTCGGCTTCCCCATCTGACAATCAACCTCGCGGCACCCGCCAACTGGGCCACGCCTTTCACGAGGATAAATGACGTTCAGCTGTCCCGCAAGCGCACCGAGTGCTTCTGCAAATGGAACACCTGTTTGCCAAACAACGAAGCGCTTGCGCCAGTGTCCAGCAACGCCTAGAATTCGCAGCCGGCAATGGTGACCGAAATAAACGGCGCGTGCACACCAGCAAGACTGCTGGCCCGGTACGCAGAGTGGAGAAGCAAGGGTGCGGCCACTCGTGCCTTTACGAGCAGCCTGCGCTCCAGTTTCCCTGCCTCAAAAATGGCAATAACGGGGAGCACTCCTTTGCTATGTGCTCTCATTGCCGGCACTCCATCGCGCACTCCATCGTGGTCCCTTTCCTGAGAGTGCCCCGGAAGCTCCACTGAGAGCCCTTTCGGAGTGCTGTGACATGGAACTGACATGCACTTTAAAAAGAGCTGTAGCAGTCCAATTTGCCTGTGTGCACTGTTCGGGTTGGGCTATGGCCCCGGACCCAAAACACGTACCTATTTAGTGGGATCTGCTACATAGCACCTCGCGTCATCTCGACTGGGGCTTGTGACAAGTGAGGGTGCTGGATTGTGATGCTCAAGGAGCGCACTGCCCCTGTTCTCGAGCAGTGCGGTATCTACTAAAAGCGTCAGAGGACAAAACTCAGGCGGAGCAAACATAACGCGGGTAAACACAACGAGCCTAATCCGCAATGGCGGGCTGACTTGGCTAAGTGTAATCAAAGGCTTAATAAGTCTTTTATACCGCCCTGGGTGCCAGCGTGGTGACCTCGCTACTCACCGTAGCGGCATATCACCGCGGGTTCAGGCTTGGCGAGCCACAGGATCGCATCACCGTCACCTACTCACGTGAAGCGCACCACTCTGCACGCGTTCAACTAACAAAGCGTTTAGCGCGGCGTGGCAAAACTGACAGTGTTCGATTAACAGTAATATACAAACACTTTATTGCCTTCAGCGGCACCCCTAAACAACACTACAACATCCACTCCCGGGACATGGGGAGATAAAGGGGAGACCGCGAACACTTCGCAGCTGGCAATGGTGAGCTTTGACACGCCGGCCAAGAAAAGGTTCCTTGCGGCTATGCTGTGCACTCTCACGATGGCCACTGGGCCTGGTCGGGAGAGTTAGGGCAAAACTTATATGCGTATGCCTACGGGAAATGCAGCTTGGCATGGTGCGACCACTTCAAAAACTAGGCACCACTGTTTGGCTTAGCCTAGAGTACCGAAGCTAACACTTAAGTAAACACGCCTGCCGAGGATACCTAGGCACCCAGGCAGGCTACAGTCCGGCGTAATCTCCTAAGAGAACGTGAGCGAAGGAAAACCACGTGCTCACCGGGCGCTGGCCAACAAAGAAGAGCCCTTTCTAGCGCGCACGTGACTCGGCGTCGCCCACTCTCGCAGCACCAGCGAACACGTGTCGCGCCCGCGCGTAGCGTCATCTATCGCCATGCTCCGTTACTAGAGTAATGGGAGAAGGGAGGAAACGACCAACGGCAGGAATGCCCGCAAAATGGTCACAGGGGTGCCTCAGATCCCCAGAAACTAAGCAAATGCCTCTTTTCAGTTTTAATTGAATAATAGACCTTTTTCATAATTGTAAACGTAGCTTTCCTGCTATGTGAATAAGTGAATTGCCCTGCTAATGGTGGCTAGCTACTTAAAGCAACCAACGTATTCAAACGCAGTTGGTAGCGCTATGGCGTGGAAAATGTAGACTTGGCTCTCATGCATAATAGACAAAACCCAGCACCTGCAACTAGGACTTCATCTCTACTTGAAGCCATTAAGTTTGCAGCGCACAGTAGCGCACTCGCAGATTAAGAAAATTAAAACTCAATCAAGCCATGTGCTTATGTCACTCAAAGGAAGTGGAAGCAGGCTTTCAATTTTTGTAGAATGCTTGTATGATATGTTAGGTTTTAGAACTTACGATGCTTAAAGCAAGCAAAGCAGCCAGTATGACAACATTTTAAACTTGAACAATGAAGCATCGATGTGAGGGTGATATGTTTATTTAACCTTGAAGTGGGGCTTTGCGGCAACACGAATTTCTCTTGAATAGGAGTATCCCTAGCAATGCACTTTGCTGCAACAAAACGGCCTTTACAGGGGGGGGGGGGGGGGGGTTACATGAGGACAAGTACACTATTTATTAAATGAATACTTGGAAATTTCCAATTTTTTTAAGTTGAATCAAAGTGAATTCAAATACTTTCTCAATTATTCACACGACAAGCATAGTTTAAAATTACAGACGAGTCTCTCATGAAACTGAACAGGACTGGCTATCACCATTTGAAAACTACTGTGTCTTCATATGGTCTGAAATATGCTGCAGTTTCCCTTATTAAAAATCTATGACTACACTGAACAAACCACTTTAGGGGTGGAAGCGGGCTTCAGTCTTTTAGAGCATCTTTGGAAGCGGTTTTCGAGCAGATTTGGAGCAGTAAAAGGGGAGTTTTGGAGAAGCTTTGGAGCACCAAAATATGTATTTTGGAGCATCAAAATTTAGTTTTAGAGCAGATTTCTCGGGTCACACATCACTGTTACTAAAATTTTTGCTTTCTGATAAAATCGAAAATTTCAGTGGTTTTTACTAAGCAGGATAAGTCTGAGCAAGTGACCAGACTTACCCCAAATGATAAATTAATTAAATCTCACAACACTAAAGCTGAAAGCAGAGCAACTCAAAGAAAAAACATAAGTGGCACTCTGGACAGCTACCAGACTTCAGACAAATGAAAAAAAAAAAATTGATGTTATAAAGTGGCAGCAATGTTCAAGATGTACATAAAACACTACATCCAACGTGAATAGCAAGTCAATTAGACTAGATATGAAATAATAAAAGCTATTTTCACACTAAACCAATAGGGCTCTATAAAAATGAGTGTAAAGAATTTATCTTCCAGTCATTGAAGTGCTACAGTCGACATGAGAACCGGAAAGAAATTTAGATGGGCTCGCCGCGCCATTAGGAAGTTTTAGAATAAGGTTTGCAGGTGCTGCAGGCATTGTGAGTATTGCTGGCACCACATAAGCTTTAGAATAGCGTTCACCCTCATGCAAACTGCAACGCACGATCGCAGCGGCACCGTAGCCTTGAAACCAGGGTTTGCGAGCCACGAACACGAACGGGAGCTTTTAATAGTTAATTCGAGCGATAACACACGACACAATCACTCACACACACACCCAGGCATCAAACACACAGCACTCACTTCCAACTGATTTATTCATAGCTCGAAGGCTTGAACATGTAAATAGGACACATGTGCGCATCAACATCATAGAATGCCAACAGCATACATTATCAATACATACAGTTAATCAATGTCAGAGTCTAAAAGCGATAAACTGTAATTCGCTTGGTAACAATGATAGCGAAGAGGCGCTTACTCTGTGATCTTTATTTTTCGCGTTACGACGCATGCGCAGTGGCAGCGACCGCACCGCAAGGGCTCGTGGTGCACTATTCTAAGGCAATCAAGTGATTTTTTTTAATTAGGATATGAACTATATGAACACTCCACAGGTTTTTGCCATTGCCGCCATGTTCTGCGTAAACTATAAGTTGGTAACATTCCCCGCCCATCGTACGTTCTACCCGCGCGTAACATTGCACAAGCTAGGGTGGTGAGCGCTGATCAAGCAGAGATTAAACGAGGCAGCCGATCTCCGTCGTTTGGTCGGAGGGCGGAACATGCGATAGTATCCCACTGCGTGTTACACTTGCGTTCGAATGCTCAAGCAGAGATAAAACACGCCACCCGGCTTGAACGAGCATGAAAGAAGACCCAGGAAAAGGGGGGGGGGGGGGGGTGCTCGAGCAGCAGCGATAGCGGTGAACTTTGATTCTAAGGCTTGGTTGCGATAAGCTCGCGCGCTCTATCGAAAAGCATCAGCACAAGGCTCGTAATCCCTTCTGCATAGTGAGCTCTCAATGGGAAGAGATTGTGCGATAAGAGAATCTCTCCCTGGAGCGGCCTTCCTTATTCTCTTACACCAGCGTTTTGTAGAGTGTCGCGATGTCAGATCCAAAAGAATTAGCTTTCAGCCTTCGTATTGTCACGCGGTCGTGATGTTGATAAAGGCAGCAGCCGCTGTTTTCACGAGTGAATGTTTCATTTGGGCGAACCTGTGCCCGGAAAATGAAACGACGAGCTGTAGACTTATAACAGCAAACCAGAGCATCAGCCGTCGATAATCTGCCAAGCAGCAAAGTGCGTCAGCATTTATACATGTGCATCAAAGATTCCAGCGTTATCGCTAGCGGCCCCGTAAGTTTCAGAACTTTAATGTACGCTGAAAAAACTGCCAAGTTCAGACTTTTTCCTTTAGCCAACTGGCAACCATGTATTCTCCCGACCTCGCTCAGCAACGGGCATCTCTATCGAAATAAAGTTAGTTCTTTTGTTCATTCAAAACAGAGCAGTCGGTTCTTTCCTGACCTGCGATAGTTTCCTCAAAACTTGGTCCCGAAACCCGTGAAAAAAGTTATAGAACTTACTGTTAAAGCTTCAGGGTCAGCAGACGTCGACAGGACAATGACCTCGAAGAAAAACAGCAACGATCTTCTGGCAAGGAACGGTCAACGAGGCGGTTCAAGCAGATAAGACCTGAAGACACCACACCCAACCGAAACCGACGCCATTGCTCAAGACAACGCTTACGCCAGGCAACTCAGGGTTCCAGACACCAGGCATTACAGAGGCGAGGATGGACCGACTTAAGCTAAAAATAAGCGCCTTGAGAACTCAGGTGACCAAACTCATTTCGGAAGCCGAATTATTCTTGGCGAGCAATGCGAAAGATGGAGCTCTCAATGTTTTGTCAGCCGGGTTAAGTGCAATCCAAATACAGCTAAACGAAGTGGACACAGCTATGGAGTTACTAGTTGTTGACGAAGATTCAGAGCAAAATTACATCAGAACATTCGAGTACAACGACCAAATCATTACATGCATCGCGAAGCGCAGCCAAGAAGCTAAAGAGCAAAAAAATAAAAAAACAAGCAGAATTGGCCGCGACGCGGGCACCAACCGACGGCCCTCCGAGGGCTGCACAGACCCACGTTAAACTGCCGAAGCTCAATTTACAGCGATTTAGCGGCGCTTCGACAGAGTGGCACTCCTTCTGGGAGCAGTTTGAGAGAGCAGTGCATGAAAACGACACCCTCTCCGACTCTGAGAAGTTTCTGTACTTGCGGTCGTCACTTTCTAGAAAGGCTGCATCGGCCATCAACGGCATTCAGGTGACAGGAGCTAATTACACCACAGCCCCCGAGCTCCTTAAAGAACGCTTAGGTCGACGAGACGTTTTGATACAAGAACACCTGACTCAGTTACTCGAGTTGCCACCATTACGAAACGTGAATGAGGCTATCGGCCTACGTCGACTCTATGACCATCTACAGCGCAATATAGCCGCTCTCGCCATGCTCGGAGTTAAAATAGATGGCTACGATGCCCTACTCTGCTCTGCACTCTTGCGAATGCTGCCATTGTAACTGGTAGTGAACTACCACAAGAGACTCTCTGCTGACAGCAAGGAAGAGGTGATCGGCATCGAGAGTTTCAAGCTTTTCTCAAGACAGAAGTGGAGAGCCAAGAGAGGGCACTGCAGACTAGTCACAGCAAAGTAAAAGGATCCGGCTCAAAACATCGAGATAAGGAAAAGATCAAAGCATTAAAAGGATCAGCGGCTTCACTCTTTTCTGCGGAAAAACTGAAGCAGATCGAGTCATGTGCATTTTGTAATGCAAAGAACCACCCACCTCACGAGTGTCAAGCACAAATGTCACTCGATGAGAAATGACGACTTACTGCGGCTGGTCGTTGCTTCAGGTGCGGCAAAAGGGACCACATGTCGAAACAGTGTCGTAACAAAGGGCTAAGTTGCAAGCACTGTAGCAGATGACATCTGTCACAAATGTGTGACCCGAGCTGGAAGCAACCTGAGAACACAGCCGCCGAGTTGCGCTCTTCAGTGGAACAGAAGCCAAAAAATGTGCCTACCGTGCTGCTGCAAACGGCTCATGTATGGGCAGAAAGACGAGGGATAGCTCTTACGCACTTTTTCTTCCATGGACGTAGCTAACGAAGTTTTGTCACAAAGAAGTTTTCCCGCGAACTGCAGCTAAAAGTGATTGGTGAAGAGGACATCACTATCTACCTGCTCAGAGGATCAGGCAACATTATTAACGAAAAGCGTAAAAGAGTGAAAATTTGGTTGAGAAGTCAGCATGACCACAACGAGCTCTTCATTGACGCTCTAGAAATACTAGAAATCTGCTCTGATCAACTACGAGTACCTAAAGACATCATGCAAAAACTGCAAGCGGAAATAGATGAATTGGCAGATGTCACAGTGGCACCAGCACAGCTGGTGAGAAGCGGCATTGATATCCCTATCAATGCTGACTGCAGAGCACACTTGTTGCACTAAAACCAAATTTGAGTGGACGCTTCAAGGAGTTATTCACAACAGTAACTCAGCTGCCTGCTGCTCAACCACAGCCGTTCTTTGTGCAGGAGTATCAGATGACACAACAAATTTGTCCAATGAACTGAAATTATCCTGGGAACTTGAAAGCATTAGAATTACTTACTCTTGTGCCCAAACGGAAGAAGAAAGTCATGAAGTTGTTAACACATTTTTGGCATCGATCGAAAAAACGGACAAGCGCTATGAAGTGGCTTTACCATGGAAACCTGTCAACATTCGTCTCGCGGACGAAGAAATCGCCAAAAAGCATTTAAACAGCCTCACGAAGAAGCTATTGAAACATGAAACGACACTAATCGAGTATGATGCATCTATACGTCAGTACCTGAATCAAGGCTTTGCAGAACGACTTCCACAGGAAAAAATCTCCAGTGACGAAGGCAGAGTTTAGTACATGCCTGACTACGATGTCTTCAGACCTGATAGCCTTTCGACTGAAATTAGGGTTGTATTTGATACATCGTCTAGTGGCACGGCATGTATGTCTCTGAACGAAGCCCTGGAGCCAGGGCCTAACTTGAACCCAGACTTACTGAAGGTGTTACTGAACTTCGGAACTCATCATATTGGACTTAGTGCAGACATTGAGAAGGCATTTCTCCAAATTTCAATGACACCGGCAGATCGCGATGCCCTACGATGTTTGTTGTATGAGCACTTTCCAACGAAGCAAGACCCAGATCCTGTGATAGAAGTTTGGAGAATGACATGAGTGGCCTTCGGTGTGACGAGCAGCCCATTCCTTCTCGCAGCCACAGTGCGTCATCATTTGTCGACTATTGAGGGTGATACACGCATTGCGAAATTCATCAGTGAGAGTCTCTGCGAAGGCGACCTATTGATGATTGATATGTGGGGTTTAACGTCCCAAAACCACCATATGATTATGAGAGACGCCGTAGTGGAGGGCTCCGGAAATTTCGACCACCTGGGGTTCTTTAACGTGCACCCAAATCTGAGCACACGGGCCTACACCATTTCCCCCTCCATCGGAAATGCAGCCGCCGCAGCCGGGATACGAACCCGCGACCTTCGGGTCAGCAGCCGAGCGTAGGCGACCTAATAACAGGAACGCAGACGGAAGAGGACGCTGTGAATTTTTATCGAGGCGCACTCGATGTCATGAATCAAGCGAGCATGACACTGCACAAGTGCAATTCAAATTCCAAGAGACTGGAACAACTGCTTAACGATGAAGGAACCGTATGTGCCCTGAGCTACATTGACTGTCCGACAGCAAGTGTCTCACGAGTTTTCGGACTTGTATGGGACAAGGATACAGATCATCTGGCGTTTTTTGTGGAGGCAATCTTAGACTTTTTGGATCAAACAGCAACACCAAACGATTCATGCTGCAGGCATCAGCTTGTATTTATGACCCACTAGGTCTGATTTCTTCGGTCACAGTGACAACCAAACTCATGTTTCAAACACTGTGAGAACTGAGTATTGAGTGGGACGCTCCTCTACTTAAAGATGTCAAGAACTGTTGAACGCAGTGGCACACTCAGCTACACTACCTAACGAGCATAACAGTGCCAAGAAGACACGGTGGCTTGCCCAATGACAGCTGGAAGCAAGTGCATATTTTCCCTGATGCGAGCCCCAAAGTGCTGTTGCGTATTGCCACCTGATATGCTTGGGTGAGATCCGGGAGTGGAAGAAGACAAAGACGATCTGTCTGAGCTGCTGCTTGGCTAGTCGACTCAACGAACCCAATAAACCACGTTTGTCTTAATTTACCGAGCGAGGTTTACCTCAACTCATCGTGCTCACATGTTTCGACGGGATTTGAATGGCGCAGGCTGCCTTTCCCAGACGTTTCACCCCTGTAGGTAGCCGAGTGTCGGGCCGGGGGACGCCTGTGCCCATTTTGTAAAACCGGTGGGTATCCGGCGGCACGTGGATTTGAACCCACGACCTCCCGCAGCCGAAGCGGACACTCTACCACAAGGCCACGGCTGCGTTTCCTCGGCTTGTGCGCGTATTATCGCCGATTTATCGCCAACTTCTCGAAGATAGCTGAACCTCTTACGCGACTCACTCGGGATGACGTGCCTTTTACTTGGAGCGCAGAACAAGATGCAGCGTTCACAGAGCTACGGCGGAGAATGCAAACAGCCCCTGTTCTTGCCCATTTTGATGAGGACGCTGCTACAGAAATTCATACAGATGCCAGCAACGTCGGACTTGGCGCTGTCCTTGTACAACGACACGGTGGCGTTGAACATGTAATAGCTTACGCCAGTCGTACTCTTTCTCGAGCCGAGACCAACTATTCTACATCGGAAAAAGAATGCCTCGCAGTCGTGTGGGCGACGACCAAGTTTAGGCCTTACCTCTACGGTCGTCCCTTCAAAGTGGTGACTGACCACCACTCGCTCTGCTGGCTGGCAAATCTCAGAGATCCATCCGGCCGTCTCGCTCGGTGGAGTTTGCGTTTGCAGGAGTTCGATATTACGATTGTGTACAGGTCAGGGCGCAAACATGAAGATGCCGACGCGCTTTCTCGAGCGCCTGTGGGGCACGCTGTCAGGGGCTCCGAGGATGAAGATGCCTTTCTCGGAGCAGTCAGCGATTCCGAATTTATGTCAAAACAGCGGGCAGACGACGAATTACGCCCAATTATTGATTCCCTGGAAGGCCGGAACTCTCAGGTCCCTCGACACATTGCTCGCGAACTGTCCTCTTTTTGTCTAAGAAGAGGTATTCTTTACAAGAAAAACGCCCGTGGTAGCGACAAAGCCTTCCTACTCGTTGTTCCTACCGAAATGCGGGACGAGATCCTCCTTGCGTGCCACGACGAGCCCACGTCAGGACATTTGGGCTATTCGCGAACTCTCGCCAGAGTTCGCCAACAGTATTACTGGCCACGACTATCAACAAGTGTACATCGATACGTGAAAGGCTGCCGTGAGTGCCAGCGTCGCAAGACTCCGCCTGTGAGACCCGCAGGCCTGCTCCAGCCGATCGCACCACCACAGACACCGTTTGACCTCGTGGGAATGGACCTTCTTGGACCCTTCCCTTTGTCGTCCTCTGGGAACAAATGGATTATAGTTGCGACAGATTATCTCACTCGGTATGCTGAAACAAAAGCGTTACCCCGTGGCACATCCTCTGAAGTCGCGCAGTTCTTCGTGCACCAAATCGTCCTACGGCATGGTGCCCCGTCATGCGTGATTACGGACAGAGGGACGTCATTTACAGCACGAATGATGGAGGACATTTTTAAATTGAGCTGCACAACTCATCGAAAAACGACGGCTTATCACCCGCAATCGAATGGACTGACAGAGAGGCTTAACAAGACCATAGCGGACATGCTGTCAATGTACGTTGACGTACAACACAAAACCTGGGACGAAATTCTTCCGTACATCACGTTTGCATACAATACGGCAACGCAAGAAACAACGCGATTTCCGCCTTTCCGACTCGTTTACGGACGCAACGTGCGAACCATGCTCGATGCTATGCTTCCATGTGACCTAAGCAATGAAATCGCTCCAGACGCTGAGGAATACACTCAATACGCCGAAGAAGCTCGTCAGCTAGCTCGCATAAACACCAGTCGCCAACAAGATGAAGACGCACGACGTTACAACCTCCGCCATCGAAACGTCACCTACCACCCTGGGGACCGAGTGTGGGTATGGACCCCTGTCCGGCGACCAGGCTTATCCGAAAAACTCCTAAGCCGTTATTTTGGACCGTACAAGGTTCTTAGACGTGTCACCGATCTTACCTACGAGGTATTTCCGGACGGCGCAGCGTCTTCTCGTCGACAGCTTCGGCCCGAAACCGTGCATGTCGTTAGGCTGAAGCCGTACTTCACACAGTAGCCCTTGTGGTTCACGCGTTGCGACACGCCGTGACATTGTGCTGCTGCTGCTGCTGTTCGTGTTCTCCTGTGTTTTTATGCCTTTTGTTTTTGCGCTTGGCGCAAGCATTGGCGCAATTTCCTCATTTGGGCTGCGAGTACTGGCACTCTCCCTCCTTTGGTTCTCTGTATCTGCGTGTATATGCCTTCATTTTTTTTTCGTTACGAGCATCGAGTCGATGCTTTCAAAGGGGGGACTTATGCCACCTGATATGCTTGGGTGAGATCCGGGAGTGGAAGAAGACAAAGACGATCTGTCTGAGCTGCTGCTTGGCTAGTCGACTCAACGAACCCAATAAACCACGTTTGTCTTAAGAAACGTGACAGTATTTACGCCACCTTGGAATCAAGGAAGCCACAGTGACTCTCGTTCTTTCAAAGTACCGAGTAGCACCGATGAAAAAATTGTCTCTTCCTAGAATAGAATTGATGGGCATGGTTATAGATGCTCGATTAAAGGAATACTTGGAACAATCATAGGGTCTCTCTGTAGACAGATGGCACATGTGGACAGACTCATCTATTGCACTACATTGGGTACGAGGTTCCGCGCAACAATGAAAGCCCTTTGTCGCCAACTAACCGAGTTTTGGAAATTCAGCAGAGAACGGATCCAGAGCTCTGAAATCACTGTCCAGGGAGTGAAAATCCCGCCAGCGGCATGCTCAGTGTGGTGGAATGGGCCTGCTTGGCTTGCACAGCCATCTACTTGCTGGCCAAATTATGAATACACCGCTGACGTGACCATAGCCGAAGAGAAAAGAAAGATAGATCGAGTTCACAACGTGACAGAGATACTACCTCTGCAAAAATACAGCTCTCTCTCTAAAGTGGTTAGAGTTATTGTCTGGGTACTGTGATTTGTTCACAACTTTAACAACCCCTATGAGAAACGTGATGGGCATTTTACCACAGAGGAAGTTCAAGACGCACACACTTGTTTGATTTTTCAAACACAATTGGAGGCATTCCAAAATGAGCTGCAATGTCTTTGCCGCTCCATTCGCATGCCAGGTGATTCCCCAATACGAGACCTGGGCGTCTTCTGCGACGACAAGGGCGTTTCAAGAGTAGGAGGAAGGCTGAATGCTGCCGAGATGTCCTACACCATTAAACATCCGATTATCCTCCCGTTGAGGCATCCCATCACAGAGCTCGTCATAAACGCAGCTCACCGTCGCCTCCTGCATGGTGGCGCTCTAGAGACCCTTACAGAACTGAGAGAGAAGTACTGGATAGTGCGAGGAAGGCAAATGATGAAAAAGGCACTGAGAAAATGTGTGACATGCAATCGTTTCAAGAGCCGTGCGGCTACTGAACCAATCACTCCTCTACGTCATGAAAGGTTGACACAAGCGTCCTTCTTCGATGTAACAGGTGTTGATTTCGCTGAGACACTGAACACAAAAGATCAGGAAGGCAACAGGAAGTCTTACACCGTCATTTTCACGTGTGCTGTTACGCGAGCAATACACCTTAAAATGGTGACCGACGTGTCGACCCCTAACTTTCTGATGGCCTTCTGAAGATTCATCTCGAGGAGGGGCGTTTGTCGAGTCATCTTCTCGGACAACGCTAAGACTTTCAAGCGTGCTCCTAAGGATCTGCAGAGACTGTGGGCCACAATACGAGGAGAACACATGCAGAATTTCTTCTCAAACCACCAGATCCGCTGGAACTTCATAATTGAAAAAGCAGCTTGGTGGGGCGGGTTCTGGCAGAGAATGGTTCATTCCGTGAAAGCATCCCTGAAGAAGGTCTTGGGAGACAGGTACTGCAGTTTCGAGGAGCTCACGACAATACTAATTAAAATTGAAGCTATCCTCAGCTGTTGACCTCTGACTTACATCTACACAGACGGGAACGAACCCGAACCTCTAACACTGTCTCATTTCCTGATAGGTCAGAGACTCGCAACTCTTCCTGACAGAGACTCCACCGCTGAAGTCGCCCATAAACCTGGTCAGCTCACTCGTCGCTGGTACTACCGACAAAAAATAACCGACCAGTTTTGGCATCGATGGCAGAGAGAGTACCTCACGAATCTCTGATCAATGCATTTCTCTGTGCCAAACTTCTCAAGTGCACCAAAGCAAGGAACCCTCGTCTTAGTTCATGAGCCTCATCTGTCAAGGCAGCTGTGGAAAGCGGGAGAAGTGGCCGAGGTTTTTCTGGGACGTGATGGGAAAATCTGAGCTTGCATAGTGTGCATGCCGAACGGAGCTAGGTTGAGAAGACCAGTTCAACTTTTATACCCCATGGAATACATGGACGAATGACCAGAATCTCATTGTGGGTGGAGTGTGAAGAAACTGCCAAGTTCAGCCTTTTTTCTTTTGCCAACTGGCATCCATGTATTCTCCCGACCTCGCTCGGCCACAGGCATCCCTATCGAAATAAAGTTAGTTCTTTTGTTCATTCGAAACGGAGCAGTCGGTTCCTTTCTGACCTACGATAGTTTCTTCATACGCGTTGTGCGCGTTATCTCATCGGATTATCTAGATTGTTCCCAGTCATTTGGACACAGTTTGCGCAAGGCAGCCTTACAGGCATAATGGTGTGGTAGCGAAAATAGAAAGCAGCGCGTGCGGCCTTAGCATTACAACATTACAAAGTTCTGCTATTGCAGTCATCGCTTCGCCGGTGAAACTGGTCTTTTAGTTGTTGTTTTTTTTTTCAGTTTACATGATTCGGCTAACAGCTTTCCTGTTCAAACATATATAGAGCCATATAATAAGGCATGGGCACAAACGCCACCTTAACAAGATTCATGCAAGAAGCGAAATACGATGTGAATAGTAAAACAGAACATGACCGAACTAAAATTAACGCAAGTTGCGTCTCAAGTGTAGCACAAGCGTGTTGCTCGGTCGATGATAAAACTTGACTAAATTTGGCGTTGCACACGCAAATCGCCATTTAGGCGCAGCTTGGAGCAGCAGGTCAAATTGGCGCGAAATGATGCAAATGGCGCAGCACTTCCACCCCTGCACTTGACAGTATACATCGAGCATTGGGCAGTGTGAAACACCCTAAGAAGAGAACTTTCCTGCATGCATTGTAAAAGTGGTGTGATTAAAAGGGCATTGCACAGAGCGAGTCTATACTACCACTTGTACTCCCATGCAACCTGTACAGCAACCAAAAAGCATACTTAATGATTCATATGAGGGTTTTAACATCCCAAAACCACCATATAGACGCTGTAGTGGAGGGCTCCGGAAATTTCGACCACCTGGGGTTCTTTAAAGTGCACCCAAGTCTAAGCACACAGGCCTACAGCGTTTCCGATGGAGGCGGAAATGCAGCCGAGTACCTTAGCGACTAGAGCCTGCGGTGGGGCCAAAAAGCACACTTAGTACGATATCAAAGAACAAGGCAGACTTCCGGCTCCTGACAAGTAATGCATAGAGAGGAACTGTTTATATAGATACCATGTTTACTCCCACTTAACCTGCACCCCAAACGAAAATTGCTGAAATGTAAAATTACAAGAACAATGCATAGTCACGTGAGATCAGTTTTCTTGCAAAATCGTGAAGCAGTGTCATGAAGCTAACTTGTACACTAAAATGCAATAAAATGTTCGAATTTTATGTTAAGTTCATTGATATAATGATGCAAGTCGTTTTTTTCTTTTTCTTTTTGGCGTGAAGGGGGGATACTCAATACATACGGCTTTGACTTTATCGAGAAGATCTTTAATTGTCTTTCAAAGCAGTGAATAAGTCGTACATGCATAAATTAAAAAGCAAGCCAGTATGAGCCAGCATCCCCTTGTTATTATTGGTCCCTGAAAGTGTCTGCAAGTAACTTGGCTTACCTTATCGTAAGTTGCGTCATTGGCCCAACAGATGTAAAGCTGTAAAGAAGTTTTGAGGATGCCAATTATTATCAAGTGAGACACACACAGCATCAACGTTCCTCTAGGAGGTATAGAAAAGTGTATTGCCTATTTTGTAGGCATTGCAGGCATGATATCTTATAAAACTACAGAATCTAAGAGAAAACATGAATATTTCCGCAACTTGGGTATTTTCAGTCTGTGCTAATACCAGGGATGAGATGGCTGAGACTAAACTGGGAGCAGCTTTTTGAGCAGCAAAATTTCAATTTTGTAGAGGAACAATCTTGCTTGAAAGCAGTTAGCGTCCTGGGAGCTTGAAAATACAAATTTTAGCAATTTGGGGGCACTAGAGCATATTTTATTTGGTTTATAATACACATAACACTGAAAAAGATTTCCAAGGAAGTTTTTAAACAGATTATCGCCAGGTGTAAACTCCACTACCGTTTTACATACCATGTGACCTATCTGGCCCTCGTAACAAACACGTGAAATAATATTTAATAAAAAAGGGTTTTGTTGAAAACTAGGTTTTCGGAAAATTTAAAAAAAACCCCAAAAAGAAATTCGAAAATTGTGATTGCACAACAATCTTTGTTATGTAGCAGTGATCCTTCGCATAGAGAAAAGCCTGACATGATAGCGTCAAGAGCTTTTAACAAACAACAAAAGCGCGCTGCATCGCCGTTCGCAGCCACCTCCTGCAAGACCACCTTCAAGATTGCAGCGGCACCAAAGAAACCTCTCCGCACCGACTATTTCCACGCCTCTCCACGCAAGCAAAATAAAGCGTTAATAATACAGCGCACATAAGGCGGTTCTTTTTTTTTTTTTTCATCGTAGGTCATCGCCATCATTGTAGAACTCCCGATAATGCATCGACTTGCGACTGCCGCTCCGAGACTCGCATAAAGCGCTCGTGCAGCGCAGATAAGAAATTTGTGTCCATGCAAACGGACCGTCGAACGTAAAAAGGCGGGTCTTGTTGCATCAAAAGGAAAGAAAGAAAACAAAGTTGCTCTGCTACCGACTGAAACACCAATCGAGCTAAGCCTAAAAGCATAGCCTAAAAGCATAGCCTAGAGCCGACGCACATGCAGTGATGCCTCTTAAAGCGCACGTTGAGAGTTTAGATTACAAAACCGAGCAGTGGCAAATCACCATTTATGAAAACTGTGACACGTGATCATCGTCACATCACGAGTCACGAATAAAGCACCGAGGTGCCCGTTCATATTGTTAAAATGGTTTGAACGCGCGTTCTGAACGAGCTTTGCAAAATAACCAAGTGTTTTTCTCTACCTGCAGACACCGATGTGCGGATTCCGCGTGCAATGGCTTTTTAAATGCAAAATACACTGAGAACTAACTTGTCAAAATAAGTTAGTAGCTAATGGGCATAAACCCGGAATGGGCTGCATGCGTTCTGTCACTCATGGTACCAATTTTGAAAACACATGTGCACGCGTCAGAGCATGCAGGAGAAGCATCGCATGCAGGGAAATGACTCCCTGCATGCGATGTTCACAGCTGTCTCACCCCTGCAATACATGTGAATGATGTGCGGGATCGTATGTCTGGCAGACAACCGTGAAAAAGGCTTTGTGAACTTATGACACCTACTATACATTGCAGGCCATGAATATGTAACTTACTCAGCCAATGACTAAAGCTTCAATAACATAATACTGCCACAGAGATTGCTTCTACTAATTATTTTACAAAGAAGACCAACGGAACGCTATGTGAGCGTCTACAGTGCCTCGCAACTAACGAGACGCTATGTGGGCGTCTGCAGTGCCTCGCAACCAACGAGACGCTATGTGGGCGTCTACTGTGCCTCGCGGCTGCTCACGCATCTTGGTCAGAGCAGCGCATGCCTCCGGTGTACGAGCACGAGCCAGGAAGACTGACGGAGGAGTTGTTCAGAAAGGGACACGTACGCGGAACGCTTTTAGCAGACTCTTCTTTGTGACATAGCTACTTTTCTGGGCACAAGTTCGCCCTCAATTAATCATTGTGTGTGTTCCCCCATCTTGTATTACGTGATATTTTGGTGGAGGTGCGGGGTATGATTGGAAGTCCTCTTGGCGCAAGAGAAAGAAGCCCTGACCCCCTGCGATTGGAGCCTGGTGAACTTACTCCAGTACACCAGCGTTCAAGTCGCCGCCTTCAAGGTGAGTCACCTGAATTCGGACCACTCCTCACTACTCCAGCAACATGGGCAGTGGTAACCACCAATCTCAGAGAAATGGCCAATCCAGCATCAACATCTGAACTCATAGTGTCTCCCCCGTGCTTACCTGAACCCTTCCACGGTGACGCGCTTGAAGATGTGGAAGACTGGCTGGAGCATTTCGAGCGGGTCGCAAGGACCAATGCCTGGGATGAGGCGAGGAAATTGGGCCGCGTGTACTTTGCGTTGGAGGATGGAGCGAGAATATGGTTTGAGAACCACGGAGGGGCAATAGCGTTGTGGGAAGACTTTCGGCAGCAGTTGCTTGCTGCGTATGCCAGCACGGATCGCCGGGAAAGGGCAGAAAATGCCCTTCAATCAAGAAACCAACGCACGAACGAGAGTGTCAGCAAACGAGCAGATCCGAACATGATTGAAGAAAAGAAAGTGCGCCATTTGATGCGTGGATTCAAACAGGACTTATTTGCAGGCCTGGTTCGCAATCCTCCTCGTACCGTTGCTGAATTCCGCACAGAAGCCACGACCATAGAAAGACCACTGCAGCAGCGTGCCCGTCACTACAATCGGGATGCCGGTAGTGAGCCCGCGAGCGTCTTTTTGGCAAAGCGAGACAGCAGCAACGAGACGCTGAGGGAGCTGGTGCGTTCCATCGTCAAAGAGGAGCTTCGTAACATTCTCCAACCGCAAGTCATGCCGACAGTTTCATGCCTCACATCCGTCATCCGTGATGAAGTTCGGCACGCCATTCTTCAGCCGGAACCAGAAGTGCAACCTCTTCGACTTCAACAACCCCTGCAGGAACGCCATGTATCAACGTACGCAGACCCTTTACGCCAACCTGCCGTCCACAATGCCTCGTTCGCAACTCCCGGTGCTCGCCAGTCAGCTTCAACCAGCCCACCTTTTCTTGGAGAGCAGAGACCACGGAAAAGCGATGTGTGGGGCACACCTGACAGGACACCGCTCTGTTTTCACTGCGGAGAAGCTGGACATCTTTACCGACACTGTCCATACCGAAGGGTTGGTCTGCGTGGGTTTTCTGTGTATGCTCCGTGCCCACGTAATGGTGAAAGGCCTATAGAAATAGAGGAGTACCTTTCAAGGCACGGATCTCCAGCCGCTAGCTTCCAGCACCAGCCAAGGTCACCAGCACCAAATCGTTATCGATCGCCAAGTCCGCAACGTTCAAGTTCACTACCAAATTCACGAAACCATCGGTCAACGAGCCCGCGTCAGGAAAACTGAAGCCAGCGACCTGGGGAGGCAAGGCCGCTGATGTCCGACAGAGCAAAGATCCTCAGTCAAGGCCCCAGCGAAGCAGCAACGAGCAGAAAATGACGGCGAATATAAGTAACAAAAAAATTTCTTTAGACTTGCGTGTTACTACGGACGGGCGGGATTTAACGTATTGGTTGATACTGGTGCTGATTATTCAGTCGTAAGCTATGCAATCACAAAAGATTTGAAGAAAGTTTTGACGCCTTGAAGTGGACCAAAAATACGCACGGCTGGGGGCCATCTGATAACACCTCTGGGAAGATGCACCGCCAGGATCGGCATTCAGGATGCCACTTATGTCGCTGATTTCCTAGTTCCGCCAGAATGCTCGAGAGACGTAATAATCGGAATGGATTTCCTGCTAGATAACGGCGCCATAATAAACCTGCAGAATTCTAGTATTTCTTTTTCGACAAAGCTGGTCATAGACGAGGAGACGGGAAATTCTGCGTTGCATGTTATCAACGGCGACGTAACCGTGCCACCACGATGCAGCGTCCTGGTTGGCGTAAGGAATGACGCATTCGTCGACTCTGAAGGAATAGCGGATGGCAATGTCGAGCTGCTGCTAAAGAAAGGTATTTGCATAGCTTGAGGCATTATTCGCTTACGTGATGGGCTTGCCAACGTACTGCTCACTAATTTCGGAAATGAAATTCAGCATGTCGCAAAAGACACTGCCATCGCTTTTCTACACAGCTTTACTGAAGTTAGCGACTTATGTGCCATTGCGTCAGAGCCGCCTAATTCGGAAACTACGCATGACCTTGGAACATCAGTTTCGATCAGCCGAAGTCTATCGCCAGCCGAGAGGAAAATCCTGGAAGACCTGATAGATGAATTCGCAGAATGTTTTTCCACCTCATCAAAAGTACGTCGCACGCAGATCGTGAAGCACAGGATTATAACAGAGGAAACAACCAGGCCAGTGTATCAACACCCTTACAAAGTTTCGCCGAAAGAACGAGAGGTTATAAAGAACCAGGTGCAGGAGATGTTGCAGGATGATGTCATTCAGCCATCTAGCAGTCTGTGGGCATCGCCGGTAGTTCTCGTGAGAAAAAAAGACAACACGTTGAGAATCTGTATAGACTAGCGGAAACTAAACAGCGTAACCAAGCGGGATGTATACCCCTTACCGCGTATTGATGACACATTGGATCGGCTACGGCACGCCAGATATTTCTCTTCGCTCGACTTAAAAAGCGGTTATTGGCAAATCGAAGTGGATGAAAGAGACTGTGAATAGACCGCTTTCGTAACCTTGGATGGCTTGTACGAGTTTAAAGCACTACCTTTCGGCCTCTGTTGTGCGCCAGCGACATTCCAGCGCATGATGGACAGTGTTCTCACGGGGCTGAAGTGGCAGTCATGCCTAGTCTACTTGGACGATGTTGTGATATTTTCTGCGACGTTTGACCAACATGTAGAGAGACTGCGGTCAGTGCCTCAATCTATCCAGTCGGCCGGCTTGACAATCAAACCAGAAAAGTGCCAGTTTGGCTCCGACAAGCTTCGTTTTCTGGGACACGTAATCAGCGTGGAAGGTGTTGGCCCTGATCCTGACAAAACTGCGGCAGTCGCAGGATTCCGAAAGCCCAGAGACAAGAAAGAGGTGCGTCGATTTTTGGGCTTATGCGCTTACTACAGACGATTTGTAGAAAATTTCTCAAAAATCGCCGAACCTCAAAACAAATTCACAAAAGACGAAGAATCATTCACTTGGGGTGCAGAACAAGAAACAGCTTTCAACGAATTAAAGCAACATTTGCAAAGCCCGCCGATCCTTGCCCACTTCGACGAGACCGCTGACACGGAACTCCGTACAGACGCAAGCAATATTGGTCTGAGCGCAGTACTCGTACAATGGCAAAATGGAGAAGAAAAAGTGATAGCTTACGCCAGCCGAACCCTCTCAAAAGCCGAAAAAAACTATTCCGCGACAGAAAAAGAGTGTTTGGCAGTGGTATGGGCTATCAGCAAGTTCAGACCATACCTCTACGGAAGGCCGTTCCGTGCCGTCAGCGACCACCACTCACTTTGCTGGCTGGCGAACTTAAAAGACCCGTCGGGACGTCTTGCCAGATAGAGCCTCCGACTGCAAGAATATGACATTACTGTTGTATACCGGTCTGGGCGAAAACACAATGATGCCGATTCCTTATCACGCTCGCCACTTGACTCTACTCCTTCAGAAGAAGATGACTCGACAATTCTCTGTGTGATGGAAGCCTCAGATATTGCGGAGCATCAACGAGCTGACGCAGAACTGCTCCCATTGATCGAACACCTCGAAGGGCGTGCCGGCCAGGTCCCACGTGTATTTAAGAGAACATTATCTTCATTCTGTCTCCGTGAAAATGTGCTATACAAAAGGAACTTCGGGCATAACAAAGAGAAGCTCTTACTCGTCGTTCCGTTAGCAATGAGACCCGAAATCCTAGAAGCTTGTCATGATGAACCATTGTCTGGTCACTTGGGCGTCAGCCGGACATTTGCCAGAATTCATCAGAAGTATTACTGGCCCAAGCTGCTGGCGTCCGTGCAGCAATATGTGAAGACATGTCGCGAATGTCAAAGGCGCAAAAGACCACCACTGAAGACGGCCGGCCTGCTCCAGCCCATAGAACCGCCTGCTACACCATTTGAACAAGTTGGAATGGATCTTCTTGGACCCTTCCCAATGTCATCATCGGGCAAGAGGTGGATCGTATTCGCCACCGACTACTTAACGCGGTATGCTGAAGCCGGCTGCCTTGAGCGAGGAAAGGCAGCTGAAGTAGCCAAGTTTTTCGTGCACAGCATAGTTTTGCGACATGGCGCCCCAAAGGTAGTAATCACCGACCAAGGAGCAGCCCTCACGTCAGAGTTGATGCAATGTTTGATGATAATGACGAACACCAGCCATAGGAAAAGCACTGCGTACCATCCCCAAACGAATGGGTTAACGGAACGCCTAAATCGCACGATCGCTGACATGCTGTCGATGTACGTGGACTTGGAGCATAAAACGTGGGATGAAATCCTGCCTTACGCAAGGTTCGCCTATAATACGGCCCTCCAAGAGACCACCCGCGTCACCCCATTTCAGCTTGTCTATGGTCGCATAGTCAATTCAACTCTCGACGCCATGCTCCCAGTCGACAATGACCACTACGAGCCATCTGACATTTATTTATTTATTTATTTATTTATTTATTTATTTATTTATTTATTTATTTATTTATTTAGGTACCCTCAGGGCCAGAGGCATTAGAGAGGGGAGTGGGTTACAATAGTTACAAACATAATATAAAACAGAGCAAAAAAAAAGAAATAAACACAACAAAACCAGGAAAATGCAATGTACTTCAGTGTTACACGTTATACAATGTTAGCTAAAGCAGTTTTAAAAAGTTGGTGGTCCGAGATTGTTGCCGTCAGTGCGGGTAGGTGGTTCCATTCCTGTGATGAACGCAGTATGAATGACTGGGAAAAGGAGTTAGTTCTGCCGGACGGCAAGCCGACTTTATGGACATGATTTATGCGAGCTGAAATGTACCGAGGAGGCAGAATGAGTTCGTTTCATAGCTGGCTGTGATAGAAAAGCTTATGGAAAAGACAGAGGCGAAGGATTTTCCTACGAGATGATAAGGAAGGTAATCCGAGGCTCGATTTCATAGTGCTTATGCTGGCAGTCCGGTTGTAGTTAGAGAGTATAAAACGAACAGAGTTATTTTGAACCATTTCAAGTGAGTGTATTAGATTTTCTTGGTTAGGATCCCAAACTGATGCAGCATACTCCAGTTTGGAGCGGATAAGCGTCTTCTAGAGAGTTAGTTTTAGTGTTGAAGGAGCCTGTGAGAAATTTCGACGTACGTCGCCGAGCATGCAATTAGCGTTATTAGTTACGTACGTGGTATGCACGGACCAAGTGAAGTCGGTAGTAATATGTATTCCGAGATATTTGTAAGTGCTGACGGATTCTAGTGGAGCATCGTTCAGATAGTAAGTGGGCAATATACGGTTAATTCTAGATACGCGAAGGAACTTGCATTTGTTAGTGTTGAGTTCCACTACCCATGTTTTACACCACACAGAAATAGCGTTAAGATCGAATTGAAGGGTTAATAGGTCATTGTCATTAGATATTTCACAAAAGAGGACGCAGTCATCGGCAAACAAGTGAACGTGAAAAGTAACAGATAAAGGTAAGTCGTTAATGTAAATAAGAAAGAGCAGGGGAGCCAGGACAGATCCTTGAGGGACTCCAGAAGAGACGTTCGTTCGGGGTGAGACGTTATCGTTAGCTAGAACAAACTGAGTGCGGTTAGAAAGGAAACATTCAAGCCAAAATAAAAGTTTTGGATCAAGATTAAGATTTTGTAGTTTGTAAAGTAACAACTTGTGACATACTTTATCGAAAGCTTTGGAGAAGTCTAAAAAAATGCAATCAGCGATGGATGAATGATCAAGAATGATGTTTAATCCATGGGTGAAAGATGCAAGTTGAGTCTCGCATGAATAGTTTTTTCTGAAACCGTGTTGACACTTGGAAAAAAATGAGTTAGATTCGAGAAAACCTGCCAGTTTGAAATATAATATGTGTTCTAGTATTTTACAAGGTATGCTGGTTAGCGAGATAGGCCGGTAGTTAGACGGTGAATGTTTGTTACCAGTTTTAAACAGTGCAGTTATCTTTACAATCTAAAAGTCGACGGGGAGACAGCCTTTATGAAGCGATTGTTCGAATATCTTCGTTAGTATGATTGAACAATAACAGCTGGTGTTTTTCAAAAATTTAGGACTGATCGTATCACACCCAGGAGACGAGGAAGGCTTTAAGGACTTGATTACACTTTCAACACCAACGTAGTCAATAATAATAGGAGGCATGGGTGGGTAGTCACAATGGGGGGGTGGTCGGAATAGGGGTGTCTGTAGTTGCTGAGAAATTTCTGGAAAAGGCATCATTAAGGGCTTCTGCACACAAATGGGGGGGAATGGTGTTTCCAGCACTGTCAATCAAGGTTAACATTTCGCTATCTTTGGGGTTAATAACGCGCCAAAATTTTTCAGGATCAGTTAGTAACATATTCGGAAGCGTGGTGTTAAAAATAGCAATAGTTCGCATTTTTTTAGTGCGATGGTGTACTCTTGGGAGGCTTTTTTGTAATCGTCCCATCGCGAGATGCAGGAGAATTTTTTCGCGGCCTTGTAAATACGATGCTTTTTGTTTAGGAGACGCTTAATCTGTATATCGAACCATGGTGCATTTTGGTTGGATGTGATAGTGGGAACAGGAATGTGTTTATTTGTTAGTTGTTTCACCTTATCTACAAAAACTTCCCAGTTAGTTTGAACACTACGACTATCAAACGTGGAGAGGAAACTATCAAGAAATGTGCAAAGTTCATTATTAATGGAGACAAAATCGGCTTTACCGTAGTCATGAATTGTTTTAACCGTGTTTACACGCTTGACACAGGATGCGTTGATGTTGAACAATAGCAGAGTATGATCGCTTAAACCTAGCAGATGGGTAATGTTCGAAACGAAATCGGAGTGGGACGAAAGCACAAGGTCTAGTGGGCCGAATTTCTGCAGAAAGCTGAAGAAGCACGCCAGTTGGCAAGGCACCGAATACGTCAACAACAGTTCAAGGATGCGGACTACTACAACCTGCGCCGCAGGGGAGTCAAGTACCAGCCAGGTGATCAAGTATAGATCTGGACACCAATAGGACGCCGCGGCCTGTAAGAAAAGCTCCTTTGACGGTATTTTGGTCCATACAAGGTCCTTCGCCGGCTAAGTGACCTAACTTATGAAGTAATCCCTGACGGACAAGAGCGCTCGAAATGGCAAAACCATGCAGAGCTCGTCCACATTGTCCGCATGATGCCATACCACAAAAGAGAATGAAACATCTACTCCCTCGACTATTAACCTTCCGAATTCACGCATCGAGACGATGCGCATTTCGAAGGGGGAGTAATGCCACAGAGATTGCTCCTACTGATTATTTTACAAAGAGGACCAACGAGACGCTATGTGAGCGTCTACAGTGCCTCGCAACCAACGAGACGCTATGTGGGCGTCTACTGTGCCTCGCGCCTACTCACGCATCTTGGTCAGAGCAGCGCATGCCTCCGGTGTACGAGCACGAGCCTGACGAAGGAGTTGTTCAGAAAGGGACACGTACGTGGAACGCTTTTAGCAGACTCTTCTTTGTGACATAGCTACTTTTCTGGGCACAAGTTTGCCCTCAATAAATCATTGTGTGTGTTCCCCCCTCTTGTATTACGTGACAATATGCAACCATCGACACAAAGCCAAGGGGCAATCGTAGGGCTGCCCTCAAAGTAAGCAATAATGACATTGCCACCTAGAGTTGTGAGCCAGCAAGCTCTTAGTGGCAGTGCTCTTACCAACAGCTTGGACTACGCGGATTTTCGACGAACTCATCACCACCCAGGTTCAGTCAGCGGCCCCCAGAAGTTGAAAATCATGTGACTCAGCCACACGGAACTTCTTCGTGCATTGCACCAGTCACGCTCCCCATCACCACGGCAATTTTCTCCTAATCATTATACCTATTCAGGCGTGGCACACGGTCGATCACCCAGCCCACGCTGGGAAAACTAACCACAGCGACCTTCGGTGGCGAGGCCGCTCATACTCGACAAGCTCAAGGCTTAGCATCGACGCTTCCGCAAACCTACGATTCCCCGAAGACGACATCAACTAGTTCCGCAAAGATTTCATTGGACATTCCATTGCTGCTCGAGGGTCGCAAAGTCAGTGCTTTAGTGAGCACGGGTGCGAATTTTTCTATAAGTGAAAAACAGGCTGCCCTCCTGAAGAAAGTGACGGTACCTTGGAACCTCAGGCCAATTCGTACTGCTGGCAGGCATATAGTCACGCTACTCAGCGTTTGCACAGCACAGATTGGTGGTTCTACCTTTGTTGTCAGCTTGAGCGTTCTCTGTCAGTGTTCTCGAGACCTGATCATTGGCATGGACTTCCTGAAGGAGCACGGTGCTATCATCGTCATTCGACAACGCGTCATCACATTCTCAATAAAACGCACCATGCCAGAGCATGATCCGAGCTATGATCGAGTATGTCTGCGTGTAATTGACGATGCTGTGAGAATACCATAGCGCTCAAGTGTTTTGGTTCAAGCGGTGTATAACAAATTAGCATGGTCGTGGAGAGCAATCGATCCCTACTCTTTTCCCAAGGTATCTGCGTAGCAAGAAGCCTAGTAGACCTCCAGGCTGGCCACTGCGAGGTTCCTGTTACAAACTTCCGCTATGAGCGCCGACACCTTTTCCCTGGTACTGTCATCGCCTATGTCTACCCAGTAACCAATGTGACTGAGTGCTTCGCTTCCGAGGACACCGATAATGCCGAAGAATCTCTCCATAGCGTCGACATAAATCCTACGCTTCCTGACGAAAACAAACGAGGGCTGAGCGACCTGTTGATAAAATTCCACGCCTGCATTGCACATTCTTTGAGAATCCGTCAGGCATCAATTACAAAACACCGTATTATCACCTACGGCGATGCGCACCCTATACCGCAACAGCCTTACCGCGTTTCACCAACCGAAGGATGGGCGATTCAAATACAAGTGAAGGAAGTGCTTCAAGACGATGCAATACAGCCATCAAGCAGCCCAGGGTCATTACCAGTCGTCCTTGTAAAGACGAAGAATGGTACACTCCGCTTTTGCGTCGATTATAGGAAGCTGAATAACGTCACAAAAAAAGATGTGTACCCGTTACCTCGAGTGGACGATTCTCTTTTCAGGCTGAGGCGAGTAAAGTACTTTTCGTCAACCGAGCTCAAAAGTGGTCATTGGCAAATTGAAGTTGATGAACAGGACCACGAAAAAACAGCTTTTGTAACTGCTGGCGGTGTGTATAAATTCCGAGTGCTCCCATTCGGTCTCTGTTCCGCTCCGGCCACATTCCAACGAATGATGAATACATTTGACGAGGAAACGTTTGATGGAAACGTGATGGAAACGTTTGGCAAGCCCCTTCGTCGTCTTCAGTGTTCTTGAAGCTATACGAATACAATCTGCTGACCTGACCCTCAAGCCTAAAGTGCTGTTTTGGCTACAAAAAACTGAATTCCTGGGTCACGTTGTGAGCGCTGCAGGCGTTTAGCCGGATTCCGAGAACACTGCCGCTGTGGCCGCTTTTCTAGCTCCGACAGATAAGAAAAATCTTCGACGATTTCTGGGGCTTTGCACATACTATCGCCGCTTTATTGAAAACTTCTCTAAGATTGCGGAGTCTCTCATCAGACTTACGTGTGGCGACACCCTCCTTCTCTGAACTGACAAACAAGCCTTTGTGGCAGTTGATTGTCTACAACATCGATTGTCTGCAATTGATTATTTGCAACATCGATTGTCTGCAATCAATTATTTGCAACATCGATTGTCTACAATCGATTGTCTGCAACATCGATTGTCTGCAATCGATTGTCTGCAACATCGATTGTCTTCCCCCTCCTGTATTTGGTCCTTTTGACGAGGACGCTGACACAGAGGTGCGCACTGACGCAAGCAACATTGGTCTCGGAGCTATATTGATGCAAACACAAGATGGGACCGATCGTGCGATTGCCTACACGAGCCGCACTCTGTCACGCGCCGAAACTATTAATCGTCAGAGGAGGAGTGCCTCGCCGTAATATGGGCGATTACAAAGTTCAGGCCTTATCTCTACGGGCGCCCCTTTGAAGTTGTGACGAATCACCACGCTTTATGTTGGTTGGCTAACCTCCGAGACCCCTCTGGGCAATTAGCACGATGGAGTCTGCGACTTCAGGAGTTCGATGTCACCATTGTATACAAGTACAGTAGAAAGCATGAAGAGGCCAACACGCTATCACACGCACCTCTGGAATCGGAGTATACAGCTGTAGAAGACAACAGTGCCTTCCTGGGGACTCTCAGTGGGGCGGACCTCCTTAGTAAGCTACGAGCAGACTCTGAGTTAAGGCCCATCATCGATCATTTAGAAGGCTGCACCGCATCTATTCCTCGTCCACTTTCACATACGCTGCCGTCATTTTGCTTACGAGACGGCATATTACAAAAAAAAAAAATACCGGTGTCGGCAGCAGATATCCTCTAGTCAGTCCTCAAGACCTTCGTGATGACATCCTATTAGCCTGCCATGATAAGCTGACATCCGGCCATTCGGGATGCTCACGGACGCTCAACCAAGTACGACAACTATATTTCTGGCCTAAACTCCCAGCCTGTGTCAAAAGCTACGTAAAAGAATGCCGCGAAGGTCAGCATCGCAAGTCACCATCTGTAAAGCCTGCAGGCCTCCTACAACCCATCGACTCACCGCGTACGCCGTTTGACCAGGTTGGGATGGATCTCCTTGGACCAATTTCTTAGTCTCACTCCAGAAACAAGTGGATTGTCGCAACTGATTACTTGAGGCGTTACGCTGAGACGAAGCCACTGCTACATAGTACAGCATCTGAAGTCGCCCAGTTTTTCATGCAGCACATTGTGCGTCGTCACAGTGCCTCGTCATTCATCATCACTGACCGAGGGACAGCGTTTATGGCAAAAATGTTGGACGACATCTTCAAGCTCAGTTACACGAACCACCGTAAGACAATCGCATACCACCTCCAGAGTGACGGCCCAACAGAAAAGCTAAAAAAAACGCTTGCGGACATGATTTCTCTGTACGTGAATGTGCAGCATAAAACATGAGACGAGATCCTGGCGTTCGTAACCTTTGTGTACAACACGGCAAACCAAGAAACCACAAGGTTCGCACCCTTCCGCCTCGTTTACGATCGAGACATGCAAACCATGCTAGACGCCATGATTCCTTGTGACATCGGCCAGCACGAGCTGTTAACGCCTGACGTCGAGGATTACATTCAGCGTGCAGAGGAAGCACGTCAACTAACTCACGTGCACATAACATCGCAGCAATCTGCAGACGTTCGAAGGTACAATATCCACCATCGACAAGTCACTTATCAACCTGGCGGCCAAGTGTGGGTTTGGACTCCGGTTAGATGGGGAAGTCTCAGCAAGAAACTCCTGAGCGAGTACTTCAGACCCTGAGCAAGTACTTCAGTGCCACTCACCACAGAGATTGTGCCTGTCGTCTGCCTAAAACCTTATTTCACGCGGCGATACTCACCTTGTCATGCCCGGGCAGCAAGCATTTTCTTTTCTTTCTTTTTTTATGACGTCCATTGGGTCTCCAACGAACTGTGAACTGTGCTAACTTTTTTTCATATGACCAACCACAGACATTTTTTTTTTTACACCTGCATATGCTCTTTTGCACCTGCATATGTCACCTTGTGTATGAGCATTGAGCCGATGCTGTAATAGGAGAGGGAATAATGTCATCTAAAGTTGTGAGTTGGGAAGCCCTGGCCAGCCGAAAAGGATGAAGAGGACAATGATGAAGTGTGTATTAGCGCTTCGTTAAAAGATACACGCTCGTGTCTTTCTGCCCCGCTGTTCCTGTCTTGGCTCTATAGCTCTTGGTGCGTGACAATATCGTCATGTGGTTTTGACGTCGATAAAGGCAACAGTCAAATAAAATCTATACTTGGTCGAACTGGTGGCCAGGAAACTGAAGCTACAGCTACAGCAATACACATTGGCCATGATAGCGGCGAAAAGAGCGTCAGTCATTGATGATCTGACAAGTGGTGATGCCGTGAGTTGCCATATATACATGTGCCGTTGAATATTCCAGCAGTATTGCTAATGGCCACGTAAGTTCCACGTGAATCTGTAATGTTTGGGTTGTGCACATAATTGCATCGAAAGGTTTCATGATTATCTCGATGGTTCTTAAACATTTGGTGCAGTAGCGCAAGGCAGCACTTACGCATATAACAGAGCATTAACAAAACTTGAAGAAGTGTGGCATTGCCCCCCTCTGAAACAAGCATCATCCCAACACTTTAACAAAAGACCAAAGTACAAAAATAAAACAATAAACATAAGCAATAAATTACAGTATTATTGTAAAAACTACGGTCTACAAGTTCTGTAACACACTTAAAAAGGCTTAAGGCGCACAACATTCACGACTCCGGGGCACGCACAGCGCCATTCAGAGTTTGTAACGCCATCCGGGACAATCTCGCAGTCTAGAGTGCTTAGCAGTCTAGAGTGCCTAGATATCGAAGCACCTTGTATGGTCTGAAGTATTGCCGAAGAATTAACTCTCCAGCCATTCTTGGTCCAAAGTTTTTAAAGTTAAACTTGAAAACTATAAATAAGTCGCTAGCTTCAGAGACAGCTGGACAGTCACCCCTAAAGGACAAACCTAATCGGTTTATAGTTTTCAAGCTTAACTTTATAAACTTTCGACTAAAAGTGACTGAAGGGCTTATTTTTCTGTTCAATTTTCACCCACCTAGACAGACATCTGTCAAATACGTTCCCCCTTTAAATTGCCAAGGAAGTTTTTCATTAAGTCCCCGTCACCGTATTGGCCTCCATCCCAAATGTGTTGGCGGGGCTGATGTTCCACGAAGCTTCGCCAAAAATTGCAGTGGTGGCTGTTGGCCATCTGCTGATTCTTGGTGTGCAGGCGGGCGAGTTGGCGAGCTTCTTCAGTAGCTGAAGATACACAGTGACATCGAAGTTTTCTTCGTCAGCAACATTTGGCAGTATCGTGTTGAATGTCGTTGTCAGGTTCCTTCCGTATACAAACTTGTATGGCCCCATTTGCGTCGTTTCCTGCACTCCCATGTTGTATGCGAAGGTCACACATTGAAGGATCGCACCCCACATCTTGAGTTCGATGACGACGTACATGGCCAGCATATCGACGATGGTTTTGTTTCTGTTTAGCCGCTCAGTAAGGCCATTGGCCATTGGTCGTACGCTTTCGTCCAGTGGTGGCTTAACTGACTCTATGCCAGGATCATCTGAGTTACATTCGCAGTAAATGCCGTACATCTGTCAATGAGGAGGATCTCCAGGGCGCCGTGACACAGGACAACATTTTTAACAAAGAATTTGACCACCTCGGACGCACTGCCTTTAGGCTGGGCCCTTGTATCGGCATAGTGGGTAAGGCAGTTGGTAGCGATGATGATATATTTGTTTCCAGAAGTCAAGGTTATAAACTGCCTTGGTAGGTTCATCCGGATTAAGTGGAATGGCTCGATGAGCTGTAGAGTCCCAGCTGGCCTAGTCGGCAAGGTCTTCCGTTGCTGACAATCTCGGCAAGTCTTTGCATAACAAGCAATGCCGGCAACAAGGCGCGACCAGTATTACTTTTCCTGTATTCTGGCGGGCATGTGAGAAACATATAGGTGTCTGGCCATGGGGTCGTCGTGCAGGGCCTGAAGTACTCCAGGTCACAATGCGAAAGGCATGAAGAAAAAGTACTTGGTTCGAACTGCCAAAAAGTTCGTTTGGAGAATGCCGTTTCACAAGATAAATGTTAGTGCTCACTTGAATACCTTTGGGACAACAGTCGTCGGTCCCAATCTAGAAGCCCATCGCACTCGAGGAGCCGGTCCAGGGATTCCCATGGAACAGTTAGTTTCCAAAGCCCACCTAAACCGGAGACGCGGGGTGGCACATGGGCTGACCAGGTGCGCAGCGAAGGAGGCGGCAAGGTAACGGGGGGGCACTGTGCTAGAGCATAATCTAGCGGAGCTAAATCAGCTTAGGAAGGAGAACGCCGAAATCCGCAGCATGATTGAGTCGCTGAGAGCCGAAATGGCTGAGCTTAAACGTGCCAGTACATCTCAAGCTACTCGGGCATCTGCTTCTCAGTCGGTAGGTTCTCCCTTTCCTCAACCCACAGATGGAAATGGTTGTGGAAGCGGGCCCCTCGGGCAACCCAGCCAAGCATAAGGGTGCGACTTTGGAGGAAAATGTGCAGGCTAAGGCTAAATCTGAAATTAGGACTTTGAATTCAATTAGCCTTGAGAATCAGACTTAATGAGTATTTCTCGGCGGTAGATCAACATCTCACAGTTAGAGATCAGAAAATAGATAATCAACATGTGAGAATTAAATGTACGAAGACTCAATTACAGAGAGAAGAGGCGCTGCGGTCACTGAGGTGAATGGACGCTTTTCACGTCGGCTCCGTTCTCATAGAGTGATTTCGCAGCGAATACAGCCAGGCACCGCTCGGATTTATATACCATCTGATTCTTCTCGTCACCAAGAATCCGAAGAGACCATATTCTAAGGTGGGTGATCATTTTTCGAGATTTTACGACCGAAAACAAGCCCCCACCAAGCAGCGTCTACTATTTCTACGACCCGCGCTCCACATCGACTAGGGCGGCCTCACAATAGCCAGGCCTCGGCGTTCGCGCCATACAGGCCGTAATCATCAATAATGGAAGTATCGCAGCAGAATGAAGACGCCACTCAACGAGAAGACGAAGACGTCACCCAACGGGAAGATAACACAGGCAACGGGTGGACAGAAGTTCGAAACAAAAAACGTGCGAAGAAAGGTAGCCATGAACGCCGTGGTAGCCCTAGCCCTACCCGAACGCCTAGAACGCACGGTGCAAATCTGATATCCCGGATAACCAAAGCCAGCAAAATGCCAAGACTGCCGACAGGCGACTACAAGATAGTTATAAGGCCATGAGAAGGACTGCAGCTATCCAAGCTCAGCTTAACGGAGCTAGAAAAAGCTGTGTATGAAGCAGCCAAGATCCCTTATGAAGAAAGAGAGACGGACACGATTTGTCCGAATAATTTTCAGAACACCTTGGTCATTAGCACCTCGAACCAAGACCATGCAGACAAGTACCAAGGCATCAAGCACATCAAAGCCAACGACAAGTTGCATGAGGTGGGAGCATACGAGACGGCCCCGTAATTCACTTCCAAAGATGTAATCAAAGGAGTTCCTTTGAACGAAACCCCACGGGACATCACCGCAGCTATTATTACAGCCTAAAATCCTACGGCGATTGCAGCCAAACGTTTTCGCAACACCATGACAGTGATAGTCCTTTTTGACGGCAGCAGAGTCCCGACGCACGTCATGTACAGAGGAGTGCTTACACGCTGTTTACTATACAGGAAACACGTCGACTTCTGCAAACAATGCAACAGACTCGGGCACAGGAGTGACGTGTGTTGGAGGCCAAACGACAAGCTATGTGCGGGTTCTGGAACGCCTGATCCGAGCGAGGACCACCACTGTCAGTCATGATGTCAGCTGTGCGGCAAGGATCATCCCACGGCTGACAAACTCTGCAAGGCCAAGCTCAAGACACCCTACATTGTAAAACAACGCAAGTGGTTCCGACAACTTCAAGAGACGCTCGAGGAGAACTACCCCCCTACCACCAAGCCAGCCGAACGCGGGAGGTCCAAATTCCGGACGAGGGCAACACCTGGGTCCAGATCAAAGTCCTGGTCCTGCGCAACGCCCTGCGGCCACACGTCCAAGTCTCCGGGACCGAGAAGGCGCACTACATCCCGTTCCAGATCCCGGTCTAAGTCAAAGGGTGGCAATGGCCATCAAGGGAACTCAGCATTCACGGTGAGCTGGTCAGACGTGGCTAAAGGGACGCGCACTGAGCCTTCGGGGGAGACTGCACATATGTCAGTGATATAGCGGAGCTGAAAAAAGAAAACGCTGAGCTTAGAGAATTGATATCACAGCTTATTCGGGAAATTCAAAGTCTTAAAAACTGCACAAATAGAACTTCTAGTCAAATGCGTTCCGCAGCCCAAGAGCGCCTCGAAGAAATGCCCGATAACCGAATGGACGAGTACAGTACCATGCCAACTCTTAATATAAAAGTTGAGGTGTCTAATGACAAAACTATGGCGCAGACCTCCAACATTAATCAAACATTGTCCGAAATATAGAAAGCAGTAAAGGAACATGCAGAGGCAACCAACAAACTCTCGCTTGCAATATCCATGATCATGAAGAGACTAGATAAACTCGAAGCTAACGTAGCCAATCTCAACCCTAGGACACCTCCGGTACTTCCAGCTACCAACCTTCCGATGAGCAGTGAAGGCAATTCACACTTCTCTCAGGGCACCACATCAGCGGCTATATCAACTAATTTCATGAGGCCTGCCTCCTTCACCCTCCTTTCTCTTCGATAGCCAACTCAAAATAGGAAAGCCCAGAAAAAGGGACTTAATTATTTGGCAGTGGCATTGCAGGAGCTATGAGGGGAAGAGAGCAGTCCTGCAACAACACCTTAGAGGCAGTACCAAACCGGATGTTCTAATTTTGCAGGAAACCCATGGTTTAGCTAAGCTACCGGGATATCAGGCAATCGGCCCCCCAACAGGGGATATTAGAACACTAACCACTCAAGTAAGGAAGGGACTCGTAGCAATCTGCCACGACATCCGCATCACAGAAATCGAGCATATACTCGTACAACTTGACCCTACAAGAAAAAAAGTCTCCAAGCATATTTATTCTGAATTTGTACAGCAATCCCACACGCATACGACAATGCTTCCTTCTTCTCTTTAAGAAGGCCGTAAATATAGCGGGACCCAATCCACTCGTCATAGGTGGAGACTTTAACGCTCCACACAGTGCTTGGGGATATGAATACACAAGAGCCAAAGGAAAAACGCTATGAAAGGATATTCAAGAAACAGGCTTAACTCTCATCACTGACCCCGACTCCCCTACACGTATGGAAACTGGGCTTGCAAGAGACACCACTCCAGACTTAACGTTAGTTCGTAACGCGGGGACTGCTAAATGAAAAAACACATTCGATGATCTGGGGAGTGATCATCGAATATTAGAAATCAGCATAGAAACCATGGCTGCCACAGAAATTCAGAGACAGATTAGATGGACTGACTGGGATAAGTTTTGGAAAGTCAGAAACGCGAAAAAACAAGACCCTATCAGCAATATTGAAGATTGGATCAAAGATGTCAATAACGACGTCAGCGAGGCAACGCGAAGTATCACTTCAAGTCCACCCCTAGAGCAGATTGATAGCTGTCTCGCACACATGTGGGAGGCCAAGCAATCACTGCAGAACAGATGGTGGGGACAGAGGCACAACAGGCCCTTGCGCAAGCGCATAGCCAAGCTGAGCAAACAGATCGAAGAACATTGTAAGCAGCTAAGCAAACAGCAATGGGACCAAGTTTGTAATAGTCTCGATGGCCAAATGAATGCTGGTCAGACATGGCGCATGCTCAAACACCTGTTAGACCCAGATAACACCAAATCAGCACACAAGCAAACCTTGCGTAAACTGGTGCACCGGTATAATGGCAGTGAGGAGGACTTTATCGCTGAGGCTAGCAACACGTACATTCCCGCCATGCCTGTCATAGAGCACGGACCATATTCCGGAAACTCGAACGAGCTCTTAGATGAGGAGTTTACTGTGGCTGAAATCAGGGCTGCGCTACAGAAGCTAAACCCCAAATCTGCACCGGGACCAGACGGGATCACTAACAGAACACTACGGAACCTTGACGACCAAGCCATAGAGAACATAACGCAATATATTAACGAGTGCTGGACCAAGGGCACTATACCAAAACAGTGATAAAAAGCTAAAGTAATCTTGATCCCCAAGCCCGGGAAAACCCCCGATCTATCGAATTTACGCCCCATATCACTAACGTCTTGTGCTGGGAAGCTGATGGAACACGCTTTTCTAGACAGAATTAACACTTATCTTGAGGAGAACAAAATCTACCTAGATTCCACGTTGGGGTTCCGCACACGGCTCTCCACGCAAGACGTCATGCTGCGAATTAAGCAGCAGATTCTAGGCAACAAAACAAGATCTACCCGGGCGATCTTAGGATCAGACCTTAAAAAATCCTTCGACAAAGCATCGCATACGGCAATATTACATCAGATCTGCCAATTAAGCTTAGGATCGAGAGCGTATAACTATGTCAAGGACTTCTTAACAGACAGAACGGCATCCATCGTAATGGGAAAACTGAGATCTGAGGAAAGGCTTATGGGCAATGCTGGTACCCCGCAGGGTTCGGTCATATCGCCAACGCTGTTTAATCTCATAATGATAGGACTCCCGGCGCGGCTGAACGCAATATACGGAATACATCATTCTATATATGCAGATGATATCACCATCTGGGCCTGTGAAGGTAGTGGCGGAGAGATAGAGCAGAGACTACAGGAGGCCGTCACCACTATTGAGGAGTATCTTGAAGGTACTGGCCTCGAGTGCTTGCCAGATAAATCCGAACTCCTCCTCTATCGCCCAACACTTAAAGGCAGACCACCCAAGGGATACAACCGGGACCGTGCTTACGAAGAGATCCAAATTCACACCAAAAACGGCAGGACTATTCCTATAGTGCAACAAATCAGAGTCCTTGGACTCATCATCGAGTCTAAGGGTACAAACGTTGAAACCGTCAAGAGGTTAGTAACCAAAGTCACTAATGCAATATGGCTAATCAAGAGAGTCACAAACAAACACCAGGGCATGAAAGAGGCTAACGTCATCAGGCTTATTTATTCATTCGCCGTAAGTCATATTATTTACGTAGCGGCATATGTAAACTGGAATACAGCCGAAAAACTCAAAATCAACGCACTCATACGAAAGGCGTACAAACAAGCTTTAGGCCTTCCAGATAGCACCAGCAACGAAAAACTGTTTCAACTGGGCTTACATAACACTTTAGAGTAGCTGATAGAAACGCAACAGATTGCCCAGTTGGAGAGGCTAGCCAGCACGCTCACAGGACGGTCTGTCCTTGACAAGTTGGAGATAAATTACCATAGGCAACAAAGAAGTAAAGTGTCGGTTCTAAAGGTGATCAGGGAAAAGATGCAGGTCCCCAATCAGCCCAAAGACATGCACCCCGAACTTAATCAGGGCAGACGAAAAAGCCGCGCTAGAACTCTACTTAAGGCCTACGGCAAAGACAAGGAGGCGTTGTTCATAGACGCAGCGGAGTACCCTAGTCATAAATCTTACGTTGCGACAGTAATAAACACCGACCGCAAATGCGTAAACGCGTGCTCCATACGCTCGGATAATTCAGAAATCGCGGAAGAGGTGGCTACTGCACAGGCCATAATTTCCCCAAAGTGTAGGTATGTCATCAGCGACTCGCAGTCGGCAATCCGTAACTATGCACGAGGAAGAATATCTCCCGAGGCAGCCAACATACTCTTCCGCAAGGCAAATCTCATATCATCAGAGGAATTCGAAGAAAGGTATATTACATGGTTCCCAGCCCACACCCCATGTGTGTCCCTGGAAAACAGGTCATTCGGCATAATGGGTGATAGAAAAAATGACTGTGGCATGCGACGTAAAGTGCTGCGGAACTGGACCGGTCCATAGTTATTAGAATTAAACAGAAGAGAAGTAGTCGGAGAAAGCATTTGCGATCTCATTGGGCCCCAAAAGAGCGGGAAAAATTTGTGAATTGTTGTCGTGGTGTTGTCTATGGCACTCCTTTGACTTGTGATTGCATGTACATTGGCCAATCTGGAAGGTGTGTGAACGAAAGACTTAGGTAACACAAATACAATGTAGAAAAAGCTATATCTGGTCATTTGGCCCTTCACTGTCAGAGGTGTGGTTGTGTCCCTGTGTTTCAAAACACCCGCATTCTCTTTAGGACCCGTGACAGAACTACACGTGAAATCATTGAAGCTTTTGAAATTGAAAAAATGAAAGATAAATGTGGGAGTATGGCTTCAATAGCTTTGTCAGCTAAAGAAAATAAGTATCTGGAATCTTCACTTTGACGTCGACGAGTTCAGATTGTCGCAATCGATGATGACGCGTGCATGAGGCGTGCTGTATCTATATGTTCCAGTTCTATCATACGTTCCAGTTTTATCGATCCACTGTTAATATATATATAGCATGTGTGATCGCAAATAAAACAATAGTTACAAGTTAGCGCTGTGTGTGTGTGTGTGCTTCTCTCTTCTTGTGTCCTTGTCAAGGTGCGCTATACTCTTATAAATGATAAAGACCTTTATAATTTATTTTCGTAATACGCGTATCACCAGATGACCTATTTAGGAAAAAGTTAGGTAGCTGCCACTGCTTCTTGGCAGCTCTTCTTTTGTAAAAATTTACCTTCGTAGTACATTTTTTTGCCTGTTTAAGCAACACGTTCAATAATTTACAATAACTTTTACAACGTTTAGCAAGTGCAGTGCTAAAGGGCTGACGTTTAGTTTTTTGTACAAGTTTTCTTTTGTCCTCAAGCTTTTTAGAAGAGCATCCGTCATCCATGGGTTTTGCGAGTAGTTATATTATTTTCTACATTTTACAGCACATGTGTTAGTCGAGATGGCCCTCAAAAATAAGGAACAGAAATTATTCAAGGCTGCTTCGAGATCATTCATGGAATTTGTAGGCGACCAATCAGTCTTACTTATAGTTTCTACAAAGGCATCCGCATTCAACAGTGAGGTGTAGTAGTTACTGTCATTTGCGGGCATATAATTATGCAACGTTAGAAAAACCGGGAAATGATCAGTTATGTCAGTATCAACAATCACAGGACAAGGTGAAGGTGATAAGTTTGACAATACATGATCAATGAGCGTACCGTTACCACGAAAGCCTGATCTAGTCAGGCAGTCAATGAGCGATTCTAAACCAAATCCAGTGAAGCAGTCGGTATAAGCTGTAAACGAAGTGGCACCAGTGTCTAGTAAATTAATATTGATCTCACCAACAATGAGCACATCCTTGTTTTCTAAAGATAGTTTTGAAAGTATGTCATCAAGACCAAGCAGGAAATCGCTGACTGAAGATGATGGTGAACGATAAATCCACCCAAGAACCATGTTCTTGTTTCTGTGATTAAGTGATGAGTGGTCGACTTCTATCCACACTGACTCGCAGTGGTTCACGTTAAATGTGAGATCAGATCTACGTGTGTAAATGATATCCTGAGAAATGAAAATGGCTGCACCACCGTGATTGTCTGTTTGTCGATAGCAATATTCTGCTTGATAAGATAGAAAGCCATGCATGTTGTTGTCAGTGTCTGAAAGCCAAGTCTCTGATATGCAAATGAAAGTGAAGGCATGCTGAAAAGAAGCGATGAAGCTATTAATCGCTTCTTTGTTCTTGCGAAGGCTACAGGCATTGAAGTGAATGAGCGATCGTTTTCTTGCAATAAGACGACATTTTGCGTCAGCAGAGGAGAGAAAAGCCATGTTAAGAGAAAGAAGAAAAGGCAATAAAAAATAACACTGAACAAACAGTGACAATATAATGCCTTACAAGAAGATTCGAAGGTCGGACTCGGTCATAATTCGATAGACCTTGTTGTCATCAGTTTTGCGGGCTTTTATCTGGCAATTATCTGTCAATAAGTAATTCCACTTATTTTCTTTTTTGAGTGCCAGTGCTTTCGAGAATAGCTTTTTGCTGTCAATTGTCAAGTGATCGTTTACATATATTGGCATGCTAGTGGTACTACCGAGACCAACGTTGTCAGTGCGAAGTCTAGCCCTTCGTGCCTTCTTGATGAACTACTTTTTTTCTCATGTGAGCAGAGTCAAGCAATGATGCTCTTGTCACTCAACTTTGAGGAGCTGACTACTGTGCTATCGGAAGTAGAGGCGGTTGTGAATTCGAGGCCTCTCACTTACATCGAGTCTGAGAGGGGGGAACCTCGTGCGTTAACCCCAGCAGACCTCATTATTGGAAGGAAACTTACGGTGCTACGAAAGGGCGGAAGTGACACGCCAATGAACCTATTGTGCGCGGAAGCTTCACGACGGCATGCATACAGAAAACGGCTAAGTGAAAACTTTTGGAACCGGTGGACAAAAGAATATCTGCTTCAACTTCAATCAGCGTACTTTTCGCGTTCTAGACCCACCAAAGAAGTTAAAGCAAGAGACATCGTGATAGCATCATGAAGAAAATTACCCAGACAAATGTGGAAACTTGCAAGGGTTCTGGAAGTCTACAGAGGAGCTGATGACCATGTCGGTTCATGCAAGATCCAACAACAGCGAGGGGTTGTTACCACAAGGCTGATACGAAAACTTTATTCGCTCGAGCTGAACTAGTGACTTGGCGGCCGGGAGTATGCTTAATCAAGGGCAGCGCCAGGTCAAACCGAGAAAGAAGAAGTGCCTCCTTCCTCAAGAAAGTCCGTGCTCACAGGCACTTGCAGCCAGGAATCGACTAAGACGGCTAAAAATAAATGTCGTTCGTAATGTTTGAGCCTCGCTTCTTGCCAGTGAACTGTATGCCATTTTAAACAGTTTGGTGCCGAAGATCCGGGAGCTGCTACAAGGGACCACGGACGACTACGGTAGGCTACGAGTGAACTGAACGCTATGGAGAGACTGAAACAGAAGCGGACGTCGAGACAATCTCCCAACACCAGGATTATTAACGAGGCAAAAGCTCTTCTCGGCGATGCAACAGCCGCCATCGATCAGCTTAATGCCATGTGCGGAGGTTTGAAGGCGAACAACGATGAGCTGAACCAAATCAACAGGGAGTTAGAGAGCCACACACCAGGTGAAGAGTTTGAGGAAGAGTACGACGCCATCCTTGAATACAAAGACAACGCTAACAGTGTCATGAGTGAGTTTCTTAGTAAGCACGACTGTATTGTTGTGGCCACGTCATCAGCACCGGAGCTTCAGACTTCGTTTGTAGCGAGTACTGTAGGAGCCTCTGGTGCCAAGCTTCCCAAGCTTACCATCACCCCATTTTCTGGTGACCTGTGCTAGTGGAACGACTTTTGGGAGCAATTTGACCAGATGATTTACCGGAACGGAAACCTCACGGCAACAGACAAGTTCAACTACCTGAGGTTCTTCCTAAGGGGGCGACGCTGCTTCAGCTATTTTGAGCCTGCCAAGCACAGAAGCTTGCTACAAGGACGCCATCGACATACTCAAGAAACACTTCGGTGACAGGACGAGACTCAAGCAGGAGTACTTCTCCAGGCTTCGTATGCTGCTTTCAGTCCGTTCAAGTGACCCCACAGCTCTTCGCAAGCTGTACGACTAGGTCATCATCAACATCAGAGGACTGGAGACCCTTGGGGTGAGCAAGACGTTGTTTTCGGCAATGCCGTGCGACATATTGCTGCGGGCTTTACCACAGGATCTCATTGTACAGTAACATCGGTCATGCGCCATTCGGGCGGTGAGCTACAGCAATAATGAAGCCTCTAACATGGAGCTGGAACGTCTATTAAGTTTCTTGTCTATCAAAGTGGAGAGCTTAGAGAAGAGTGAGTTCGCTAACCATCGTGGAAAAGACAGTCGTAATGATTATGCACAGAACAAATCACGACTGTCTCGTAGCTCAAAACCCACGTCCTCAGTTCGCCATAACAACACAAGGAAGGTACCTGAGAACTGAGTGTTTTGCAAATCGAATCAACATTCCACGGAAGAGTGCTCGCTGGATCTCCCGCTACCAGAAAAGAAGCGCATTCTATCAGCAGACATGAGGTGTTTTCGATGCACGACCAAAGGTCACAGGGCGTGTGATTACAGGCGCAAGATTACGAGCTCTACCTGTCAAGGACATCATGCCACAAGCTTGTGTGGTCCGCAGAAATTAAGCCAGAAATCAAGCCAGAAAGAATATCTGCTTCAACTTTGATCAGCGCACTTTTCGCGTTCTAGACCCACCAAAGAAGTTAAAGCAGGAGACATCTTCATAGTCCACGAAGAAAAATTACCCCGACAAATGTGGAAACTTGCAAAGGTTCTGGAAGTCTACAGAGAAGCTGATAACCATGTCCGTTCGTGCAAGATCCAACAACAGCGAGGGGCTGTTACCACAACGCTGATACAAAAACTTTATTCGCTCGAGCTGAACTAGTGACTTGGCGGCCAGAAGTATGTTTAATCAAGCGCAGCACCAGGTTAAACCGGGGAAGAAGAAGCGCCTCCTTCCTCGAGAAAGTCCGCGCTCACAGGCACTTGCAGCCAGAAATTGACCAAAACGGCTGCAAATAAATGTCGTTCGTAATGTTTAAGCCTCACTTCTTGCCAGTGAACCGTATGCCATTTTAATCACCTTTTTATGCAATAAACTTGTGCACCTATATCATATACACCACCTTTAAAAGCTCCTTTTAATGTTTTATTTCGCTGCACATTTTCATACTTCAAAGAAACATACTTGAAAAACGGTCATAAAACACAGGACAAAGCCCTACAACTAATTATTTTCTTTATTTAGAACCGAGAATGCCATCCCAGCAATCCTCCACCCACAATAACAAACCTTCATACGTAAGCTCATTCATAGCTGTGTGTTTGGCTTTTCCTTTATGTCCATTTTTCCTCACATTCTCAAGTATAAAACTGTGGGGCAAAAGCAAACAAACTCGCCTAACTTCTTGCCACACCAAACACACCATGACGTCGACATAGGTTCAGATCATTCGAATTCTGGCCCATAATCTGGGGCATATCATGAATTTGTGTACTGGTTTCAATAAGTTTTAAAGAAGCCTGAATCAGATTTGGTTGCATTTTTGTCAATTTTGTCAGATCACACATAGAAATTTTGATTTCCTGGAGATCTTCCTGCCGAGCATACACAAACATAAGAAATCAAAATCTTGGCATGGCTTGCGCTCAATGTCACGATGTATGCATGCTGCAGCTTCTTTTGCTATGCATAGCTTCCAGCACAGTTGTTAGGATAGAGAGACTCTGTGGCACAAATTAATTGTTTTTTTTCTGAAACTGTAGAATGCTCTAATATCAGAAGAAGGTCTTTGATACCACAAATGACGACACACGGACGTCTTCTTGTGTCCTCGTTTTTAGCATCACCCATTTCGAAGATGCACTGATATTGCGCAAGTGACAATGTGGAAAACAATGCTGTTACAGTGTTAGTTCAGCAGGAAAATGGCATTAGTTTCGAACACAATGACTATACTTGTGATTAGAAGTGATGTTCTACACGTGATGACATTGGCTGAATGTCATGATTGGTATAAGGTGTCAAGTCACATGTCACATTCATATTTTTCCAGGAAGGCCACACTATTGTGGGCTAAAAATTATAAAGACACTTATTATACTTTCTCAAATACAAAACAACTTCTGTTTCAAATATGTAGTCTTGAAAACAATTTGAAAAAATATGATGCCAGGGGCATTGAACAACTGCTCCCATGAGGGAAGTTTCCCGGTATGTATCTGTACGAGGCTCATAGCGATTGGCCTTTGACATCAGTGGGAGAGTGAAAAACAAAAGGGAATGTTTTCCATCAACCGGGGTTTTGAGGTTTGGAGACTAATAATTATGGAACTATTTCGATAATTCTTGTGTTCATTTCAGTATTCAGCACGCACACTCCAGTGCTGTAAAACGCAGACAAAAAAATGTCCTTTAACACATGTGACCAATCTCGTGTAACCCTCCACTCACTCTTGACACATTTTAAAGCATATTGCAGCAATCAATTTGTCAGGCGGTTCGACAATTACAGCATTTCAGCACCCTTTTCAACCAGCTTAGTTAGTTCCCATTCACATAAAAAAAAATACCATAAAATGGTAACACTAAAGCATAGACTGCAACGTTCACAGTAACTCCCCTAAAGGTTGCACCATCACTTCAACAAAATTCTTTATAATATTGATTGGCAAACAATGGCATACCTCGGCATTCACCAGCACGGTGTTGATTAAGGACATGTAAGCCCTTATGTCAGCCTTCTGCTGCACAGACATGTTCTGGGTGAGCTGGATGCCCTGAAACACAAGGGATAATTACCCAAATTTGTGCATCAAGTACTGTCAGCAGATGAATGGCATAATCAAATCAAATCATTGTTTATTTCCCAGAAAAAATACAGTCTCTGGAGAGGTTCACTGGCTAAAAGCTGTTTATGGACAGCTTGACGATGCTAGTGAACCCTATACAAGACAGTTGGGACGATGGCAAAAATTTGTAATACAAGCTAACATTAATATAACAAAATATGGTGTGAAAAAACATATATATATATATATATATATATATATATATATATATATATATATATATATATATATATATATATATATATACATTGCTACCAAACACATTCCCTGGTATTTTGACATAAATGTTTTCATGATAGTGGTGTTATAGTTGTTCGATTTTTCTGTTTTTTTTTTTCTTTCTCTTTTTTTCGCATCCTTATAAGTATTTTCTGTGCTATGTTTAGTGCCAGTATGTTTTGGTAGCAATATATATATGTATTATGAAGAAGAAAATGCATCGTTGGCAAGCAACGTCGCCACCACTTGGGTACTGGGTCCTGGGCTTCGCTCGCTCGCCTCGTGCTGATCGTCGCCGGCATCTGCTTGACCGTTGCTCTGCCCCAATCGTGTTTTCATCCTAGGGCCACCGTCACATCACAACGCACGCCAATAAACCCCTTTTCAATTGGTGAAGGGTGCTGACATTCCCCGTCACTTTAACCTGGGTGCGGCCGTTCGCCGTCCCCTAAACCTGGAGCTGCGCAACCGAACGCTACCTCCCATCATGGCCACCAACAACGCGCAACCTGGCTCTTCCACTCCATCCTCCAGCAACCCTGGCGTTCTTCGCTTGCGAGAGCCGAAGGTCTTTAACGGAGCTGATGAGACCAACGTGGAAGACTGGTTCACTAATTACGAACTGGTGAGCGCAAACAAGTGGGATGATGCGGACAAGTTGACTGACGTCATCTTTTATCTCGCTGACGTGGCCGAAATGTGGTATAACAACCACAAAGACGACATTAGGACGTGGTCCATCTTCAAAACGTCGTTTGCCGACGTTTTTGGCCGACCCGCGGTCCGGGTGTCCAGAGCCGAACAACGCTTGCGGACTCGCGCTCAGAAGCCAACGGAATCGTTCACCAGCTACACCGAAGACATTATGGGTCTTTGCAACCGCGTGAACACCACCATGTCCGAGTCGAAGATTCAGCACATGCTCAAAGGGATAAATGACGGCGCATTTCAGATGCTCCTGGCCCGTAATCCTGCCACCGTTGCGGAACTTGTCACTTTGTGTCAAAGTTTCGACGAGTTAAGGAAGCAGCGCGCCCTGACTCGGCCATTTTCCTCACACGCCGACTCGCTCTCCAGTCTCACTTTCGTTTTCGATCACTCACCAACCCTGCAAAAGATTAAAGACTTTGTGCGTGAAGAAGTAGCTCGGCAACTGTCGATTCCCTTCACGCAGCAGCCGCCGTCCTCTCGTCTGCTTTCACCACTCCGCGACGCTATTGCCGAAGAGGTAGCTCAGGCTGTTTCTGTCACTGCCCACCAGCAGCCTGTGGCCATGCCTGTTGCGCCGGCTATGCAGCCCGTGGCCGCGCCTCTTACGTATGGCCAGGTGGTACGCAGCAGACCCCGGCAGCAGCAATTGCCACCCATGTCTTCAGTTGCTCCCCACTCCACCCCTTTTTCGACACCTTGGGCCGCACCGCGAGTCAGCAATTCCTGGCGCACTCCTGACAATCGACCGATCTGCTATGCCTGCAGTACTCCAGGACACGTGGCACAATAATGTCGCCGTCGCTTCCAACCACTCCACGACGCTACTCGGCCGTTACCGTATGACTCACAGCCCATGCACCTACCTGCTCCCTATCCCTCACCGCAGTATGGATACACTAACCTTCCCGAGTCTCGCCCATCCCAGCCCCCATCTCAGACTCACTTTCCTCGCTCCCCATCTCCTTGCAGGCGATCACTGTCCCCAATGCGTCCCCGACCCGCTTCCTCCAACCGGTAAAACTGAACGCCGCAGTTCCAGAGGCAAGAACTGCGCCATCGTCGAAATGCTTAAGTCTTCGCACTTCACCTGCTAACATCGTCGCCATATCTGTCGATGGTGTTTCTACCTTTGTCCTCGTCGACACAGGTGCTGCCGTTTCTGTTATAGCCGCCCAGCTCTGCCGCTCCCTATGCAAAGTGACCATGCCGCTCTCTGGACTATCGCTTCATACGTCTAGCGCACAACCAGTTCGACCTCTTGGCACCTGTACGACCCGCATATTCATCCAAAGCTCTATATACGATGTCGAGTTCATCGTCCTTTCGGTGTGCTCGTATGACGTTATCCTCGGGTGGGACTTTCTGTCAAATCATCAAGCCGTCATCAACTGCGCAAGTGCTGAAGTTGAATTTTCGCATCTGTCTGACGAACCTTTGCACGAAACACTTGAGCGGTCGCCAAAACTCGTCGTGCGTGAGGACACTGAAATTCCGCCAGCTTCTCTTGCCGTTGTCCCTGTTTGCTGCGATGACCATAACGATGCTACGGTAATGTTTACACCTTCGGACATTTTCATGAGCCGCAGAGCCATTTCTTTGCCTTTCGCTACACTTGACACCACGGCTGGCAGAAGCAATATTTTCGTTCACAACCCCCTTTCTGCACCACTACATTGACACCGGTTCACACCAGCCATTGCGTCAAAGACCGTACCGTGTCTCTGCTCCAGAACGTCACGTTATCAACGACCAGGTCGAAAAGATGCTACGCCGTGGCATTATTCAACCATCGCACAGTCCTTGGGCATCCCCTGTCGTTCTAGTTCGAAAGAAGTAGGGATCGATTCAATTTTGCGTCGACTACCGGCGATTAAACAAGGTGACGCGGAAAGACGTCTATCCATTATCGCGCATCGACGACGCCCTTGACAGCCTCCAAGGAGCCGAATTCTTCTCCTCCTTAGACTTACGATCTGGATACTGGCAGGTCCCTATGGCAGAAGCTGATCGCCAGAAAACTGCATTCATTACACCAGATGGCCTGTATGAATTTAACGTAATGCCATTTGGGCTTTGTTATGCCCCTGCCACGTTTGAACGACTCATGGACAACACACTGCGTGGACTGAAGTGGTCTGTGTGTCTATGCTACCTCGACGACATTGTCGTTTTCTCTGCCGATTTTCCTACACATCTGCTTCGGCTCCAACTGGTTCTGACGTGTTTAACCAACGCTGGGCTCCAACTGAACCTTAAAAAGTGCCGTTTTGCCGCGCGAGAGCTGTCCATGTTAGGGCATATCGTGTTCAAGCATGGTGTTCTACCCGACCCTGCAAAACTGCGAGCAGTCGCAGAGTTCCCGAAACCTACTACACTGAAAGAATTACGCAGTTTTGTCGGACTATGCTTGTACTTCCGGCGCTTCGTTCGAAACTTTGCGTTGATCATGTCACCACTGACCAACCTGGTGATGGCGCAGACCTTTCATCCTGGTCTCCTGACTGCGACGTCGCATTTGCCACGCTCAGTAGTCTGCTAACATCTCCTCCCATTCTTCAGCATTTCGACCCAACAACTGCAACGGAAGTTCATACAGACGCTAGCGGGGTTGGTCTTGGCGCTGTCCTCGCTCAACGCAAGCCGGGCTACTCCGAATACGTCGTCGCTTGTGCGAGTCGCACGCTCACTAAAGCTGAGGCCAATTACAGCGTCACTGAAAAGGAGTGCTTAGCGCTAGTGTGGGCGCTTCGCAAGTTCCGCCCTTATTTGTACGGTCACCCATTTGACCTGGTAAGGAACCACCATACACTTTGTTGGCTCGCCACATTGAAAGATCCTTCTGGCCACCTAGCTCGGTAGGCACTGCAAATCTAAGAGTACGACATTCGCGTCATCTATCGCAGCGGACGCAAGCATTCTGACGCCGACGCCTTGTCCCGTTCGCCTTTACCTCCTGACTCAGCCTGCGAAACCACTAGTACCAACTCCATCGCATCTCTCGACTTCGACTCCTTTGCCAGTAAACAACACAATCGCCACCACTTGGGTACTGGGTCCAGGGCTTCGCTCGCTCGCCTCGTGCTGATCGTCGCCGGCATCTGCTTGACCGTTGCCCTGTCCCGATCGTGTTTTCATAGTAGTGCCACCATCGCAACCCACGCCAATGAACCCCTTTTCAATATATATATATATTGCTACCAAAAACATACTGGCACTAAACATAGCACAGAAAATACTTATATGAATGCGAAAAAAAAGAAAAAGGAAAAAAAACAGAAAAATCCAACAAATATAACATCCCTATCATAAAAAAAATAATGACGAAATACCAGGGAACATATTCACAAGATTGCTTATTGTGTATGACCTGCATCATACAATGTACATCAAATGTCAGGCAAGAAAATTATACATACAGACATTATTATTTCTATGTTTTCCATCATACAACCTATTTGGTATGTTATGCATGCTCACACTGAAAGAAAAAAAAATGAAATTATAGAAAAACTACACATTTTATAACGTCAAAAAGTTAGCCTATATTTATAAAAAAAGGATCACAGTTCTCTTAATGAGAACTGCTTATGTGACTGTATTTATTGAAAATAGTTGGTAGATTGTATTGCAATGTTTGAAATTTCTAATTATTGCAAAACCTCGGAACAAACCAAACATCACTGCTTCTTGTATTTAAGAAAATATTTTTTGCAGTTAAGCATGCGGCATTTTTAATGAATTGTTTAGAATAAATAGAAGAGAAAAAGCAGGATCGCAGAATGTGAAAGGTGTAGATATATTCAACTAAGAATACCGTCGCAGTCCCGACACACAAGTTGTGTCGATGACAAATAATCTAAATTAGCTACCTGTCTAATAACTTTTTTGTGCAGGATCTGAAGTTTCATTGTTGATGATGATATATGGTGTTTTTTGGGGCAAGGGCCATTTGATGGCCAAAGAGCGCCAGTTCATGGGACAAAGAATGTGGACAATGTGATTAGCGGCTGTATAAGGGCCATAAAATTCCTCGCAATAAGGCGGGTAAAATTTTACAAGTAATAAAATCATGACCATGCCGTGAAAGGTGTGTGTGATGTGAATAGGTGACAAAAGTTTGTGATAATGAAAAACGATGGTGGACATGTATGGCATTAGCACAAGTACCTCACTCGTTCATACCCTTGCGTCCAAGGGCCGTGAGGCAAGTGCTTTCCTGTGTAGCCACCGCAGCAAAAACCTCGTCGTGCTACGGTATGCCCGGGTATATGATATGAAAATTATGAATTTCCTTTAAAAACGCTAATAATGATTTGTGACTAAAAAGCGGTTCCCTACCGACGAACATTGCAGGGTGTAAAGGTATATGTTGTCGGTAGGATAGTGGAAAGTGTTATCTTCTTAGAGCGTCTAAATGTTTACATTGAATTAAAACGTGAAGAACAGTTAATGCCTCACCACATTTATCACACAATGGTGGATCACCACCGGACAAATGATGTGTGTGTGTCGTGTATGTGTGTCCTATCCTGAGTCTTGTTAGTGTTACCTCTGTTAGACGTTATTTTGATACTGGTGGCCAATGGCCAAGGTGTGGCTTCATAACGTGTAGTTTGTTTTGTGTGTGTGTATCCCACTTGCTCTGCCAGTAGTCCCTCAGTTTTCGTTTGAGAGACGGCTTAAGATCAAGGGCCGGCATTGATGTGGGTGTAATGGCGGTGCTTTCGTGGGCGGATGCAGCAAGCTGATCTGCCATCATGTTGCCTTGAATCTCACGGTGCCCTGGCACCCAGCACACAACAACATGTCGGTTGAGTGTGTAGAGTGTGCATAAAATGGAGTAAAGTGAAACGAGGACAGGTGTCGTGATGGTTAACAAACGTTCGTCACTATGTTTGCTGATAGCGGACGAGAAAGAATTAACATGAACTTTTTATTTCATGGCATGGGTGGAACGGCTGACGACGCACGGATACGCTACCGTGTGCAGCGCCGTTTAGTCAGACGTCGCGGCCAACCCAGCAGTCAGGGTCGCAACTCCGGAGGTCCAGGATTAGGCCACGGCTCACGAGGACCACACCCGGTAGGCCTCGCCCACGAACCTGATCCCGGCCACTGCACCCAGGCAGGAGCCGTTCGGCAGGTCTCGGCCTTGGACCTTGAACAGACACACCGGAGCTCGACCTGGCCGACACGTACTGGTCTCACGTCCGGCTCAGGAACGCTGCCAGGAACTCGTCCTCTCGAGCAGCGCACCGCTTCCTCTGCCTTCGTGGCCTCAACCCTCGAGCTCTCTTTTCCGCACGTTCCTTCTTGGCCAGGGCACCGCCAGGTACCCTTGGGTGCACACTGTAGCTCATGAGCTCGCGGCCCACGTCCGAGTCTGGCGCGTCGCTCGGTACGGCTCGGCACCGCTCGGCGATCCTCGATTCAGCCAGCAGCTCCCCTGGCACCTGAATCCTCGGCTACCCTGAATCCTCGCCCGGTTCCATGGTCCTCCGTAGACACGCCCGCGTCTCGCCCGGCAGAACATCTCGCTCGTCCCTTGCCGAAGTGCGACGCTCTCGTGACACCGGCGCTTGATGGCATGGGTGCGACTTCTGAGCAGTCAACCCGCATCGGAGACGCGATGCTCCATGCGGGGAATGGCCAGCCCGTCCAGCGAAGAGCGTGCGCCGAGACGCGATGCTCGACGCAACCGTGACCATTAGCCAGGCCACGTTCATCGCTGTGTTGAACGGCTGACCGCGGAGACGCCTCGCCGAGATCCGTGATGCCCTCGGCAAGGAAGAGAACAGCAGGCCAGGCCGCGCCCCGAGATGCAGTACTCGTGCCGGCAACGCCACCCCAGCTGGTAGTTGGACGGCAGCAGCGTGGACGGCCGCGTTCCCTGGCCGGAACCTGGATCGCCTGCGTCCGACGCTTCGGCCCGCTGTCTCCCGTCTGCCGCTGCTTCGGCTCGTCCCCAGCCACAAAGCCCACTGCCACGTGATGGTCGCCCGTGGCCCAATCGTGGCACGCCACCTCTATGGGCCACCACTGGTCATCAGCTGATTCGCTGACAGTCACGCGCACATTAAACGCGCCTTGCCCCGCACTTCCGTCGTTGTCGTTTTCTTCGCTCATCACAATAACCCCCCGCACAAGAAAGTTGTTTCAGTCAAACAACTTTTCTCACAATACACAGTGATGAGGAAGAACAGTCCCGTGGACTCACGACTCTCGAGCAGTGGTGGCGGAGAAGCCTGGACCAGCGCGGCCTCGGGTCTCGTTTCCGAGCTCTCTGGTCCCTCATTTCTTCTTCCTCCGCGTCCACCCATGCCAGCAAAGCCTCTCCACTCAGCCCCATCTCCTTCCCTAGCTCAACTAACTTTCTCTTGTCGTCCATTCTCGTCCGCCACACACAAACAACGTGAGGCTCTCAGATGTAACGCGAGAGCTTAATCCTGGCAGGCTCGCCATTTGTCGTGATGGTTAACAGACGTTCGTCACTATGTTTGCTGATAGCGGACGAGAAAGAATTAACATGAACTTTTTATTTCATGGCATGGGTGGAACGGCTGACGACGCACGGATACGCTACCGTGTGCAGCGCCGTTAAGTCAGACGTCGCGGCCAACCCAGCAGTCAGGGTCGCAACTCCGGAGGTCCAGGATTAGGCCACGGCTCACGAGGACCACACCCGGTAGGCCTCGCCCACGAACCTGATCCCGGCCACTGCACCCAGGCAGGAGCCGTTCGGCAGGTCTCGGCCTTGGACCTTGAACAGACACACCGGAGCTCGACCTGGCCGACACGTACTGGTCTCACGTCCGGCTCAGGAACGCTGCCAGGAACTCGTCCTCTCGAGCAGCGCACCGCTTCCTCTGCCTTCGTGGCCTCAACCCTCGAGCTCTCTTTTCCGCACGTTCCTTCTTGGCCAGGGCACCGCCAGGTACCCTTGGGTGCACACTGTAGCTCATGAGCTCGCGGCCCACGTCCGAGTCTGGCGCGTCGCTCGGTACGGCTCGGCACCGCTCGGCGATCCTCAATTCAGCCAGCAGCTCCCCTGGCACCTGAATCCTCGGCTACCCTGAATCCTCGCCCGGTTCCATGGTCCTCCGTAGACACGCCCGCGTCTCGCCCGGCAGAACATCTCGCTCGTCCCTTGCCGAAGTGCGACGCTCTCGTGACACCGGCGCTTGATGGCATGGGTGCGACTTCTGAGCAGTCAACCCGCATCGGAGACGCGATGCTCCATGCGGGGAATGGCCAGCCCGTCCAGCGAAGAGCGTGCGCCGAGACGCGATGCTCGACGCAACCGTGACCATTAGCCAGGCCACGTTCATCGCTGTGTTGAACGGCTGACCGCGGAGACGCCTCGCCGAGATCCGTGATGCCCTCGGCAAGGAAGAGAACAGCAGGCCAGGCCGCGCCCCGAGATGCAGTACTCGTGCCGGCAACGCCACCCCAGCTGGTAGTTGGACGGCAGCAGCGTGGACGGCCGCGTTCCCTGGCCGGAACCTGGATCGCCTGCGTCCGACGCTTCGGCCCGCTGTCTCCCGTCTGCCGCTGCTTCGGCTCGTCCCCAGCCACAAAGCCCACTGCCACGTGATGGTCGCCCGTGGCCCAATCGTGGCACGCCACCTCTATGGGCCACCACTGGTCATCAGCTGATTCGCTGACAGTCACGCGCACATTAAACGCGCCTTGCCCCGCACTTCCGTCGTTGTCGTTTTCTTCGCTCATCACAACAGGGTTTTTTTGTTTTTTAAGACTGCGCAGAGCCGTTACCACACTGAGGGAGTCTGTATAAATTACTGCTTTTTGTATTTGTGATTGTTTGATGTGTTTAGCTGCCACAAGTATCGCGTAAGCTTCCGCTGTGAAGATACTTGGGCCTGGATGTAGAGGGCCAGCATCCAAAAAGGAAGGGCCAACAGCAGCGTAGGAGACACAGGAGTTAGACTTAGAGGCATCTGTAAAAAAACTCAGAACGTGTGTATTTGTGTTGAAGTTCCAAGAAGTATGTTCGAATATGGGCAATAGCCGCATGTTTAGTAACTTCTAGGAAAGACACATCGCAATCTATAGTCTGCCACTGCCACGGTGGCGGGTATGCTACAGGAGCCATTAAACTGTGTTCGAGTGACACTCCAGTGTCCTCAGCTAGACCCTTCAGGCGAACTGAGGACTGCCTCATTGAAGGCCTCTTTTGAAAAAGAATGGAGCTCGACAAGTCATTAATAGTAGATAGAGTATGAGGGGTGCCTCTTGTCTGCTTTCACCTTAAGGAAATATACAAAGGACATGTAGGTTCTTTGCAGATGAAGCGACCACTCATTTGACTCAACGTAAAGGCTTTCTACGGGGCTGGTGCGAAAAGCACCCGTAGAAAGGCGGATGCCCGAATGGTGCACGGGATCCAGCATCTTCAAAGCACTTTGAGTCGCAGACTGATAAACAATGGCCCCATTATCTAAGCGGGTGCGAATAAGGCTTCTATACAGGTTCATGAGGCATTTCCTGTCACTACCCCATGTAGTACGTGACAACACTTTTATAACATTCATGGCTTTTAAACACTTTGTTTTTAAATACTTTATGTGGGGTACGAAGGTCAACTCGTTGTCCAAGATTAAGCCTAAGAATTTATGCTCAGCTTTGACGGACAGTTGTTGCCCTTCAGTTGAATGTCCGGTTCCGAGTGCATGCTTCTCTTTCGAGAGAACTAGACACACGTGCTTTTTTGTGGGTTAAGTCGAAATCCGTTTTCATCTGCCCATTTGGAGACCTTATTTAAACCCAGCTGAACCTGCCGCTCACACATGGCCAAGTTGCATGACTTGAAGCCAAGCTGAACGTCGTCGACTTATGTACAATAGAACATCTTGCGGGGAATGGACAAGTGCAAAGAATTCATTTTAATAATAAAAAGTGTGCAACTAAGCACACCACCTTGTGGCACGCCTGTTTCCTGGACAAATGTTCGGGAGAGCACGCTGCCCAGACGGACACGGAATGTCCGGTTTGACAGGTAACTTTCGATTATATGAAACATTCTTCCGTGCACACCAAGGTGGGACAGGTCTCTTAGAATTCCGAAACGCCATGTTGTATCATAAGCCTTTTCGATATCGAGGAACACAGAGAGAAAATATTGTTTATGGACGAACACGTCTCTGATCTGTGCCTCGATACGAACAAGGTGGTCTGTGGTGGATCTACTTTCTCGAAACCCGCACTGAAATGGGTCGAGCAAATTATTTGTTTCAAGAAAATGTACAAGTCGGCAGTTTATCATTTTTTCGAAGACTTTGCACAAGCAGCTTGTAAGTGCTATAGGCCTATAACTCGAGGGTAAAGAAGGGTCCTTGCCCTCTTTCAAAATGGGAATAACCATAGCCTCTTTCCAGGAGGTAGGAATAGTGCCAGAAGACCAAATAGCATTGTACAAACAAAGTAAGGTTTTTCGGGTTTCGTTTGGTAGGTTTTTTAACATTTCATACATCACACGGTCAGAACCTGGGGCAGAAGTACTGCAGGAGTTTAGAGATGTTTGGAGCTCAGCTAGATTTGGTTATATGCCTCGTATCTAGTGAATTTGTGTTCGAGTTTCTGCTTTTCTATTCTTGTTCTGTATTTTTGGAAAGTGTCAGTATAGTGGGACGAGTTGGATACCTGTTCGAAGTGTGCACCGAGGAAGTTTGCCTGATCTTCCAAGGTATCACCCTGAGTGTTTACGAGTGGAAGTGTGTGTACTTGTTTTCCTGCTATCCTACCGATCATGTTCCAGACTTTAGCCTTCTGTGTGTATGAATTAACCCCTGATAAAAACTTCTGCCAGCTTTCTCTTCTGGCTTGCCAACGCGTTCTCCTGCCTTGAGACTTTATTTTCTTGAAGGTTTCAAGATTTTCGGCTGTCGGTGAGTTCCGAAGCAGCCTCCAAGCTCCGTTTTGCTGTTTGCGCGCGTTTCGGCATTCAGAGTTCCACCATGGCACACATCGTTTTCCAGGGTGTCCATTTGTTTGTGGGATGCATTTTGTTGCAGCATCAATCAAAAACGCTGTGAAGTAGTTCACAGCAACATCAATGTTCAAAGTACAGATGTCATTCCAACCTAGACAAGCGATAGTATGAAACTGTTCCCAGTCGGCTCTGTTTATGAGCCACTTGGGAACACGTGGTGGACACTCAGTTACTGTCGTTGTGCTCAAAACTACGGGGAAGTGGTCACTTTCGTACAGATTACTGACGACTTTCCACTGGAGTAGAGGCACAAGAGATGGAGATACTATGCTCAGGTCTATGGAGGAGTAGGTGTTATTAGCGAGGTTATAATAGGTTGGTTCTTTTCCATTTAGGAGACACGCGCTCGACGAGATAAGGAACTGTTTGATCAGTCGACCTCGCGCGTCATACCGAGAGTCACCCCATAGCCTGCTATGCGCATTAAGGTCTCCAAGGAGAACATAATGCTCCGGAAGTTCATCATTTAGAGAGTGTAAATCGCGTTTTTGCAGCTGATAGCTAGGAGGAATGTAAATAGTGCAGATTGTGATCAGTTTATCAAAAAGAACCGCTCGAACAGCCACTGCCTCAAGGGGTGTTTGGAGTTTTAAGTGTGTGCATGCTATTCCTTGATTCACTATGATGGCAACACCTCCGGATGATGTCATAGCATCAACACGGTCTTTTCGGAAAATAACGTATTTACGAAGAAAATTTGTGTGTTTTAAATTAAGGTGTGTTTCTTGTACACACAGCACTTTTGGCGAGTGTTCATGTAAGAGTTCTTGGATGTCGTCAAGGTTTCTGAGAAGGCCCCTGACGTTCCAGTGTATAATTTGAGTGTTCATGGTGAATGTGAAATGGTGCTGTGTGTACGAAAAGCGAGTGGCTGTTTAGACGGGGAGTTTGAGTTCACTTAACAGGGCCATCACCAGGCCCTGTTATTTGCTTTTTTTGTTTTCTTGGCGCGCTCCAAGGAGCCACGCCGCTCTTTCGGCACCAAGGGTGCCGACGTATCCATTGCCTCCTCGGAGGCACTGGATGCCCGCAGATGTGGGCTGTTAGTTCGGATTTTGGGCCTCGCCTGGTGAGGGGAGGCCTTGAGACCCGAAGACTCTGGAGTCTCCGGTCTCTGTTTGGGAGTAGGCGGTGTAGCCTGGGCTACAGCCGCCTTGGGGGCAGGTGCCACAACCGCCGGCTCGGTATGCGCGGGCCGGAGGGGTGGCGAAAGCTGGTGCGGCGGTGCCCCCTGACGCGCCGCATCAGCGTATGTAGGTCCATAGAATGGAGCGACTCTTCGCCGTGCTTCCTTAACTGTAATGTTCTCCTTCACCTTCAATGTAATTATTTCTTTTTCTTTTTTCCAGTATGTGCAGGAGCGTGAATATGCGGCATGGTTTGCTTCGCAGTTTACACAGGGTGGCGGTTGTTTGCAGTTCTCAGACACGTGGCCTAGGACTCCACATTGTGCCCAAGTTTGGCGACCACGACAGGTTTTAGAGCCATGGCCATACCTCTGGCATTGGAAGCAACGACGAGGGTTTGGTATGTACGGCCTGATAGATGTCTTTGTGTACCCTGTTTGAATTGATTCCGGTAGTTTACTGGATGCAAATGTAAGTATTAAGCGTTTTGTCGGTGTTTCCTTATTATCTCTTCTCATGACGATTCTCTGTGCATTAGTGACATTTTGGCTCTTCCACCCCTCCAAAAGTTCAGTCTCAGTCAAGTCAAGTAAGTCCAGGTCAGATACCACTCCGCGAGTTGTGTTCATTGATCTATGTGGTGTTACGGTTATTGGTATGCCACCGAAATCTGAGAGACGGTCTAGCTTTTTAAATTGTTCTTTGTCACGGATTTCGAGAAGAAGGTCTCCACTAGCCATTTTGGTTACCTTGTATCCTGTGCCAAGAGTTTCGGTAAGACATCTAGAAACTAGGAAAGGAGAGACGGTCCTGGCTTGCTTTTCAGTTTTTTCACAGTGAATGACGTGGAAATGGGGAAAAGTTTCTGTTGGCTGGTTGAAGAGATTTATGTCGTCGGTGCGTACCCGCTTTAGGCCGGTACGATCAGATAGTAGAGGGAATGCGCCATGCATGCCGGTCTTATTTTTGTTCAGCAGCCTTGGCAGCCACCCACCACGGAGTTCAACAAGGGGACGCTGCAAGTTTACAGGTGCTGAAAGCTTGTAGACGTCAGCCGTACAACACTGCCATAACCCAATGCGCCTAGACCAAGGTAGGCTATTTGCACAGGGTTAACCCTAGCCGCCAGGAAGTTTGGAAGTAAACGGAAGAGAGTAGAAGACAGGACAGATAAATAGTAAGAGATAAAGACGAAGATGTAGGGAGAGAGGGATAGGAAAAGGCGACTGCCGATTTCCCCTGGGTGGGTCAGCCCAGGGGTGCCGTCTACGTGAAGCCGGGGCCAAAGGGGTGTGTTGCCTTTGCCGGGGGGCCTTAAAGGTCCAATCACCCAGCGTCAGCTCAACCCCCAGGATTCCCATTTTCCCGGACACGGCAAAGCCACGCACGGCTAGGCGTGGGAGGGAGTAGAAACTCCCCCGTTAGCTCGGGTCCGTGGTGTCGCTACACACCAAACGCCTACTTGCGCAGGCGCCCCTGCGGGGAAGTTTCATTGTTAGTTTTTGTCGTGGTCAACCACAACAAACTGCAGTAATTTAGGTGCGAGAGAAAAAGAGCATGACATATTTGCCATTTCACTTTTGCGGGTCAGACATGTCTGCAACGAGCTAGCACACCGACTACACTAGAGGTTTTTTTGCACATACAAATAACATGTTGGTCCCAGCTACGGTCTGATGAAAACGTGAAACCAAGAATTTTTATTGATCTACAAAAGGAATGTCTTCACTTGCATAAACTAATGCTTGTGTTGATGAAAATATTTTGTTTTTTGCTCAGAATACGATGGCTCTTGTTTTCAGTGGATTCATTTTCAATAAAATTTTTGTAGACCACAAGTGAAGCTTGTTCAATAACTCATTGCATCGAATAATTGACTCGTCTACATAAGGGCCTGAAAAAAGTAGGTTCGTGTCATCAGTATATATGACAAAGCTCACGCTAGGCTCAATATCCACGATGTCATTTATGTAAGCATTAAATAATAGTTGCCCCAGTACGCTTCCCTGGGGCACACAATTTAAGACAGGTAAATATGATGACGTATGAGTGTTTAATTGAACGCATTTCTGTGTGTTTTGCAAGTATGTTTTCATCAATTCAAGTGACGTTCTGCGGATTCCGCATGATCCCAGCTTAAGCAGTAAAATGTTATGATCAATGCAATCGAAAGCCTTGCTGAAATCAAGACAAACAGCTAACGTGAAGATTTCACGCAAAATTTTGCAGTATCATTTCCTTAAGTGTGAATAGGGCTGTCTCCTTCGACCTTCCTTTCCTAAAACCGAACTGAAAGTCAGTGATTATATTTATGGAGCAGAAGAAAGCAGATAAGTGTACATAAATTATTTTTCTAATCCCTTAAAAAAACCAGGAATAATAGATATGGGTCTACAAGCTGTCACCAGGTTACTGTCACCACCTTTGAACAACACAGTCACTCTGCTTCTTTTCATATTTTCTGGAAAAACACTCGACTCAGGTATCAAATTAAAAATGTGGCTGAGCCCAGGAGTAACACAATCTAATACATATTTTATTGGTTTTATTACACTGTTGTCAATGTCTAGTGCCTTACTGTTCTTTAGATTCATGAATGTTGTGTAAACTTTTTTTTCATCGGTTAGTGATAGAAAAATACTGTCGGGGCATTAATTTCCTGTTGTAGCTTTGAAAAAGTCTGCTTGTAAAAGCCTGTTCGCTGATATACCCCCATTCACAAAACGATTATTCAAGCGATCCACCAGTGAGCTCAACATTGTCAACGGTAATCTTAGCTGGTGTGGAGTTCCGCTTACCGCAACCAAACACGTCATTAATTAAGTGTCGTATAACGTCAAGTGATTGCTGTGCGCTTTCAGCAAACATTTTCTCGTCGTAAGTTGTCTTAGCTCGTTTAAGCTCCCGATTCAACTGGTTACATATTTTTTTAAACTCTGCCAAATCTGTCAGCACTTTTGATTTCAAGAATAAGTTGTAAAGCTTATTCTTAAGTCACATCATACTAGCAAGAAAAGGGGTCACCAATGATTTACGTATTTTTTTCTATAGCTTAATTTGCTTGATAAAAATTAGCTGCGTCTTTGACAGTCTTCTGCCTGGAGAGAGAAAAAAAAATGTTTGTTCTGAGCGAGAAGACCGGTGAATGGTATCCTGGAGGCACTGCGTGGGACGACCACTATCTGGCAGTATTCTTGGAAAATGAAAGCATCTGTAGCGCACAGAGCTGCATGTAACTGGCAGCACCAGATCGTCGTAGCAAAATGTTCACGCCTATTCGTGGATAGCGTCAAATTGTGAGGGCAGCATAATAAACACAATGGCCTTTATGAATACATGTATATGCATTTTCTAGTAATAAGAAACACGCCACCAACTATTTACATGTTCATATTGCACCTCAGATATGCATAATATTGCTTTTTGATCGACAATGTTCACAAGTATGAACGCAGACAATAGGTCAAGATGGGTGGGAATTGAGGAAGTGGTTAAACTTTGGCCTGATGATGATGTTTGATGTTTTATGGCGCAAGGGCCGATTCACGGCCAAAGAGCGCCAGTTCATCTTACTAAAAATATGGACAATGATTGTGATAAGTGGCTGTATAAGGGCCATAAAATTCCTCGCAGTAAGGCGGGTAAAAACATACAAATAATAAAATCATGACCATGCCGTGGAAGGTGTGTGTGGTGTGAACAGATGACAAAAGTTGGTGATAATAAAAGACGATGGTGGATATGTATGGCATTAGCACAAGTGCCTCACTCGTTCAAACCCTTGCGTCCAAGGGCCGTGAGGCATGTGCTTTCTTGTGTAGCCACCGAGCAAAAACCTCTCTGGAGAGGTCATGCTACGGTATGCCCGGGTATATGACATGAAAGCTGTGAATTTCTTTTAAAAACGCTAACAATGATTTATGACTAAAAAGTGGTTCCCTACCGACAAACATTGCAGGATGTGAAGGTATATGTTGTCGGTAGAGTAATGGAAAATGTTGTTTTCTTAGAGTTTCTAAATGTTTACACTGGATTAGTATGTGAAGGACTGTTAATGTTTCACCACATTTGTCGCACAATGGTGGATCGTCACTAGACAAAAGATGTGTGTGTGTTGCGTATGTGTGTCCTATCCTGAGTCTCGTTAGTATTACCTCTGTATAACGCGATTTTGATACTGGCAGCCAATGACCAAGGTGTGGCTTAATAATGTGTAGTTTGTTTTGTGTGTGTGTATTCCACTTGCTCTGCCAGAAGTCTCTGATGTTTCGTTTAAAAGACGGCTTAAGATCAAGGGCCGGGATTAATGTGGGTGTAGTGGCGGTGCCCTCGTGGACGGATGCAGCAAGCTGATCCGCCATCACGTTGCCTTGAATCTCACGATGCCCTGGCACCCAGCACACTACAACATGTTGGTTGAGTGTGTAAAGTGTGCATAAAATAGAGTAAAGTGAGATGAGGACAGGGTTTTTTTGTTTTTTAAGACTGTGCAGAGCCGTTACCACACTAAGGGAGTCTGTATAAATTACTGCTTTTTGTATTTGTAATTGTTTGATGTGTTTAGCTGCCACAAGTATCGCGTAAGCTTCCGCCGTGAAGATACTTGTGTCTGGATGTAGAGGGCCAGCATCCGAAAAGGAAGGGCCAACAGCAGCGTAGGACACAGAGGAGCTAGACTTAGAGGCATCTGTAAAAAACTCAGGACGTGTGTATTTGTGTTGAAGTTCCAAGAAGTATGTTCGAATATGGGCAATAGGCGCATGTTTAGTAACTTCTAAAAAAGACACATCGCAATCTATAGTCTGCCACTGCCACGGTGGCGGGTATGCTACAGGAGCCATTAAATTGTGTTCGAGTGACACTCCAGTGTCCTCAGCTAGACCCTTCAGGCGAACTGAGAAGGGCTGCCTCATTGAAGGCCTGTTTTGAAAAAGAATGGAGCTCGACAAGTCATTTATAGTAGAGTATGAGGGGTGCCTCTTGTCTGCTTTCACCTTAAGGAAATAAACAAAGGACATGTAGGTTCTTTGCAGATGAAGCGACCACTCATTTGACTCAACGTAAAGGCTTTCTACGGGGCTGGTGCGAAAAGCACCCGTAGAAAGGCGGATGCCCAAATGGTGCACGGGGTCCAGCATCTTCAAGGCACTTTGAGTAGCAGACTGATAGACAACGGCCCCATAATCTAAGCGGGTGCGAATGAGGCTTCTATAGAGGTTCATGAGGCATTGCCTATCACTACCCCAAGTAGTACGTGACAACACTTTTAAAACATTCATGGCTTTTAAACATTTTGTTTTTAGATACTTGATGTACGGCACGAAGGTCAACTTGTTGTCCAAGATTAGGCCTAAGAATTTATGCTCGGCTTTGACGGACAGACGTTGCCCGTTCAGTCGAATGTCAGGTTCCGAGTGCATGCCTCTCTTTCGAGAGAACAAAACACACGTGCTTTTTTGTGGGTTAAGTCGAAATCCGTTTTCATCTGCCCATTTGGAGATCTTATTTAAACCCAGCTGAACCTGCCGCTCACACATGGCCAAGTTGCATGACTTGAAGCCAAGCTGAACGTCGTCGACATATGTACAATAGAACATATTGCGGGGAATGGACAAGTGCAAAGAGTTCATTTTGATAATAAAAAGTGTGCAACTAAGCACGCCACCTTGTGGCACGCCTGTTTCCTGGACAAATGTTTGGGAAAGCACACTGCCCAGACGGACACGGAATGTCCGCTTTGACAGGTAACTTTCGATTATATGAAACATTCTTCCGCGCACACCAAGGTGAGACAGGTCTCTTAGAATGCCGAACCGCCATGTTGTATCATACGCCTTTTCGATATCTAGGAACACAGAGAGAAAATATTGTTTATGGACGAAGGCGTCTCTGATCTGTGCCTCGATACGAACAAGGTGGTCTGTGGTGGATCTGCCTTCTCGAAACCCGCACTGAAATGGGTCGAGCAAATTATTTGTTTCAAGGAAATGTACAAGTCGGCAGTTTATCATTTTTTCGAAGACTTTGCACAAGCAGCTTGTAAGTGCTATAGGCCTATAACTCGAGGGTAAAGAAGGGTCCTTGCCCTCTTTCAAAATGGAAATAACAATAGCCTCTTTCCAGGAGGTAGGAATGGTGCCAGAAGACCAAATAGCATTGTACAAACAAAGTAAGGTTTTACGGGTTTCGTTTGGTTGGTTTTTTAACATTTCATACATCACACGGTCAGAACCTGGGGCAGAAGTACTGCAGGAGTTTAGAGACATTTGCAGCTCAGCTAGACTGAAAGCTTGGTTATATGCCTCGGATCTAGTGCATTTGTGTTCGAGTTTCTGCTTTTCTATTCTTGTTCTGTATTTTTGGAAAGTGTCAGTATAGTGGGACGAGCTGGATACCCGTTCAAAGTGTGCCCCGAGGAAGTTTGCCTGATCTTCCAAGGTATCACCTTGAGTGTTTACAAGTGGAAGTGTGTGTACTTGTTTCCCTGCTATCCTACCGACCATGTTCCAGACTTTTGCCTCCTGTGTGTATGAATTGATCCCCGACAAAAACTTCTGCCAGCTTTCTCTTCTGGCCTGCCGACGCGTTCTCCTTCCTTGAGACTTTATTTTCTTGAACGTGTCAAGATTTTCCGCTGTTGGCGAGTTGCGCAGCAACCTCCATGCCCTGTTCTGTTCCTTTCGCGCATTACGACACTCCGTGTTCCACCATGGGACGTGTCGTTTGCCGGGCATTCCAGATGTTTGCGGTATGCACCTGGCTGCTGCGTCAGTTAGAAAAGCTGTGAAATACTGCACAGCTTCATCTATGTTTAACCTACATAAGTCTGTCCAACTCAAACGTGTAGTGTTATGGAACTGTTCCCAGTCTGCTTTTTTTATCAGCCATTTGGGAACGTGTAGAGGACCTTCATATGTTGTTTGTGAACTCAGCACTACAGGAAAATGGTCACTACCATATAGATTATTTATGGTTTTCCATTTGAGTAGGGGTAGGAGTGAAGGTGATACGATGCTGAGGTCGATAGACGAGTAAGTTTTGTTGGCAACGTTATAGTAGGTTGGCTCTTTCCTATTCAACAAACAGGCGCCGGAAGAGAAGAGAAATTGTTCAATGAGACGACCTCGTGCATCACAGCGAGAATCGCCCCACAGTCCACTATGTGCATTTAGGTCCCCAAGAAGCAAATAAGGTTCCGGTAGTTCGTCTATTAGGGACTGAAATTCACGTTTTTCAAGACGTTGGTGGGGAGGTACATACAAAGAGCAGATGGTGACGAGTTTGTTTAAGAGTATTGCTCGAACAGCCACCGCCTCAAGGGATGTCTGGAGTGGTAAATGTGTACACGCTACTCCTTGGTTAATAATAATGGCTACGCCACCGGATGACGCCACAGCATCATCTCGGTCCTTTCGGTATATGACGTAAGCACGTAAAAAATTTGTATTGGAGGATTTAAGATGTGTTTCCTGTACACACAGCACTTGAGGTGAGTGTTTGTATAAAAGCTCTTGGACGTCGTCGAGGTTTTTAAGCAGGCCTCTGACGTTCCAATGTATAATTTGTGTTTCCATATTGGAAGTAAAGTAGTGCTGTGTGTACGTTAAGGGAGTGACTTGTTTAAACTGAAAGGTCGAGCTCAAGTAGCAGGGCTATTATCAGGCCCTGTTATGAGCTTTTTAGTTTTCTTGGCGCGCTCCAGAGAGCCGCGCCGCTCTTTTGGCACCAGAGGTGCCGCCGTATCCATTGCCTCCTCGGAGGCACTGGATGCCCGCTCTTGCGAGCTGGTTTTTCGAAGCTTGGGCCTCGCCTGGCGAGGTGAGGCCTTGAGACCCGAGGACCCTGGAGTCCCTGGTCTCTGTTCAATAGTAGGCGGAGTAGACTCAACTACTGCCGCCTCGGGGGCAGGCGCCACAGCCAATGGCTCGCTCTGCGCAGGCCGAAGGAGTGGCGAGGGCTGGTGCGACACTGCCCCCTGGCGCGCCGCATCAGCATATGTAGGGCCATAAAATGGCGAGACTCTTTTTCTTGCTTCTTTAAATGTAATGTTTTCTTTTATCTTTAAAGTGATGATTTCTTTTTCTTTTTTCCAGAAAGAACAAGAACGTGAGTACGCGGCATGATTACCGCCACAGTTTACACAGTGTGCAGGTGCTTCGCAGTTGTCGGACGCATGGCCCACGACTCCACACATAGCACAAGTTTTCTGGCCACGACAGCTTTGCGAGCCGTGGCCATATCTCTGACAATGGAAGCAACGGCGGGGGTTGGGAATATATGGCCTCACAGATGTTTTTGTGTACCCAGTCTGAATTGTTTCCGGCAAATCGCTCGAAGCAAAGGTCAGTACTAAGTGTTTTGTTGGTATTTCCTTTTGATCTCTTCTTATCTTAATGCGCTGTACGTTTGTCACGTTCTCGCTCTTCCATCCTTCAAGAAGTTCAGCTTCGGTCAGGTCAAGCAAATCTGCGTCCGAAACGACCCCGCGAGATGAGTTCATAGACCTGTGTGGCGTAATACTGATGGGTGTGTCTCCAAACGTTGTGAGGGTGTTCAGTTTATCAAATTGGTCTTTGTCACGTACTTCGAGGAGTAGATCTCCACTGGCCATTTTGGTAACCTTGTACCCGGCACCGAGAGTTTCGGTTAAGGACCTAGCCACTACGAAGGGGGATACTGTTCTGGCTTGCTTGTTAGTTTTTTCGCAGTGTATAACGTGGAAATGAGGAAAGGTTTGTCTTGGCCGGAGGAAAAAATTGATATCTTCGGTGCGTACCCGCTTTGAGGAGGCACGATCACTAAGTAAGGGAAATGCTTTGTGCATGCTAAGTGTATGTTGTTCAGTAGCGTTGGCGGCCACCCACCACGGAGCCCAACGAGGGGACGCTGCAAGTTTACGTATGCTGAAACCTGCAGACGCCAGCCGTACAACGCCACTATAACCCAATGCGCCTAGACCAAGGTAGGCTATTTGCACAGGGTTAACCCTAGCCGCCAGGAAGTTTGGAAGTAAACGGAAGAGAGTAGAAGACAGGACAGATAAATAGTAAGAGATAAAGACGAAGATGTAGGGAGAGAGGGATAGGAAAAGGCGACTGCCGATTTCCCCTGGGTGGGTCAGCCCAGGGGTGCCGTCTACGTGAAGCCGGGGCCAAAGGGGTGTGTTGCCTTTGCCGGGGGGCCTTAAAGGTCCAATCACCCAGCGTCAGCTCAACCCCCAGGATTCCCATTTTCCCGGACACGGCAAAGCCACGCACGGCTAGGCGTGGGAGGGAGTAGAAACTCCCCCGTTAGCTCGGGTCCGTGGTGTCGCTACACACCAAACGCCTGCTTTATCAGGCGCCCCTGCGGGCTAAACTTTGGCCTGGTAGCTGAATCGTTTTGTTTGACAGACACAGACGGACAAGGAATTCTGCTTTGAAGTATCCCAAGAAAGACTATCGTCTTTGTTTGAAGATAAAAGACTGGAGGCCCTGCGCCGACCAAAGTAATAGTTTAAAAAACACAGAAAAGACGTTTCGGCTTCCAGACGGGAGCCTCTCATTATAATATCTGGGGTTTCACGCAACAAGAGCACAATATAATTATGATGCTTAAGTGCTCTACCTTCTTGCAAAGTGTCTTCGATATGTGCACTCGTGAAATCAAAACAAAAGCACCCGCATGCACCACTGATCGCAAAACCAGTTTTTTTATTTATTTACAAATACCTCACAGACTTCAAGTAGGAGTATTATGTGAGGGGGACTATACAATTGTTTCTTTATCAAGGCCCCACAATTGTGGTCTAGTGGCTAAAGTACTCGATTGCTGACCCGCAGGTCGCGGGATCGAATCCCAGCTGTGGCAGCATCAATTTCGATGTAAGCGAACGTGTTGTAATCCCGTGTGCTCAGATTTGGGTGCACATTAAAAGAATTCTAGGTGGTCGAGATTTCTGGAGCCCTCCACTATGGCGTATCTCATTAGATATTGTGGTTTTGGAAAGTTAAACCCCACATATCAATCATTATTTCTTTATCTCAAATACGGAAAAAAACAAAATTAATTCAAAAACCAAGAATACAATTGCTAAATAAGAGGGAAAACATGCACTAATAAGACACTTGTGCTATACATAATTAAATGATTTGAACTTGTAATGTGAACTTTATTTCGCATCTATACATGGTACAGATAACACAAACACAGACAAAAAGCCACATATCGGCTTGACGAGGTCTATGTCCCTTTTTTTTTTTTGGCGACAAACAGTGGACAGGCAGAATCAAAAGTACAATGCTAAAAAAACACTTGTATCTGAATCATCAAACTGATCCATATACAAAGTTTCGAACACGTCGCTACACACTTTAAACATAATAACCAAATAATATTCACAACAAATATACACGCATAATAAATATTCACTAATAATTATAAAGAATGCTCACACAGATCACCATGTACTTTAAATATAAAATGCATGTTCATTAAAATCAATGAGATGTGTGATCAATACATCCGCACCCTTCGCGAGAGAAAGTATGACAATCAAAGAAGAGTCAAGTAAAGATGATAAGACATGACATAACATTTGTTTTTCATAATTGGTTCGACAATGTGGAAAATACCAGGTTTTTTTGTGTCATGTACTGAACTTGCTTGAATTTAATTTTAGCTGTGACAGTTTCTCTAGAAAACCCATGCTATTTTTCCTTTCCGTTAAAATCGGTTTCTTCAAAATTTTTCATACACTGCCTTATTGGCATGATATGTAATTGGTCAAAAAGAGGATCAGTGTGTGCATCGATTGGAGCATTTTAAATCATTTGAATGGTTTTGTTTTGTAACATGAATAAAATGTTGGTGTTTGAGCTAGTTGTGTTGCCCCATACAAGATGGCAGTAGTTGATATGAGATTGAAAAAGAGAGTTATAAAGTAAAAAATTCCGTTTTAATGGCAACAAGAGGCGCAATTTTACTAGAATACCTGTAACTCGAGCAAGCTTGTTGGCAATAATATTGACATGTTCATTCCATAACATGTTTTCCTGAATAATGACATCTAGACTTTTGACTGAAGGCACTACTTATATGACGGAGGTTCCCATTTGAAGACATTCATGGACCATTTGTTTTTTGTTCATTGATTGAAAAAGCACACTTTTTGTTTTGGTTGCAATAATAGTTAGGAAGTTTGATAAACTCCACTTGTTTATTTGTTCCAGAGTATTATTGGAAGTACTGACTCTCCAACATTTCTGGAAGTCATAAATATACTGGTGTCGTCTGCATATATAACAAATCACGGCATAGTGTTGATATTCGTTGATTCACTTATATAAATGTTAAACAATAGTGGTCCTAGAATGATCCTTGCAGAGCCCCAGCACGTATCGGTAAATTTTATGAATGGTGATTGCCTATAGCAACAGTTTGATACATACATTCCCTCATATTTAGTGATTGTATACTTGGCTTTTGAATTATTTTGTTTTTTCTGCATTTCTTGATAAAGAAATTATGATTAATATGTGGGTTTTAACATTTCAAAACCACCATATGACTATGAGATACGCCGTAGTGGAGGGCTTCGGAAATTTTGACCACCTGGGGTTCAGTATTTTATTCCTTAACGCCACATGATCGCGAATGCACGCGACATCATCAGGAAGATCATTCTAATGAGCAATGGCACGCACTAGCGCAGATGCATTAAAGGCTTGGATGCTGCCTAAAATATGAGAAAAACAAGGCTGATTATGAAGCCTGCGAGATGCGCGATGGGGTTTTGATAGTGGCAAGGTATTCACGTGTGTGCCGTATATGACTTTATGGATTGAACACAGAGTGGCTATATTCCTGCGCAATGCCAGGAAATGATGAGGATAACGAAGTCTTCATGTTAGTTATACTGGAATAGCAATAGTAGTTGCATGCGATGAAACGTGAAACGCGATTTAGCACAGATTCTAGTAAGTAAATGAGATAGGCTTGATAAGGTGACCAGCCGAAAGATGCATATTCTAGATGTGGGCGGACAAATGTTTGATATGCTAGTTTACGTGTTATGGATGGCACCATATGAAGGTTACGTTTCAGGTATCTGAGTGAGAGTGATGCTGTGGCAGTTACATTTTCAATGCGTGTTGACCAAGATAGATTCGGAGTGAAGTTAATGCCAAGGTACTTATAGTAGTCCATTGCCAATACAGGTTTTTTGTTAAGAGAATATGTGCATACCGAATATGACTGCTTTCGGCTAAATTTCATTACTGGATACCAGAATATAGACAAATGCCTAATTTGTTTTCTTGCATTTCTGTCGTGACACTTTGGCATATGAGCATGAATTAGAGGTTAAGAAGTGCTTTTACAGTGTTTTTATAGTGCCTATAAATGCTTATTTTGGACGTTTGTGCCTAATTTCTAAATGTGCCTATTAATGCCTATTTTCAAAATCGGTGCCTATATGAACGCTATTTAACCTCAAATTTCCGTCTTACTCGTCTGTTCAAGGGAGTAAAGTGATAGCGATACGCCAACCTTGACAGTCAGACGCAGATGAGGCCAGGAAATTTGAGCTAACACCAAACTTTGGAGGAATGTGTTGCAAGCCAACCGTCAACAAAGGCAGGCAAACCGGAAGCTTTGACTCAAACAGAAGCCATGCGTGAACAAAGGCAGGCAAATACGCAGCTGTACTTTGCAGTTTATCGAATATTCATGCTGTGGAACTCTGTATTTTTGTTTTATTTTACCAACGTTAAGCCGTGCTGTCGATAAAGTATTGCTAGAAAAAAAATTTTGCCAGTTCCCGCACATTCTAGTAATTTATTTCATACGAAGTGGTCTGTGAATTGCGTGCTATGCCAAACTTCTTTTTTTTTCTTTATCAGATTATTACGAGCTACATCAACGCGCTTGCGTAAACTGAATACTTGTGGACATAAGTCGTCAAACTCTGACAACGCGATTAGGGCTCGGAGAGAGTCCAGCTGAATTCGGTGCGTTCAGTGCATTCGACTTGTAGTGAGTCCGGCCGTGGAATAAATCAGCGAGTCTGAGTGAGTTAGGCTGAGGAGAATTTCGCCAAGTCTGAGTCCGTGCCAAGGCTAATGTTTGGCTACAGCTTGTTGGATTGTTACGTCATAGGAGTACATATCCAATGTCTGGTACGTCTTTATGAAGCCAGTTAGCCAGCATGGCAAGCACACTCTATGCTGCCCTAGTAGGACATGTGTAGGACATTTTTACGCGGCACTACGAAGTACTGGTGTAGCACCGTGGTAATATACTTGGCTGCCATTCAGAAAAATTGCATGTGGCTCTGCATGAACACGAAATTTCAACTTTCGCATTTATTGAGGTCCTATTTGGCACAGGCCGAATAACCCCACCGTGTGAACATTTCCAAAACCTATTCTTCGGGTTTCCGGGCTGATACAGACCATGTAAAAATTGTGTGTGTTGCTTACCCGAACGCATTATGGGTGGAGATTGGTGGGTATGTGACCACGAGATTTGAGGGTATGGAAACGGAAGGCTCAAAATGAACATTCCATAGCCGAGTGACTGTGCTAATGTCCATGGCTATGAAGATGAAGGAGAGATGCTGCAAGTGCCGATGAGTGCAGACGCGCTTCACGTCGGCTCCTGCTTTCATGAACAACTTTGCAGTGAAAATCACCATGTGCATTTCTCAGAGTGATATCAAAGGATTTGCCTCGTCATCCAGATTCTCAGGATACCAAAGACAAGGTGGGCCAACTGTTTTTCATCTTTTTACGACCTTTTCTCGGTGCACGCCACACAAGACGCTGTTGAGCCTCGCGAAAGAGGCCGGTTTCCTCAGGGAGCCAGCGCTGTGAACCCAATGGAATCCACCGCGTCGGCAAGCGACGCGCAAGACACTGATGCTGATTCGAGGACGATGGACATTGTTGCGAAACGCGCCTCCGACGATGTTACGAGGGGCGCTACGAAATCTCACCACTGCAACCACTGTTTTGAAAGACGGCGATGCCAACACGGTCCCGAAGACGCCACTGCTCCGATCTCCGCCGACACGGTCACCAGCTGTTTGGTAGCGTAGGTTTCTCAGCTCGCGACTGCTTCTGCGCAGAGCTGATAGACGAGCGGACGAGACGACGGTGATTTAAACAAGGTTTATGTACAGCATGTATATACAGAGGCATTACAAATACGGCACTGGGGCCGACAGCTTAGAGACCCGAAAAGCCGAGCTCTCCTCTCTAACACATATGTCTGCTCTCAAATGGGTCTGCTCCTAACACATAGCTCAACTCTCTATCACATCGCTCTCTTCTCTGACACACATGTCTGCTAACACATAGCTCAACTGCGACACACATGTCTGTTCTCACATAGGACTGCTGCTTGCGACGCGCCGCAGGGCTTCTTTTATATGCACCGGGTGGATTCTTTGAATAACCAAATGTCCAACCAGAAGCGCCGCTGGTCGTGAGGTCAGACTCCGCCAATGGGGTCGCCGCTGGGCCGCGTCATTTTTTCTCATCGAATCTGGAAAGGCTGCGCTGCAGGTGGCTGCACCCAAGGACGAGTGACGTCGCCAGGCATTGCGTCAGACCCGCCAGACAGAAAGGCGCCAGTTGCTGGCTCAACGGGCTGCTCGAGTGACTCACTGCACGTGCGCGCAGTGCAGAAAGGCGCCGTCGCGTGTTGACGCCGTTGAGTTGTTCGCGTCAGGTGGGCTCGCGGGCTGGCCTTGACACAGATTGCCTTTTTCAGAGGCATGGACGTTCGCTGTGGACTCGCAGGCATAACAACGTACAACACGATGATGATGAATCACCAGCCACTACCGAGAGTCAAGAAGGCTGGCACACCATCTACTACGGACGTCGTCGAAAGCCCGGACATGAATCAGTCAGGGACGCTGACGGCGTCCATGGTGCTAACAACAAGGTAGAACCCGGCTTTGGTAACACGCAAGCCAAAACGCAGGAAAGACGGATGAGCCGTATCGTAAAAGTGTGCAGAATGCCCAAGCTGCCGGCTGGAGACTACAAAATTGTCATCAGGCTGAGAGGAGGCCTACGCGTAGCCGTACTCGGCCCAACCGATATAACCAGAGGCATACATGAAGCCGTGGCTACATCACCAGAAGTCCGGCACTTCGACGTGATATGCCCCAACAAGACACAGAACATCATGATAGTGAGCACACTAGACCCCAACCGAGCTGACCAGTACAGAAAAATCAAGAAAATACTTTTACGAGGCAAAGAATATGATTGATTGATATGTGGGGTTTAACGTCCCAAAACCACCATTTGATTATGAGAGACGCCGTAGTGGAGGGCTCCGGAAATTTCGACCACCTGGGGTTCTTTAACGTGCACCCAAATCTGAGCACACGGGCCTACAACATTTCCGCCTCCATGGCAAAGAATATGATGTTACAGCGTATGAAACAGCACCACAAGATACAGCAAAGGGTATCATCAAAGGAATCCCACTGGAAGAAACTCCTGGTAGCATTAGGGCAGCCCTTGTCACTAAAGGAAACCACAGCATATTCACGGCGAAACGACTGGGGAATACCACAACGGTCATTGTGCTCTTCAGTGGAAACAAGGTACCCTCCAGTGTGTGCTATGATGGAGTAATAATACTGTGCACGCTATACCGCAAGCAAATTGACTACTGCAAGCAGTGCAACAGACTGGGACATAGAAGTGACGTGTGCCCCAACCCCGAAGATAAACTTTGTGCTGGTTGCGAGATTCACAACCCCAAAGACGACCACAGATGCGACCCTAGTTGTCAAATCTGTGGAAAAGATCACGTTACAGCCGATAAAAGCTGCGCGGCCAGGTTCAAGAAACCTTACATTGTAAAACAGAGACAATGGGCCAGACTACGAGAACATCAAAAGGCAAAGCTCATTACCACCAGGAAAATGTCCACGAGAGCGCTCGACATCAAGATCCGGAAAACGACAGCAAACAAGATCCCGCTCCAGTTCAAGGAACCGCAGCCCTGCAAGCTCCCACCCCAGTTCCAGGTCGGTACCGGCGTCTAAGGGACCAACAAACAAGGTGAGCTGGGCAGATAGAGTATGCGGCTTGCGACCGGAGGGACCTCAGGAGGTCGATAATAATAACGGTAGCAATAACAACAGTCAAGAGTTAGAGCGGCTTAAAGATGAAAACAGACAAATGAAAGAAATTATAGAAAAGATGCAAGCTCAAATAGAACTCCTCACTATAGAACACGAATGTGGCTAACCCAGAAGCCCTAATATAACTAATACTGTAATGCAGGAGGAAACCCCCATAGCCGACGATCACATGAAGATAGCTACCATTCCGTTAAATCGAAAGGCCAAAACGCAGAAAACTACAGATCCCCCAAGCACTAAACAAGAAAACATCTCGCAACAAACAAGGTTGGATAACATTGAGAAAAAAGTAGACCAGCTATTGACCACGTTCCAATCTATCCTGGAAACCACCACTAAGACGTCTGTTGATCTGATGGCACTAGCAGCCAGGGTAGAAACGCTGGAACAAGGACGCAACCAACAAACATCCGCAGACCTTCAGGGTGCAGTCTCGAACGTTCACCAACAACCGCAAGCACCATATCCCCTGCAGGCAACTCCCACAAAACCACCAACCCCTCTCATCCACCCACCTATTTTCACGTCTCCCACACAAAAAACGAACAGCGATGGTGAGGCGTGGTAAAGGACAACTCCGCATATGGCAATAGAACTGTAGAGGATTCAGGGCTAAGAAATCTGTCATCCAGCAGTACATCCGACAAGGTAACAAGCCAGATGTTCGTTTACTTCAAGAAACGCAAGGCCTCGCCACACCACCAGGATACCAGACAATAAGTCCCGAGCGTGAAGAGGGAAATAAAGCTCTCGCTACGCTAGTAAGGAGAGAGATTACGGTCAGAACCCATAATCTAGAAGGTGGATACAACCATATAATGACAGAACTTCTATCTAGGAAAATAAAAGGGAGCAGCACATCTATTCTTAACGTATATAGCAGTCCGTCAAACCACAGAAAGCAATTTCACTCTCTATTTAGGCAGGCCGTGATATTAGCTGGCAGCGCCCCGTTCATCATAGCAGGGGACTTCAACGCCGCACACGAGGCATGGGGGTATAGTTACACCACCGCCAAAGGGAAACGGTTATGGCAGAGCATACAAGATGAACAGCTTACTCTGATAACAGACCCGCATGCACACACACGCATAGGTACAAGCACTTAGAGAGACACAACACCAGATCTTACAATAACAAAGAATGCCCCGGTGGCTACATGGCACAACACATTCGATGATTTAGAAAGTGACCATCGCATACTCGAAACACACGTACCATTCACCGATAGCGACAGGATTACGACGATGTGTAACACGAGACGTCTACTTGACCGGGATAAATTTCGGGAGATCAGAAAATGATTACCGTACATCCTGACGATATCCAGCAATAGTGCGAAAGCATAATAGACACCGTCAGGAAAGCCACACAGGAAGTAGAAACAGATATCCCAGTTGAGCGCATCGATAACAGATTAATCCACTTGTGGCGAACTAAAGAAGCGTTACAACACAAATGGCAGAGGCAAAGACACAACAGAACAATCCGGAAAAAGATAGCACAGCTCAACAAATACATCGAAAGTCAATGCAAGCAGCTGTGTGAGCAACAATGGGCAGAGATATGCAAGGACATGGGCACCCATATTAGAACATCACAAACGTGGACGTTGCTAAGGTTTCTTTTAGATCCCATCAATGCCAAAACTGAACAGAGAGACACTATCTGTCGTCTCACACGCAAATACGAAGGAAACGAGGAACAGCTAATAACAGATCTACAAAACATCTACATGCCCAAATCGCCGCCACTACAACATAAAAACTATACAGGCGAAGCCAACCATAACATGGACAAAAACTTTGAGGTAGCAGAGATTAGAGCGGTGCTCCAAAAATTAAATGTAAAGTCAGCACCGGAACCCAATGTACTCACCAACCGAGCATTACATAACCTGGACAATGAATCCATAGAATTTTTACATGGATATATAAACAAATGTTGGACAGAAGGGGCAATACCGGATGCGTAGAAAGAGGCTAGAACAATCCTTATACCAAAACCTCGAAAGCCAATCAACAAAGTAAATCTCCGACCCATCTCATTGACGTCAGGCATAGTAAAAGTAATGGAACATGCATTTCTAAATAGAGCCAACAACTATCTTGACGATGGTGAATACTACCCACACACGATGATAGGCTTCCGTTGTCACCTAGCCACACAAGACGCCATGCTACAGATTAAACACCAAATCATAGACTACCCCACAAGATCCACACGAGCCATACTCGGTCTGGATCTCAAGAAAGCATTTGACAATGCAGCTCATGAAAGAATTTTAAGCCGCATATCAAGCAACATGGGTGAGCAAGCCTATAATTACGTCAGAAACTTCTTGACCAACAGGAAAACGAGGCTCAGCTTAGGAGGCCTTACATCTGATCTCCAAGAATTAGGCTGCAGAGACACTCCACAGGGCTCCGTAATATCGCCAACGCTCTTTAATCTAATCGTGATTGGACTACCGAAAGAGTTAAATAAAATCCCGGGAATATATCACTCTATCTACACGAACATCGCAATATGGGTCAGTGATGGCAGCGACGGCTACATAGAACAGAAACTCCAGGAAGCATTCGGAACAGTTGAGCGATACTTGGAAGGCACAGGACTCACATGCTCCCCGGAGAAATCAGAACTTCTTCTCTGTAGGCCAGCAATCAGAGGCAGACCACCCAAGTCAGAGGAAAACAAGCGGTAATATGAGGAAATTAGGATTCATACACAGGAGGGCACAGCTATACCGACAGTTCCAAAAATACGGGTACTGGGATTAGTCATCGAGGCTAACGGTGCCAACGGCGAGACTATATACAGACAAACGCCAAAGTCACGAATGCGATGAGACTGATTCGCACGGTCATGAATAAACGCCGAGGTATGATAAAGGCCACGTAATTCGTCTAATCCAGGCCTTCGTCATAAGTCACATAACCTATGTACCAGCATTCCACAACTGGCAAAAAGCTGAAACTAACAAAAAAAATGCACTCATCCGGAAGGTCTACAAACAAGCGATAGGAATATCTGAGTATGCTAGCACAGACCCTTTTCTTCAGTTGGGACTACACAATACGCTTGAAGAGATTATAGAAGCTCAGCGGATATCCCTGCTTGAAAGGCTCACTAAAGCAAAAACAGGAAGAAATATAATGAGTAGATTAGGAATCCTGTACCATGCACAACATGGTGTCAAACATAACATCCCCAATACAATCAGAGCTAAGATCGTCTCTAACCCGATACCGAAAAACATGAACCCCATTATTAACACGGACCGCAGAAAACACTGAGCAAAAGCACTGCTCAAAGCACACGGCACGAACAGTAAATCTCTTTTTGTAGATGCTAGCCCATACCCTGAACGAAAAGCTCACACTGTTGTCCTGATTGACACATCCGGCATTTGTATTAATGCGTGCTCTGTCATAACAAACAATATAGAGGAGGCTGAGGAGGTAGCCATAGCCATGGCTATCACCTCCAACAAACACTAATTCATACTGAGCGATTCGCAAATAGCAATCAGAAATTTTACACAAGGACGGATTTCACAGCAAGCCCTCAGAATGCTCGTTAATAACCAAGAACTACACAAAGTAGATGAACCCAAATACCTCGTCTGGTTTCCGGTGCACACAGAGACTGATACACCCAATCCCAACGAGCTGGCTCATGATTTGTCGCGAGAATTAACCTGCCGCCCAACCCGACCACACCGCTCGGTAATCATCTCTGGCGCCGCCGACGTACACACAAAGACCAATTTACAAGCTACACTGAATACATGCAACACTACAGAGAAGCAAGGCGCGTCTTTCCCGCACCTCATCCAAGTCTAAACAGGCAATGAGCATCGGAATACCGACAGCTACAGACGAACTGCTACCCGAACCCTGTGCACCTCCACAGGAGCTACTCACATCTATACCCGAACAACAAATGTAACCTATGCGCAACAGAAAAGGCGTCTTACAAACATATATTACGGGAATGCCCCAACTTATCAACAAGTTCTCCTGAGGTCCTCCGGGAGCAGTGGCAGCTTCTGCTGCTCAGCTCTGAGGTTCAAGACCAAAAATGGGCTATCCAGCAGGCCAGGGAGGCTGTACAGAGACAAGGTCTCCCGGTACCTCCTTGAGCGGTTTAGCACAGACCACAAACATGCCGGATACAAAAATAATGTTTATTCATCATCATCATCATCATGAAGATGAACCGACCTTTTCGGTCGCTTCGTCATTTTCACGGACGGACGCCGAGCACACTGTACACTATCTAACAGCAACCTCCCCTCCTCCCCAATGACAAAGGCACTGCCATTGATCGATTTAAGCACACAGTCCACTACCTAACAGCAAACCCCATCCCCCCTCCTCCCAACGACGAAGGCACTGCCGTTGATCGGTTTATCGGCATGAGATAGAGTTGCTAGCATGCACTTGAGCTGGCTTCAAACGGTCTATAGAATCCTGTCCGCTTCTGTTAACAAAGACTGTAAAGTACTTTGGATAGCAAGTAAGGTTCTAGTAATAGACCAAGAGTAGCTGGCTCATGCGGCAGGGCACCTCAGTAAGCTTTCTGTGGGCGAATTTCTCCAATTATGGGAACTGTTGAATGCATCGAGATTCAGAGTCCGTCATGCGTTGTAGTATCTCTTGTTTCAGGGTGTCCTAAGGGTCATAAGGTGGTGGAGCTAGCAATACGTCACGGATCATAAATGTGGTGGTCAAGGTTAACGCACTCAAGACATGGTCGCACTTAGTCGTTGTGATGTACATGAGGCGGTGACTGCAGAACTACGCTTCGATGTAGAGCTAACAATCTGCGGGCAGAATTCAGGAAGCTTGAGTATGGCGACGTAAGGCTATGGGTATCTTGTGATTCTTGGGAGCTCGATTCATTGGCGTCGAAGAGAAGCTGCGGGACGAATACTGGCGATGCGAATCACTTCCAGACCAGCTAACCAAATTGTGAGAACAGATGGCGCAAAAGAAACGAACATTTATTAGCCGGATGATCGAGCTGATGTCAGCCATGAAGCCTGAGCTTTGTAGTCTCTTTGCCTTTTTTGCCGACGCCAAGCACACTGTACAGTACAAAGGAAAGAGTTTCAAGATGTACATGGCTATTAACTCATAATTTGCTCTGCGTTGTTGCGTCGAACATTTATGTGCTCTTGAGCTAATTTTGGCAAGTACGAAGCTAAAGAGGTGGTCACGAGAGCACCTAGACATACATGCATACATACATAGTAAGATAGATAGATAGATAAGATAGATAGATAGATTAGATTGATTTGTGGGATTTAACGTCCCAGAACCACCATATGATTATGAGAGACGCCGTAGTGGAGGGCTCCGGAAATTTTGACCACCTGGGGTTCTTTAACGTGCACCGAAATCTGAGCACACGGGCCTACGACATTTCCGCCTCCATCGGAAATGCAGCCGCTGCAGCCGGGATTGAACCCGTGACCTGCGGGTCAGCAGCCGAGTACTTTAGCCACTAGACCACCGCGGCGGGGCGATAGATAGATTAGACAGACAGACAGACAGACAGACAGACAGACAGACAGACAGACGGGCGGGCGGGCGGGCGGGTGAGCAGAGAGAGAGGGAGAGAGAGAGAGAGAGAGAGGTAGGTAGGTAGGTAGGTAGGTATGTAGGTATGTAGGTAGGTAGGTAGGTAGGTAGGTAGGTAGGTAGGTAGGTAGGTAGGTAGGTACGCAGGCAGTCGGTAAAGTTCGCTAAGAAGTTAGAGATTCTCATAAAGCGGATGATGAATCTATTATTATTTAGACTTGCACCTAAATATTATTGACAGCGATGTAGAGCTGTAGAGGTTTCTTGGCAAGTGTTTACGGGCACCATTACTTATTGTATCGACAAATTCATTTCTTTGAAGAGCGCTAAGAAACCTTTGTCCCACCCTTGGTTAAGCAGAGACATTATCCAAACTAGGCGCAGACTCAAGAGAATGAAAAAGAAACATAAATCCACGAGTCCAATGGTCATAGAGCTAAAAAATAATTTGCTGGCTAAAGTGCTTTTGCGAGATAGATTTTTCAATCATAGCCTTCCTGATTTTATTACAAACTCTCCCCAAAAGTTTTGGCGCTACCTAGGCCAGTCAAAAAAAGCCACACAAAAAGTAATCATTAATAATAAAATTATAGAAGACCCCCAAGCAATTGCAGAACATTTCAATGATCACTTGTGGAGTGTGTTTTCTGAATTAGACTGTTATGAACTAAGCAATGCAAGGCCTGTAGTGCACGAGATTACAATTTCTCGAGAAGGTGTTTAGGAAATTATTCTTAATCTTGATGTACGTAAATCTGCAGGCCCTGAGGGGATACCGAATGGTTTTTTTTACGACGTTACGCGGAACAGATTTGTGTCTTTTTAACAGAATTTTTCAAGTTATGTTTACGCTTAAAGAATATTCCATCCGACTGACGCAAAGCCAGAGTTGTCCCAATTTATAAAAAGGGAGACTATCTTGCAGTTTTTAGTTATCGACCAGTTTCTATTACAAGTACTTGTAGTAAATTATTGGAACACATTGTAGCAGGTTTTATTCGCCAGTATTTGAGCGATCACAAGGTCCTCTCTCAACAACAGCATGGATTTCGAAAGGGGTTATCGACTACAACTCAGCTTGTGTCAGTTGTTCATGATATCTCTGAGGTACTTGACTCGTCCGGACAAGCTGACATGTTATTTTTCGATTTCAGTAAAGCCTTCGATAGGATGCCTCTTGGAAAATTAATCTACAAGCTCGCGTGCATTGGTCTCCCTTCAAACATTATATCATGGAATCATGGATCCAGGCATACCTACGGCACAGGCAACAGTTCGTGGAAATAAAGCAATGCTCGTCCATTGCGCGCCGTGTAACCTAGGGCGTGACACAAGGCAGCGTACTGGGACCACTTCTATTCCTGATCTATATAAATGATATCTCGAAAAAAACCCTAGTGACGTGCGTGTAAATTTATTTGCGGATGACTGTGCCATATTTAAAGAAATTACCTCGCAGAATGATCACCAAAGCTTGCAGCAATCAGTCACAGCTATTTCAGAGTGGTGGAGACTTTGGGGAATGGAACTAAATGTACAAAAAACAGTTTTGATGCGAGTAACAAGAAAAAAAGAACCTAGCATATTTTCTTATGTTTTGAACGACACCATAATGAGTGAGGTTGACCAGTATACATACTTAGGCGTTACGTTTAATAACAAACTTACTTAGTCAGATCATATATCTCTTACATGCTCTTCAACCTTGCGCGAATTGTGGTTTTTGAAAAGAAAGCTTAGCAAAGCTCCGGCGAGTACAAAGCTTTTGGCATACAACGCAATTGTGCACTCAAAACTTGAATATGCATCGGTTGTATGGGATCCTCACACCAAAAAAGACATTATGAATTTCGAGAGTGTGCAGAGGAAGGCTGTTAGATTTATTTTTGGAAAATACAAAAGAGAACATTCCCCTTCACTTCTAATGCTTACTATTAAAATAAGTTCACTAGAACATTGCCGTAAACTTAGTCGCCTACAGTTCCTGCAAAACATAATAAATGGGAAAATTGGTCTTCAGAAGCCTCTTTTTTTAGTGCCCCTAAACACACAGTCGACTAGACACCGACACAGCTTCTCTCTCACGCCTATATCCGCCAAAACCGAATCTCACATGAGCAGCTTTTTCCGCGCACCATAAGAGAATGGAACTGTTAACGTCATACAATTGGAAACCTTTACAAAAGAATTGGAAACCACTTCTCTTAATATTTAGTGCTTAAACATTTCTTACAATTGTGTCGTGAATCCCATGCGTCTTGCATTGTACGTCTTTCTTCTTGCATTGTTAGTATTTTTGTGAATGCCTTGTCATTGTATTATTGTATTTGCCCCTCCTGCATGGGCCAGCATATTTACCTGCAGTATCGATAAATAAATAAATAAATGCTTTGCATTTAAAATTGTACTTTCACAAAGACCCGCCCAAGATGCTAGTCAACAATCCAAAACAATTCTGGCAGGTGATTTATCCTCGAGATATATGAACAGCAACACGCTAATAAACGAAGACAGCGAAACGGTCGACAACATGGAGTGCCCTAACATTTTCAATGCAGCTTTTGCATCAGTTTTCACCAAAGAAGCTAGCTTACCGTTTCCTTCTACAGCGTTGAGCCCACTTAATGCCATGCCAGCGATAACTTCTCATGTCGGTGGTATTTCCTTTTTGACAATCTTAAACTATCATCTTCAGCCAGAGTTGAAAACAAATACATAAGTGTTAAAAAATACTAAAGATACCGGTGCTGCATTATTTATGTCTATTGTTTTCTCAGTCACTTTCCACGGGCATCATACCTCATGATTGGTCGGTGGGAAGGGTTGTTTTATACTATACATCAGGGAACAAGAATTCCTCACTAAACCATCGCCCCATCTCACTTACTAGCGTACCTTGCAAAATCATGGAACATGTTATTTATGTAGAAATCATGAAATTTTTAAACTCGAATAAATGTTTTCGTCTTTCACAGCATGAACTTTGCAAAGGGCTTTCTTGCGAAACCCAATTGGCAGCATTTCTGCATGATCTTCACACAAATCTCCATACTAACCTACAGACAAACACGACATTTTTAGACTTCCCCAAAGTGTTCGATAAGGTACCACATCAACGATTGCTACTAAAAATATCTCTGGCAAATTTACACCTAGACATCTTACCATAGATCGAAGCATTTCTTAAGAATCGTTCACAGTTTGTCTTTATCAAGAACAGCACCTGATTCCCTGCAAGTAACGTCCAGATTTCCTCAAGCATCTGTTGTCGAGCCTCTCCTTATTATTTTTTTTTATTTCACAATACTGCAGGCCCTTCTCGGGTTTATGCAGGAGCGGGCTGAAAAAAAAAAACATATATACAGAGCAATACCATCTATACAAAGCAATAAGTATGAGCACATACAAATGACAAAAAATATGGACATTGTGCAGTAAAGAAGGTGTAGAAATAAACAGAAAACAGTATTATAGTAACTCTGCATGTTGAAGGGGTAGCATATGAACCACTAATGATACCAATTGTTTTACCATTTGAAATTTACACTCTGAACAAAGCTAATGAATTCATCGACAGTTGAGCAGTTTAGAACATCAGCAGGCAGTGCATTCCTATAGAAAATGGTGAGTGAAAATAAAGAATATTTATAAGTGTTATTATGACAGGGTTGTTGGCATGTTGTTTTATTATGATTCGTCCAAGTTAAATGTCTGAATGGCATACGAATGTATGTCGCTTGGGGTATTCGATAAAATCCCTGATAAAGGAAGTATAAAAATTTTAGTGTAGAAAACAGTCTGCATTGTACAAGTGGCAGGACATCAGCCCTGATCCTCAAGTTAGTAATAGATGTTTGTCATGAATATTTTGAATATATAAGCCGCAATCGTAGGTTCTGTATGCATACTGATTTATCGGTTAAATATTTTTGGTGTGGAGCCCATATTATGTCCGCATACTATAAAGCTGGCCTAATGAGTGTTTTATACGCATTTAGTCTAACGCTGCGGGTGTTTTTTAGTTTTCTTCTCAACAAATGCAGCTTGCTTAGAGCCTTTTGATATAAATTATTTATATGACAGTCCCAGTTTAATTCTGTCCCAAAAGTTACCCAGAGATATTTCACTTCATCGCACTTCATCAGAGGGACGTTATTGATGGTCTACTAATACTGAACAGGTTTTCTTTTGTGCGTAAAAGAAATACTAACTGTTTTATTGATTTAGTTTCATTCCCCATTAGTTGCACAAGTTTTGTATAGAATCTATGGAATTGTTTAATTCTATTCGGTTGTCCCTGCTATTTATTATTCTGTGAACTACGCAATCATCGGCAAATAACCGCACCTGAACAGGTGCAATTATTTGCCGCACCTGTTCCGCACCGGTTATTTGCCGCACCTGTTGAATCTACATCAATGATTGAATCTACATCAATGAACGGCTTCAGAAGAGGCTGATCTGCCATTGACGGTGTGGTCGACTTGATTGCCAGCGTTGAAGAGGAAAGAAGCCGACGCAGACTAGTGGCTGCAGTCTTCCTACACATTAAGGGTGCCTACGATGATGTGCTGCATTATGTGATCCTTGACGCAATGGAAGATTTCGACATCGGTGGACGACTGTATGCTTGGATCGTTAATTACCTTCGTGATCGCACCATTTACATGACGACAAATAACAGAGATGCCAATCGATATGAGGTTCATCGTGGTGTGCCCCTAGGGGGAGTTCTCAGCCCAATTCTATTCAACATCTCAATGATTGGCCTAGCAGCAGAACCTCCCAGCACGGTGAAGATCAGTGCATACACTGATGACATATGCATATAGGCATCCGGAACTACTTGTCCGCAATTGCGTGCCATACGATTACATCCCAATATCTACGACGTCAGGGGCTTACTTTTTCAATCGACAAATGCACAGTGCTTGCGTTCACGCGCAAGCATAAGCCGTACTAACCGATATTTTTTATTGAGACAGCGATACATGCTGTAACGCACCACAAGTTTCTTGGGGTTGTCGTACACAAAGATCTATTGTGGACAAGACACGTCGCAGTACTTACAATCTAAATTTAAAAGCTTTACTCTTGATCTTCGAAACGTGGCAGGAGCAAGATGGGTCCCATCAGAATCATCACTACATCAATTGTACAATGCTCTATTTGCGAGATACATACGATACAGATGCCAGTGCTCTCCAATACGAGACGTAGTTGTGTGAAGACGCTAGAGACTGTTCAAGCTCAATGCTTACGAAGATGCTTGGATCTACGCACTGTACTTCAAAAAATGAGACCATCGCAGAGGCTTGGGCTTGTCCCATCGGTGTATATATGCTGTGCGAGCCACTGAGTTTTCCTTCGATAGTTGAGCCGACAGAGACAGCACCCACTAACAGTACTACCCGCCACTAACCCAGAGTCCAGTTTCTCAAGAGTGATATCGCGGCATCTGAATATTCTATCATCAAGGTTGATGATGATACTCTGTGCTTTGTGGCACAAGGGCCATTTGATGGCCAAAGAGCGCCAGTTCATGGGACAAGAGATGTGGACAATGATTGTGATTAGCGGCTGTATAAGGGCCTTAAGATTCCTCGCCCTAAGGCGGGTCAACTTGCCTTCAAACCTAACCTGTAAACCCGCCTGTTTGCTGATGACTGCGTTATATATGACACTGTTATTGACATTTCTAAACAGTCATCTTTACAAACCAACCTAAACTGCCTCCAGGAATTGTGCGAGCGCTGGCTCATGGAACTTAACCCGAGTAAATGTAGTCTGTAGCGCCTCAATGTGCCGCTCGTCAAGGAAGATGAAGTTGGCATTTAAGCCGCGCAGCGGGTGCACCGCGATAATAAAAACAATCAGTTAAAAAACGGAACCTGTCAGGGCTGGATCTTTCCCGTGTTAGCTCCGACAGTTAATGATGACCCGATAAAGAACACACAGCCCCGATCATCCCGCATGGATCCCGCCGGCTCTGCCACCAATCCTACCAGTCCTGACGCCAAAGTCCTGACGCCAGTCCTGACGCCAGACCTAGCGGTGCTGCAGTCGCTGCGATTCAACATGTCAACTTGCCACCATTTTGGCCCAACAGCCCCAGCACATGGTTTCTGCAGGTCGAGGCGCACTTCCGTCTACGACAAATCACCAGCCAACAGACCAGGCACTGGCATCTGGTATCCTGCTTACCTGCGGACGTAGCCGACGACTTAGCTGATATATAAGCGTCGCCGCACCCGAGCCGTCCCTACGACACGTTGAAGGCAGCTATCATTTCCCGCAAGTCTGAGTCCGAACACAACAGACTCCAACAGCTCATCACGACTACAGAGCTCGGTGACCGTCGCCCATCACAGCTCCTGCGACGCATGCGCCAGCTCCTTGGCGGCCCCTCCGCCCCTCAAGAGGAGAAGTTGTTAGCGAGTTGTTACTCCAGCACTTACCGCGGAGCATGGTCCCGGTCCTCGTAGCTGCAGGAGATGTACCAGTAGACACACTCGCTGAAATGGCTGACCGAGTGACGGACTACTCGCGGGCACATAGCCTCAACGTCGTTACCACATAGCCACCGGCCACCGCTGCAGACCCCGCACTCGCGAGCATCGAGAACCGTTTTGACGCCCTTGTCAGGCGCCTCGATGACTTTGTACCTCCGCATCATCGACCGTCATCCAGGTTCCAGATACACAGTCGCTCCTCGACGCCCCCACGCTCTCCGGAACTTCAGCCACCCGATGTGCCGCGGGACGTTTGATCCTCAACCGTGTGCTGGTACCACCGCCGATTCGGTGCCTCTGCTGGCAAGTGCACTCGCCCGTGCTCCTGGTCGGGAAATGCGACAACCGGCCACTGACGGCGGCAAGTGATACTGGTCGAAAGTCATGCCGCCTTTTCTATGTTTCTGATAAGATCACTGGCGCTTGCTTCCTAGTCGACACAGGAGCCCAAGTTAGCGTCATCCTGGCCTCGTGTGCAGATCGTTGTCGCAACGAACAGACCTGCCCACTCCAAGCGATCAACAATTCCGCCATTCGCACATACGGCCAACGCTCTCTTACACTTGACCTTGGACTACGCCGTACGTTCCGCTGGATTTTCATCCTGGCTGACGTCTCGCAAGCTGTTCTTGGAGCTGACTTCCTCAGTTTTTTCAACATTGCTGTGGACATGCATGCTCATCTCAACACCCGCCTCTCCATCAACGGTGTACTCTGTACTTCCTCGCCAACGGGACTGCGAGCTCTCCCACCTGCTTCGCCGTATGCAAAAATACTCGACGACTTTCCCAGCATCACGAAGCCGCACACCAGAGAGTCACCGGTGAAGCATTCCATCACTCACCACATTGAGACCACTGGATCTCCCATTTACACGACCCCGTCGACTATGTGGAGAACGCCTCGCCATCGCCCGCCGTGAGTTTGAGCACATGCTTGAACTCGGCATTGTGCGGCCTTCCTACAGCAACTGGGCGTCGCCACTCCACATGGTGCCGAAGAAAGATCCTGGCGACTGGAGACCATGTGGGGATTACCGCGCTCTCAATGCTCACACCTTACCAGACCGCTATCCAATTCCTCACATACAGGATTTCACATCAAATTTGGCTGGGTGCACAATCTTCTCTAAGATTGACTTAGTGAAGGCTTACCATCAGATTCCTGTAGAACCCGCCGACATTCCGAAGACAGCCATCACCACCCCATTCGGTCTGTTTGAATATGTGAGGATTCCTTTTGGATTGCGCAACTCTGCACAGACCTTTCAGCGCACTATCAACGAAGTCTCGATTTCGTATTTGCCTACCTTTATGACCTCCTTGTAGCAAGCTCATCCGGCCCGGAGCATGAAGCCCACCTGCGCACCCTTTTCCGCCGCCTGGACGATTACGGCCGCGTAATTAATCCCAATAAGTGCCTCTTCGGCGTCGCTACAATAGAGTTCCTAGGCCACCTTGTCACTCCAAAGGGTATCCAAGCACTCGCCAGCAAAGTGAAGGCTATTCAAGACTTTCCACCCCCGACTTCACTGAAGTCGGGGGTGGAAAGTCTTTTCGGAGAGACTCCGAGAATTTCTGGGCCTACTAAACTTCCATCGCCGCTTTCTTCCAAAGTGCGCCACATTCCTAAAGCCCTTGACCGACCTATTGGCTAAAAAGAAAGACCCGGCTGCGCCACTGCAGTAGCCCAAGGACGCTGCATCTGCCTTCGGCACTGCCAAGAAGGCTCTGGCAGACGCTACCATGCTCATACATCCCGTCCCTGATGCCCCAATTCGTCTGATCACCGATGTATCAAGCGTGGCAGTTGGCACCGTTCTCGAGCAGCACGTCTGCGGTTGGCAGCCCCTTGGGTTGTTCTCGCAAAAACTGAAGCCACCAGAGACAAAATACAGTACACTTGCCCGAGAACTTCTCGCGGTATACCTTGCCATCAAACATTTTCGTCATTTATTGGAGGGCCGAGACTTTTACGTCGTTACAGACCACAAGCCCCTGACGTTTGCCTTCCATTACAATCACAGCAATTATACTGCACGGGAGATCCGTCAACTATGCTTTATTTCCGAGTTCACTGTGGATCTCAGACACGTACATGGGCTGGAAAATGCTGCTGCTGATGCACTATCCCGCATCGATGCCTTGTCGACCCAGCCACCACTAGACATGGAAGAGCTAGCAGCTGCCCAAAGCAATGATCCTGAGCTGCATCGCCTTCGCTCTTCATCCACTTCTCTATCGTTCACAGAGTGCCCGCTTCAATTTTCTACCACATTAATAATGTGCGAAACCTCTACTGGTGTCCCGCGGCCCTTCGTGCCTTCAGCTTTTTGTCGTGCAATTTTTGATCAATTGCACAGCATGAGCCATCCTGGTATTCGTGCGACCCAGAAGCTAGTCACATCTCGTTTTCTTTGGCCAAGCATCAATGCTGATGTCCGATGCTGGGCGCGAACCTGCCTTGAGTGCCAGCACGTTGAAGTTCACTGTCACACTGTCACGGCAACATCCCCGTTTCGGCCTCCAGACGCAAGGTTTTCTCACGTCCATTTCGACATCGTCGGTCCTCTTCCGTCATCGCAAGGAGCCTGTTACGTGCTGACATGTGTGGATCACTTCACCAGATGGCTGGAAGCGTTTCCCATTTCCGACATTACAGCACCAACAGTTGCCAAGGCTTTCACAAACGGCTGGGTGTCGCGCTTTGGATGCCCTTCTGTCGTCACCACTGATCGCGGTCGTCAGTTTCAATCGACCCTTTTCACCGCACTTGCCAATATCCTGGGCATTCGACACATCCACACAACTGCCTACCATCCTTCCGCCAATGGCATGGTCGAATGGCTTCATCGACAACTGAAAGCTGCCCTCACTGCTCACCAGCCAAGGGAACGCTGGCTCGCCCACCTCACCTTCGTACTTCTGGACATCCGATCAGCATTGAAAGTGGATCTCGGCTGCTCATCAGCCGAACTAGTCTATGGCGTTTCCCTGCGTCTTCCAGGAGAATTCTTCGAGCCATTATCGCCACCTTCCACTCACACTGCCTCCACGTACATTCGAGAGCTGCGCACCACGTTTCGGGACCTTGCTCCTGTGATTCCTGCCGACCGACACCTCCAGTCTGTCTTCGTCAGTCAGGATCTGCATGACTGCCATCACGTCTTCGTTCAGCGTGACCAAATACGGCCACCACGAACACCAGCTTATGATGGCCCATTCTGCGTACACCATCGTACACTTAAGACGTTCACGCTGGACATCGATGGCCGTGAAGACGTCGTGGCTGCTGATCGGCTGAAACCTGTGTACATCGCCGCTCTCGCGGCCGCGGGGTTTCAATCTAAAGTCTGGATGCCAACATCCAAGCATGTCCACTGGGCGACTCCTCTGGTGATTCCTATGGCTCTCGCTCTACGGGGGGAGCCCTGTAGCGCCTCAATGCACCGCTCATCAAGGAAGAAGAAGTTGGCATTTGGGCCGCGCGGCGGGTGCAGCGCGGTAATAAAAAAAATCAGTTCGAAAAGGGAACGCTGTCAGGGCTGGATCTTTCCCGTGTTAGCTCCGACAAGTCGTTTCATTCCATCGCCGCCGCATGCCGCTTGTGTATCCATACACAGTTAATGCCATACCCCTAGAAAATGTTTCGTCATACAAGTATTTGGGTGTCCCTCTTTGTAGCAATCTTTCATAGAACATACACGTCACTAATATCATTTCATCTGCAAATAAAACACTGGGTTTCCTTAAACGCCATATACTCCTCGCTCCACAACACGTAAAATTACAAGCATACAAATCCATCGTTCGACCTAAATTAGAATACGCATCGTCAATTTGGGACCCTCGACAATCTTATCTTACACATGCCATTGAAACGCTTCAAAACCGGGCCGCTAGATTTATTAACTGTTCATACTCTTCCACTGTCAGCGTATCTGGATTGAAAGCAGAATCTGGTTTACCAGATCTAGAACTTCCCCGTCGTATTGCCAGCCTGTCATTGTTCCACAAAATTTTTCATAGTCCCTTGCATGCCCCACCTTATATTGTTCCCGCAGCACGCATATCTCACTGCACGAGCCATTTGTTACAAGTTGCTCGGCCACGTTCCCAGACTTCTACTTTTTCTGCCTCGTTTTTCTCACGTTTTGCACCAGACTGGAACGGCCTTCCCAGTGAAATTGCAACTATTCCCTGCCCATCATCGATCATAGAAAATATCAATAAGCACTTCCTATGTTAAATCTTTGGCTTCTATGTTTTGTCTTTATAATTACCCACCTCTTATGTAATACCCCCTCGCGGGTCTTTAAGGAAATAAAATGAAATGAAAAACATAGAAGTAATAAAATAATGACCATGCCATGAAAAGTGTGTGGTGTTTATGGATGACGAAAGTTTGATGATTGATAAATTTGTGGGTTATAACATCCCAAAACTACGATCTGATTATGAGAGACGCCGTAGTGAAGGGCTCCGGAAATTTTTACCACCTGGGGTTCTTTAACGTGCACCCAAATCTGAGCACACGGGCCTACAGATGACGAAAGTTTATGATAATAAAAAAAAACATGATGGACATGTATGGCATAAGCATTAGTGCCTCGATCGTTCACACCCTTTCGTCCAAGGGCCGTGAGGCAAGTGCTTTGTTGAGTGTAGCCACCGCAGCGGAGACTTCTCTGGAGAGCTCGTGCTACGGAATGCCCGGGTAGATGATATGAAAAGTACGAACTTATTCCAAAAAAAGCTAACAACGATTTACGAGTGAAAAGTGGTTCCTTACCGACGAACATTGCAGGATGTGGTGGTATCTGTTGTCAGTAGGGTAATAGAAAGTGTTGTCTTTTTAGTGTGTCTAATTCTTTACACTGGACCAGAATGTGAAGTACAGTGAGTGCTTCTTCACATCTATCACTCAAAGGTGGATCGCCACCAGACAAAAGAAATTAATGTGGAGTGTATATATGTCCTGTTCTTAACCTTGTAAGTATTACTTCTGTGTGGCGTGATTTTGATACTGGCGGCCAATGACCAAGTTGCGGCTTGATGACATGCAATTTATTACCTGTGTGTGTGTCCCATGTGCTCTGCCAATAACCGCTGAGCTTCCGTTTTAGAAAAGGTTTCAAGTCGAGTGCAGGAATTGACATCAAGTATTGGTAGCGGTTTTGTTGGCGGATCCAGATAGCTGGTCCACCAGAACGTTGTCTTGTATTTCGCGATGTCCTGGCACCCAACAGACTATAACATGCTGCTTGGATGAAAAGACTGTGCATAAGAGCGAATAAAGTGAGACAAGGACAGGGTTTTTGTGCTTTTTAAGTCTTCGGAGCTTTTACTACACTTAAGGAATCTGTATATATTATTGCCTTCTGTAGCTTTATTTGTTTAATGTGTTTAACGGCCGCAAGTATCGCATAAGCTTCGCCGCTGAAAATGCTTAAATAAGAGTGCAGAACGTTGGCTTCCGAAAAGGATGGCCCGACAGCTGCGTATGAAATAGGATTGTCAAACTTTGAAGCATCCGTAAAGAACTCAGGACGTGTATTTCTGTAGTAGTTCTAGGCAGTATGTCTGGATATGTGCAATTGGTGCATGCTTCGAAACCTTCGAAAAACACGTCGCTATCTATCGCCTGCCATTGCCACGGTGGCAGGCATACTGCGGGAGCCATCAAACGGTGTTCAAGTGGCACACCGGTTTCCTTCGCTAGGCCCCTCTCACGGAGTGAGTAGGGCTGTCTCATAGAAGGCCGTTTGTCAAACACAGCAAGGCTTGACATCTCATTATTTGTGGAATGTGAGGGGTTATCCTAGTCTGCATTTACATTAGATAATATTTAAAAGACATGTAACATCTCTGTAGGTGGAGCGACTATTCGTTCGATTCCACGTACATGCTTTCCACGGGGCTAGTGCGAAAAGCACCCGTAGAGAGACGAATGCCTAGATGATGAACAGGGTCAAGCATTTTAAAGGCAGTAGGTGTCGCAGACTGATATGCTATTGCCCCATAGTCTAGGCAGGTACGTATGAGGCTTTTATACAAATTCATTAAACAGTTCTTGTCACTTCTCCACGTAGTGAGTCACAACACTTTTAGAACGTTCATAGCTTTTATGCACTTGTTTTTTAAATATTTGATGTGGGGTATGAAGGTTAACTTGGTGTCCAAGATTAGGCCTAAGAATTTCTGTTCGGTACCAACGGAAAGATGTTGCCCATGCAGTTGAATATCGGGTTCGGAATGAATGCCTCCCTTTCTGGAGAACAAGACACATGTGCTTTTCTATGCATTCAGTCCAAACCCGTTTTCTTCTGCCCAATCAGAGACTTTGTTCAAACCAAGCTGAACCTGCTGCTCACACATGGCCAGATTACAAGACAAAACCGAGCTGGGTGTTGTCGACATATGTACAATAAAACATATTGCGAGGAATGGACAAGCGCAAAGAATTCATTTTGATAATAAAAAGTGTGCAACTAAGTACACCACGGCACACCTGTTTTTTTTGACAAATGTTTGAGAAAGAGCGCTGCCCACTCGAACGCGGAATGTCCAGTTTGACAAGTAACTTTCGATTATAGTAAACATTCTGCCACGCATGCCAAGGTGAGACAGGTTTTTTAATATTCCAAAGCGCCATGTTGTATCATAAGCCTTTTCGATGTCGAGGAACACAGAAAGGAAGTATCTTGTGGACGAAAGCATCTCTGATCTGTGCCTCGATACAAACAAGGTGGTCTGTGGTGGACCTACCCTCTAGAAACCCACACTGGAATTGGTCAAGCAAATTGTTTGTTTCAAAGAAATGTACAAGTCGGCAGTTTATCATTTTTTCAAGAAGTTTGCACAGGCAGCTTGTAAGCGCAATAGGCCTATAACTCGAAACTGAAGAAGGGTCCTTGCCCTGGTTAAGAATGGGAACAACAATAGCCTCCCTCCAGAAAGTAGGGATAGCGCCAGAGAACTAGATAGCATTGTACTAAGTAAAGTTTTTTGCGTTTCGATTGGTAGGTTTTTTAACATTTCGTAAACCACGCGGTCAGAACCTGGAGCGGAATTACTGCAAGAGTTCAGTGGTGTCTGGAGTTCAGCTAAGCTGAAAGCTTGGTTGTACGCCTCGTATCTTGTACATTTGTGTTCGAGCTTTTGATTTTCTATTTTGTTCTGTATTTCTGAAAAGCATCAGTATAGTGTGACGAGTTGGACACCCGTTCGAAGTATACACCGAGGAAGTTTGCCTCATCTTCCAAGGTGTCACCCTGAGTGTTTACGAGTGGAAGTGTGTGTACTTGTTTTCCTGCTATCCTACCGATCATGTTCCAGACTTTAGCCTTCTGTGTATATGAATTCATCCCTGATAAAAACTTCTGCCAACTTTCTCTTCTGGCCTGCCGACGGGCTCTCCTGGCCTGAGACTTCATTTTCTTAAAAATGTCAAAATTTTCGGTTGTCGGTGAGTTCTGAAGCAACCTCCATGCTTTGTTTTGCTGCTTGCGCGCATTTCGGCATTGAGAGTTCCACCATGGCACACGTTGTTTTCCAGGGTGTCCATTCGTTTGTCAGATGCATTTTGTTGCTGCATCAATCAGAAACACTGTGAAGTAGTTGACAGCCACATCAATGCTTAAAGTGCATATGTCGCGCCAACTTAAATGAGTGATGGTATAAAACTATTCCCTGTTGGCTTTGTTTAAATAGCCATTTGGAAACCTGTGGCGGATATTCAGTTGATGTAGGTGTGCTCAAAATTACAGGAAAGTGGTCACTTCCGTAGGACTAGTGATGAATTTACAGTGAAGTAGACGCACAAACGATGGAGATACTATGCATAGGTCTATGGAGAAATAGGTATTGTTAGCGAGGTTGTAATAACTTGGTTCTTTTTTATTCAGGAGACATGCGCTGGAAAAGAGAAGAAACTGTTCAATCAGTCGACCTCAGGCGTCACAACTAGAGTCACCCTATAGCCTCCTATGCGCATTCAAGTCTCCAAGAAGAACAAAACGTTCTGAAAGTTCATTAATTAAGGACTGGAAGTCATGTTTTTGTAGGTGATAGCTCGGAGGTACGTAAAGAGTGCGAATTGTGATCAGTTTGTCAAAAAGCACAACTCGAATAGCCACTGCCTCAAGGGATGTTTGGAGTTGAAAGTGTGTGCGTGCAATCCCTTGATTCACTATGATGACAACACCTCCAGATGATGTCACGTAATCATCATGGTCCTTACGAAAAATAGAGTATTTACGTAGAAAGTTGGTGTGTTTTGGATTTAAGTGTTTTTTTTGTACATACAGCACTTTTGGTAAAAAGTTCTTAGACATCGTCAGGGTTCCTGAGAAGGCCCCTGACATTCCATTGTATAACTTGAGTGTTCATGGTGAAAGTAAAGTAGTGCTGTGTATATGAGGAGCAAGTGGCTGTTTAGGCAAAAAGTTTGAATTCAAGTAACAGGGTCGTCACCAGGCCCTGTTATCTGCTTTTTTTTTTGTTTTCTCGATGCGCTCTAAGGAGCCACGCAGCTCTTTCGGCACCAAGGGTACCGACATATCCATTGCCTCCTCGGAGGCACTGGGTGCCCGCACGTGCAAGCTGGTTGTTCGAATTCTGGGCCTCGCCTGGTGAGGCGAGGCCTTGAGAACTGAGGACCCTGGAGTCTCTGGTCTGTATTCGGGAGTAGGCGGAGTAGTCTGGACTACAGCCGCCTTGAGGGCAGGTGCCACAACCGCCGGCTCGCTATGTGCGGGCCAAGGGAGTGGCAAGGGCCGGTGCGGCGGTGCCCCCTGACGTGCCGCATTAGCATATGTTGGGCCATGGAATGGCAAGACCCTGTTCCTTGCTTCCTTAAATGAAATGTTTTCTTTCACCTTCAGCGTTATCTCCTTTTCTCTCTTCCAGTATAGGCAGGAATGTGAATATTCAGTATGATTTTCGTCAGTTTACACAGTGCGGCTGCTCTTTGCAGTTCTCAGACATGTTGTTCAGGACCATGACAGCTTTTAGAGCCATGGTCATACCTCTCACATTGGAAGCAACGACGGGGGTTCGGTATGTATGGCCTGAGAGAGGTCTTCGTGTACCCTCTTTGAATGGTTTCTGGCAATTTACTAGAAGCAAACGCGAGTATTACGTGTTTCGTTGGTGTTTCCTTGTTGTCTCGTTGATAATTCTCTATACATTGTCTCATTTTGGCTCTTTCACCGCCACAAATGTTCAGTCTCGGTCAGGTCAAGTAAGTTTGTGTAAGGTACCACTCCACGAGTTGTGTTCATTGATCTGTGTGGTGTTACGATTATCGGTATGTCACCGAAAGCTGAGAGACGGTCTAGCTTTTCAAATTGTTCTTTGGCCCGAATTTCAAGGAGGAGGTCCCCGCTAGCCATTTTAGTTACCTTGTATCCAGCGCCAAGAGTTTCAGAAAGACATGTAGCAACTACGAAGGGAGAGACGGTCCTGACTTGCTTTCCATTTTTCTCACGGTGGATGACATGAAAGTGAGAAAATGTTTCGATTGACCTGTTGAAAAAGTTTATGTCATCGGTGCGTATCCGCTTCAAATCGGTACGATTGTTAATTAAGGGAAATGCTCTATGGATGCCAGTTTTATTTTTATTCAGCAGCGTTCGCAACCACCCACCATGGAGCCCAACGAGGGGACGCTACAAGTTTGTAAATACAAAAAACTTGCCGATGCCAGTCGTACAACGCCACTATAACCCAATGCGCCTAGACCAAGGTAGACTATTTGCACAGGGTTAACCCTCGCCGCCAGAAAAAATGGAAATAAAAGGAAGAAACAAGAAGACAGGAAAGATGAAAAGTAACGGCAAAGACGAAGATGTAGAGAGAGAGGGACAGAGGAATAGGAAAAGGCGACTGCTGATTTCCCCTGGGTGGGTCAGTCCAGGGGCACAGTCTATGTGAAGCCGGGGCCAAAGGGGTGTGTTGCCTCTGCTGGGGGGCATTAAAGGTCCAATCACCCGGCGTTGGCTCAACCCCCAGGATCTTCTTTTCTCCGGACTAGGCGTGGGAGGGAGTCGACAACCCCCCATTAGCTCGGGTCCGTGGCGTCGCTATACACCAAACGCCTGTTTGCGCAGACGCCCCTGCGGGGCTACCATCAAGGTTTTCCCTGCCGAATATTCCTGCAGTGCCTCCATGGGTCTTCCCTAAACCACCTGTTAGTTTTACGATTCCTGGAATCACGAAAAAATCACTCGTTTCTTCTGTTGCCCTTCGACAACTAACCCAGCATCACATTTATACTAAGTACGGTGATTCTCTGCACGTGTACACCGACGGGTCCACCACACTAAACACATGGATATCGCTTGACGATTCAAAGTGGACTAAAACCACATCAACTGCCGCAGAGCTTGTCGCTATCTGGGCGGCAATAACATTTATTTCCGGAGAGAAACCTCGAGCCTGGACGATTTTCTGTGATACCAAACTATACTTTGAAAAAAACCATTCTTTACACTATGAGGCAAGGTCCCTATTACATCTTGGCAATAGAAATTGCAGAACTTATTCAGGTTGCTTCAACAAATGGCCATCTTATCACTTTCTAGTGGATTCCCGCGCATTGCAGCGTGATGGGAAATGAAGAGGCAGATGCTGAAGATAAAAATGCCTTAAGCAGTGCCCCTGAAGTACGCATTGAATTTTCACGAGTTGACACGAACGCCCTGCTTCACTGCGTGATATGCAGCTACATACTTCAGCACTGGACCAAACCGGAACGGCGACACCAGCGTCTTCACAAATGAGACCCGGAAATGAGGTTCCGCATGCCCCTAAGTTGAAGTGGCACATCGCAAGTACAATCCACTGCATTCGTCTTGGTGTGGCGTACACAAGATGTCACGAACATATTATCGGCCGCAGTGACACCGGACCCAATTGTGGACACTATGATGTGCCAGAAACACTTGAGCACATATTTTGCGACATCCTGTGCAAACGCACGTGAACGGCAAACACTGATTTCTTCTACTGAATGCTTTCGCAGTAGCTCATTAACTGATGAGACCGTGTTGGGCCCTTGGCCTGACATTAACAGTGCGACTGGTCACAAGAGCGGTTACAGCCTTTTTGGAAGCAACTGGACTATATGCGTGGAATTAACACTTTTCTCAACTAGAAAGGATTGTATATACTCACTTCTCTATCTCACCATTGTCATCCATTACTTTTTCTCTTTCCTCTTTGTCTTTCTATAAATAAACCTGTCTCTCTCTTTCTCTACATGCACCATAAAGAGGTGAAATGTCAGATTGAACAATGCTTGATCTTCATCTCAAAGGCGTGCACCCCAACATGATGGGGTGATGTATACAACAAGGAATGATCTCGCATACGTCAAAGTAGTATGCGACACTGTGAGAAGTATTCAAGACGACATGTGTAATTTGTGCCATCTGTTGCCCGAATAGGGCAACAGATGGCACAATGGGAATAGGGCTATTCATGCGAAACTCAACTCGCAGGATTTACTCATGACTTGCACTCATCATTAGACGCCAGCATTCAAACCGACGCCATATTCCTTCATTTTTCAAAAGCATTTGATTGTGTCCCTCGCCATCGGCTCTTACTAAAATTTAGGCAGCTTAATATTCACCCACTTGTTCTCCCCTGGCTGCAAGCCTTTCTTTCCAGTAGAAAATAATTCAAGTCTGTCAATAACTTTAACTCTCCTTTCGTTGAAGTCTCATCTGGAGTTTCCCAAGGAAGTGTGATTGGTCCCTTGCTTTTCCTTATTTATATTAATGACTTACCCTCCTCAGTCAATTCTAAAGTTAGGCTATTCGCTGACGATTGTGTCATTTACCGTACCATTTCACCTGAAAGTGATCAACAATCTCTACAATCTAATCTTGTCTTTTTAACTTCGTGGTACACAGCATGGCAAATGACACTAAATCTTTTAAAGACTAAGGTAATGTGTTTTACTAGAAAAGCGTCACGTATTCCAACGTCTTACTTGCTAAATAATACTTCAGTGGAGCCTACGACCTGTTATAGATACCTTGGGGTTACCATTGTCTGACCTGTCATAGCATCAACACATTAACGTCATCCTTGCTTCAGCAAATCGCTCACTCGGGTTCCTTAAACGTAACTTGCAGCACACCCCCTCCAACTTACGTAAACTGGCTTATATAATCCTAATCCGTCCTAAAATAGAATATGCATCAGCCATTTGGGATCTCGATCAAGACTACATTATTAAAAACATCGAAGCCCTGCAGAACCGTGCTGTACGTTTTATTTCTTCTGATTATTCACGTCACACCAGCGTCACTTCATTGAAACTTCGGGCTGAACTAGAACTCTTATCACGTCGCCGTAAAATTGCTCGCCTATCGCTACTTCATAAACTCTGCTATCACACATCACTTCACGAGGACTTCTTCAGGCCACCCCCTGCCATCTTTCCGTGCCGCGATCATTTTTTTAAAATCGAACGCTTCTCTTGTCGCACATTCCGTTATGTTAGATCCTTCATACCGTGCACAATAACCGAGTAAAATGACTTACCATCAAACATTGCAACCGTCACCGATATCACTGTAATTCAGAACCTACTAAACATGAGTGCGAACGTGTGAACCTTTTGCGGTATTCTCCCCCTCTTTCTTCTGCACACCGTGTCTTCTGTATAAAGTGCACATGTTCGTGGTTCGTGTTATTCATTGCTGTGTTTGCCTAATTCAGTATTTCACACATGCTGTTGGTGATGTCATTCCTTAACATTCCTTGGCATGTGCTTGTAGTAAGCTAGATTGCGTTTTATTATACTCTCATGACTATTTCCTTCCTTGTCTAGATTAATTTCAAAATATTTTTTATAGTTTCATTAATGTTTGACTCATATTATTTATTCTGATTATTTATGATTATGCGGTAAGAATATGGACCTTATATCTACTCTAATTTATTTAGTAGCTGTATAGTGTTTAGTTTGCGTGTTTTCTGGCCCTATTATTCACTTCATGAACCTGTATGTGTTATAGCCCCCCTATGTAATACCCTCCTGTGAGAGGGTTCTTAGGGGTATTCTGGATAAATAAAAAAGTACGAAAGTTGACAGAAATATTAAAACACACAGACGGAATCTATGCACATTTTTTTTTAACTTCACATCGAGCGAGATGAAAGACTAAGCTGCCTCCATTTCATTTGCATTGAAACTCTCGCCATTATTGCATTGTGCCGAGGCCAGCATTAACAATGCTTGGCGCGTTTTGAATGCATCGTCCTTTAGAGCAGTTCCAGCTGTGCGATGGTGTATTTTGTGGTAAGGATAGGTGATGTATGCTAGCCTCTTCAAACATGCGCGCATAGAGGGATCCATCCCACAGAAACAGGCAGTACAATACAGAGAACGTAGAAACGACAGAACAGCGCCTGCGTGCACGACCTGGCATGGACATGTCATGCGAATGTAGCTACACGCGCATGATGCGTCTTTCTCACCTAATCCGTCAGCTCCGAGTTGCTCCTATACCTAATCTCTGAACTGGGACACACAGTTCGCGTAATATTCAAGAAGCCTCCGAAGCAGATGTCCATTGAAGAGAGCAGCAACAATGCCACAGAGACCGCCACGCCTTCTGTTGTGACATTGGAGACGAGCTAGCTTGCACCCACCACAGAGCCTTCCTGGGTGCCCCCAGCAAGTGTTAAGGTGTTGGCCCGGTGCATGCACACTCCATGCCAAACCTCAGTACAACTGCAAGAAATTTGGCTTGCGAAGTCTACTTCGAGTGAGTGGCGAAGGTTTCAAACTCACTTCCTCATATCATGCTTTCACCACCTCTAAAGAACAAATTAAAAAATTTTGGCGATACAAAGCTTTTGAATGGGCATGCAAGAACTTCCATCGTCAAAGTAAAATTTCTAATGTGACCTAGTGAAGTGCCATTTAAGAAGTAAATGACAAATAAAACAAAAACCACATGAATGCTGTTTTTTTACCTACACTTTACTTTTCCCTGATGACACTCCACAGTTTCGCATTCGTTCTTCATCGTGCTGCCGCTGCACAGAAGCACCTTCTGCTTCCTATGCAAGCGAGCAGATGCTGGAGAGATGCCGAGCAGACGACACGACACAGATGAATACATGTGTAGAGGCTATTCGACCTTCCTGTTGGCTAAGAAAGCCTTGAAAGCTTAATAGTGCTGAAAGTAACTCATGAGATAGAGTGTAGGTTGCACCCCATAGTGTTCCAAAAGATAAATTCTGCCGGGTAACATGAATACCTGACTCCAGCGGTACTTGAAAGCCATAATTGAGGTTTAATAGCATTTATATAGGCGCCGATTTCGAAAGCAGGCATTTATAGGCACTTATAGAAATTCAGGCACCAACGTCCAAAACAGGCTTATAAGCCCTATAAGAACATTATAAAAGGTTTTCTTACCCTCTAATTCGTACTCGTATGTCAATATGGCACGATAGGAATGCAAGAAACAAAATGGGCATTTATCTATATGCCAGTCTAGTGATGAGCTTCACCTTAGATAGCACAATGACATGTGGTGAGCTGATATTTTAATGGAAGAGAGAAGTATGGAAAAATTAGTTCCCTTCTTGAAGCAAGAAATATTTTTTAAGTAGTAGACTTTGCATTGCTTTGTGTGGGTGCAATGAGGACAGACAGCTATGAAGACATTCCTCTGAACTTGACACAAAATATGAAATGCATGCTTACTCCTGCAACTGACGATGTGTTTAGCAAGAACTGCCTTAGAGTGGCGACAGCTGAAGGTGTGTAATAGCTTTTCTTTTTAATTAAGAACAGCATTGCCTGTGCTGGCTAACAAAGCCCTTTAGTTTGTTCCTAGCCTGACATTCAACCAGCTCATTCACAGTACTTGTAATTAAGGTGAATTATATTTAGGAAGAAATGCTGGACAAGGACTGCTATTTATAAACATGCTTGTTAGCTCTATAATTCACTTTTTTATTTCTATTCTCTTACTGTCTTCCCGGCTGTGCTGGTTGCATTTCAGTAAATAGCTCATTCTGTGTTTTATTCTTGGAGGGGGTATCTGCATTCATTGTTGCTACCAGCAAAAAGCACTGTAAGCCCGAAAATCCAAGCTTAAAAAAAAACGTTTCACACATAATTGGTCTCACAAACTTCGAGTAGCTTATCAGAAGGAAAAATGAATTGCTTCACGCTTGTGTACACTGGCAGGTCAAATCCGAGCTATGAAAGAAAAAACTAAGCAGAGCAATGAAGCTTTTCTTGGCCCTATTTAGGAACTGCCTCAAAAGCAGCAAGAAGGACCTATGCACATGTTTAAGGCCGAAACCCAGAAAAGCATTAGAAGCATGAGATACTCGAAGGAGTGGATTTTGGATTGCGTGATCATGTGTACAAAGGGGACCAAACTATATAAAGTTTGGGCAAAGACGCCACCGTTGACATCGAAGTTTCTGTGAAACAATCTTTTTAATGCTGTCGCGTTAAAATTATTTTATTTGTGAAAAGATCACACACATTGGCTATTTGCTACAGCATGTCCTTTCGTAAGTGCTATCTTTTAATACAATAAAGTGTTTCATTTGTACGTGATTTCTTTTATGCAAGAAATTAAAAAAACATAGTGTGAAAATATTGTTTTCAATTTCTAAAGTGAACTACAACTGACCGGTAAATTACTCATGTCGTTCACCTTGCTGATAACCAAATACAAAAGCCTTCTGCAGTACTGAAACTATCACCCGGCATCTATATGATTTTCACACGCGATGTATCAGTATAAGAAGAAAAGTACTGTACTCTACCAGTTTCCCTGCAGGAGCACCTCGGTGTAGCTGCCGCAGTACCACCAGCGGCGGCAGCTTTTTGAACCTCGCGAAAAACTCCTCACTTTTGCTACTACAAAGACATTCTACAGGTTTTCCCGCTCCCTTATATCCAAGTGCCATCTTAAATAATCCACATGCCATTAAAATAATCTGGGCGCCAAGCTATTTCATCCATGTGCCAAACATTTAATCCGAGCGCTAGCATTTTGGTCCAAGCACCAACTAAATGAGGCCGCGTGCCAGTGAGCTTAATCCAAGTGCCACCGTGTTTAATCCAATTAACAATGATTTTAATTCAGATGCCAGTCAGTTTATTCCATGCACCAAAAACACATAGTTTGCCACTTCATAAAGCATAAATGTTGGAATGATATAAACATGAAGCCATTAGAAGAACCTTTCCCTCACCTATGCATACTAGAGCTTATGAAATCAAGTGCGCAGAGCGATTTCCCCCTAATGTTTTGGTGTCGAAACAAAAAAAAAGTGTATTATTTGCATTATGGGTACTAAAAGTATTTGCTCATAGAGTCCATGTCAGTCTATGCTTCATCACTACTGCATTATTCCGGATAATCATGTAAACCATCGCATATTTGTGTCGTCTGCTAGGCAGAAAGCATTTGGCTATTTGCTGAGGAATTCACAGTTGTCTGCACAGCCCGATAAGAATAACGGTGACCGACAGATGATATTCATTAATTCATAAAATAAGACATAACCACATTAAAACTAAACCTGCATTTATTTCGGTTCATGCGGAGTTAAGTTTTTATAAAAGCATTGAACGAGATGCTCCGGTTTTCATGTAACAGACGACGCTATACTGGTGCTGAAGCACGTTTGCTTGAAAGATGCGTGTTTTCGGAGGAGAATATTTGCAGACTAGAGAGCTCTGCTCGAAGTCACGGCTGGACGCAAACTAAGACCGCCCTTTAAGAACCCAGACGAACCTCGTCGAAAAAACAGCACAGTATCGGTGGTAGACGACAGGGCTAGGATTGTGGACGTCTACAAGCGTGGCGGCGACCTAAAGCAACTGGCCAATAGGCATCAACATAAAAACAGCAAGATAGATCGCCGCTACCGACAAAGCAGCATAAAAGCATGGTGAGGGTTCGAAAATTAAGTTTGAATATGACGTCGCAAGTACTTTTATATGTATTATCGACGAAAACTGTACCTTTACATTAAGGCAGATAAAGGAGGCCATGAAGGAATAAATTCCAGGAATAACAATCAGTGCAAGCACAGTCGATCGCTTGCTGGATGCCCACTGCTACTCGATAAAGCTAGTGACGCAGAGGCCCACAGATCACAACCGTGACGATGTCAAGCACAGCCACATGCTGTACATCCAATGGCTGCAGTCTGATGGACAGCGTGTTTGCCACTTCTATTTGTACGAGACAAACTTTAATATTTTGTGTTCCAGGAAATTCGGCAGGGCAGCTCAAGGGCAACCAGCTGTGCACATGACCACGACAAAAGGAGCGAACTTGAACATTATTGCATGCATGTCCACAAACGGAGTCATTCACTAGACTGTGAACAGTTTATTGGGTCGTTTTCAATGATTTCCTCAGCGATGTTTCGGCCCGCGTAGAACGTGATCAGCCCAACACTAAAGCTGTATTCCTTTTTGATAGTGCACCTGCTCACGCTCGAGCAGAACAGTCGGATTTGGCTAATTCCTTGCACTCTATCAAGCGCCTGCCAGCGTACAGTCCCTTTCTTACCCCATAGAAGAAGCCTTCTGAAAATTCAAGTCGCACGTGAAGGCCGACCTGAGTGAATATTGTGATTTAGTTTTAGGAACACAGCAAGGCATGACGAAAAAGGAGCACAAGCGTTCTTCGCTGCTGGAGGCAGCTCGGCAATCCATGCTATAAATACAGCGCGTGAACTGCGTGGCCTTTGACTGGCACGATTTCTCTTTCGTGCCCGCTTTGTTGCGTAAAGATAATTTGTGAACGTCCGTCTCCGGGCCCTAGGAGACATGACAACAGTTACAGCGCAAGAACAAAACGACGACACAGAGACAAGAAGGATACGAAAGACACTGTGTCTCTGTGTCGTCGTTTTCTTCTCGCGCTATAACTATCATCAAGTCATACCAACTAGCCCAAGCTGCCACACTCCTAGGAGACAGTTATGTTTTAATGAATACTCACATCTGCCTATGTTTCATTTCTTTATTAATTTGAAAAAAATATATATATATATATATATATATATATATATATATATATATATATATATATATATATATATATATATATATATATATATATATATAAGGGAAAGAAGTGTATACCTAAGGGCTCGTTTTTCCGTGTTTTAACACAATATTAATGAGATATAACAGACAGTAATGCCAAGGAATGTACAGGGGAAGTTATTAGAACCAATGGAATGTAAATAAGAAGAAAGAAGAAAGAAAAGTGGATGAAAAAATTACCAACTGTGAGCAGGAATCGAACCTACGACCTTCGAATTACGCGTTCGATGCTCGAACGCGTAATTCGAACACGCCTGTGCTCCATCGAACGCGTAATTCGAAGGTCGTAGGTTCGATTCCTGCTCACAGTTGGTAATTTTTTCATCCACTTTTCTTTCTTCTTTCTTCTTATTTACATTCCATTGGTTCTAATAACTTCCCCTGTACATTCCTTGGCATTACTGTCTGTTATATCTCATATATATATATATATATATATATATATATATATATATATATATATATATATATATATATATATATATATATATATATATATATATATACACATACACACACACACACACACACACACACACACACACACACACACACACACACACACACAGTGGACTCTTTTTAAATGAAGCCTGAAGAGACCATGAAAATGTGTTTCCTTTAAGAGGAATTTCGTTTACTGAGAGATAAACATGGGTGTACCATTCAAGTACGAAACCAAACATATTACAGGCAGTTGTTCCATTTAAGCAGCAATTACATTCAAGAGAGTTTCGTTTAATAAGAGTCTACTGTATCAAGAAAGTTTCAGTGAATCTAGTGTTTCCTAAAGCTAAAAATAACGGACGAACATGCGAAAACTTTTTATTCCAAAGTCTCAGCCGGGATCCCGCCTGACGAAGGCAGGACCCCGGCTAAAACGTTGGAATAAAAAGTTGTCGCATGTTCGTCCATTACTTTGAACTTTATATATATATATATATGTACATGGACAGAGAGAGAAAGAATAGAACTAATAATTTAGTGATTAGACTGCATCTGCAAGCTTCCAATATGCAATGAGAAGCATAATGCCGGGCAAAAAAAAAAAACGTGTAGAGAAGAAAAGAGCTAGGCCCAAGGACAACTGCGCATTGTTATCATTTCGTATCCCCTGTGTTCCTTTCATCGCGATGGTTAAGTACACCACCGAACTACCAAGCTAAACGAACAATCAGTACTGGTTGAATCATTGGAGACACCTAATTTTGTTTGAATAAAAGCAATAAGAGCTAACATGCATGTCAAATATAACATCCATTGTCCACATCAGAATGATGAGCTTATGTTTTATGCACACTGAAGGACAAAAACATATTACAATTATCTCCAATTCACTCAGACCCGTGATGGCCCATTAATTTTTTTGTTATATAGCTGCCCTTGACCCACCACTGCCCAGGGTCAGGTTTTTGATATCTTGGTATGCATTCCCGCATTTCAATGAGCACAGTTTGTCCTTAGCATTACATGACCTGTCCCAGTAATGTGATGCTGTAACGTGTGCCAAAGCCAAATCCAACTATGAGCTTTAGTGACTAACACTGAATTTGATTGCACTGTAAAATATTCGTGAATATGTTTCTGCTTTTTCTTTTGTTTCCACTAAAATTATTCCACCTGGGCCAAGCACTCATCTACAAACTGGTACATAGCAAAGTATAAGCACTCCAAACACGGCTCAAGCGAACCACGGCAGTAATTTTTTTTCCACTAATACTAGCGTCGAATTCGAAAAAAAAAAACAATTTATTCAGTCTTCCAATTACTGTCTTTTATATTGTAGGAACTGCATTTCAATTGCACTGTTGTTTTTACACCCTGTATTCTGCTTTTTGTACATAGATTAAACTGACTGGCACCTGAATTAAAGTCAGTGGCAATTAGATTAAACATGGTAGCATTTGGATTAAACTGACTGGCACGCGGCCTTAATGAGTTGGCACTTGGATTAAATGTTTGGCACATGAATTAAATAGCTTAGCGCCCAGATTATTCGAATGGAGTGCAGATTATTTAAGCTGGCACTTGGATTAAAGTGAGCGGAAAACCTGTAGTTCTCTGCAGTAAAGTTCGAAGACGGCAAATTCATGTGATACCCATGGTTCCCATCGTCGCTGCAACGCAATGCATTGCAGCTCCCATTGACACTAGCGCCAGAGTTCCCTCTAGTGCATATTTAGAACGCTGTGAGTGAAGGCATGGCCTCCGGGATGGGGGGCGCGTGGCGGGTTTCTCTCTGGTCGTCCCAATAGCCGCGCTCCCCAGCAAAACCAGCGAGTATCGCCTTGCACACCCAGCTATCGGGGGAGGGCGCTTTTAATGTGGGTTCCAGTGGTGGCGCAGACCACAGCAGAAAGCAAAATGCGCGAGATTCCAACGTGCGCATTTATTAACTTTTCTCTCGTGTGCTACTAAAAATCATCGCCAAATCTTTTGGCTGCTCTGAAGGCAAGTGATTTTTCTCTATTACTGCTTTTATTTCAGTCCAATTCGCAAATAAAAGCATGGCAACTGCTGAATTCTTCTTATATAGATAACTGTAAGGAGGTATTCATCTGTGACAGTATTAATTTTTCTATTACTGTCCACATTCTTTCGATGCTAAATACCTACCTCGATATGAGAAATATAGAGGCATTCTAGCATTCCCCCTTCCCAAAGGCATGTATATGAGTGAAAACTGGACTAATTATCGTTGTCGAATCATATTGCCCTCCTATCATTACAGATAGCTTTACTATTTTATCGCATCAAGGATTTATGACGTGGTCAACGGAAGTCCTTTTACACTATAGATAATTGAGTGTCTTGGTCTTGCCACTTATTAAGGTGATAAGTAATTCTGCCGGTATATTGTGGAAGGCTACGATTAGCCAACCAACATTTACTCCCCACGTCTTTCACAGTGAGAGTGCCTGAGCTATCATTGTCTTCTTTTTCGTCTTCTGTATTTTGATTATGTTTTCTTAGCATGATGACAATATCAATGTGTTAATTTACAGTGCTCTCGACTGCATTCAAATCAAATCTATAACATTCGTTTGAGCACGCTGGTAAAGGAGGCACCAGCTAAGTTTTGGAGGACCATCACACCGAAGTCCTCAAGTACTAATACATTTAACATAGGCAATGATTTCACATCCGATGCTGCTAAGATTTCTGATGCGTTCAACACCCACTTTGAATCCGTTTTTTCCAAAGATAATGGTAGCATACCCTTATTTGACAAATTCCAGACATTACCTCCGATTGAAGATTTGGAAATAACAGAAAGTGGAATATTTAACCTCTTGCTTAATTTAGATGTGAAAAAGTCATATGGACCCGATAATATACCTAATGCATTCCTTAAATGATACGCTGAGTGGTCATCTAAATTTTTGTTAATTATTTACCGTACATCCCTTTCGACGGGTACTTTGCCTGATGACTGGAGAATTTCCAAGATAAAACCACTGTTTAAAAATGGCGATAAGCAGCTTATTTCTAACTATCGACCTATAGCTTTAACATGCACGTGTTGTAAAATTCTCGAGCATCTTATTCATAAGCATATTACGCTTTTCTTGGAAAATTACTCAATATTAACACCAATGCAACATGGGTTCCGTCACGGCTTTTCTACTGTAACTCAACTGGTTGAAATGACACATGACTTCGCCGCAGCTATTAATGAGAGAAAACAGATAGACATAATTTTTTTAGATTTTGCTAAAGCATTTGACAAGATTTCCCATTCTAAATTGCTCATTAAACTGAACACATTATTAAAAAACAGGAAACTGTGTAGCTGGATTAAATCGTATCTAACATCCCGGCAGCAATACGTTGTTTTTAAAGACACTCCATCAAACATGTTACCTGTTGGCTCAGGGGTTCCCCAGGGCTCCGTGCTTGGCCCGTTGTTGTTTTTGGTGTTCATAAATGATATTGTTGATAATTGCAGGGTTAAAATACGATTATATGCAGATGATTGTGCGTTGTATTCACTTATTCACACAGTTGAAGACCAAGTTAAGCTTAACACAGAAATTGAGAAACTCATGAAGTGGTGTAATTCTTGGCAAATGTGTGTAAACTATCAAAAAAGTGTGGCCATGTCGATAACAAATAAGAAGTGTCCCCTTGTTTACAATTATACAGCTGATGGAAACATCCTAAATCGAGTAACAGAGTACAAGTATCTAGGCTTGCATATATGTAGCAACCTCCACTGGGATCGACATATCGACTACATATCTAATAATGCAATGATGAAATTACATTTTTTGAGACGTTCTCTTCGCTATTCATCATACGACACTAAAATTCTGGCATACAAATCTCTTATCCAACCCATTTTGGATTATGGAAACATTATCTGGGATCCTTACACCAATGTCAATATCCATAAACTAGATAGAATCCAAAACAAGGCTGTCCGATTTATTTTCAAGAAATACGGCCCAACATCAGTCTCTGAATTAGTTGCCAAAGCGGGATTCAAACGGACTTCAGAAAGAAATAGAATTTCTCGTTTGTTGTTCTTCTTTAAGATAGTTAATGGTCGAATAAATAGTAACACAGGTGACTACTTAAAGTTCTCTTCCGGTTACTCTACCAGACAACGTCATAAACACACTGTCGTTCCTTTCCAGCCCAATAATAATACTTTCAAGTATTCCTTTTTTCCGTGCACTGCCAAAGAATGGAATGAGCTTGACAGCAAAATTATTGAAACAGACAGTATCGAGGCATTTGAAAAATTTATATCCGACTAGTGTTTTTTTTTTTTCTTCATGAAACATTTTTTATGTTGTTTGAAGTGCTTTGTTCTGTGTTGACTGCAGTATTGTACTGTTGATTTTGTTGTACTATGTACACCCACTCTGCTATGGCCCCAAGTTGGGGCTAGCAGTATTGCTAAATAAATAAATAAAAATAAATGGTCGCACATGCAGCTGAACAGCATATTTCGGAAAACCAAGTATTCGTCGAGGTAGACTTCTCAAGAATAGGAAGTGTGAATTGTCACTGCTGTGTAACGTGCAGTGTTTCCTAGCAGATAGACAAAACTCTGAATACGTGCGGTGGTCTTTTTCAACAGGCAAAAGATCTCACAATTCGTTCTTAAATTCGTTCCCTAACATATTCCCTGAAAACTGTAAAATTCAAAGTGCGAATGGACGACCATAAGTGACCGAAACGAGCCTGTAACCAGCCCGTGGCCGTCGCACAACCGACGAAGACCAGTCTAGACGTATTGCAAACGCCTAAACCCTTCTCTCTGTCTCCTGCTTCTGCGGCATGACGGAGTTAGTTGGAAAGAGAAACTCGGGAAGTATAGCAGGCAAGTGCAAAGCTTTGTTTGCTTTCAGCGCACGGCTTTCGCACCATACTTGACTGCACTGGCACATTGCAAGGAAAAAGCAAAACAGTTGCTGATGCTAAGCGCCGTAGGCTCAGCAACCATTCCTCTCCAGCAGGCGTTATTTCTTGGTAACGTGTTCATGCTGCGGCGTTTGCGTGGTTACCTTGTATCGCTGAGATTCTGCATAGAGGAGAGAAAATTTGGCGTGGAAGTGAAAATGAATGCTTGATCCAATAGTATCAATTTTTAATTAAGTTGCCGACTGGTTACGGTTATACAATTGATGCTGTGTCAATGCTGCAGTTTTTTTTTTTCCTAGTAGAGAAAGTGACGCGGGGCCTTGTTTCTTCTTTTTAATTTCAGGAACATGTCATACTGCTACGGACGAACGGATGGACGAGCACACGCACAGACGCTTCGCCCCACTCATTATCATTCACTTCGTGGATATGCTGCGTTTTTTTTTTTTTTTAATTTATCCCTCATGTGACGATCAGCGTTTTGCTCCTCGTTGAGAAGTCCCACTGAACGTGCCCCTTCTATAGAGAAGACCAGTTGTGGTTCAACATTGTATAAATGATGAAGTCAATTTCATTTGATTTGAGCACGGCTGGACAGCAGGCGTGCCGACCTAAGAAACGAAGAACGCTTCTAAGAAGCAGTGAAACCGCATCGCGGCACGGCTGTGATTACGTCAGGAAGTCTGCGAGAATTCTTACAACAGTATTACAATGAAAAGCACCGCCACTTTCATGAAAGAAACGGAAAAGAAGCCCATTTATTAGAGTGTGAAAAGTAATCCATGAGCCTAGAACGCAGAATTCTGATACCACTTGCGGATGATGCTGTCATTTTTTTAATTTTTCGCCAGTCCCCCCCCTCCCTACTATACAGCCCGGTAACGTGGAAGTATAGTAAGTTTCAGGACGTGCAGATCTCTTGCAGAGGCATCACACTTGCGCAAAGTGTGGCGCAAATCTACAACAAAAAAAGCGCGTTTGAGAATATATGCGCCCAAGCATTGACTTTGCCACTCATAAACCCGGGCCCGACATTTACAAATGAGTGCGAAGTTAGATTAAAGCGCAAAACCATTTTTTGCTCGCCACATGCAAGCTTTGCCAACAGCGCAGCAGCCTTTCGATGATGATGATTTGTGGCTTTTCCCTTTGTAACGGATGAACACATATATGTTGTGTTCCAGCCTAGGTATATAAAGAAAAGAACACAACAAAGATCAAAAGAACAAAGAGGAGCTCACTTTTGGCACCACTTCAACCACTGTAGGAGCCTTGTCTTTGCGGTGGAAACTGCTTTTGCATTCCCGTCCGCCAAGGCCAGCGCTTGAGGTAGTGTAGTGGCTTCTGGCGGGCAGGGTTAGAGTTTTTGGCATTGTAGCACCAAGTGCTCAACTGTCTCCTGTTCCACTCCGCATGCTCTGCATAGGGTCGAGTGGATGTTTGGGTCGAAGTGGCTACGGTATGTGAACGTGCGAAGCACTCCCGCGCGCGCTTCGAACAGTAGTTCATTTCCACCACTGTTGTCATACACAGACATCGAGGCAATGGCCTCTTTGTATGTACGACACAGCTGAAGTGTGCTCTTCTGCTGCATCGAGATTTCCCATTGCGCATTCTCCACTTTGCGTATCCGTCTCCGGACAGCTGCGGAAAACTTGTGCTCTGTGGTCTCGATTGTTGAGAGGTCAAACATATCGTATTTGCGTCGAACAGAATAGACTCTGTTCGACCTCTGTGTCCCGAGTCCCACGAAGTGCAGGTAGCAGAACATACGACGGGCCCACCGCTGATCGTTCAAGAAGCGTAGGCGTCCTTCATAAATGATCTTGCTCGTGGCTTCCTGCGCCACGTGCGTAGACCAACCCATGTCCCCCTGGATGGCCTCCACTGCAACCCTTCCATGGCAGCCCAATGCCAAATGGCTCACCTCCCTTTGGCCTCGTTCCAGCCACTCATGGGTCTTGCTGGACAGGCATATAGTGGCGTTTGCAAACGTCAGACATGGTACATGGATCGATTTCCACAGTACTCGCACCGATACCTATCTGTTGTAGCCCCCGAGGCTTCTCCGGCGCAGAATGCAGCTTGCACGCTGGGAGGTCAGCCGCAATCGATCCTCGTGCCCCAAGAATGGGTTTTTTCCCATGTCTACGATCACCCCCAGATACCCGTATTCTGTTGAGAAAGGCAACTTGTCTCCATTAGGAAGTTCTAATGGGAGGTTTGTGTCCACTTCTTCAGAAAATTGGACAACAGCCGACTTTCGAGGGTTACACCGAAGGCCTAGGTCTGCCAAATGGAGAGCTGATATTGTCACCAGCTGTTGTAGCTGATGTCGGCCTTCTGCAATAAGAACAATATCATCTTCAAAAATCATCCCTAGCAGTGTCCATACTGTGGGGTGCCCTTCCGAGAGGAATTTCATCTGGAAACCGATATTTGACTAGATGAGCGCACTTTCTAAACCTGATGCATATAGCATGTAGAGCAGTGGCGAGAGTGGGCACCCCTGCTTGAACACTCCTGCTGTGGACCGTTACTGGCTCAGATGCCGTATCTGCCAAGCATGCCACCACCGAGCAATCTGCATAAAGGCTACGCAGGTCTCTCCATTTTTGTGGCATGGCCAGCTGGGTCATGCGCTGCAGCATTAGGTCGTGTGGAACACTGTCATATGCCTTCGAAACATCTAGGAAGCATGTGAGTAGATGGCGGGATTGTTTACAGGCAATCTCAATGCATTGGGTAACAAGGAAAAGATTGTCCTCCAGGCATCTGTTTGGTCGGAAGCCATATTGGAGTTCTGTGATGTGTCTGCTACTTTCAGCCCATCTACTCATCCGTTCTTTAACTACTTGCGCAAATAGCCTGTATAGCACACTGGTCACAGTTATGGGCCTGTAGCTGCTGAGGAAACTGCTGTCAGCGCTTTTCTTGGGGACTAGACATACGCGGCTTCGCAACCAGTCTTCGGGGATGGGGTTTCCTTCTATAATATAACGTGAAGATTGCAGCAAGATGTTTCCTCGCTATCTTTCCCAGGCGCTTTACCAGACCTGCGAGTATATGATCCAGCTCATGTGCCCTCTGTGATGCTATTTGCGCTAGGGCACGTTCTAGCACTACTCGTGCGACTTTCCATTCACGGTCTGTCTCCTGTGCATCCCCTTGGGCTGGTGGTATATGTACTTCCGTCTCTGCGGCTGTCACCAAAGTCGGGGCTCCGAAAACGTTCTAGATCTACTCAGTTATCCGCTTTTTGACATTGGAGAACTGTTCTCCAGTGACCTCGTATCAGAGGATTGGCTGTGAGGGGCTTTTTCTGTCCAATGTCGATACATATTGTGACGACGCGAGATTTACGAGCACACAAAGCGCCTCAAACAAATAAGATTTATCGATCGCAGGAAACAGACTGCAACGACTTCTTCGTCTTTTGCCCTCGGCCAAGGACACTCGCGCTGCTTCGTTGTTCTCACCACTGGCACATACGCGCGGTATTATTCCCCCTTTAAAAAAAAAACATTGTCCCGATGTTAAACGTTTGAGAAGCAAGGCCAAACCAAAACTGCACAGTTAGTCACTGAAAGTAGGGCTTCATCTGAAGCACGTGGACAATTTCTGGTGAATGTCTGCGCCGCCTTGAACACTGCACGCCGTCCAAATTAACCTCGTAGTTGAAGTCACCAATGCGTCGCAGAACCTTGTAGGGTCCGAAGTATCTTCGCAACAGCTTTTCGGAGAGCCCACGCTGACGAACAGGTGTCCAGACCCATACTTTGTCGTCCACGTTGTATATGACGGGTCTGTGCCGGAGGTTGTAATACTTGGCATCGTCGTCTTGCTGTTTGGTGATTCGCAACCTGGCAAGTTGTCTGGCTTCTTCTGCTAGCTGGGTAAACTCTTTGGCCTCTGTCTCATTGCCATCATTTTCATGAGGGAGCATTGCGTCTAACGTGGTTGTAACCTCGCGTCCGTAAAGGAGACTAAAGGGTGTCTTCCGAGTGGTCTCTTGACGAGCCGTGTTGTACGGGAATGTGACGTAGGGCAAAATGATGTCCCAGTTCTTGTGCTCTACATCTACGTACATGCTTATCATGTCAGCCAGGGTCTTGTTGAGGCGTTCTGTGAGCCCGTTGGTCTGGGGATGATACGCCGTTGTCTTCCTGTGAGCTGTACCATTTAGTCGGAAAATGGTGTCCAAAAGCTCGGCCATGAATGCAGTACCTCTGTCGGTGATGACTATTGCGGGAGCACCGTGTCTTAAGACGATGGCTTTGATGAAAAATTGCGCCGCTTCAGCTGCCGTTGCCCGTGGCAGAGCGCCTGTCTCCGTGTATCGGGTCAGGTAATCCGTGGCGACGATTATCCACCCGTTTCCAGTGGCAGACTTTGAGGAGGGGCCCAGAAAATCCATGCCAATTTGTGCAAACGGTGTCGCCGGCACTCGGACAGACTGCAGCAGGCCAGCTGGTTTGATGGATGGTGGCTTGCGGCGCTGGCAATCTAGACATGCCTGCCCGTAAGTTTTGACAACTTCAGCAATTCTTGGCCAGTAATAGTTTTGCCTTATCCTCGCCAACGTTCTGCGTAACCCAAGTGACCAGCGGTAGGTTCGTCGTGACAGGCTTGCAGTACCTCATGGTGAAGCGAAGAAGGAACGACGAGCAAGTAGCTGCTGCCGGTGGATGAAAAGTTCCTCTTATAAAGAACGTCATTTCGCAAGCAGTACGACGGCAGCCCTCTCGCAAATAACTTCGGAACGCTATTCGCTCGTCCTTGTAGGTAATCTATAAGTGGTAGCAGCTCAGCATCGCCACGCTGCTGTTGAGAAAAGGCGGCAGTGTCCACAATTCCGAGAAAAACCGTGTCGTCATCGTCGTTGTCCGGGGATGCCGTCTCAACAGGAGACCGAGAAAGACAGTCGGCATCGGTGTGTCGTTTTCCCGACTTGTAGGCAACAGTGAAGTCAAATTCTTGGAGCCGAAGACTTCATCGTGCAAGGCGGCCAGACGGATCTTTCAAGTTGACTAACCAACAGAGAGAGTGGTGATCGCTGATAACGGTGAATGGGCGGCCGTACAATTAAGGACGAAACTTCAGGACTGCCCATACCATTGCAAGACATTCTTTTCCGTCGTAGTGTAATTAGCTTCAGCTCGGGACAGCGTCCTGCTGGCGTAGGCGATCACGTTTTCGTTGTTGTCCTTCGACTGTACGAGCACTGCTCCAAGACCCACATTACTAGCGTCTGTGTGAAGTATTGTCGGCGCGTCTTCATCGAAGTGGGCCAGCACGGGGGGTGTTTGCATTCGCTGACGAAGCTCGTGAAATGCCTGTTGTTGGTCTTCGCCCCATCTGAAGGGGGTATCTTCCCGAGTAAGCTGTGTCAATGGCCATGCGATGCGCGAAAAACTAGCAGTAAACGGGTATTAGGCACAGAGTCCTAAAAAACGTCGCACTGATTTTTTGTCTGATGGCGTCGGGAAGTTTGCCACGGCGGCAATTTTATCCTGGTCGGGTCGGATCCCTTGGCTGCTCACGACGTGACCGAAGAATTGAAGTTCGTGGAAGCCGAAGTGGCACTTTTCTGGTTTTAGGGTAAGACCGGCTAAGCGTATTGCTTCAAAAACTGCTTCGAGCCTTCGTAAGTGTTCCTCGAAAGTCGCCGAAAAGACAATCACGTCGTCGAGGTACACCAAGCAGGTTTGCCACTTAAGTCCTGACAGAACCGTGTCCATGAGACGCTGGAATGTTGCTGGCGCCGAACACAAACCGAAAGGAAGAACCTGAAATTCATAAAGTTCGTCGGGCGTAACAAAGGCGGTCTTCTCACGATCTCTCTCATCCACTTCAATTTGCCAGTAGCCGCTTTTTAAGTCCATAGACGAAAAGTAGCGTGCGTTTCGTAGTCTATCCAATGAATCATCAATACGCGGCAGAGGGTAGACGTCCTTCTTTGTGATCTGATTAAGCTTACAATAGTCGACGCAGAAACGCAAACTACCGTCCTTCTTTTTGACGAGTACTACAGGTGATGCCCAAGGACTGTTAGATGGCCGAATAACACCATCTTCGAGCATCGTTTTTACCTGTTTTTGAATTGCCTCACGCTCCTTTGGGGCGACTCGATAAGGATTTTGCCGGATGGGTCTGGCATCGGAATCCATGATGATGCGGTGTTTCGTCAGTGCCGTTTGACCAACTCTGGATGTGGATGAAAAGCAGCCGTGGAACTAGTTGATCAGCGTGAGAAGGCGGTCTCGCTCAATGGCAGATAACATTGGACGAACGTCGGCAGGTGTCGGTGTAGTGATAGTAGAGGCTGCTGCTTCTTCCACTAACTGACAATCTTCTGTTTGCGAGAGTTCGTCAAAATAGGCAATAGCCGTGCCTTTAACTATGTGTCGGCGTTCTCTGCTGAAATTTGTCAATAGCAGTTCAGCGCATCCGTCAATAACAGTGATGACAGCCCTGGCAACAGAAATGACACTAGTGAATGCGAGCTCCTTGATGTGTTCAGCGATTCCAGTACCATTTTGTAATTTGTCACAGTGCACAAATACGAGAAAACAACTTCGTGGCGGCAGTATGACGTCGTCATTGGCAATACGAAAGCGAGGTGGCTGGTGTTCCTTATCTGTAGCAGTCTCCGAGCTTATAGTGAACGTTAATTACGCTTCTGTCACGGATGTCAATCACAGCCCCATATTCGCGCAAGAAATCCATTCGCAATATGAGCTGTTTACAGCACTCGTGGAGAATGACGAGGGTGGCGACAAAGGTGGAACCAGCAATGAAGAGTCGGGCCGTGCACTTTCCAACCGGTGTCATCAACTGACCTCCTGCAGTTCTTATATTGGGTCCCTGCCATGGCATTTTCACCTTCCTTAGTATTTCGGCTAGCTGTAGGCTTATTATAGAAAAGTGGGAGCCAGTGTCCACAAGAGCCGTCACTTGGTGGCCATCAATGTGAACGACGAGGTCAGTGCTGATAACGTCGGTTACGTCGGCAGTCGTTGCTGTCGTTGCTGTCGTGTTCTTCGGTATCGATGGCTTCGAGCTGTCATTTGTCTGCAATGGGGGCTGTTCGGAATTTCGAATATTGGCAACCCCACCCCCCGAGGTCGCTGCGTCTAATTTTCCCGTCGCGGGCTAGGGGACCTGCCCCTGGTGACGTCGGCAAAACTGTGACGATTAGGTGAACTGGGCCGCGCAGGAGATGGAGAACGTGTTCTGGGCATTACTGGATTCTGCGGCGGTGTGGTCACAGGGGCGTAGTTGTACATGCGTTGATCGTCGTACGCAATGTAATCAGGGTAGCGAGGAAATCTCGAGTACTGAGCGTCGCGATAACGGCAAACTCTGTAGACGTGCCCAGCTTCGCCACAATGAAAGCATACCGGTCGACGGTCAGCGGTACGCCACAAATTGGTTTTCCGACGCTGGTAGGTAAGTGGAGACTCACTATTGGGCCACGTTGTGGGGCATGTTGGTTATACGGCATTCGTCTTGTCGTAGGAATCGGTGAGGTTGCGAAAGTGGTCGGTGCTGACAGTGGCTGTGTTTGCAGGGTTGGTGGTGGTCCAGTCATTGGAGTCTGCTGTGCTGAAGGCGCGACGACGGGGCGTTGGACTGCATCAGCATAAGTAAAATGTCGTCGCGCACCATTATAGCCGGATGAAGAGAGAGCCTGGCGGACCTCATCCCGGACAACATCAGCGACAAAAGACAATGCCGGCGTCGGTTCAGTTGCTGGAATTAAACCAAGCTGCCGAAGCTCCTCCCTCAAAATCTCCCGGATGACTTCCCGCAGAGGCCTGTCGTTGTCGCAGAGGCTCGCCGAAGTCGTAACAGGGCTACTCGCTCGAACATTGACCGGGTTCTGCTGGCGGTACCGATCTGTAGGGCCCGTTCAATAGCTGTGGCTTCTTTCGTGAACTCAGCTACTGTTGTTGGCGGATTTCTCACAAGCCCAGCAAACAGTTGCTCCTCCGCGCCTCGCATTAGATACCGCAGCTTCCTGTCTTCCGGCATCTCAAGATCCGCCCTACCGAAAAGACGGGTCATGTCGTCGGCGAACATAGCGACGCTCTCGTTTGGTTTTTGAATTCGAGCTTTCAAGAGATGTTGCGCATTCTCCTTTCTGTCAAGACTACTAAAGGTGTCAATCAGCTGGTTGCGAAAGTCGTCCCACGTAGCCATGCTTCTTTCCCTGTTGATGTACCACGTCTGGGCGTTGTCTTTCAGGTAGAAATACACATTCGCGAGCTTGTCTTCTGGGGTGGCCCACTGGTTGTACTTCGCGCAGCGTTCGAACTGGTCCAGCCAGTCTTGTACATCTTCATAGGTCTCACCATGAAAGCAGTCAGGAATCATGGGATTCTGAAGTGTCATGTGCGATGTAGCTGCAGTGGCCATGGTGGTTGAAGGAGGCAAGCGATTGCTGGCAGTTTCTGGAAAGGGATTGAGCTCGGGAGCTAGGCCTCGCAGACAGTGGCTGGAACGGTGGACTGGTGTGTCGACGGGTGGTAGTGATTCCGGGCTTGAATGTCGGGTCCGCGAAGGGGTGCCAAGCATGAAGACGTACCCAGCACCTCCACCAGTGTGACGACGCGAGATTGACGAGCACACAAAGCGCCTCAAACAAATACGATTTATCGATCACAGGAAACAGACTGCAACGACTTCGTCTTTTGCCCTCGGCCAAGGACACTCGCACTGCTTCGTTGTCCTCATCACTGGCACATACGCGCGGCAATATCTCCAAAAGTTCTGCATTCTACTACGACCTGGTGTTGTGAGCTCCTTAGTTTTCTTGAGGTCGCTTTCCGCAATCTTGTGTTGCACTAGTTGTTGCATGTGTCACTTCAGCCCCAGGTACTTGTGCCACGCCTGCTCGCAATCTTCAGCTGGGAGGTTCCGAATGGCACTCCGATGCTCTCGATTTGCTGCCGGTCGGGCTTCCAACCCCTTTTTCACCTCGGTGTCCCACCAGAATTTACGCTGAACACCTTTGAGAGAGTTTACACGAATCTTATGTCTGCCCATTGTGCCTTTCAGTTCTTTAATGAACGATTTATACCTGACTGGGCCATCTTGAGTATTGTATATATCGCTCGCTTCAAATGCTTCAGCTATTGTGTCGTAAGCTTCTACTGATAAGAACCACCTTGCTGGGCTGCGGTGTCGGCGCTGGGTTCTAAGGTAGGGTGAGGCTGCAAAATTCAGCTTTATCTATTGTGGTCACTCCCCACACTGTATTGGCCTGCCTCATCAACATGCACTAGGGCAATGCGCATTGCCAGTCTGCGTGACACAAGGGCATGGTCAATACATAACTGACTATTGCGCGCACACCACGTGACCATACCCTCGCATTCGGGTCGGAGATCGGTCACTTCCAATGCCAATTCTTCTGCCAATTGCTTACAAGGTATCCGTTTACATCCTGGTACCCATAAAGAGGTTGGATATGTCCATTAAAATCCCCCATCAGGAGTACTTGCTTTCCTATGACCCATCGGATCACATATCTTTTAATACATTCAATAGTGTAGCAGTTCTCAGTATCTTCAGCGCGTGCGACGCTGAGGTACACCACCCCAACCAGCACTGGCATACCCAGAAGTTCACCGGAAATCCACATGTGTTCGTTGCAGGGAGCCTCCAGCCTGGTCCACGTGGTATTGCTGCGTCGCAGCACTCCCACGCCTCCTCCTTTGCGAGATCCCGCCGTTCTTTTGCAGCCTCCCCAATGCCATTCTGCGTTTGGAGGTTCAAAGCGTGCCAGCTCGCTTTGAAGATCTGGGTGATACGGCAGGGATCTTGCCTCAGTGATCCCGACATGCACTATGTATTGGCGGAGCACATTTCTTGCTTTTCGCTCATAGGTATCAACATAGAGCATCACTTTTTCACATGTGGCCTTTTCCCAAACAAAAAACCAACCGCTTTGGGGGGATCTACATTGGTCTGTACGTTTGGCACGATTCTTTCCACATTGCCATCTTCCACAATTATGACCTCCCGCTCAGCTTCCAGATCTGGCTGTACCCACTTCTTGTTTAGGTTGGATTCACTCTGGTTGATGGGTGGTCTGTAGGCTGCTGCTGTAGTTGCTGGCTACCAGTCAGGACTTTCTCAGTTGCCTCTTTGGTGAGTCGTTTTCCAACAGCCTTTTTTAGACGCGCGTCACTTTTTCTCGATTTTCCCTGGTTGGTATTTCTAAAGTTTGCGTTTCTGTCAATTTCATTTGCTCAGCTGGTGTGAGACTCGGTAGATTTGGCTGAACCTGAGTGTCTGCCTCCTTGGATTGCCCAGGTGGGCCTTCCTGATCCGTGTAGTCACATGCACTTGCTTGTTTTGACACCATGCTGTTCGCTGGAACGTCAGGGAACTCCGTCTGCAAGTGTTTGCTTATCTTGGGGGCCGAAGGTTTAGAAGGAGGCTGTTCCGACACCCTGTTGCTCGCTTGGGCGTCAGGGAATTCTGTCTGCAAGTGTTTGCTCATCTTGGGGGCAACAGTCACAGAAGCAGGCTGTGGGGCCAACTTGTTTTAGTTTTGGAGGCTCTCGGTGTTTTCACATACAACTGGAAGTTGCTGTCTCTGCAGCTGCAGTACAGTCAGCTCTCCCACTGTAGCCTCGAGCGTCTCGATCTTGGCCCGGAGCTCTGAGCAGGCCTGCTGCTGGCAAGCTGTTAACTGCGATTCCAGCTCGTCTATCTTTCTGCAGAGTGACCATATGAACTCCACTTCCTCTGCTGCATCAATATTTTCAGTTTCTTTCATCTTTGTAAACCCACCTTCCACACCCATTGCATCTGATATGTCCTTTATTCTTTGATTTTCCCTTCGCCATGCTTGTATACTGTCCCACACGCGATTTACTTCGTATTTCGCCGCCACACTCTGCCTGCGCCAACCCGACAGCTAGCGCTACCTTTTGACGACGTCAGGAAAGGCACGCGTTTGTCGGCGCTGCGCCGATTTATTAGCGCTTCACTGGTATGATCAGTAGTGGTCCTTCAATGGGACAGAACAGGGAGCAGCGGACTAAACAGAACGTTTCACATCACAGCGACGCACAACACGTGCCCTCACCACATCTCCACACCACACTACATTTTGACCGTCGCAGGATAATCACGTGTTTGACGAAGCCTAGCTCTTTGCCGGTATAAACGAACAGTGGCACATTTGGCGGGAGGGAACAAGGAGCATCAGGCTGGACAGAACGTTTTGCATCACATCGACGCACCACTCAACATATCACTCAACACATCAAACGTGTGCCACAGCCGACACTTCAGCTTCTTCAGAAAATAGCGCCAGGCTGGATGGATGAATTGATGTGACTGTACCCTTTAGATCGGGCGGCGGCTAACGCCACCTAGCCGTAATACTTAGTGAACTAACCATTAGATTTATCTCTTTTTTTTCCTTTAAATAGTAAAGTTGGACGGGTACTTTGCAGTGAAGGGTTTAATTTTCACTCGTGTCTTGACTTTAGCCACCAATCAGATAACCTCCTTCTAGTTAAGTCTGCTCGCTTAAAGTCTATTTTGCCCTCCCTGTCCCTAAACGCCAGTGCTTTGAAAAACTCTGTGCCATCATCCTGAACTATAGGGTGAAGCCCTTTACAGGACATCATCAAGTGTTGAGCAGTTTCTTCTTCCTCTCCGCATGCACTGCATACTGTGTCTACCACTTCGTATTTGGCCCGATATATCTTGGTTCGCAATACTCCTGTCCTGGCCTAAACAGTAGAAAACTACCCCGAGTATTTTCATAGATCCTTTCCTTGGCAATTTCCTGCTTGAATGTTCTATAGATCTCTAGTGCAGACTTCCTAATCATGCCAATTTTCCACATGTCAGTCTCCATTTCCTTCACCTTCTTCTTAACCGATAGTTCTATTTGGTTTGCCCACCTGCTGTTTTCTAAGTATTTACCAGTCAATTTAATGGTTTGCTTCCTCCATTTTGTATTGATATTCTTCATGTACAAGTAGCTGAAAACCTTCCTAGCCCATCGCTCCTCCCCCATTTTTCTCAATCGCTTCTCAAATTTTATCTTGCTGCTAGCTTCCGTGCCCTCAAATGATTTCCATCCCATATCACCTTGTACTCCCTGATTTGGAGTGTGGCATACTTTCTTCTTCTTCTGGCACGACACTTGGGACATAAGCTAGTAGTGGGTAGTCTGCTGAGGAAAAAGAAGAAGTAGTTGGAACAATGACTGAGATGCATTAATAAACAGCGCTGTGTTTTCGGAACCGCGTTTCAGAGTGCTATATTTATTGGTGACCCAGACTACGAACGCGACCTTCCATGGAGCAGCGTGAGCATCTCGACAGCCTCAGCCCTGTTACCGCTGCCACTGCACCCGGCCATGTACCTTCTTAGGATGTTGTTGGAGGTACTACTACCATGACGCTACCACAGCTGTGGCTTGCCAATCCCTCCTTATGGTTCATTCAAGTAGAGAACAAGTTCCGCTTTCATCACATCACGTCCGGGTCACCAATAATTATCGCACTCTCAAACGCGGTTCCAAAACACAGCGCGGTTTATCAATACATCTCTGCCATTAACTTCTGATCTCATGCACAAGACCGCATTGCTGAACGTCAGACCCGGAACCATGACCCCTTTCCATATTCCTCTCACAACATCATACCTATTTTAATTCCACAGTGCCCTATTTTTCATCACTGCTGCATTTCTGTTACTTTTAGTGTTCACGTATATTTCGTGTTCCTTAGGTACTCGATCCCATTGCTTGTCCATATGCCCAGATATTTGTATTTATCTGTTACCTCTAGCGTGACCTCCTGTATCCTAAGCTCACTACCTTCATTATCATTAAAAATCATGACAGCCGACTTTTCCTTACTGAATCTGAAACCTAACCTATCTCCCTCATTATAGCAGATGTCCATCAATCTCTGCAAATCTTTCTTGTTGTCGGCCATTAGCATTATATCATCTGCGTACATTAATGCTGGTAGTGCCTTATCAATGAGTTTTCCTTGTTTGACGAAAGTGAGGTTGAAGCCAAGTCTATTTCCCTCCAACTCTTCTAGGTACATCATGAATAACAAGGGTGACTGAGGACACCCTTGCCTAAGCCCCGTTTTACCTCTGTGGGCTTATACCCGTTTTTCCCACTTTATAACTACCTTGTTACTTTTATAGATATCCTTTAAAAGATTAGTAACTCCATCTTCAACACCTAGTGTATTCAGTATTCCCCATAAGTCCTCTTGAACCACGAAATACATACACTCCCTTGATATCCAAAAATGCTAGCCACAGTGGCCTGTGTTCCTTTTCTGCTATTTCAATGCATTGCGTCAGTGAGAACAGATTTTCTTCCAACCTCCTGTGATTCCGAAACTCATTCTGCAGTTCCCCCAGAACCTCCTCGTCCTCTATCCATGCCTGCAGTCTTCCCTTTATAATCTGCATCGCCAGCCTGAAGACCCCTGATGTCACTGTTATAGGACGGTAGTTGTTTATATCAGTTTTGTCCCCCTTTTCTTTATAGATCATGCTCATCCTGCTAAGTTTTCATCCATCGGGAACTTCACCATTGATTATTGTTTTGCTCACTGCCTCTCTCAAAGTCTGTTTAGACTTCGGACCCAATGTCTTTATCAGCATAATTGGAATGCCATCTGGGCCTGTTTATGTACTACTAGGAACCCTCTTCTCAGCCCTTTCCCACTCTCGTTGTGAAAATGGAGCCATTGAGCCACTTGATCCATTCCTTTTTATTTTGGTGCATAAGAAACTTCTTTGTTGAAAATTTTCTATCACTCTTGTTATATATTCAATAGCTTTATCCCCTTCTAGCCTAGCAACTTGTGCTGTAGTTATAAACTTCTGTTCTAGGTTTGTCTCATTTCTTAGGGAGTTTAGATGGTTCCGAAATTTCGCAGCAGCCTTTCTATCCTTTTTATGTACTTCTGCCAGCCACTGAGCCCCCTTTCTTCTAATCTTTTTATTGATCAGAAGGGATGCTTCCCTCCTAAAGCTTAGAAAGATGCCCCCCCTTTTTTTTTCAACATCTGTCGGTTCACCCCACTGCTTTAGCAAGTCTGTGTTCCCTAGAGCCTTCCTGATGTTTTGCTATGGCTCTCTTGACTTTCTCATCCCACCAACTCTTGCATTTGTGTCTTCTTTTCCGGGGTGACATGTCACGTACCTTATCAAGCTCTAGCTCAAACAGTCTAATTAGATTTGTGTATGTCCACACCGTTTTATTATCCTCGGTGCTGTGTGCCTCTTCTTTGCTTTGTGTCTGTGTTTACCCCCACGCTCCCAGTTCGCTGAAGATTGTCTTCGTAACACAGATGCACTTTTAATTTGTGGAAAAAAAAAATCACGGTTCACATTTAACGCAGTACAAAATTGAAAGAGCCGCGCTGAAGCCGACAATGCCTAACCTTTGTATTGACAAATGCCACAATGGAGTCCATCTCGGCAATGACGAATGGACCACACTTGAGCACCGGCACATTGCCTGAAAAAAAAAATAAAAAAAGAAGGCGTCATAGCAGCTCGTCGACGACAAACCACAGCGCGTTCATTACCCGAGGGCGAAATGCTTTCTACGTTGGGACGCATTTCCACTTCGTGGTCGAGGCCGGCCATCCGCAGGAATGTCTGGACGCCCAGTGAACTCGTACTTTCAGGGAGAAGTACCTGGGACTCTTTTTTTTTTTTTTTTTTTTTTTTTTTACAGAGGCCGTATCATTCAATTCGGCACGACCGGTGGACGAACCATCTACTTACTTTCGAAAGACTGCAGCAACTTAGCATCATCGGGCCACGGCTGGTTGGCTGAAAAAAATAAATATTTAGGAGGGCTATTAAATGCAACGCACAGACGGAGAAAAGCCGGCACAACATTGCATTTCAGCAGAAGTCATCTGCATTTCATACAATTAGGAAACTTCACTGGGAGAATCAAAGCTCACCGCCCAGCTCAACAGCGATTGAGTCAGCCAAAAGTACTGAAGGCATAGTCACAGCAGGCACTGACAAAAGACGGAAATATAGCGATTAATTATCGTTCTATCTTCCCGAACTTTCAAATGCACAGTGTGACGCACGCGATAAACGCAAAAAAAATTCACGTTAAGACGTCAAAATATTACTTGGGCTACAGCCTCTTTTGTCTGCCGGATCGGCGCCACTTACCTGATAGCCACGCTCATGACCTACTACACTCCTGACCTGCCCAGAGAGCACCTCTTCCAGCGCCCACGTTCTAGTTCATACCTTCTGCCGCTAGGGCCGTCACCTACGAGCGGCGTGGCGCTAGGCAGCACCTGTTCGCTGTCGTCTGCTTCAGCCATCGCTGTGGCAGTGCAAATCGTTCTTATTGTGCATGAATTGTGTATGAATGTGTAAAATATGGCAAATAAAGCGATATGATTCCTCGTCAGAGTTGGCTGCATTCGTGTGGACGTTTGAAGCAGAAATAGAACCGTAAAAAAAGCACACAAAGGGTCACAGTGGCAAGCAGACGGGAACTTTTCTACAAATGAAGGAAAATTTATTATGAAAATATTTCTTGAATGAAAACGTAGTCCAACGAGATAAAAAAACTATTGTTAGGCATTCATTGTTCACACTGAATCACGATGGTTCCAGACGATACGCATACACAAATTGCAGAAGATACGCAGAAACACAGTAGGTCGTGTGCAGAAACTTGCAGACGGCAGATAGCTGCAGTAGTCAGCTCTAATAGTGGCCGCGTGCAGTTTTTTTTTTTTTAGATGAGCTGACACCTCAAATGTAAGTATGGTGTATTGCTGCGTGCCATATTGCAAATCGGAACAAGGCAAACAAAGTAAAGTAAGTTTTCACGAGTTTCCTGCCACAGACATACGGGAAGAATGGATCGAGGCAATTGGAAGAAAAGGTGAGTCTTGTGTTTTTGAGAGTCGTTTCAATTCAGAACGAGTTGCAAGCTAGCAAGAAGCACCAGGGTGCTTTAGTAAACTTTATTTCCGTGTGTTATGCTAATTCACTGAGCTAAAAAACATGAAAGCTTTTTTAAAGTACCGCGGCTAATATGGCAGGCTCCACAAATAGTGCCAAGAAATTTAAATATAGCACACAAGAAAAAAGTAAATATACGAAATCTGTAAATTATGTAAAAATGCGTAGCGGTGGGTTGCGAGGGGTTCGAGCACCCTTCCCGAAGGCTGCCTCAACAAATGCCGCCGAAATCCATAAAAAAATTAATGATATGAAATATTTACGTGCTGCCTCCACAGTTTGTCTCTCTGTGTGTGTGTGTGTGTGTGTGTGTGTGTGTGTGTGTGTGTGTGTGTGTGTGTGTGTGTGTGTGTGTGTTTAGCGATGGACAACTCTTGAACACTGGGTGTCACTGAAGTTAGCGACCGAATTTGGTCAAATGTATTTCTCATCTCAAACCTCTATCTTCCCATACAGCTTTGTTCGTTTCTGTATAAGCTTACTTAAGGTAATTAGAAACGTTACGCCGGTAACGAAATGTGGCGATTAACTGTTCACTCTATATAGGGCTGGCAGGCGGTCGGGTATAATGACATAATTGAAGTCCTTCGTGCAATGAGCCCATCGGCTCTGTGAGGGTTAAGAGACCCAGCCGGTGAAACCGAAATGAGGAACCTGGAATAATCAGCGACAGATACTCTATTTATGTGCGTGCTGCATCTGAGATTACATCATGCATGACAAAGATTCGTTTTGGAGAATGCAAAAGAACAAAAACCACTGAAGTCATCGTCGTCAACGGCGGAGTCATTGTACAGGTTAGAGGTTTGCGCTCTAAACCAAGACCAAGGCGCTCAAGTGCGCCTCGGTTTCGGCTCTGTCGTATTGGGTCGCGCTTCGTTACTGAGCAGCCATTAGGAAATTCAGCTTTGTTATGAAACCTTGTATAGCCAATGAGCTCTTCGAATAAAGGGCTTCAAGTATGCCACTGGACTCGACCACGTACCATCACTAAACATCAATCGACGAATGTAGTCATCTAAAAAGACATTTACAAAGGCTGCGAGAAAATATGAAAATGCACTAAATGGGTATACAGGTACTTCCCCAGAATAAAATCGTGGCTATGCTTTTTCTTAACCTCCCCATTTGGCTTGTTACATTTTGGAAAAATTAATTACAAAAAAGGTGTTATGGACTGTTATTTTGCAATCTTGCTAGCCATGCGTATACGCCTTTACCTTTGATGAAGGTTCAGGAAAGCATCGCTGGGAGCCCAGCGACCGGTCGAAGGTATGCAGCCTGCATTTTACCGCTGAAGATTACAGAACAGTGACGAAAAGGAAGATGTTGAAGCCCACAGCCGTGCCTTCCTTATTTCCCGCTTCTCCTGATCCACGTGGGCAAGATCCAATGCCGCGGAAAAAGCGGCTAAAACGAACGCAGGGGGAAACAACGCTGGCACCCATACAAGTAAAAATACTGTAAGTAAAACTTGAAGTCTAACACAACAACGGATAAGAATAATGTTAGCAGTATTCCCTTATGCGTTTAGCGGGACAATATATCTGTCATGCTTCGCTATTTTTTCGGCTTAACAGGGGAACGTCCAACGCAGATTCTTCTCAAGAAGAGCGAGCATCAGCGGAGCCTGGGGAAGTATATAGTTCTGAAAACCCAATTGAAACTGCACAAGAGGCCGAGTGGTTGCATTTTCCATCAAGTCAGGACAACATGGAGGACTGTAGTTCAGTTATACAAGGGGAACACCAGAAGAGGCCAGTGCGGCGCTCCATGACGTCGCAAACGTCGATCGGTTTGAAGAAGATGCGCTCCCTGGTCGCGGCAACTAAGACGTTGCGGCGGAAGTGCAGCAGGCTGAAAGAAATGAACAGTAATTTGCATTCACAGCTAGAGAAGCTAAAGAAAGATTTTTTCGAGATGAAAGCCCTCGCCGAGGCGAATGGCGCTCTAACGCTGCAGGTACGCAGTTACGTCAGTGGACGAATGTTATATTAATCCTTTTATATTCGCACTTAATTTTAAATGACTCTGAACATAATAACAATTTAGGAGTAAGTCAATTCTATCAACATCACCCGTACTACGAGAGGACGTCCGGTGAGCGAAGGAATTCTCGAAACTATAAGAGATTGTAAAGGTGGCGATGCTACCCTTAAGTTCTCGCGCATCGGCTAGCAGTGACGTCATACTTTGACGGCCTCAGGTAATGTCTAAGACTGCTGTGTTAGTAGATGCAAGGTCTGAAGTAGCAAGTTTCAAAGAAATGTTCTCAGCCAATGCGGCCAAGTACACAAGGAGCGACGCAACATAAAGCGACGTGCACGTGTCGAAGATTGTTCGCCAAACTCAGAACATTAAACCTAGTCTTAATTTTTTCTGTTCTAATAGTCGTATGATCGGAACAGGAACGATAGAGAATTATCAGGTACTCATTTATCAGTCTATTAACTTAGTGTCCCTATACTTTTTTGTAAGAAACGTCAGAAAGGGGAGGATGGAAGCTTGCAGTAAAAAACCTGTGAACAGGGGTTGTTCCCATTCTTTAATCGCTGTTTACACACACACAAACACTGAAAATAATCATGAACCAACTCGCTTAATCAGTAGTTTTAGCAAAGTTGTTTCGAGGCGGCGTTTCGACAAGCAGGCTTGTTTTCTGAAAGACTGAAATACAATTATAGCCTTAAGGATGACAAGTCCGCTGTCATGATGTCTGCTCGAGAGAAACTCTGTTTATAGATTTTCTTCTTCATATAAATTTACGTGACATTTTAGTGTACGCCGATGCTGGCAATCTTTCTGGTCATACGAAGGTGTAGGCCTGACATAAGGACACGGAATAAAAGAAGGTTGGTGGGTAAGCGCGCACATGAGCAAGTGTTTAAGATACGAAGGTCGGTGTGTACCCCCTTGCGTGATTGGCGCACCCCGAGTTTATTCCTTTATCCTGCGAACAACGAGTTCAAATTTCTGTCGTCGCAAACAATTAGGGACATTGGACTGACAACTGGAAAGACAGTAATTTGCAAGCTGTGTTGTGTTGGTGCTATGGGCCGATCGGTTTATGCTCGTACAGGAAGCCACGCTTGACGCACATGTGATGTCTGCCTTATAAACTTGAGCGAGCAGCATTGCATTCAAAAAGGAAGGAATGGTTTGGAAAGTGTAAGTGAACAGTTTCCGCTAGTCCGTATGTGTGAGTCGGTGGCCGGTTACTGAACATGACGCAAGTCTGAAGTTGCGCAATTCATTAATGTAGCATAGCTGCAATTGAATGTCCACGTGGTGACATGAAACATCTATTATTGTCTTAAGAGTAAACGCATATCTTTTCTCGCGATTATGAATTGTTGAATAAGGAATGATGCCAAATGCAAGGTTTCGACAATCAGGTGCACTATTCTTTGTCAGGACAGCAACAGCCTCCTTTAGTAGCGTGTGTGTGAACGTTTGCTCACTCTCCCACAACATCTAAACTTGTCTTGACAAGGGCAAGTCCAGTACGTAAATGTCGAATTGTTGGATGCGCCGGCATTCCCTGCTCTACGATGTTTCAGCGGGTCAAGCTTCCATTCTCCCCTGCACTTCCGCTTTCTTCCAGTATGTTATCTTGCGCGTGATTTACGCATTTCAACTGCCCTTTCATCATCAGGAAATGCTGGACGAGAACGACAAGAAGGCTGAATTTTTGAAGGAGCAATTGCAATGCCTGCGTGAGAAAAATCACCGTTGGAAAGAGGTGACCATCAGGCAGGCCATAATGTGGCAAGCTAAATCACCCTGCGGGTACGAAATGTTGCGGAGGTCTGGGTGCCTCACCCTTCCAAGTCGCATGACACTGAAGCGTTACATTGGCTACTGTACTGGAGCAGTTGTTTCGTCGCTAATGAAGCAAAGGCTGCACACGGAAAGCACACACTTGTCCGAACGGGTACGTTACTTCGATCAGAATTATTTACAATATGCACGCGAATAACGAAGGAAGCAGCGCACGCGGCAGTGTTTGACTGATCAAAATACATGCTAGTATAGCCGAATGAAAAGTGATTTAAAGTGAATAAACAGGGACCAGACCTGTGGCAAGGATTACTCGAACGTAAGATGTATTGTTTAAGAGTATACGGCAGTGCGCTATGTTTGCTCTAAACCCTAATCATTTCTGTTAAATTATGGGTCATGTACGGAACAACAAAGAAGGTTATTTATATAATTAACTGTCTCCGCCGATATATAACGCATGTCTGTTAACAGTGAATTCCCCCCCCCCCCCATTTTTTTTGTTAGGAAAAAATGGGCTCTTTGATTGTGGATGAAATGTCTTTAAAGCAAGCACTGACGTACGAAAAAAAAGGAGACAAAGTCCATGGCCTAGTCGAAATGGGAGGCCTAGAAAAAGAAGTGGGCATTCAGAACGAGCTGGCCACACACCTTCTCGCCTTTGTATTTGTAGGCTTATCAACGCACTACACGTAAGTGAATCATCACTTTGTCTATCACTATACGTTTCGCTGTGACTGAAAGACTAACCCCACCTATAGATATAAAAAGAAAACGTTGTCTTTAATTAACCAATGATGTGCTATTCCGCGACCAGGGCTGAAAGTCTGGGGAGGGGCAGGGGGAGTCGTCTTCTATTTTTTAAGGAGGGCTCCCCCCCCCCTTTCCCCCGGCAAGTCAACTTTAGCATTGTGCACTTATTTGACAAGCACTCGAGATGAGCAATTGGCTCTCCTCCTCTCTCCAACGGAGTGAGATTTTAAGCCCAGCTGACACCGACGCTACAGAATACTGCTAATTTTTATCTTTTTCAGGCTACCCGTGGGATATTATTTCACGCAGTCAGTAAAAGGAGACCACCTGCATCAACTAACACTTGAAGTAATTAAGTCCATCGAAGAAGCAGGATTCCAAGTGGTCCGACTTGTAGCTGACAACCACGCTTCGAACAAAAAGATGTTCACCATGTTAGGGAATGGTCGTATGATGCCAGTTGTGCCGTAAGTTGCTAAGTATATATTTTTGCTCTCAGCTCGCATTAAGCTGTGCGCAATGCCTAGTGTAAATATTTTTTTATATGTATTCGCAGTGTGCCCTCAATGTATGCATGGATCGAATCCCAGCTGCGGCTGCTGCTTTTCCGATGGAGGCGGAAATGTTGTAGGCCCGCGTTCTCAGATTTGGGTGCACGTTAAAGAACCCCAGGTGGTCGAAATTTCCGGAGCCCTCCACTACGGCGTCTCTCAAAATCATATGGTGGTTTTGGGACGTTAAACCCCACATATCTATCAATCAATGTATGCACGCGCATGCATGCCGTGTTTGAGTGAAAAAAAAAACAAAAGACTTGGTCGCACAAAAAAAAAAGCCTGTATCAGCATCAGAGCCCCCCCCCCCCCTTCTTTTTTTTTAATCAGCGCTGCCATATAAGAAAGCCGTGTCCATAACAAGATTGCTATCAACAGTACAATCGCTGTAAATAGCCCGTCTTTACAAATCAATTGACGTTACGCGTTTGCGTAATGTATGCGCACCTGCATGCGACTGTATGAATGGGTGAGTATACTTAAAGTTTCGGAAGATTTAAGGTGTAGGTAATCTCAATAAAACACACACACAGACCTGCAGGATCATGGCATGAGTGGAGAAATTTTATAATAAGGTAATAATTAACAACGCACACGTCCTTCGAATGGCTAACATTTACATTACTTTGGTAAAAAACAGAAAACCGTATATGCAACTAATTATTCACACCGCAAACGCCGCCTTTCTCCAATTTATTTATTCATTTTTTTTTGTTGTTGTTGCAGACATCCAATGGATATGAATCGGAGGCTCTTCCTTTCTTTTGACCACTGCCACATCCTGAAAAATCTCCGCAACCAGATGTTGTCCACCAAACGCGTTCTGTTCAACAATGGGCATTACTACAGCCCCACGTATTTGAGAAAGTTGCTGGACATAACAGAAAAACAGTCGTCGTTCAAGCTTGTTCGGAACCTTACGCAGAAGCACGTTTACCCGACGAACTTCGAGAAATTAAGCGTGAAGAGGGCCGTTGAAGTGTTCTCTCCACAGGCATGTATAAGAAAAGGTGTAAACCCATTTAGCGTTAGTGTCACACACTCCCAGATTCTCTGTATTCCTTGTAGACATCACAATGCGTGACGCACACAGGTCATGCAGGAAATGCCTTTTCGTTAGCTGTAAATTATGTATGCTTCCTGCAACCTGTATTACACAAAAAAATACATCTAATTGAGCTAGAATCATGCTCGCAGTTTTCTATCAGTAGTGACGTTTATACTTCTCAAATTCTTTGGCGCGCTCGGGCAAACTTTTATGCGCTAATATTACGCCACAACTCATTTTACATCATATTACGTCAAGTGAATGTTCATGCAGAAGCAGAAAAAATTTTGCAGCTTTTCGTTCAAATGAAGCAGTACAAAAACTGCCTTTTAATAGTAATTCACCGCAAACGATACGTGAATATTCATGTTAGTTTCTGGTTTATTTGTTTGTAGAACCCAAACGGAAGCAAATGGTGAAAATGTAATTCAATACGTATATAACTGCTAACATATTTATCAGTATGGTCACATAAAAACATGCACATGAGCTGCTGCTACTGCTGCTGCTAACAGCGCATGGTTATCTGAACATACAATTTCCCTTTCTTAACGAATGTACCTGCGCGTATTGCTTACCACACAATAATTACGTATCATTAGAGCTTCTATAAATATATGTTCACTAACACAAACTCACTTAAAAGTGCACGTTATTGATGACTGCAGTGCCACTTGTAACTCGTCTCACTTGCTGTATACGAACGTCCAAGCTTAGAAACCTCTCTCTAAATAATTCCGATCATTTTTAATATGTCGCGTCTCCTTGGTTTCTAGGTGACATCGGCCTTACGATACCTCTTACAATACGGCCGCAGATTTGGCATTTTCGGGTTTGAAGACTGCCTGCCAACCATCGAGCTGATGGAAATGATATTTAAATGGTTCACCATACACAACATAAGAAATACAACCTTCCACGTAGTAAGCCGGGACCAAAACAGGATGCCGTTCAGTTCCCCAGATGATGACAGGTACATTCCATTTATCCCGCTAGGTTTCATATTTTCTACAATAAACTGCTTTATTTTCAGGTTGATATGGCTGGAGCAGGAATTTCTGCCCTTTTTCGCAGCATGGAAAGCCGCGGCACCACATAAGAGGGCATTCATATCTCTTGAAACATACGAAGCTCTCCAACTGACCACAATGTCCACAGTACAGTGCACACAATTTCTCATCCGTTCAGGTTTCCTATACGTGTTGACTGCCAAATTCTCCAGTGACCCTGTCGAAGCACTTTTTTCCACCATCAGACAGCTTCAAGGAAGCAACGATCAGACAGACGCCCGTGCTGCGCTTTCATCACTGCAGAAAGTCCTCGTGATGGGAATGATGCACTCATCACCAAGCGGCAGTACAGAGCAAACAACGTCTCCTCTTGGATCGCCCAGTGCAAGGCAGGCGTCGTGCTCCACAGCAGTAAAGCAAGCCGGACAACCTCTGGAAATGCACTCGCTAGTAAACCAGAATCAAGGGTCGTCAGGCGAGTGCGCGGCATCGACATCTGCTACTATAACCCAGACGATGCGGCCACATCTAGAAGCCCTGCAGACTTGCCGTGGTGCGCTTTTCATATCTCGTTGATTCCGTGTAATGGAATGATTTACATTATTTAAAAATTATTACACACCGTCCAACAATTCCCCACTATACGATATTATGCATATATTATAAACTCTGCGCTGCTTACTGTGTTACATGCAAGCCGCGTGAGGCAGCGTTTGCGTCAGTGCACGATGTAGATGAAAACATGCTTCTCAATCAGTTATACTGTGTATGTATGTAACGATAAGTCCATGGTACAAGCAGGTACTATGGCTTACATTTAAAAATATAACATGCTTTCACCAGGCGCCCACACAACTCGACTAACCGACGTCCCTTTCCCGCAATCGGGGAAGAAATTTTCGGCGGTTTTGAATCGCTGTCATAACTGGCACACAGATGATGGCATGGCTCGTTTGCGTTCGCCTTACTCTCTTGAGATGCTGTCCCTTCCTAATCCCGTCGTCTTTCTCTTGCTTCTTCTCCTAGATTTTTTTTTATTTTTAAACGTTTCTCCCTCAGTTTTTTTTATGTTGTTGTTTATACTATTCTCCGGACTTCTTCCCTCCTGTCGTGACAAGCTATAAATCGACGCGGAAAATGTGTAAATATTATTATACCTTGAAAAAGACGGGGCTCTCCCGACGCAAACGTCGGCTGAATGAACAGTTATCTTGATGATATGTGGGGTTTAACGTTCCAAAACCACCATATTATTATGAGAGACACCGTAGTGAAGGGCTCCAGAAATTTCGACCACCTGGGGTTCTTTAACGTGCGCCCAAATCTGAGAACGCGGGCCTACGGCATTTTCACCTCCATCGAAAGTGCAGCCGCCGAAGCCGGGATTCGGTCCCGCGACCTGCGGGTCAGCAGCCGAGTACCTTAGCCACTAGACCACCGCGGTGGGGCAACAGTTGTTATCTGAAAGCGCATTAACATCCATATATATATATATATATATATATATATATATATATATATATATATATATATATATATATATATATATATATATATATATATATATACATATATATATATATATATATATATATATATATATTTCTCATATTTTGTATACGGACACGTGTCGGTTTAATCATGCATGCTTATCTATATACTGATAAAATTCTTGCACACTTTTCATTTCTACCTTCCCACAGGTGCCCCACAGCCAGGCATAAGGGCCAGCACGCTTGGCCTTATAGCGGGCTTCCTGGTGAAAGCAGCTGAGGATTGCATTACTTGCGACGACTGCATCGGCAAAATCAAGGCTCCCAGCTCATCTGGACCAGCTACTGCTGTGATATTTAATTTAGACAGGGGAGGGCTTTCATACCCAACGATCTCATTTCTTTCCTTTGTGAGCACTCTAGAAAGGGCCGCGGAAGCATTTGCGCCATTGGCCATTTCCAAAAAGAGGCCGATGGCACTTTTTGTGCAAACTGTGCTACCTGCAGTGGCCTTTTGAACCCTCTTTTCAGCCATAAAGGCGCTACTAGCGAGCACCGAGAAGCCATGGCGCGGCTAGTGTTGCAAAAATTTAGCCGTCCTTTCTTCTCAAACTACGTGCGGGACAAAACAGCCAAAGAAGGAAAGAGAAAGAGAATAGCCGAAAAGCCAAAATCTCGCAAGATTTTAAAAGTTTAGTTGCATGCCTCCATTGTATCATGTACGCGCCCAGAACCTTGCTAGCACATTTTATTGAACTATGACCCAAATGCACGCAGCTCTGTACGCGTACATATGTTTTTCTTTATTGCAGACACAAGCCGTCACTGTGTGCCAGCAAGTAGGATATTCTTCGAAAGTGCAGAAACTTTGTTTGAAACATCAGCTTTAACTGGCATATTGTGGCACGCATAAGTAAAGCGACAAATGTGTTTTGTTTCATTTTGAAGTGCTGTAACATTGCTCGAATCACACGCATACACTCGCCAAATTCTTTTAGCAGAAACCTTGATATCACTTTGAGGGATCTGCTTTTCATTGACAAACGAGTATAATGGCACATTTTCAGCATGTGTACGCGCCCCAACTGCGGGTGTCGCCCTTGGGCGCTATCAATCAAACATAACCACTAGTACAACAAAGGCGGTACTATTCCGCCCTAAAAATAAGTCTGTTAATGAAAACATACATTTCAAGTATGGCGATACTATTATTGAGTTAGTAAATTGTATAAAAATTCTTGGAGTTACATTTTCGAGCAATATGCTTTGAAACGATCGCATTTACAGTGTGCTGGGTCAGTTATCTCGCGTAGAGGGCACGGTGTACAGTGGCAAAACTGTTCTACTATACAAGGTAAAATTCTTACTTTATAAATGACTGTTCTGTTGGCATCTTGCTTATTGTTTCTTGGTATGAAGGACTACGACTAACACGCGCTTACAAAAACTGTACCTGATGCAAAAGACGTATATTAGAATAATTTTTTACTGGTCGTATGATGCTCGCAGAAGTGAATTGTTTCAACAGGCTGGAATACCACCCCTACATCGTCTCTACGATTTTAAGTTAGCATTGGTGGTCAGGCGTCAATTTCAAGAAAGTCGACATTATTTGTACGACCTCTCGAAACTGCAGCCAAATAATTTGTTCGAAACATGACATAAAGAAACATGGAAAATAAAAACTTCGAGAACAAACTACTCCACAGATAGGTTGTTCTACACAGTTTCTACGTTAATTGATAAATATGTGAAAGCTGGCATAGATTTCTTACTCTGTACCCGAACTCAATTGCACGATATACACATGTATAGTTTTCAAGATTTCTTTGCAGTTGCTACATTGTTATCATGGTTGCTATTTTTATTTTTAGAATTTGAACTTGATATTTTTGTAATTGTTGCTTAGATAACATTGCTAACTGTTTGCCAGTGCTGTCGTGCTAAAGGCGTCTGTGGGCCTATGTCAAGCTGCCTCTTTCGAAGAGCAGCTTTTACCTGCCGCTGTCCTTCATCAAACTATTGATGAAAAATAAAACATTATTATTATTATTATTATTATTATTATTATTATTATTATTATTATTATTATTATTATTATTATTATTATTATTAACTATGCTCGACAAGATGATGATAATGATGACGATAAAAACTTTATTGGGGTCGCAATGTGTTGCCCTCGATAGGCACATCACTGCCTTTACCATATCGTCTCATCGCACGGACATATAAAATCATAGAAACGCGCATCGGCCAGCGCTCCCCGTTCCAGCAGACAAACTCCCGTAGCGAAATTTGACGCACAATTTTTGTTGTGTAGGTCACAGTAAGAGTTAAAGCTTCAATTCCTGTGTCTCTCCTTGATATGCGTCCGTGGGCGTATGTGCATTATTCTCTTCTATCAATTGACTACAAGTGTAACACCTGTCCAGGGCGAGTGTCCAAGGTAAGTGCTCAACAGGGGCACTGCGTTTCACCTGACGCGTCCTAAACAACCTAAAATCAGTTTGATATTCTATTACCAATGAGTACATTATTAGTCAAAAGCTTTATGAATACTAAATTGAAGTTTTTTTAGGCTGGAATGGCAAAAACAACCGTGCAGCAAGACATTTCTACGCAAATATACAGCTTTAGAAGTCAATCAACCAGTATAGCCTAACTACTAAAATGTAACACATAGCACACGTTAGCCTTTTCAGCAAAAAACAATCACACGTATAGGCAGTTTGTCACAGAAGCAGACGCATGGTATCAGTCCGTCGCCCTCCTGCCGGCCGCACAGTAGCAGACGAACAGGTTATAGGTAGCGCCACCTACGGCGAGCGATTGAACGAGAGCGGGGACACGCGCTCCCATAGGAACCCCGCTATCTGAACAGGTCAGGAGTGTAGTAGGTCATGACCAAGACAACACTGCGTCTCCTTCTTTTCGTGACGGAGGGATGCCGGACGCGCTGAAACGCACATGCGTCAAAGCAGCGCGGCGCGCGTCTGCGAGTATATGGCAGGACTGGTGCCTGGCGTGACAACGCCTGCGTGACGCGACGAAATGAACGCCGCCGAGCATGCGCACCGCGTCACGTCGAAATGTATTGGCGCGTTGACTGGCATGTAGTCATGTTTTCACATATCACGCATCTCATGATTATCATGTTTGCACCAATTACATACTTTCGTCATGCATTGGCGTCAGGTAATACGAAATTCGGCATATGTTAAGCTAGCGATACGGCCCCGAGCGCGTCATCAGTGTGGCATGTAGTCAAGTTGTTACATGACAGGAATGTCGTGATTATCATGTGTGGATGTGTCATTTACCTATCTCGTCCGTTCGCGTCACGTAATACCAAGTTTTGTACATGTAAAGCTAGCGAAACAGCCGCGAGCGCATCATGAGCGCAGCATGTAGTCATGCTGTTTATAACACACATCTCATTTTTATCCTGTTTGCACCAGTATCATGCTTTCGTCATCCATTCACGTACCGTAATACCAAATTTTGTATAAGTGAAGCTAACGAACGGCCGCCAGTGCATCGTGAGCGTG